>NC_064617.1:60351215-60976215 GCF_023898315.1 Schistocerca nitens
TAATTCAGTCTCCAGCTGACATCTTTTCGAGCAACTAACCGGCTACGGTGGCCAGGTGTACGTCCTCCTGGGGGTGAAATTGCTTGTTTGCGACGCACCACTGACAGTCAATTGTAACCCTCCCACTCTCATTATGGCGATGGAAGGCACAAACTGCGTCGCAATTCAATAATTCAGTCTCCAGCTGACATCTTTCCGAGAAACTAACGGGGCTACGGTGGCCAGGTGTACATCCTCCTGGGGGTGAAATTGCTTGTTTGCGACGCACCACTGACAGTCAATTGTAACCCTCCCACTCTCATTATGACGATGGAAGGCACAAACTGCGTCGCGATTCAATAATTCAGTCTCCAGCTGACATCTTTCTGAGCAACTAACGGGGCTACGGTGGCCAGGTGTACGCCCTCCTGGGGGTGAAATTGCTTGTTTGCGACGCACCACTGACAGTCAGTTGTAACCCTCCCACTCTCATTATGACGATGGAAGGCACAAACTGCGTCGCGATTCAATAATTCAGTCTCCAGCTGACATCTTTCTGAGCAACTAACGGGGCTACGGTGGCCTGGTGTACGACCAGCTGGGGGTGAAATTGCTTGTTTGCGACGCACCACTGACAGTCAATTTTAACCCTCCCACTCTCATTATGACGATGGAAGGCACAAACTGCGTCGCCATTCAATAATTCAGTCTCCACCTGACATCTTTCCGAGCAACTAACGGGGCTACGGTGGCCAGGTGTACGTCCTCCTGGGGGTGAAATTGCTTGTTTGCGACGCACCACTGACAGTCAATTGTAACCCTCCCACTCTCATTATGACGATGGAAGGCACAAACTGCGTCGCGATTCAATAATTCAGTCTCCAGCTGACATCTTTCCGAGCAACTTACGGGACTACGGTGGCCAGGTAAACGTCCTCCTGGGGGTGAAATTGCTTGTTTGTGACGCACCACTGACAGTCAATTGTAACCCTCCCACTCTCATTATGACGATGGAAGGCACAAACTGCGTCGCGATTCAATAATTCAGTCTCTAGCTGATATCTTTCCGAGCAACTAACGGGGCTACGGTGGCCAGGTGTACGTCGTCCTGGGGGTGAAATTGCTTGTTTGCGACGCACCACTGACAGTCAATTGTAACCCTCCCACTCTCATTATGACGATGGAAGGCACAAACTGCGTCGCGATTCAATAATTCAGTCTCCAGCTGACATCTTTCCGAGCAACTAACCGGCTACGGTGGCCAGGTGTACGTCCTCCTGGGGGTGAAATTGCTTGTTTGCGACGCAACACTGACAGTCAATTGTAACCCTCCCACTCTCATTATGACGATGGAAGGCACAAACTGCGTCGCGATTCAATAATTCAGTCTCCAGCTGACATCTTTCCGAGCAACTAACGGGGCTACGGTGGCGAGGTGTACGTCCTCCTGGGGGTGAAATTGCTTGTTTGCGACGCACCACTGACAGTCAGTTGTAACCCTCCCACTTTCATTATGACGATGGAAGGCACAAACTGCGTCGCGATTCAATAAATCAGTCTCCAGCTGACATCTTTCCGAGCAACTAACGGGGCTACGGTGGCCGGGTGTACGTCCTCCTGGGGGTGAAATTGCTTGCTTGGGACGCACCACTGACAGTCAATTGTAACCCTCCCACTCTCATTATGACGATGGAAGGCACAAACTGCGTTGTGATTCAATAATTCAGTCTCCAGCTGACATCTTTCCGAGCAACTAACGGGGCTACGGTGGCCAGGTGTACGTCCTCCTGGGGGTGAAATTGCTTGTTTGCGACGCACCACTGACAGTCAATTGTAACCCTCCCACCCTCATTATGACGATGGAAGGCACAAACTGCGTCGCGATTCAATAATTCAGTCTCCAGCTGACATCTTTCCGAGCAACTAACGGGGCTTCGGTGGCCAGGTGTACGTCCTCCTGGGGGTGAAATTGCTTGTTTGCGACGCACCACTGACAGTCAATTGTAACCCTCCCACTCTCATTATGACGATGGAAGGCACAAACTGCGTCGCGATTCAATAATTCAGTCTCCAGCTGACATCTTTCCGAGCAACTAACGGGGCTACGGTGGCCAGGTGTACGTCCTCCTGGGGGTGAAATTGCTTGTTTGCGACGCACCACTGACAGTCAATTGTAACCCTCCCACTCTCATTATGACGATGGAAGGCACAAACTGCGTCGCGATTCAATAATTCAGTCTCCAGCTGACATCTTTTCGAGCAACTAACCGGCTACGGTGGCCAGGTGTACGTCCTCCTGGGGGTGAAATTGCTTGTTTGCGACGCACCACTGACAGTCAATTGTAACCCTCCCACTCTCATTATGGCGATGGAAGGCACAAACTGCGTCGCAATTCAATAATTCAGTCTCCAGCTGACATCTTTCCGAGCAACTAACTGGGCTACGGTGGCCAGGTGTACATTCTCCTGGGGGTGAAATTGCTTGTTTGCGACGCACCACTGACAGTCAATTGTAACCCTCCCACTCTCATTATGACGATGGAAGGCACAAACTGCGTCGCGATTCAATAATTCAGTCTCCAGCTGACATCTTTCCGAGCAACTAACCGGCTACGGTGGCCAGGTGTACGTCCTCCTGGGGGTGAAATTGCTTGTTTGCGACGCAACACTGACAGTCAATTGTAACCCTCCCACTCTCATTATGACGATGGAAGGCACAAACTGCGTCGCGATTCAATAATTCAGTCTCCAGCTGACATCTTTCCGAGCAACTAACGGGGCTACGGTGGCCAGGTGTACGTCCTCCTGGGGGTGAAATTGCTTGTTTGCGACGCACCACTGACAGTCAGTTGTAACCCTCCCACTTTCATTATGACGATGGAAGGCACAAACTGCGTCGCGATTCAATAAATCAGTCTCCAGCTGACATCTTTCCGAGCAACTAACGGGGCTACGGTGGCCGGGTGTACGTCCTCCTGGGGGTGAAATTGCTTGCTTGCGACGCACCACTGACAGTCAATTGTAACCCTCCCACTCTCATTATGACGATGGAAGGCACAAACTGCGTTGTGATTCAATAATTCAGTCTCCAGCTGACATCTTTCCGAGCAACTAACGGGGCTACGGTGGCCAGGTGTACGTCCTCCTGGGGGTGAAATTGCTTGTTTGCGACGCACCACTGACAGTCAATTGTAACCCTCCCACCCTCATTATGACGATGGAAGGCACAAACTGCGTCGCGATTCAATAATTCAGTCTCCAGCTGACATCTTTCCGAGCAACTAACGGGGCTTCGGTGGCCAGGTGTACGTCCTCCTGGGGGTGAAATTGCTTGTTTGCGACGCACCACTGACAGTCAATTGTAACCCTCCCACTCTCATTATGACGATGGAAGGCACAAACTGCGTCGCGATTCAATAATTCAGTCTCCAGCTGACATCTTTCCGAGCAACTAACGGGGCTACGGTGGCCAGGTGTACGTCCTCCTGGGGGTGAAATTGCTTGTTTGCGACGCACCACTGACAGTCAATTGTAACCCTCCCACTCTCATTATGACGATGGAAGGCACAAACTGCGTCGCGATTCAATAATTCAGTCTCCAGCTGACATCTTTTCGAGCAACTAACCGGCTACGGTGGCCAGGTGTACGTCCTCCTGGGGGTGAAATTGCTTGTTTGCGACGCACCACTGACAGTCAATTGTAACCCTCCCACTCTCATTATGGCGATGGAAGGCACAAACTGCGTCGCAATTCAATAATTCAGTCTCCAGCTGACATCTTTCCGAGCAACTAACTGGGCTACGGTGGCCAGGTGTACATTCTCCTGGGGGTGAAATTGCTTGTTTGCGACGCACCACTGACAGTCAATTGTAACCCTCCCACTCTCATTATGACGATGGAAGGCACAAACTGCGTCGCGATTCAATAATTCAGTCTCCAGCTGACATCTTTCCGAGCAACTAACCGGCTACGGTGGCCAGGTGTACGTCCTCCTGGGGTGAAATTGCTTGTTTGCGACGCACCACTGACAGTCAATTGTAACCCTCCCACTCTCATTATGGCGATGGAAGGCACAAACTGCGTCGCAATTCAAAAATTCAGTCTCCAGCTGACATCTTTCCGAGCAACTAACGGGGCTACGGCGGCCAGGTGTACATCCTCCTGGGGGTGAAATTGCTTGTTTGCGACGCACCACTGACAGTCAATTGTAACCCTCCCACTCTCATTATGACGATGGAAGGCACAAACTGCGTCGCGATTCAATAATTCAGTCTCCACCTGACATCTTTCCGAGCAACTAACCGGCTACGGTGGCCAGGTGTACGTCCTCCTGGGGGTGAAATTGCTTGTTTGCGACGCACCACTGACAGTCAATTGTAACCCTCCCACTCTCATTATGACGATGGAAGGCACAAACTGCGTCGCGATTCAATAATTCAGTCTCCAGCTGACATCTTTCCGAGCAACTAACCGGCTACGGTGGCCAGGTGTTTGTCCTCCTGGGGGTGAAATTGCTTGTTTGCGACGCACCACTGACAGTCAATTGTAACACTCCCACTCTCATTATGACGATGGAAGGCACAAACTGCGTCGCGATTCAATAATTCAGTCTCCAGCTGACATCTTTCCGAGCAACTAACGGGGCTACGGTGGCCAGGTGTACGTCCTCGTGGGGGTGAAATTGCTTGTTTGCGACGCACCACTGACAGTCAATTGTAACCCTCCCACTCTCATAGTGACGATGGAAGGCACAAACTGCGTCGCGATTCAATAATTCAGTCTCCAGCTGACATCTTTCCGAGCAACTAACGGGGCTACGGTGGCCAGGTGTACGTCCTCCTGGGGGTGAAATTGCTTGTTTGCGACGCACCACTGACAGTCAATTGTAACCCTCCCACTCTCATTATGACGATGGAAGGCACAAACTGCGTCGCGATTCAATAATTCAGTCTCCAGCTGACATCTTTCCGAGCAACTAACCGGCTACGGTGGCCAGGTGTACGTCCTCCTGGGGGTGAAATTGCTTGTTTGCGACGCACCACTGACAGTCAATTGTAACCCTCTAACTCTCATTATGGCGATGGAAGGCACAAACTGCGTCGCAATTCAATAATTCAGTCTCCAGCTGACATCTTTCCGAGCAACTAACGGGGCTACGGTGGCCAGGTGTACATTCTCCTGGGGGTGAAATTGCTTGTTTGCGACGCACCACTGACAGTCAATTGTAACCCTCCCACTCTCATTATGACGATGGAAGGCACAAACTGCGTCGCGATTCAATAATTCAGTCTCCAGCTGACATCTTTCCGAGCAACTACCCGGCTACGGTGGCCAGGTGTACGTCCTCCCGGGGGTGAAATTGCTTGTTTGCGACGCACCACTGACAGTCAATTGTAACCCTCCCACTCTCATTATGACGATGAAAGGCACAAACTGCGTCGCGATTCAATAATTCAGTCTCCAGCTGACATCTTTCCGAGCAACTAACCGGCTACGGTGGCCAGCTGTACGTCCTCCTGGGGGTGAAATTGCTTGTTTGCGACGCACCACTGACAGTCAATTGTAACGCTCCCACTCTCATTTTGACGATGGAAAGCACAAACTGCGTCGCGATTCAATAATTCAGTCTCCAGCTGACATCTTTCCGAGCAACTAACGGGGCTACGGTGGCCAGGTGTACGTCCTCCTGGGGGTGAAATTGCTTGTTTGCGACGCACCACTGACAGTCAATTGTAACCCTCCCACTCTCATTATGACGATAGAAGGCACAAACTGCGTCGCGATTCAATAATTCAGTCTCCAGCTGACATCTTTCCGAGCAACTAACGGGGCTACGGTGGCCACGTATACGTCCTCCTGGGGGTGAAATTGCTTGTTTGCGACGCACCACTGACAGTCAATTGTAACCCTCCCACTCTCGTTATGACGATGGAAGGCACAAACTGCGTCGCGATTCAATAATTCAGTCTCCAGCTGACATCTTTCCGAGCAACTAACGGGGCTACGGTGGCCAGGTGTACGTCCTCGGGGGGGTGAAATTGCTTGTTTGCGACGCACCACTGACAGTCAATTGTAACCCTCCCACTCTCATTATGACGATGGAAGGCACAAACTGCGTCGCGATTCAATAATTCAGTCTCCAGCTGACATCTTTCCGAGCAACTAACGGGGCTACGGTGGCCAGGTGTACGTCCTCCTGGGGGTGAAATTGCTTGCTTGCGACGCACCACTGACAGTCAATTGTAACCCTCCCACTCTCATTATGACGATGGAAGGCACAAACTGCGTCGCGATTCAATAATTCCGTCTCCAGCTGACATCTTTCCGAGCAACTAACGGGGCTACGGTGGCCAGGTGTACGTCCTCCTGGGGGTGAAATTGCTTCTTTGCGACGCACCACTGACAGTCAATTGTAACCCTCCCACTTTCATTACGACGATGGAAGGCACAAACTGCGTCGCGATTCAATAATTCAGTCTCCAGCTGACATCTTTCCGAGCAACTAACCGGCTACGGTGGCCAGGTGTACGTCCTCCTGGGGGTGAAATTGCTTGTTTGCGACGCACCACTGACAGTCAATTGTAACCCTCCCACTCTCATTATGACGATGGAAGGCACAAACTGCGTCGCAATTCAATAATTCAGTCGCCAGCTGACATCTTTCCGAGCAACTAACGGGGCTACGGTGGCCAGGTGTACATCCTCCTGGGGGTGAAATTGCTTGTTTGCGACGCACCACTGACAGTCAATTGTAACCCTCCAACTCTCATTATGACGATGGAAGGCACAAACTGCGTCGCGATTCAATAATTCAGTCTCCAGCTGACATCTTTCCGAGCAACTAACCGGCTACGGTGGCCAGGTGTACGTCCTCCTGGGGGTGAAATTGCTTGTTTGCGACGCACCACTGACAGTCAATTGTAACCCTCCCACTCTCATTATGACGATGGAAGGCATAAACTGCGTCGCGATTCAATAATTCAGTCTCCAACTGACATCTTTCCGAGCAACTAACCGGCTACGGTGGCCAGGTGTTTGTCCTCCTGGGGGTGAAATTGCTTGTTTGCGACGCACCACTGACAGTCAATTGTAACCCTCCCACTCTCATTATGACGATGGAAGGCACAAACTGCGTCGCGATTCAATAATTCAGTCTCCAGCTGACATCTTTCCGAGCAACTAACGGGGCTACGGTGGCCAGGTGTACGTCCTCCTGGGGGTGAAATTGCTTGTTTGCGACGCACCACTGACAGCCAATTGTAACCCTCCCACTCTCATTATGACGATGGAAGGCACAAACTGCGTCGCGATTCAATAATTCAGTCTCCAGCTGACATCTTTCCGAGCAACTAACGGGGCTACGGTGGCCAGGTGTACGTCCTCGTGGGGGTGAAATTGCTTGTTTGCGACGCACCACTGACAGTCAATTGTAAACCTCCCACTCTCATAGTGACGATGGAAGGCACAAACTGCGTCGCGATTCAATAATTCAGTCTCCAGCTGACATCTTTCCGAGCAACTAACGGGGCTACGGTGGCCAGGTGTACGTCCTCCTGGGGGTGAAATTGCTTGTTTGCGACGCACCACTGACAGTCAATTGTAACCCTCCCACTCTCATTATGACGATGGAAGGCACAAACTGCGTCGCGATTCAATAATTCAGTCTCCAGCTGACATCTTTCCGAGCAGCTAACGGGGCTACGGTGGCCAGGTGTACGTCCTCCTGGGGGTGAAATTGCTTGTTTGCGACGCACCACTGACAGTCAATTGTAACCCTCCCACTCTCATTATGACGATGAAAGGCACAAACTGCGTCGCGATTCAATAATTCAGTCTCCAGCTGACATCTTTCCGAGCAACTAACCGGCTACGGTGGCCAGGTGTACGTCCTCCTGGGGGTGAAATTGCTTGTTTGCGACGCACCACTGACAGTCAATTGTAACCCTCCCACTCTCATTTTGACGATGGAAAGCACAAACTGCGTCGCGATTCAATAATTCAGTCTCCAGCTGACATCTTTCCGAGCAACTAACGGGGCTACGGTGGCCAGGTGTACGTCCTCCTGGGGGTGAAATTGCTTGTTTGCGACGCACCACTGACAGTCAATTGTAACCCTCCCACTCTCATTATGACGATGGAAGGCACAAACTGCGTCGCGATTCAATAATTCAGTCTCCAGCTGACATCTTTCAAGGCAACTAACGGGGCTACGGTGGCCACGTGTACGTCCTCCTGGGGGTGAAATTGCTTGTTTGCGACGCACCACTGACAGTCAATTGTAACCCTCCCACTCTCATTATGACGATGGAAGGCACAAACTGCGTCGCGATTCAATAATTCAGTCTCCAGCTGACATCTTTCCGAGCAACTAACGGGGCTACGGTGGCCAGGTGTACGTCCTCAGGGGGGTGAAATTGCTTGTTTGTGACGCACCACTGACAGTCAATTGTAACCCTCCCACTCTCATTATGACGATGGAAGGCACAAACTGCGTCGCGATTCAATAATTCAGTCTCCAGCTGACATCTTTCCGAGCAACTAACGGGGCTACGGTGGCCAGGTGTACGTCCACCTGGGGGTGAAATTGCTTGCTTGCGACGCACCACTGACAGTCAATTGTAACCCTCCCACTCTCATTATGACGATGGAAGGCACAAACTGCGTCGCGATTCAATAATTCAGTCTCCAGCTGACATCTTTCCGAGCAACTAACGGGGCTACGGTGGCCAGGTGTACGTCCTCCTGGGGGTGAAATTGCTTGTTTGCGACGCACCACTGACAGTCAATTGTAACCCTCCCACTCTCATTATGACGATGGAAGGCACAAACTGCGTCGCAATTCAATAATTCAGTCTCCAGCTGACATCTTTCCGAGCAACTAACGGGGCGACGGTGGCCAGGTGTACGTCCTCCTGGGGGTGAAATTGCTTGTTTGCGACGCACCACTGACAGTCAATTGTAACCCTCCCACTCTCATTATGACGATGGAAGGCACAAACTGCGTCGCGATTCAATAATTCAGTCTCCAGCTGACGTCTTTCCGAGCAACTAACCGGCTACGGTGGCCAGGTGTACGTCCTCCTGGGGGTGAAATTGCTTGTTTGCGACGCACCACTGACAGTCAATTGTAACCCTCCCACTCTCATTATGACGATGGAAGGCACAAACTGCGTCGCGATTCAATAATTCAGTCTCCAGCTGACATCTTTCCGAGCAACTAACGGGGCTACGGTGGCCAGGTGTACGTCCTGCTGGGGATGAAATTGCTTGTTTGCGACGCACCACTGACCGTCAATTGTAACCCTCCCACTCTCATTATGACGATGGAAGGCACAAACTGCGTCGCGATTCAATAATTCTGTCTCCAGCTGACATCTTTCCGAGCAGCTAACGGGGCTACGGTGGCCAGGTGTACGTCCTCCTGGGGGTGAAATTGCTTGTTTGCGACGCACCACTGACAGTCAATTGTAACCCTCCCACTCTCATTATGACGATGGAAGGCACAAACTGCGTCGCGATGCAATAATTCAGTCTCCAGCTGACATCTTTCCGAGCAACTAACGGGGCTACGGTGGCCAGGTGTACGTCTTCCTGGGGGTGAAATTGCTTGTTTGCGACGCACCACTGACAGTCAATTGTAACCCTCCCACTCTCATTATGACGATGGAAGGCACAAACTGCGTCGCGATTCAATAATTCCGTCTCTAGCTGACATCTTTCCGAGCAACTAAGGGGGCTACGGTGGCCAGGTGTACGTCCTCCTGAGGGTGAAATTGCTTGTTTGCGACGCACCACTGACAGTCAATTGTAACCCTCCCACTCTCATTATGACGATGGAAGCCACAAACTGCGTCGCGATTCGATAATTCAGTCTCCAGCTGACATCTTTCCGAGCAACTAACGGGGCTACGGTGGTCAGGTGTACGTCCTCCTGGGGGTGAAATAGCTTGTTTGCGACGCACCACTGACAGTTAATTGTAACCCTCCCACTCTCATTATGACGATGGAAGGCACAAACTGCGTAGCGATTCAATACTTAAGTCTCCAGCTGACATCTTTCCGAGCAACTAACCGGCTACGGTGGCCAGGTGTACGTCCTCCTGGGGGTGAAATTGCTTGTTTGCGACGCACCACTGACAGTCAATTGTAACCCTCCCACTCTCATTATGACGATGGAAGGCACAAACTGCGTCGCGATTCAATAATTCAGTCTCCAGCTGACATCTTTCCGAGCAACTAACCGGCTACGGTGGCCAGGTGTACGTCCTCCTGGGGGTGAAATTGCTTGTTTGCGACGCACCACTGACAGTCAATTGTAACCCTCCCACTCTCATTATGACGATGGAAGGCACAAACTGCGTCGCGATTCAATAATTCAGTCTCCAGCTGACATCTTTCCGAGCAACAAACGGGGCTACGGTGGCCAGGTGTACGTCCTCCTGGGGGTGAAATTGCTTGTTTGCGCCGCACCACTGACAGTCAATTGTAACCCTCCCACTCTCATTATGACGATGGAAGCACAAACCGCGTCGCGATTCAATAATTCAGTCTCCAGCTGACATCTTTCCGAGCAACTTACGGGACTACGGTGGCCAGGTGTACGTCCTCCTGGGGGTAAAATTGCTTCTTTGCGACGCACCACTGACAGTCAATTGTAACCCTCCCACTCTCATAATGACGATGGAAGGCACAAACTGCGTCGCGATTCAATAATTCAGTCTCCAGCTGACATCTTTCCGAGCAACAAACGGGGCTACGGTGGCCAGGTGTACGTCCTCCTGGGGGTGAAATTGCTTGTTTGCGACGCACCACTGACAGTCAATTGTAACCCTCCCACTCTCATTATGACGATGGAAGGCACAAACTGCGTCGCGATTCAATAATTGAGTCTCCAGCTGACATCTTTCCGAGCAACTAACCGGCTACGGTGGCCAGGTGTACGTCCTCCTGGGGGTGCAATTGCTTGTTAGCGACGCACCACCGACAGTCAATTGTAACCCTCTCACTCTCATTATGACGATGGAAGGCACAAACTGCGTCGCGATTCAATAATTCAGTCTCCAGCTGACATCTTTCCGAGCAACTAACGGGGCTACGGTGGCCAGGTGTACGTCCTCCTGGGGGTGAAATTGCTTGTTTGCGACGCACCACTGACAGTCAATTGTAACCCTCCCACTCTCATTATGACGATGGAAGGCACAAACTGCGTCGCGATTCAATAATTCAGTCTCCAGCTGACATCTTTCCGAGCAACTAACGGGCCTACGGTGGCCAGGTGTACGTCCTCCTGGGGGTGAAATTGCTTGTTTGCGACGCACCACTGACAGTCAATTGTAACCCTCCCACTCTCATTATGACGATGGAAGGCACAAACTGCGTCGCGATTCAATAATTCAGACTCCAGCTGACATCTTTCCCAGCAACTAACCGGCTACGGTGGCCAGGTGTACGTCCTCCTGGGGGTGAAATTGCTTGTTTGCGACGCACCACTGACAGTCAATTGTAACCCTCCCACTCTCATTATGACGATGGAAGGCACAAACTGCGTCGCGATTCAATAATTGAGTCTCCAGCTGACATCTTTCCGAGCAACTAACGGGGCTACGGTGGCCAGGTGTACGTCCTCCTGGGGGTGAAATTGCTTGTTTGCGACGCACCACTGACAGTCAATTGTAACCCTCCCACTCTCATTATGACGATGGAAGGCACAAACTGCGTCGCGATTCAATAATTCAGTCTCCAGGTGACATCTTTCCGAGCAACTAACCGGCTACGGTGGCCAGGTGTACGTCCTCCTGGGGGTGAAATTGCTTGTTTGCGACGCACCACTGACAGTCAATTGTAACCCTCCCACTCTCATTATGACGATGGAAGACACAAACTGCGTCGCGATTCAATAATTCAGTCTCCAGCTGACATCTTTCCGAGCAACTAACCGGCTACGGTGGCCAGGTGTACGTCCTCCTGGGGGTGAAATTGCTTGTTTGCGACGCACCACTGACAGTCAATTGTAACCCTCCCACTCTCATTATGACGATGGAAGGCACAAACTGCGTCGCGATTCAATAATTCAGTCTCCAGCTGACATCTTTCCGAGCAACTAACCGGCTACGGTGGCCAGGTGTACGTCCTCCTGGGGGTGAAATTGCTTGTTTGCGACGCACCACTGACAGTCAATTGTAACCCTCCCACTCTCATTATGACGATGGAAGGCACAAACTGCGTCGCGATTCAATAATTCAGTCTCCAGCTGACATCTTTCCGAGCAACAAACGGGGCTACGGTGGCCAGGTGTACGTCCTCCTGGGGGTGAAATTGCTTGTTTGCGACGCACCACTGACAGTCAATTGTAACCCTCCCACTCTCATTATGACGATGGAAGCACAAACCGCGTCGCGATTCAATAATTCAGTCTCCAGCTGACATCTTTCCGAGCAACTTACGGGACTACGGTGGCCAGGTGTACGTCCTCCTGGGGTAAAATTGCTTGTTTGCGACGCACCACTGACAGTCAATTGTAACCCTCCCACTCTCATTATGACGATGGAAGGCACAAACTGCGTCGCGATTCAATAATTCAGTCTCCAGCTGACATCTTTCCGAGCAACAAACGGGGCTACGGTGGCCACGTGTACGTCCTCCTGGGGGTGAAATTGCTTGTTTGCGACGCACCACTGACAGTTAATTGTAACCCTCCCACTCTCATTATGACGATGGAAGGCACAAACTGCGTCGCGATTCAATAATTGAGTCTCCAGCTGACATCTTTCCGAGCAACTAACCGGCTACGGTGGCCAGGTGTACGTCCTCCTGGGGGTGCAATTGCTTGTTTGCGACGCACCACTGACAGTCAATTGTAACCCTCCCACTCTCATTATGATGATGGAAGGCACAAACTGCGTCGCGATTCAATAATTCAGACTCCAGCTGACATCTTTCCGAGCAACTAACGGGGCTACGGTGGCCAGGTGTACGTCCTCCTGGGGGTGAAATTGCTTGTTTGCGACGCACCACTGACAGTCAATTGTAACCCTCCCACTCTCATTATGACGATGGAAGGCACAAACTGCGTCGCGATTCAATAATTCAGTCTCCAGCTGACATCTTTCGGAGCAACTAACCGGCTACGGTGGCCAGGTGTACGTCCTGCTGGGGGTGAAATTACTTGTTTGCGACGCACCACTGACAGTCAGTTGTAACCCTCCCACTCTCATTATGACGATGGAAGGCACAAACTGCGTCGCGATTCAGTAATTCAGTCTCCAGCTGACATCTTTCCGAGCAACTAACGGGGCTACGGTGGCCAGGTGTACGTCCTCCTGGGGGTGAAATTGCTTGTTTGCTACGCACCACTGACAGTCAATTGTAACCCTCCCACTCTCATTATGACGATGGAAGGCACAAACTGCGTCGCGATTCAATAATTCAGTCTCCAGCTGACATCTTTCCGAGCAACTAACGGGGCTACGGTGGCCAGGTGTACGTCCTCCTGGGGGTGAAATTGCTTGTTTGCGACGCACCACTGACAGTCAATTGTAACCCTCCCACTCTCATTATGACGATGGAAGGCACAAACTGCGTCGCGATTCAATAATTCAGTCTCCAGGTGACCCCTTTCCGAGCAACTAACCGGCTACGGTGGCCAGGTGTACGTCCTCCTGGGGGTGAAATTGCTTGTTTGCGACGCACCACTGACAGTCAATTGTAACCCTCCCACTCTCATTATGACGATGGAAGGCACAAACTGCGTCGCGATTCAATAATTCAGTCTCCAGCTGACATCTTTCCGAGCAACTAACCGGCTACGGTGGCCAGGTGTACGTCCTCCTGGGGGTGAAATTGCTTGTTTGCGACGCACCACTGACAGTCAATTGTAACCCTCCCACTCTCATTATGACGATGGAAGGCACAAACTGCGTCGCGATTCAATACTTCAGTCTCCAGCTGACATCTTTCCGAGCAACTAACGGGGCCTCGGTGGCCAGGTGTACGTCCTCTTGGGTGTGAAATTGCTTGTTTGCAACGCACCACTGACAGTCAATTGTAACCCTCCCACTCTCATTATGACGATGGAAGGCACAAACTGCGTCGCGATTCAATACTTCAGTCTCCAGCTGACATCTTTCCGAGCAACTAACGGGGCCTCGGTGGCCAGGTGTACGTCCTCTTGGGTGTGAAATTGCTTGTTTGCAACGCACCACTGACAGTCAATTGTAACCCTCCCACTCTCATTATGACGATGGAAGGCACAAACTGCGTCGCGATTCAATAATTCAGTCTCCAGCTGACATCTTTCCGAGCAACTAACGGGGCTACGGTGGCCAGGTGTACGTCCTCCTGGGGCTGAAATTGCTTGTTTGCGACGCACCACTGACAGTCAGTTGTAACTATCCCACTCTCATTATGACGATGGAAGGCACAAACTGCGTCGCGATTCAATAATTCAGTCTCCAGCTGACATCTTTCCGAGCAACTAACCGGCTACGATGGCCAGGTGTACGTCCTCCTGGGGGTGAAATTGCTTGTTTGCGACGCACCACTGACAGTCAATTGTAACCCTCCCACTCTCATTATGACGATGGAAGACACAAACTGCGTCGCGATTCAATAATTCAGTCTCCAGCTGACATCTTTCCGAGCAACTAACCGGCTACGGTGGCCAGGTGTACGTCCTCCTGGGGGTGAAATTGCTTGTTTGCGACGCACCACTGACAGTCAATTGTAACCCTCCCACTCTCATTATGACGATGGAAGGCACAAACTGCGTCGCGATTCAATAATTCAGTCTCCAGCTGACATCTTTCCGAGCAACTAACCGGCTACGGTGGCCAGGTGTACGTCCTCCTGGGGGTGAAATTGCTTGTTTGCGACGCACCACTGACAGTCAATTGTAACCCTCCCACTCTCATTATGACGATGGAAGGCACAAACTGCGTCGCGATTCAATAATTCAGTCTCCAGCTGACATCTTTCCGAGCAACAAACGGGGCTACGGTGGCCAGGTGTACGTCCTCCTGGGGGTGAAATTGCTTGTTTGCGACGCACCACTGACAGTCAATTGTAACCCTCCCACTCTCATTATGACGATGGAAGCACAAACCGCGTCGCGATTCAATAATTCAGTCTCCAGCTGACATCTTTCCGAGCAACTTACGGGACTACGGTGGCCAGGTGTACGTCCTCCTGGGGTAAAATTGCTTGTTTGCGACGCACCACTGACAGTCAATTGTAACCCTCCCACTCTCATTATGACGATGGAAGGCACAAACTGCGTCGCGATTCAATAATTCAGTCTCCACCTGACATCTTTCCGAGCAACAAACGGGGCTACGGTGGCCAGGTGTACGTCCTCCTGGGGGTGAAATTGCTTGTTTGCGACGCACCACTGACAGTCAATTGTAACCCTCCCACTCTCATTATGACGATGGAAGGCACAAACTGCGTCGCGATTCAATAATTGAGTCTCCAGCTGACATCTTTCCGAGCAACTAACCAGCTACGGTGGCCAGGTGTACGTCCTCCTGGGGGTGCAATTGCTTGTTTGCGACGCACCACTGACAGTCAATTGTAACCCTCTCACTCTCATTATGACGATGGAAGGCACAAACTGCGTCGCGATTCAATATTTCAGACTCCAGCTGACATCTTTCCGAGCAACTAACGGGGCTACGGTGGCCAGGTGTACGTCCTCCTGGGGGTGAAATTGCTTGTTTGCGACGCACCACTGACAGTCAATTGTAACCCTCCCACTCTCATTATGACGATGGAAGGCACAAACTGCGTCGCGATTCAATAATTCAGTCTCCAGCTGACATCTTTCCGAGCAACTAACGGGGCTACGGTGGCCAGGTGTACGTCCTGCTGGGGGTGAAATTACTTGTTTGCGACGCACCACTGACAGTCAATTGTAACCCTCCCACTCTCATTATGACGATGGAAGGCACAAACTGCGTCGCGATTCAATAATTCAGTCTCCAGCTGACATCTTTCCGAGCAACTAACGGGGCTACCGTGGCCAGGTGTACGTCCTCCTGGGGGTGAAATTGCTTGTTTGCTACGCACCACTGACAGTCAATTGTAACCCTCCCACTCTCATTATGACGATGGAAGGCACAAACTGCGTCGCGATTCAATAATTCAGTCTCTAGCTGATATCTTTCCGAGCAACTAACGGGGCTACGGTGGCCAGGTGTACGTCCTCCTGGGGGTGAAATTGCTTGTTTGCGACGCACCACTGACAGTCAATTGTAACCCTCCCACTCTCATTATGACGATGGAAGGCACAAACTGCGTCGCGATTCAATAATTCAGTCTCCAGGTGACACCTTTCCGAGCAAATAACCGGCTACGGTGGCCAGGTGTACGTCCTCCTGGGGGTGAAATTGCTTGTTTGCGACGCACCACTGACAGTCAATTGTAACCCTCCCACTGTCAGTATGACGATGGAAGGCACAAACTGCGTCGCGATTCAATAACTCAGTCTCCAGCTGACATCGTTCCGAGCAACTAACCGGCTACGGTGGCCAGGTGTACGTCCTCCTGGGGGTGAAATTGCTTGTTTGCGACGCACCACTGACAGTCAATTGTAACCCTCCCACTCTCATTATGACGATGGAAGGCACAAACTGCGTCGCGATTCAATACTTCAGTCTCCAGCTGACATCTTTCCGAGCAACTAACGGGGCCTCGGTGGCCAGGTGTACGTCCTCTTGGGTGTGAAATTGCTTGTTTGCAACGCACCACTGACAGTCAATTGTAACCCTCCCACTCTCATTATGACGATGGAAGGCACAAACTGCGTCGCGATTCAATACTTCAGTCTCCAGCTGACATCTTTCCGAGCAACTAACGGGGCCTTGGTGGCCAGGTGTACGTCCTCTTGGGTGTGAAATTGCTTGTTTGCAACGCACCACTGACAGTCAATTGTAACCCTCCCACTCTCATTATGACGATGGAAGGCACAAACTGCGTCGCGATTCAATAATTCAGTCTCCAGCTGACATCTTTCCGAGCAACTAACGGGGCTACGATGGCCAGGTGTACGTCCTCCTGGGGCTGAAATTGCTTGTTTGCGACGCACCACTGACAGTCAGTTGTAACTATCCCACTCTCATTATGACGATGGAAGGCACAAACTGCGTCGCGATTCAATAATTCAGTCTCCAGCTGACATCTTTCCGAGCAACTAACGGGGCTACGGTGGCCAGGTGTACGTCCTCCTGGGGGTGAAATTGCTTGTTTGCGACGCACCACTGACAGTCAATTGTAACCCTCCCACTCTCATTATGACGATGGAAGGCACAAACTGCGTCGCGATTCAATAATTCAGTCTCCAGCTGACATCTTTCCGAGCAACTAACGGGGCTACGGTGGCCAGGTGTACGTCCTCCTGGGTGTGAAATTGCTTGTTGGCGACGCACCACTGACAGTCAATTGTAACCCTCCCACTCTCATTATGACGATGGAAGGCACAAACTGCGTCGCGATTCAATAATTCAGTCTCCAGCTGACATCTTTCCGAGCAACTAACGGGGCTACGGTGGCCAGGTGTACGTCCTCCTGGGGGTGAAATTTCTTGTTTGCGACGCACCACTGACAGTCAATTGTAACCCTCCCACTCTCATTATGACGATGGAAGGCACAAACTGCGTCGCGATTCGATAATTCAGTCTCCAGCTGACATCTTTCCGAGCAACTAACGTGGCTACGGTGGCCAGGTGTACGTCCTCCTGGGGGTGAAATTGCTTGTTTGCGACGCACCACTGACAGTCAATTGTAACCCTCCCACTCTCATTATGACGATGGAAGGCACAAACTGCGTCGCGATTCAATAATTCAGTCTCCAGCTGACATCTTTCGGAGCAACTAACCGGCTACGGTGGCCAGGTGTACGTCCTCCTGGGGGTGAAATTGCTTGTTTGCGACGCACCACTGACAGTCAATTGTAACCCTCCCACTCTCATTATGACGATGGAAGGCACAAACTGCGTCGCGATTCGATAATTCAGTCTCCAGCTGACATCTTTCGGAGCAACTAACCGGCTACGGTGGCCAGGTGTACGTCCTCCTGGGGGTGAAATTGCTTGTTTGCGACGCACCACTGACAGTCAATTGTAACCCTCCCACTCTCATTATGACGATGGAAGGCACAAACTGCGTCGCGATTCAATAATTCAGTCTCCAGCTGACATCTTTCCGAGCAACTAACCGGCTACGGTGGCCAGGTGTACATCCTCCTGGGGTTGAAATTGCTTGTTTGCGACGCACCACTGACAGTCAATTGTAACCCTCCCACTCTCATTATGACGATGGAAGGCACAAACTGCGTCGCGATTCAATAATTCAGTCTCCAGCTGACATCTTTCGGAGCAACTAACCGGCTACGGTGGCCAGGTGTACGTCCTCCTGGGGGTGAAATTGCTCGTTTGCGACGCACCACTGACAGTCAATTGTAACCCTCCCACTCTCATTATGACGATGGAAGGCACAAACTGCGTCGC
The DNA here is from genome assembly GCF_023898315.1 of Schistocerca nitens. Lineage (NCBI taxonomy): Eukaryota > Metazoa > Arthropoda > Insecta > Orthoptera > Acrididae > Schistocerca > Schistocerca nitens. Next base: position 60,369,696 of record NC_064617.1, read on the forward strand.
GATTCAATAATTCAGTCTCCAGCTGACATCTTTCCAAGCAACTAACGGGGCTACGGTGGCCAGGTGTACGTCCTCCTGGGGGTGAAATTGCTTGTTTGCGACGCACCACTGACAGTCAATTGTAACCCTCCCACTCTCATTATGACGATGGAAGGCACAAACTGCGTCGCGATTCAATAATTCAGTCTCCAGCTGACATCTTTCCGAGCAACTAACGGGGCTACGGTGGCCAGGTGTACGTCCTATTGGGGGTGAAATTGCTCGTTTGCGACGCACCACTGACAGTCAATTGTAACCCTCCCACTCTCATTATGACGATGGAAGGCACAAACTGCGTCGCGATTCAATAATTCAGTCTCCAGCTGACATCTTTCCGAGCAACTAACGGGGCTACGGTGGCCAGGTGTACGTCCTCCTGGGGGTGAAATTGCTTGTTTGCGACGCACCACTGACAGTCAATTGTAACCCTCCCACTCTCATTATGACGATGGATGGCACAAACTGCGTCGCGATTCGATAATTCAGTCTCCAGCTGACATCTTTCCGAGCAACTAACGGGGCTACGGTGGCCAGGTGTACGTCCTCCTGGGGTTGAAATTGCTTGTTTGTGACGCACCACTGACAGTCAATTGTAACCCTCCCACTCTCATTATGACGATGGAAGGCACAAACTGTGTCGCGATTCAATAATTCAGTCTCCAGCTGACATCTTTCCGAGCAACTAACCGGCTACGGTGGCCAGGTGTACGTCCTCCTGGGGGTGAAATTGCTTGTTTGCGACGCACCACTGACAGTCAATTGTAACCCTCCCACTCTCATTATGACGATGGGAGGCACAAACTGCGTCGCGATTCAATAATTCAGTCTCCACCTGACATCTTTCCGAGCAATTAACGGGGCTACGGTGGCCAGGTGTACGTCCTCCTGGGGGTGAAATTGCTTGTTTGCGACGCACCACTGACAGTCAATTGTAACCCTCCCACACTCATTATGACGATGGAAGGCACAAACTGCGTCGCGATTCAATAATTCAGTCTCCAGCTGACATCTTTCCGAGCAACAAACGGGGCTACGGTGGCCAGGTGTACGTCCTCCTGGGGGTGAAATTGCTTGTTTGCGACGCACCACTGACAGTCAATTGTAACGCTCCCACTCTCATTATGACGATGGAAGGCACAAACCGCGTCGCGATTCAATAATTCAGTCTCCAGCTGACATCTTTCCGAGCAACTATCGGGGCTATGGTGGCCAGGTGTGCGTCCTCCTGGGGGTGAAATTGCTTGTTTGCGACGCACCACTGACAGTCAATTGTAACCCTCCCACTCTCATTATGACGATGGAAGGCACAAACTGCGTCGCGATGCAATAATTCAGTCTCCAGCTGACATCTTTCCGAGCAACTAACGGGGCTACGGTGGCCAGGTGTACGTCCTCCTAGGGGTGGAATTGCTTGTTTGCGACGCACCACTGACAGTCAATTGTAACCCTCCCACTCTCATTATGACGATGGAAGGCACAAACTGCGTCGCGATTCAATAATTCAGTCTCCAGCTGACATCTTTCCGAGCAACTAACGGGGCTACGGTGGCCAGGTGTACGTCCTCCTGGGGGTGAAATTGCTTGTTTGCGACGCACTACTGACAGTCAATTGTAACCCTCCCACTCTCATTATGACGATGGAAGGCACAAACTGCGTCGCGATTCAATAATTCAGTCTCCAGCTGACATCTTTCCGAGCAACAAACGTGGCTACGGTGGCCAGGTGTACGTCCTCCTGGGGGTGAAATTGCTTGTTTGCGACGCACCACTGACAGTCAATTGTAACCCTCCCACTCTCATTATGACGATGGAAGGCACAAACTGCGTCGCGATTCAATAATTCAGTCTCCAGCTGACATCTTTCGGAGCAACTAACCGGCTACGGTGGCCAGGTGTACGACCTCCTGGGGGTGAAATTGCTTGTTTGCGACGCACCACTGACAGTCAATTGTAACCCTCCCACTCTCATTATGACGATGGAAGGCACAAACTGCGTCGCGATTCAATAATTCAGTCTCCAGCTGACATCTTTCCGAGCAACTAACCGGCTCCGGTGGCCAGGTGTACGTCCTCCTGGGGTTGAAATTGCTTGTTTGCGACGCACCACTGACAGTCAATTGTAACCCTCCCACTCTCATTATGACGATGGAAGGCACAAACTGCGTCGCGATTCAATAATTCAGTCTCCAGCTGACATCTTTCCGAGCAACTAACGGGGCTACGGTGGCCAGGTGTACGTCCTCCTGGGGGTGAAATTGCTTGTTTGCGACGTAACACTGACAGTCAATTGTAACCATCCCACTCTCATTATGACGATGGAAGGCACAAACTGCGTCGCGATTCGATAATTCAGTCTCCAGCTGACATCTTTCCGAGCAACTAGCGGGGCTACGGTGGCCAGGTGTGCGTCCTCCTGGGGGTGAAATTGCTTGTTTGCGACGCACCACTGACAGTCAATTGTAACCCTCCCACTCTCATTATGACGATGGAAGGCACAAACTGTGTCGCGATTCAATAATTCAGTCTCCAGCTGACATCTTTCCGAGCAACTTACGGGGCTACGGTGGCCAGGTGTACGTCCTCCTGGGGGTGAAATTGCTTGTTTGCGACGCACCACTGACAGTCAATTGTAACCCTCCCACTCTCATTATGACGATGGAAGGCACAAACTGCGTCGCGATTCAATATTTCAGTCTCCACCTGACATCTTTCCGAGCAATTAACGGGGCTACGGTGGCCAGGTGTACGTCCTCCTGGGGGTGAAATTGCTTGTTTGCGACGCACCACTGACAGTCAATTGTAACCCTCCCACTCTCATTATGACGATGGAAGGCACAAACTGCGTCGCGATTCAATAATTCAGTCTCCAGCTGACATCTTTCCGAGCAACAAACGGGGCTACGGTGGCCAGGTGTACGTCCTCCTGGGGGTGAAATTGCTTGTTTGCGATGCATCACTGACAGTCAATTGTAACCCTCCCACTCTCATTATGACGATGGAAGGCACAAACCGCGTCGCGATTCAATAATTCAGTCTCCAGCTGACATCTTTCCGAGCAACTAACGGGGCTACGGTGGCCAGGTGTGCGTCCTCCTGGGGGTGAAATTGCTTGTTTGCGACGCACCACTGACAGTCAATTGTAACCCTCCCACTCTCATTATGACGATGGAAGGCGCAAACTGCGTCGCGATGCAATAATTCAGTCTCCAGCTGACATCTTTCCGAGCAACTAACGGGGCTACGGTGGCCAGGTGTACGTCCTCCTGGGGGTGGAATTGCTTGTTTGCGAAGCACCACTGACAGTCAATTGTAACCCTCCCACTCTCATTATGACGATGGAAGGCACAAACTGCGTCGCGATTCAATAATTCAGTCTCCAGCTGACATCTTTCCGAGCAACTAACGGGGCTACGGTGGCCAGGTGTACGTCCTCCTGGGGGTGAAATTGCTTGTTTGCGACGCTCCACTGACAGTCAATTGTAACCCTCCCACTCTCATTATGACGATGGAAGGCACAAACTGCGTCGCGATTCAATAATTCAGTCTCCAGCTGACATCTTTCCGAGCAAATAACGTGGCTACGGTGGCCAGGTGTACGTCCTCCTGGGGGTGAAATTGCTTGTTTGCGACGCACCACTGACAGTCAATTGTAACCCTCCCACTCTCATTATGACGATGGAAGGCACAAACTGCGTCGCGATTCAATAATTCAGTCTCCAGCTGACATCTTTCGGAGCAACTAACCGGCTACGGTGGCCAGGTGTACGTCCTCCTGGGGGTGAAATTGCTTGTTTGCGACGCACCACTGACAGTCAATTGTAACCCTCCCACTCTCATTATGACGATGGAAGGCACAAACTGCGTCGCGATTCAATAATTCAGTCTCCAGCTGACATCTTTCCGAGCAACTAACCGGCTACGGTGGCCAGGTGTACGTCCTCCTGGGGTTGAAATTGCTTGTTTGCGACGCACCACTGACAGTCAATTGTAACCCTCCCACTCTCATTATGACGATGGAAGGCACAAACTGCGTCGCGATTCAATAATTCAGTCTCCAGCTGACATCTTTCCCAGCAACTAACCGGCTACGGTGGCCAGGTGTACGTCCTCCTGGGGGTGAAATTGCTTGTTTGCGACGCACCACTGACAGTCAATTGTAACCCTCCCACTCTCATTATGACGATGGAAGGCACAAACTGCGTCGCGATTCAATAATTCAGTCTCCAGCTGACATCATTCCGAGCAACTAACCGGCTACGGTGGCCAGTTGTACGTCCTCCTGGGGGTGAAATTGCTTGTTTGCGACGCACCACTGACAGTCAATTGTAACCCTCCCACTCTCATTATGACGATAGAAGGCACAAACTGCGTCGCGATTCAATAATTCAGTCTCCAGCTGACATCTTTCCGAGCAACTAACCGGCTACGGTGGCCAGGTGTACGTCCTCGTGGGGGTGAAATTTCTTGTTTGCGACGCACCACTGACAGTCAATTGTAACCCTCCCACTCTCATTATGACGATGGTAGGCACAAACTGCATCGCGATTCAATAATTCAGTCTCCAGCTGACATCTTTCCGAGCAACTATGGGGGCTACGGTGGCCAGGTGTACGTCCTCCTGGGGGTGAAATTGCTTGTTTGCGACGCACCACTGACAGTCAATTGTAACCCTCCCACTCTCATTATGACGATGGAAGGCACAAACTGCGTCGCGATTCAATAATTCAGTCTCCAGCTGACATCTTTCCGAGCAACTAACGGGGCTACGGTGGCCAGGTGTACGTCCTCCTGGGGGTGAAATTGCTTGTTTGCGACGCACCACTGACAGTCAATTGTAACCCTCCCACTCTCATTAAGACGATGGAAGGCACAAACTACGTCGCGATTCAATAATTCAGTCTCCAGCTGACATCTTTCCGAGCAACTAACGGGGCTATGGTGGCCAGGTGTACGTCCTCCTGGGGGTGAAATTGCTTGTTTGCGACGCACCACTGACAGTCAATTGTAACCCTCCCACTCTCATTATGACGATGGAAGGCACAAACTGCGTCGCGATTCAATAATTCAGTCTCCAGCTGACATCTTTCCGAGCAACTAACGGGGCTACGGTGGCCAGGTGTACGTCCTACTGGGGGTGAAATTGCTTGTTTTTGACGCACCACTGACAGTCAATTGTAACCCTCCCACTCTCATTATGACGATGGAAGGCACAAACTGCATCGCGATTCAATAATTCAGTCTCCAGCTGACATCTTTCCGAGCAACTAACGGGGCTACGGTGGCCAGGTGTACGTCCTCCTGGGGGTGAAATTGCTTGTTTGCGACGCACCACTGACAGTCAATTGTAACCCTCCCACTCTCATTATGACGATGGAAGGCACAAACTGCGTCGCGATTCGATAATTCAGTCTCCAGCTGACATCTTTCGGAGCAACTAACCGGCTACGGTGGCCAGGTGTACGTCCTCCTGGGGGTGAAATTGCTTGTTTGCGACGCACCACTGACAGTCAATTGTAACCCTCCCACTCTCATTATGACGATGGAAGGCACAAACTGCGTCGCGATTCAATAATTCAGTCTCCAGCTGACATCTTTCCGAGCAACTAACCGGCTACGGTGGCCAGGTGTACATCCTCCTGGGGTTGAAATTGCTTGTTTGCGACGCACCACTGACAGTCAATTGTAACCCTCCCACTCTCATTATGACGATGGAAGGCACAAACTGCGTCGCGATTCAATAATTCAGTCTCCAGCTGACATCTTTCGGAGCAACTAACCGGCTACGGTGGCCAGGTGTACGTCCTCCTGGGGGTGAAATTGCTCGTTTGCGACGCACCACTGACAGTCAAATGTAACCCTCCCACTCTCATTATGACGATGGAAGGCACAAACTGCGTCGCGATTCAATAATTCAGTCTCCAGCTGACATCTTTCCGAGCAACTAACGGGGCTACGGTGGCCAGGTGTACGTCCTCCTGGGGGTGAAATTGCTTGTTTGCGACGCACCACTGACAGTCAATTGTAACCCTCCCACTCTCATTATGACGATGGAAGGCACAAACTGCGTCGCGATTCAATAATTCAGTCTCCAGCTGACATCTTTCCGAGCAACTAACCGGCTACGGTGGCCAGGTGTACGTCCTCCTGGGGGTGAAATTGCTTGTTTGCGACGCACCACTGACAGTCAATTGTAACCCTCCCACTCTCATTATGACGATGGAAGGCACAAACTGCGTCGCGATTCAATAATTCAGTCTCCACCTGACATCTTTCCGAGCAATTAACGGGGCTACGGTGGCCAGGTGTACGTCCTCCTGGGGGTGAAATTGCTTGTTTGCGACGCACCACTGACAGTCAATTGTAACCCTCCCACTCTCATTATGACGATGGTAGGCACAAACTGCGTCGCGATTCAATAATTCAGTCTCCAGCTGACATCTTTCCGAGCAACTATGGGGGCTACGGTGGCCAGGTGTACGTCCTCCTGGGGGTGAAATTGCTTGTTTGCGACGCACCACTGACAGTCAATTGTAACCCTCCCACTCTCATAATGACGATGGAAGGCACAAACTTCGTCGCGATTCAATAATTCAGTCTCCAACTGACATCTTTCCGAGCAATTAACGGGGCTACGGTGGCCAGGTGTACGTCCTCCTGGGGGTGAAATTGCTTGTTTGCGACGCACCACTGACAGTCAATTGTAACCCTCCCACACTCATTATGACGATGGAAGGCACAAACTGTGTCGCGATTCAATAATTCAGTCTCCAGCTGACATCTTTCCGAGCAACAAACGGGGCTACGGTGGCCAGGTGTACGTCCTCCTGGGGGTGAAATTGCTTGTTTGCGACGCACCACTGACAGTCAATTGTAACCCTCCCACTCTCATTATGACGATGGAAGGCACAAACCGCGTCGCGATTCAATAATTCAGTCTCCAGCTGACATCTTTCCGAGCAACTATCGGGGCTATGGTGGCCAGGTGTGCGTCCTCCTGGGGGTGAAATTGCTTGTTTGCGACGCACCACTGACAGTCAATTGTAACCCTCCCACTCTCATTATGACGATGGAAGGCACAAACTGCGTCGCGATGCAATAATTCAGTCTCCAGCTGACATCTTTCCGAGCAACTAACGGGGCTACGGTGGCCAGGTGTACGTCCTCCTGGGGGTGGAATTGCTTGTTTGCGACGCACCACTGACAGTCAATTGTAACCCTCCCACTCTCATTATGACGATGGAAGGCACAAACTGCGTCGCGATTCAATAATTCAGTCTCCAGCTGACATCTTTCCGAGCAACTAACGGGGCTACGGTGGCCAGGTGTACGTCCTCCTGGGGGTGAAATTGCTTGTTTGCGACGCACCACTGACAGTCAATTGTAACCCTCCCACTCTCATTATGACGATGGAAGGCCCAAACTGCGTCGCGATTCAATAATTCAGTCTCAAGCTGACATCTTTCCGAGCAACAAACGTGGCTACGGTGGCCAGGTGTACGTCCTCCTGGGGGTGAAATTGCTTGTTTGCGACGCACCACTGACAGTCAATTGTAACCCTCCCACTCTCATTATGACGATGGAAGGCACAAACTGCGTCGCGATTCAATAATTCAGTCTCCAGCTGACATCTTTCGGAGCAACTAACCGGCTACGGTGGCCAGGTGTACGACCTCCTGGGGGTGAAATTGCTTGTTTGCGACGCACCACTGACAGTCAATTGTAACCCTCCCACTCTCATTATGACGATGGAAGGCACAAACTGCGTCGCGATTCAATAATTCAGTCTCCAGCTGACATCTTTCCGAGCAACTAACCGGCTACGGTGGCCAGGTGTACGTCCTCCTGGGGTTGAAATTGCTTGTTTGCGACGCACCACTGACAGTCAATTGTAACCCTCCCACTCTCATTATGACGATGGAAGGCACAAACTGCGTCGCGATTCAATAATTCAGTCTCCAGCTGACATCTTTCCGAGCAACTAACGGGGCTACGGTGGCCAGGTGTACGTCCTCCTGGGGGTGAAATTGCTTGTTTGCGACGTAACACTGACAGTCAATTGTAACCATCCCACTCTCATTATGACGATGGAAGGCACAAACTGCGTCGCGATTCGATAATTCAGTCTCCAGCTGACATCTTTCCGAGCAACTAACGGGGCTACGGTGGCCAGGTGTGCGTCCTCCTGGGGGTGAAATTGCTTGTTTGCGACGCACCACTGACAGTCAATTGTAACCCTCCCACTCTCATTATGACGATGGAAGGCACAAACTGTGTCGCGATTCAATAATTCAGTCTCCAGCTGACATCTTTCCGAGCAACTAACGGGGCTACGGTGGCCAGGTGTACGTCCTCCTGGGGGTGAAATTGCTTGTTTGCGACGCACCACTGACAGTCAATTGTAACCCTCCCACTCTCATTATGACGATGGAAGGCACAAACTGCGTCGCGATGCAATAATTCAGTCTCCACCTGACATCTTTCCGAGCAATTAACGGGGCTACGGTGGCCAGGTGTACGTCCTCCTGGGGGTGAAATTGCTTGTTTGCGACGCACCACTGACAGTCAATTGTAACCCTCCCACTCTCATTATGACGATGGAAGGCACAAACTGCGTCGCGATTCAATAATTCAGTCTCCAGCTGACATCTTTCCGAGCAACAAACGGGGCTACGGTGGCCAGGTGTACGTCCTCCTGGGGGTGAAATTGCTTGTTTGCGATGCATCACTGACAGTCAATTGTAACCCTCCCACTCTCATTATGACGATGGAAGGCACAAACCGCGTCGCGATTCAATAATTCAGTCTCCAGCTGACATCTTTCCGAGCAACTAACGGGGCTACGGTGGCCAGGTGTGCGTCCTCCTGGGGGTGAAATTGCTTGTTTGCGACGCACCACTGACAGTCAATTGTAACCCTCCCACTCTCATTATGACGATGGAAGGCACAAACTGCGTCGCGATGCAATAATTCAGTCTCCAGCTGACATCTTTCCGAGCAACTAACGGGGCTACGGTGGCCAGGTGTACGTCCTCCTGGGGGTGGAATTGCTTGTTTGCGAAGCACCACTGACAGTCAATTGTAACCCTCCCACTCTCATTATGACGATGGAAGGCACAAACTGCGTCGCGATTCAATAATTCAGTCTCCAGCTGACATCTTTCCGAGCAACTAACGGGGCTACGGTGGCCAGGTGTACGTCCTCCTGGGGGTGAAATTGCTTGTTTGCGACGCTCCACTGACAGTCAATTGTAACCCTCCCACTCTCATTATGACGATGGAAGGCACAAACTGCGTCGCGATTCAATAATTCAGTCTCCAGCTGACATCTTTCCGAGCAAATAACGTGGCTACGGTGGCCAGGTGTACGTCCTCCTGGGGGTGAAATTGCTTGTTTGCGACGCACCACTGACAGTCAATTGTAACCCTCCCACTCTCATTATGACGATGGAAGGCACAAACTGCGTCGCGATTCAATAATTCAGTCTCCAGCTGACATCTTTCGGAGCAACTAACCGGCTACGGTGGCCAGGTGTACGTCCTCCTGGGGGTGAAATTGCTTGTTTGCGACGCACCACTGACAGTCAATTGTAACCCTCCCACTCTCATTATGACGATGGAAGGCACAAACTGCGTCGCGATTCAATAATTCAGTCTCCAGCTGACATTTTTCCGAGCAACTAACCGGCTACGGTGGCCAGGTGTACGTCCTCCTGGGGTTGAAATTGCTTGTTTGCGACGCACCACTGACAGTCAATTGTAACCCTCCCACTCTCATTATGACGATGGAAGGCACAAACTGCGTCGCGATTCAATAATTCAGTCTCCAGCTGACATCTTTCCCAGCAACTAACCGGCTACGGTGGCCAGGTGTACGTCCTCCTGGGGGTGAAATTGCTTGTTTGCGACGCACCACTGACAGTCAATTGTAACCCTCCCACTCTCATTATGACGATGGAAGGCACAAACTGCGTCGCGATTCAATAATTCAGTCTCCAGCTGACATCATTCCGAGCAACTAACCGGCTACGGTGGCCAGGTGTACGTCCTCCTGGGGGTGAAATTGCTTGTTTGCGACGCACCACTGACAGTCAATTGTAACCCTCCCACTCTCATTATGACGATAGAAGGCACAAACTGCGTCGCGATTCAATAATTCAGTCTCCAGCTGACATCTTTCGGAGCAACTAACCGGCTACGGTGGCCAGGTGTACGTCTTCCTGGGGGTGAAATTGCTTGTTTGCGACGCACCACTGACAGTCAATTGTAACCCTCCCACTCTCATTATGACGATGGAAGGCACAAACTGCGTCGCGATTCAATAATTCAGTCTCCAGCTGACATCTTTCCGAGCAACTAACCGGCTACGGTGGCCAGGTGTACGTCCTCGTGGGGGTGAAATTTCTTGTTTGCGACGCACCACTGACAGTCAATTGTAACCCTCCCACTCTCATTATGACGATGGTAGGCACAAACTGCATCGCGATTCAATAATTCAGTCTCCAGCTGACATCTTTCCGAGCAACTATGGGGGCTACGGTGGCCAGGTGTACGTCCTCCTGGGGGTGAAATTGCTTGTTTGCGACGCACCACTGACAGTCAATTGTAACCCTCCCACTCTCATTATGACGATGGAAGGCACAAACTGCGTCGCGATTCAATAATTCAGTCTCCAGCTGACATCTTTCGGAGCAACTAACCGGCTACGGTGGCCAGGTGTACGTCCTCCTGGGGGTGAAATTGCTTGTTTGCGACGCACCACTGACAGTCAATTGTAACCCTCCCACTCTCATTATGACGATGGAAGGCACAAACTGCGTCGCGATTCAATAATTCAGTCTCCAGCTGACATCTTTCCGAGCAACTAACCGGCTACGGTGGCCAGGTGTACGTCCTCCTGGGGTTGAAATTGCTTGTTTGCGACGCACCACTGACAGTCAATTGTAACCCTCCCACTCTCATTATGACGATGGAAGGCACAAACTGCGTCGCGATTCAATAATTCAGTCTCCAGCTGACATCTTTCCCAGCAACTAACCGGCTACGGTGGCCAGGTGTACGTCCTCCTGGGGGTGAAATTGCTTGTTTGCGACGCACCACTGACAGTCAATTGTAACCCTCCCACTCTCATTATGACGATGGAAGGCACAAACTGCGTCGCGATTCAATAATTCAGTCTCCAGCTGACATCATTCCGAGCAACTAACCGGCTACGGTGGCCAGGTGTACGTCCTCCTGGGGGTGAAATTGCTTGTTTGCGACGCACCACTGACAGTCAATTGTAACCCTCCCACTCTCATTATGACGATAGAAGGCACAAACTGCGTCGCGATTCAATAATTCAGTCTCCAGCTGACATCTTTCGGAGCAACTAACCGGCTACGGTGGCCAGGTGTACGTCTTCCTGGGGGTGAAATTGCTTGTTTGCGACGCACCACTGACAGTCAATTGTAACCCTCCCACTCTCATTATGACGATGGAAGGCACAAACTGCGTCGCGATTCAATAATTCAGTCTCCAGCTGACATCTTTCCGAGCAACTAACCGGCTACGGTGGCCAGGTGTACGTCCTCGTGGGGGTGAAATTTCTTGTTTGCGACGCACCACTGACAGTCAATTGTAACCCTCCCACTCTCATTATGACGATGGTAGGCACAAACTGCATCGCGATTCAATAATTCAGTCTCCAGCTGACATCTTTCCGAGCAACTATGGGGGCTACGGTGGCCAGGTGTACGTCCTCCTGGGGGTGAAATTGCTTGTTTGCGACGCACCACTGACAGTCAATTGTAACCCTCCCACTCTCATTATGACGATGGAAGGCACAAACTGCGTCGCGATTCAATAATTCAGTCTCCAGCTGACATCTTTCCGAGCAACTAACGGGGCTACGGTGGCCAGGTGTACGTCCTCCTGGGGGTGAAATTGCTTGTTTGCGACGCACCACTGACAGTCAATTGTAACCCTCCCACTCTCATTATGACGATGGAAGGCACAAACTACGTCGCGATTCAATAATTCAGTCTCCAGCTGACATCTTTCCGAGCAACTAACGGGGCTATGGTGGCCAGGTGTACGTCCTCCTGGGGGTGAAATTGCTTGTTTGCGACGCACCACTGACAGTCAATTGTAACCCTCCCACTCTCATTATGACGATGGAAGGCACAAACTGCGTCGCGATTCAATAATTCAGTCTCCAGCTGACATCTTTCCGAGCAACTAACCGGCTACGGTGGCCTGGTGTACGTCCTCCTGGGGGTGAAATTGCTTGTTTGCGACGCACCACTGACAGTCAATTGTAACCCTCCCACTCTCATTATGACGATGGGAAGCACAAACTGCGTCGCGATTGAATAATTCAGTCTCCAGCAGACATCTTTCCGAGCAACTAACGGGGCTACGGTGGCCAGGTGTACGTCCTCCTGGGGGTGAAATTGCTTGTTTGCGACGCACCACTGACAGTCAATTGTAACCCTCCCGTTCTCATTATGACGATGGAAGGCACAAACTGCGTCGTGATTCAATAATTCAGTCTCCAGCTGACAACTTTCCGAGCAACTAACCGGCTATGGTGGTCAGGTGTACGTCCTCCTGGGGGTGAAATTGCTTGTTTGCGACGCACCACTGACAGTCAATTGCAACCCTCCCACTCTCATTATGACGACGGAAGGCACAAACTGCGTCGCGATTCAATAATTCAGTCTCCAGCTGACATCTTTCCGAGCAACTAACCGGCTACGGTGGCCAGGTGTACGTCCTCCCGGGGGTGAAATTGCTTGTTTGCGACGCACCACAGACAGTCAATTGTAACCTCCCACTCTCATTATGACGATGGAAGGCACAAACTACGTCGCGATTCAATAATTCAGTCTCCAGCTGACATCTTTCCGAGCAACTAACCGGCTACGGTGGCCAGGTGTACGTCTTTCTGGGGGTGAAATTGCTTGTTTGCGACGCACCACTGTCAGTCAATTGTAACCCTCCCACTCTCATTATGACGATGGAAGGCACAAACTGCGTCGCGATTCAATAATTCAGTCTCCAGCTGATATCTTTCCGAGCAACTAACGGGGCTACGGTGGCCAGGTGTAAGTCCTCCTGGGGGTGAAATTGCTTGTTTGCGACGCACCACTGACAGTCAATTGTAACCCTCCCACTCTCATCATGACGATGGAAGGCACAAACTGTGTCGCGATTCAATAATTCAGTCTCCAGCTGACATCTTTCCCAGCAACTAACCGGCTACGGTGGCCAGGTGTACGTCCTCCTGGGGGTGAAATTGCTTGTTTGCGACGCACCACTGACAGTAAATTATAACCCTCCCACTCTCATTATGACGATGAAAGGCACAAACTGCGTCGCGATTCAATAATTCAGTCTCCAGATTACATCTTTCCCAGCAACTAACCGGCTACGGTGGCCAGGTGTACGTCCTCCTGAGGGTGAAATTGCTTGTTTGCGACGCACCACTGACAGTCAATTGTAACCCTCCCACTCTCATTATGACGATGGAAGGCACAAACTGCGTCGCGATTCAATAATTCAGTCTCCAGCTGACATCTTTCCGAGCAACTAACGGGGCTACGGTGGCCAGGGGTACGTCCTCCTGGAGGTGAAATTGCTTGTTTGCGACGCACCACTGACAGTCAATTGTAACCCTCCGACTCTCATTATGACGATGGAAGGCACAAACCGCGTCGCGATTCAATAATTCAGTCTCCAGCTGACATCTTTCCGAGCAACAAACGGGGCTACGGTGGCCAGGTGTGCGTCCTCCTGGGGGTGAAATTGCTTGTTTGCGACGCACCACTGACAGTCAATTGTAACCCTCCCACTCTCATTATGACGATGGAAGGCACAAACTGCGTCGCGATTCAATAATTCAGTCTCCAGCTGACATCTTTCCGAGCAACTAACGGGGCTACGGTGGCCAGGTGTACGTCCTCCTGGGGGTGAAATTGCTTGTTTGCGACGCACCACTGACAGTCAATTGTAACCCTCCCACTCTCATCATGACGATGAAAGGCACAAACTGCGTCGCGATTCAATAATTCAGTCTCCAGCTGACATCTTTCCGAGCAACTAACCGGCTACGGTGGCCAGGTGTACGTCCTCCTGGGGGTGAAATTGCTTGTTTGCGACGCACCACTGACAGTCAATTGTAACCCTCCCACTCTCATTATGACGATGGAAGGCACAAACTGCGTCGCGATTCAATAATTCAGTCTCCAGCTGACATCTTTCCGAGCAACTAACGGGGCTACGGTGGCCAGGTGTACGTCCTCCTGGGGGTGAAATTGCTTGTTTGCGACGCACCACTGACAGTCAATTGTAACCCTCCCACTCTCATTATGATGATGGAAGGCACAAACCGCGTCGCGATTCAATAATTCAGTCTCCAGCTGACATCTTTCCGAGCAACTAACGGGGCTACGGTGGCCAGGTGTGCGTCCTCCTGGGGGTGAAATTGCTTGTTTGCGACGCACCACTGACAGTCAATTGTAACCCTCCCACTCTCATTATGACGATGGAAGGCACAAACTGCGTCGCGATGCAATAATTCAGTCTCCAGCTGACATCTTTCCGAGCAACTAACGGGGCTACGGTGGCCAGGTGTACGTCCTCCTGGGGGTGGAATTGCTTGTTTGCGACGCACCACTGACAGTCAATTGTAACCCTCCCACTCTCATTATGACGATGGGAGGCACAAACTGCGTCGCGATTCAATAATTCAGTCTCCAGCTGACATCTTTCCGAGCAACTAACGGGGCTACGGTGGCCAGGTGTACGTCCTCCTGGGGGTGAAATTGCTTGTTTGCGACGCACCACTGACAGTCAATTGTAACCCTCCCACTCTCATTATGACGATGGAAGGCACAAACTGCGTCGCGATTCAATAATTCAGTCTCCAGCTGACATCTTTCCGAGCAACCAACCGGCTACGGTGGCCAGGTGTACGTCCTCCTGGGGGTGAAATTGCTTGTTTGCGACGCACCACTGACAGTCAATTGTAACCCTCCCACTCTCATCATGACGATGGAAGGCACAAACTGCGTCGCGATTCAATAATTCAGTCTCCAGCTGACATCTTTCCCAGCAACTAACCGGCTACGGTGGCCAGGTGTACGTCCTCCTGGGGGTGAAATTGCTTGTTTGCGACGCACCACTGACAGTAAATTATAACCCTCCCACTCTCATTATGACGATGAAAGGCACAAACTGCGTCGCGATTCAATAATTCAGTCTCCAGCTGACATCTTTCCCAGCAACTAACCGGCTACGGTGGCCAGGTGTACATCCTCCTGGGGGTGAAATTGCTTGTTTGCGACGCACCACTGACAGTCAATTGTAACCCTCCCACTCTCATTATGACGATGGAAGGCACAAACTGCGTCGCGATTCAATAATTCAGTCTCCAGCTGACATCTTTCCGAGCAACTACCTGGCTACGGTGGCCAGGTGTACGTCCTCCTGGGGGTGAAATTGCTTGTTTGCGACGCACCACTGACAGTCAATTGTAACCCTCCCACTCTCATTATAACGATGAAAGGCACAAACTGCGTCGCGATTCAATAATTCAGTCTCCAGCTGACATCTTTCCGAGCATCTAACCGGCTACGGTGGCCAGGTGTACGTCCTCCTGGGGGTGAAATTGCTTGTTTGCGACGCACCACTGACAGTCAATTGTAACCCTCCCACTCTCATTATGACGATGGAGGGCACAAACTGCGTCGCGATTCAATAATTCAGTCTCCAGCTGACATCTTTCCGAGCAACTAACGGGGCTACGGTGGCCAGGTGTACGTCCTCCTGGGGGTGAAATTGCTTGTTTGCGACGCACCACTGACAGTCAATTGTAACCCTCCCACTCTCATTATGACGATGGAAGGCACGAACCGCGTCGCGATTCAATAATTTAGTCTCCAGCTGACATCTTTCCGAGCAACTAACGGGGCTACGGTGGCCAGGTGTGCGTCCTCCTGGGGGTGAAATTGCTTGTTTGCGACGCACCACTGACAGTCAATTGTAACCCTCCCACTCTCATTATGACGATGGAAGGCACAAACTGCGTCGCGATTCAATAATTCAGTCTCCAGCTGACATCTTTCCGAGCAACTAACGGGGCTACGGTGGCCAGGTGTACGTCCTCCTGGGGGTGAAATTGCTTGTTTGCGACGCACCACTGACAGTCAATTGTAACCCTCCCACTCTCATTATGACGATGGAAGGCACAAACTGCGTCGCGATTCAATAATTCAGTCTCCAGCTGACATCTTTCCGAGCAACTAACTGGCTACGGTGGCCAGGTGTACGTCCTCCTGGGGGTGAAATTGCTTGTTTGCGACGCACCACTGACAGTCATTTGTAACCCTCCCACTCTCATTATGACGATGGAAGGCACAAACTGCGTCGCGATTCAATAATTCAGTCTCAAGCAGACATCTTTCCGAGCAACTAACGTGGCTACGGTGGCCAGGTGTACGTCCTCCTGGGGGTGAAATTGCTTGTTTGCGACGCACCACTGACAGTAAATTATAACCCTCCCACTCTCATTATGACGATGGAAGGCACAAACCGCGTCGCGATTCAATAATTCAGTCTCCAGCTGACATCGTTCCGAGCAACTAACGGGGCTACGGTGGCCAGGTGTGCGTCCTCCTGGGGGTGAAATTGCTTGTTTGCGACGCACCACTGACAGTCAATTGTAACCCTCCCACTCTCATTATGACGATGGAAGGCACAAACTGCGTCGCGATTCAATAATTCAGTCTCCAGCTGACATCTTTCCGAGCAACTACCCGGCTACGGTGGCCAGGTGTACGTCCTCCTGGGGGTGAAATTGCTTGTTTGCGACGCACCACTGACAGTCAATTGTAACCCTCCCACTCTCATTATGACGATGAAAGGCACAAACTGCGTCGCGATTCAATAATTCAGTCTCCAGCTGACATCTTTCCGAGCAACTAACCGGCTACGGTGGCCAGGTGTACGTCCTCCTGGGGGTGAAATTGCTTGTTTGCGACGCACCACTGACAGTCAATTGTAACCCTCCCACTCTCATTATGACGATGGAAGGCACAAACTGCGTCGCGATTCAATAATTCAGTCTCCAGCTGACATCTTTCCGAGCAACTAACGGGGCTACGGTGGCCAGGTGTACGTCCTCCTGGGGGTGAAATTGCTTGTTTGCGACGCACCACTGACAGTCAATTGTAACCCTCCCACTCTCATTATGACGATGGAAGGCACAGACCGCGTCGCGATTCAATAATTCAGTCTCCAGCTGACATCTTTCCGAGCAACTAACGGGGCTACGGTGGCCAGGTGTGCGTCCTCCTGGGGGTGAAATTGCTTGTTTGCGACGCACCACTGACAGTCAATTGTAACCCTCCCACTCTCATTATGACGATGGAAGGCACAAACTTCGTCGCGATTCAATAATTCAGTCTCCAGCTGACATCTTTCCGAGCAATTAACGTGGCTACGGTGGCCAGGTGTACGTCCTCCTGGGGGTGAAATTGCTTGTTTGCGACGCACCACTGACAGTAAATTATAACCCTCCCACTCTCATTATGACGATGGAAGGCACAAACCGCGTCGCGATTCAATAATTCAGTCTCCAGCTGACATCGTTCCGAGCAACTAACGGGGCTACGGTGGCCAGGTGTGCGTCCTCCTGGGGGTGAAATTGCTTGTTTGCGACGCACCACTGACAGTCAATTGTAACCCTCCCACTCTCATTATGACGATGGAAGGCACAAACTGCGTCGCGATTCAATAATTCAGTCTCCAGCTGACATCTTTCCGAGCAACTACCCGGCTACGGTGGCCAGGTGTACGTCCTCCTGGGGGTGAAATTGCTTGTTTGCGACGCACCACTGACAGTCAATTGTAACCCTCCCACTCTCATTATGACGATGAAAGGCACAAACTGCGTCGCGATTCAATAATTCAGTCTCCAGCTGACATCTTTCCGGGCAACTAACCGGCTACGGTGGCCAGGTGTACGTCCTCCTGGGGGTGAAATTGCTTGTTTGCGACGCACCACTGACAGTCAATTGTAACCCTCCCACTCTCATTATGACGATGGAAGGCACAAACTGCGTCGCGATTCAATAATTCAGTCTCCAGCTGACATCTTTCCGAGCAACTAACGGGGCTACGGTGGCCAGGTGTACGTCCTCCTGGGGGTGAAATTGCTTGTTTGCGACGCACCACTGACAGTCAATTGTAACCCTCCCACTCTCATTATGACGATGGAAGGCACAAACCGCGTCGCGATTCAATAATTCAGTCTCCAGCTGACATCTTTCCGAGCAACTAACGGGGCTACGGTGGCCAGGTGTGCGTCCTCCTGGGGGTGAAATTGCTTGTTTGCGACGCACCACTGACAGTCAATTGTAACCCTCCCTCTCTCATTATGACGATGGAAGGCACAAACTGCGTCGCGATGCAATAATTCAGTCTCCAGCTGACATCTTTCCGAGCAATTAACGGGGCTACGGTGGCCAGGTGTACGTCCTCATGGGGGTGGAATTGCTTGTTTGCGACGCACCACTGACAGTCAATTGTAACCCTCCCACTCTCATTATGACGATGGAAGGCACAAACTGCGTCGCGATTCAATAATTCAGTCTCCAGCTGACATCTTTCCGAGCAACTAACGGGGCTACGGTGGCCAGGTGTACGTCCTCCTGGGGGTGAAATTGCTTGTTTGCGACGCACCACTGACAGTCAATTGTAACCCTCCCACTCTCATTATGACGATGGAAGGCACAAACTGCGTCGCGATTCAATAATTCAGTCTCCAGCTGACATCTTTCCGAGCAACTAACCGGCTACGGTGGCCAGGTGTACGTCCTCCTGGGCGTGAAATTGCTTGTTTGCGACGCACCACTGACAGTCAATTGTAACCCTCCCACTCTCATCATGACGATGGAAGGCACAAACTGCGTCGCGATTCAATAATTCAGTCTCCAGCTGACATCTTTCCCAGCAACTAACCGGCTACGGTGGCCAGGTGTACGTCCTCCTGGGGGTGAAATTGCTTGTTTGCGACGCACCACTGACAGTAAATTATAACCCTCCCACTCTCATTATGACGATGAAAGGCACAAACTGCGTCGCGATTCAATAATTCAGTCTCCAGCTGACATCTTTCCCAGCAACTAACCGGCTACGGTGGCCAGGTGTACGTCCTCCTGGGGGTGAAATTGCTTGTTTGCGACGCACCACTGACAGTGAATTGTAACCCTCCCACTCTCACTATGACGATGGAAGGCACAAACTGCGTCGCGATTCAATAATTCAGTCTCCAGCTGACATCTTTCCGAGCAACTACCCGGCTACGGTGGCCAGGTGTACGTCCTCCTGGGGGTGAAATTGCTTGTTTGCGACGCACCACTGACAGTCAATTGTAACCCTCCCACTCTCATTATGACGATGAAAGGCACAAACTGCGTCGCGATTCAATAATTCAGTCACCAGCTGATATCTTTCCGAGCATCTAACCGGCTACGGTGGCCAGGTGTACGTCCTCCTGGGGGTGAAATTGCTTGTTTGCGACGCACCACTGACAGTCAATTGTAACCCTCCCACTCTCATTATGACGATGGAAGGCACAAACTGCGTCGCGATTCAATAATTCAGTCTCCAGCTGACATCTTTCCGAGCAACTAACGGGGCTACGGTGGCCAGGTGTACGTCCTCCTGGGGGTGAAATTGCTTGTTTGCGACGCACCACTGACAGTCAATTGTAACCCTCCCACTCTCATTATGACGATGGAAGGCACAAACCGCGTCGCGATTCAATAATTCAGTCTCCAGCTGACATCTTTCCGAGCAACTAACCGGCTACGGTGGCCAGGTGTACGTCCTCCTGGGGGTGAAATTGCTTGTTTGCGACGCACCACTGACAGTCAATTGTAACCCTCCCACTCTCATTATGACGATGGAAGGCAGAAACTGCGTCGCGATTCAATAATTCAGTCTCCAGCTGACATCTTTCCGAGCAACTAACCGGCTACGGTGGCCAGGTGTACGTCCTCCTGGGGGTGAAATTGCTTGTTTGCGACGCACCACTGACAGTCAATTGTAACCCTCCCACTCTCATTATGACGATGGAAGGCACAAACTGCGTCGCGATTCAATAATTCAGTCTCCAGCTGACATCTTTCCGAGCAACTAACCGGCTACGGTGGCCAGGTGTACGTCCTCCTGGGGGTGAAATTGCTTGTTTGCGACGCACCACTGACAGTCAATTGTAACCCTCCCACTCTCATTATGACGATGGAAGGCACTAACTGCGTCGCGATTCAATAATTCAGTCTCCAGCTGACATCTTTCCGAGCAACTAACCGGCTACGGTGGACAGGTGTACGTCCTCCTGGGGGTGAAATTGCGTGCTTGCGACGCACCACTGACAGTCAATTGTAACCCTCCCACTCTCATTATGACGATGGAAGGCACAAACTGCGTCGCGATTCAATAATTCAGTCTCCAGCTGACATCTTTCCGAGCAACTAACCGGCTACGGTGGCCAGGTGTACGTCCTCCTGGGGGTGAAATTGCTTGTTTGCGACGCACAACTGACAGTCAATTGTAACCCTCCCACTCTCATTATGACGATGGAAGGCACAAACTGCGTCGCGATTCAATAATTCAGTCTCCAGCTGACATCTTTCCGAGCAACTAACCGGCTACGATGGCCAGGTGTACGTCCTACTGGGGGTGAAATTGCTTGTTTGCGACGCACCACTGACAGTCAATTGTAACCCTCCCACTCTCATTATGACGATGGTAGGCACAAACTGCGTCGCGATTCAATAATTCAGTCTCCAGCTGACATCTTTCCGAGCAACTATGGGGGCTACGGTGGCCAGGTGTACGTCCTCCTGGGGGTGAAATTGCTTGTTTGCGACGCACCACTGACAGTCAATTGTAACCCTCCCACTCTCATAATGACGATGGAAGGCACAAACTTCGTCGCGATTCAATAATTCAGTCTCCAACTGACATCTTTCCGAGCAACTAACGGGGCTACGGTGGCCAGGTGTACGTCCTCCTGGGGGTGAAATTGCTTGTTTGCGACGCACCACTGACAGTCAATTGTAACCCTCCCACTCTCATTATGACGATGGAAGGCACAAACTACGTCGCGATTCAATAATTCAGTCTCCAGCTGATATCTTTCCGAGCAACTAACGGGGCTACGGTGGCCAGGTGTACGTCCTCCTGGGGGTGAAATTGCTTGTTTGCGACGCACCACTGACAGTCAATTGTAACCCTCCCACTCTCATTATGACGATGGAAGGCACAAACTGCGTCGCGATTCAATAATTCAGTCTCTAGCTGACATCTTTCCGAGCAACTAACCGGCTACGGTGGCCTGGTGTACGTCCTCCTGGGGGTGAAATTGCTTGTTTGCGAAGCACCACTGACAGTCAATTGTAACCCTCCCACTCTCATTATGACGATGGAAGGCAAAAACTGCGTCGTGATTCAATAATTCAGTCTCTAGCTGACATCTTTCCGAGCAACTAACAGGCTACGGTGGCCAGGTGTACGTCCTCCTGGGGTTGAAATTGCTTGTTTGCGACGCACCACTGACAGTCAATTGTAACCCTCCCACTCTCATTATGACGATGGAAGGCACAAACTGCGTCGCGATTCAATAATTCAGTCTCCAGCAGACATCTTTCCGAGCAACTAACGGGGCTACGGTGGCCAGGTGTACGTCCTCCTGGGGGTGAAATTGCTTGTTTGCGACGCACCACTGACAGTCAATTGTAACCCTCCCACTCTCATTATGACGATGGAAGGCACAAACTGCGTCGCGATTCAATAATTCAGTCTCCAGCTGACAACTTTCCGAGCAACTAACCGGCTACGGTGGTCAGGTGTACGTCCTCCTGGGGGTGAAATTGCTTGTTTGCGACGCACCACAGACAGTCAATTGTAACCCTCCCACTCTCATTATGACGATGGAAGGCACAAACTGCGTCGCGATTCAATAATTCAGTCTCCAGCTGACATCTTTCCGAGCATCTAACGGGGCTACGGTGGCCAGGTGTACGTCCTCCTGGGGGTGAAATTGCTTGTTTGCGACGCACCACTGACAGTCAATTGTAACCCTCCCACTCTCATTATGACGATGGAAGGCACAAACTGCGTCGCGATTCAATAATTCAGTCTCCAGCTGACATCTTTCCGAGCAAATAACCGGCTACGGTGGCCAGGTGTACGTCCTCCTGGGGGTGAAATTGCTTGTTTGCGACGCACCACTGACAGTCAATTGTAACCCTCCCACTCTCATTATGACGATGGTAGGCACAAACTGCGTCGCGATTCAATAATTCAGTCTCCAGCTGACATCTTTCCGAGCAACTATGGGGGCTACGGTGGCCAGGTGTACGTCCTCCTGGGGGTGAAATTGCTTGTCTGCGACGCACCACTGACAGTCAATTGTAGCCCTCCCACTCTCATTATGACGATGGAAGGCACAAACTGTGCCGCGATTCAATAATTCAGTCTCCAGCTGACATCTTTCCGAGCAACTAACCGGCTACGGTGGCCAGGTGTACGTCCTCCTGGGGGTGAAATTTCTTGTTTGCGACGCACCACTGACAGTCAGTTGTAACCCTCCCACTCTCATTATGACGATGGAAGGCACAAACTGCGTCGCGATTCAATAATTCAGTCTCCACCTGACATCTTTCCGAGCAACTAACGGGGCTACGGTGGCCAGGTGTGCGTCCTCCTGGGGGTGAAATTGCATGTTTGTGACGCACAACTGATAGTCAGTTGTAACCCTCCCACTCTCATTATGACGATGGAAGGCACAAACTGTTTCGCGATTCAATAATTCAGTCTCCAGCTGACATCTTTCCGAGCAAATAACGGGGCTACGGTGGCCAGGTGTACGTCCTCCTGGGGTGAAATTGCTTGTTTGTGACGCACCACTGACAGTCAATTGTAACCCTCCCACTCTCATTATGACGATGGAAGGCACAAACTGCGTCGCGATTCAATAATTCAGTCTCCAGCTGACATCTTTCCGAGCAACTAACGGGGCTACGGTGGCCAGGTGTACGTCCTCCTGGGGGTGAAATTGCTTGTTTGCGACGCACCACTGACAGTCAATTGTAACCCTCCCACTCTCATTATGACGATGGAAGGCACAGACTGCGTCGCGATTCAATAATTCAGTCTCCAGCTGACATCTTTCCGAGGAACTAACGGGGCTACGGTGGCCAGGTGTACGTCCTCCTGGGGGTGAAATTGCTTGTTTGCGACGCACCACTGACAGTCAATTGTAACCCTCCTACTCTCATTATGACGATGGAAGGCACAAACTGCATCGCGATTCAATAATTCAGTCTCCAGCTGACATCTTTCCGAGCAACTGACGGGGCTACGGTGGCCAGGTGTACGTCCTCCTGGGGGTGAAATTGCTTGTTTGCGACGCACCACTGACAGTCAATTGTAACCCTCCCACTCTCATTATGACGATGGAAGGCACAAACTGCGTTGCGATTCAATAATTCAGTCTCCAGCTGACATCTTTCCGAGCAACTAACCGGGCTACGGTGGCCAGGTGTACGTCCTTCTAGGGGGTGAAATTGCTTGTTTGCGACGCACCACTGACAGTCAATTGTAACCCTCCCACTCTCATTATGACGATGGAAGGCACAAACTGCGTCGCGATTCAATAATTCAGTCTCCAGCTGACATCTTTCCGAGCATCTAACCGGCTACGGTGGCCAGGTGTACGTCCTCCTGGGGGTGAAATTGCTTGTTTGCGACGCACCACTGACAGTCAATTGTAACCCTCCCACTCTCATTATGAAGATGGACGGCACAAACTGCGTCGCGATTCAATAATTCAGTCTCCAGCTGACATCTTTCCGAGCAACTAACGGGGCTACGGTGGCCAGGTGTACGTCCTCCTGGGGGTGAAATTGCTTGTTTGCGACGCACCACTGACAGTCAATTGTAACCCTCCCACTCTCATTATGACGATGGAAGGCACAGACTGCGTCGCGATTCAATAATTCAGTCTCCAGCTGACATCTTTCCGAGGAACTAACGGGGCTACGGTGGCCAGGTGTACGTCCTCCTGGGGGTGAAATTGCTTGTTTGCGACGCACCACTGACAGTCAATTGTAACCCTCCTACTCTCATTATGACGATGGAAGGCACAAACTGCATCGCGATTCAATAATTCAGTCTCCAGCTGACATCTTTCCGAGCAACTGACGGGGCTACGGTGGCCAGGTGTACGTCCTCCTGGGGGTGAAATTGCTTGTTTGCGACGCACCACTGACAGTCAATTGTAACCCTCCCACTCTCATTATGACGATGGAAGGCACAAACTGCGTTGCGATTCAATAATTCAGTCTCCAGCTGACATCTTTCCGAGCAACTAACCGGGCTACGGTGGCCAGGTGTACGTCCTTCTAGGGGGTGAAATTGCTTGTTTGCGACGCACCACTGACAGTCAATTGTAACCCTCCCACTCTCATTATGACGATGGAAGGCACAAACTGCGTCGCGATTCAATAATTCAGTCTCCAGCTGACATCTTTCCGAGCATCTAACCGGCTACGGTGGCCAGGTGTACGTCCTCCTGGGGGTGAAATTGCTTGTTTGCGACGCACCACTGACAGTCAATTGTAACCCTCCCACTCTCATTATGATGATGGACGGCACAAACTGCGTCGCGATTCAATAATTCAGTCTCCAGCTGACATCTTTCCGAGCAAATAACAGGGCTACGGTGGCCAGGTTTACGTCCTCCTGGGGGTGAAATTGCTTGTTTGCGACGCACCACTGACAGTCAATTGTAACCCTCCCACTCTCATTATGACGATGGAAGGCACAAACTGCGTCGCGATTCAATAATTCAGTCTCCAGCTGACATCTTTCCGAGCAACTAACCGGCTACGGTGGCCAGGTGTACGTCCTCCTGGGGGTGAAATTGCTTGTTTGCGACGCACCACTGACAGTCAATTGTAACCCTCCCACTCTCATTATGACGATGGAAGGCACAAACTTCGTCGCGATTCAATAATTCAGTCTCCAGCTGACATCTTTCCGAGCAACTAACGGGGCTACGGTGGCCAGGTGTACGTCCCCCTGGGGGTGAAATTGCTTGTTTGCGACGCACCACTGACAGTCAGTTGTAACCCTCCCACTCTCATTATGACGATGGAAGGCACAAACTGCATCGCGATTCAATAATTCAGTCTCCAGCTGACATCTTTCCGAGCAACTAACGGGGCTACGGTGGCCAGGTGTACGTCCACCTGGGGGTGAAATTGCTTGTTTGCGACGCACCACTGACAGTCAGTTGTAACCCTCCCACTCTCATTATGACGATGGAAGGCACAAACTGCGTCGCGATTCAAAAATTCAGTCTCCAGCTGACATCTTTCCGAGCAAATAACGGGGCTACGGTGGCCAGGTGTACGTCCTCCTGGGGGTGAAATTGCTTGTTTGCGACGCACCACTGACAGTCAATTGTAACCCTCCCACTGTCATTATGACGATGGAAGGCACAAACTGCGTCACGATTCAATAATTCAGTCTCCAGCTGACATCTTTCCGAGAAACTAACGGGGCTACGGTGGCCAGGTGTACGTCCTCCTGGGGGTGAAATTGCTTGTTTGCGACGCACCACTGACAGTCAATTGTAACCCTCCCACTCTCATCATGACGATGGAAGGCACAAACTGCGTCGCGATTCAATAATTCAGTCTCCAGCTGACATCTTTCCGAGCAACTAACGGGGCTACGGTGGCCAGGTGTACGTCCTCCTGGGGGTGAAATTGCTTGTTTGCGACGCACCACTGACAGTCAATTGTAACCCTCCCACTCTCATTATGACGATGGAAGGCACAAACTGCGTCGCGATTCAATAATTCAGTCTCCAGCTGACATCTTTCCGAGCAACTAACGGGGCTACGGTGGCCAGGTGTACGTCCTCCTGGGGGTGAAATTGCTTGTTTGCGACGCACCACTGACAGTCAATTGTAACCCTCCCACTCTCATTATGACGATGGAAGGCAGAAACTGCGTCGCGATTCAATAATTCAGTCTCCAGCTGACATCTTTCCGAGCAACTAACGGGGCTACGGTGGCCAGGTGTACGTCCTCCTGGGGGTGAAATTGCTTGTTTGCGACGCACCACTGACAGTCAGTTGTAACCGTCCCACTCTCATTATGACGATGGAAGGCACAAACTGCGTCGCGATTCAATAATTCAGTCTCCAGCTGACATCTTTCCGAGCAACTAACGGGGCTACAGTGGCCAGGTGTACGTCCTCCTGGGGGTGAAATTGCTTGTTTGCGACGCACCACTGACAGTCAATTGTAACCCTCCCACTCTCATTATGACGATGGAAGGCACAAACTGCGTCGCGATTCAATAATTCAGTCTCCAGCTGACATCTTTCCGAGCAACTAACGGGGCTACGGTGGCCAGGTGTACGTCCTCCTGGGGGTGAAATTGCTTGTTTGCGACGCACAACTGACTGTCAATTGTAACCCTCCCACTCTCATTATGACGATGGAAGGCACAAACTGCGTCGCGATTCAATAATTCAGTCTCCAGCTGACATCTTTCTGAGCAGCTAACGGGGCTACGGTGGCCAGATGTACGTCCTCCTGGGGGTGAAATTGCTTGTTTGCGACGCATCACTGACAGTCAATTGTAACCCTCCCACTCTCATTATGACGATGGAAGGCACAAACTGCGTCGCGATTCAATAATTCAGTCTCCAGCTGACATCTTTCCGAGCAACTAACGGGGCTACGGTGGCCAGGTGTACGTCCTCCTGGGGGTGAAATTGCTTGTTTGCGACGCACCACTGACAGTCAATTGTAACCCTCCCACTCTCATTATGACGATGGAAGGCACAAACTGCGTCGCGATTAAATAATTCAGTCTCCAGCTGACATCTTTCCGAGCAACTAACGGGGCTACGGTGGCCAGGTGTACGTCCTCCTGGGGGTGAAATTGCTTGTTTGCGACGCACCACTGACAGTCAGTTGTAACCCTCCCACTCTCATTATGACGATGGAATGCACAAACTGCGTCGCGATTCAATAATTCAGTCTCCAGCTGACATCTTTCCGAGCATCTAACCGGCTACGATGGCCAGGTGTACGTCCTCCTGGGGGTGAAATTGCTTGTTTGCGACGCACCACTGACAGTCAATTGTAACCTTCCCACTCTCATTATGACGATGGAAGGCACAAACTGCGTCGCGATTCAATAATTCAGTCTCCAGCTGACATCTTTCCGAGCAAATAACGGGGCTACGGTGGCCAGGTGTACGTCCTCCTGGGGGTGAAATTGCTTGTTTGCGACGCACC
Source organism: Schistocerca nitens (assembly GCF_023898315.1). Classification (NCBI taxonomy): domain Eukaryota; kingdom Metazoa; phylum Arthropoda; class Insecta; order Orthoptera; family Acrididae; genus Schistocerca; species Schistocerca nitens. The sequence goes on from NC_064617.1 coordinate 60,397,110, forward strand.
ACTGACAGTCAGTTGTAACCCTCCCACTCTCATTATGACGATGGAAGGCACAAACTGCGTCGCGATTCAATAATTCAGTCTCCAGCTGACATCTTTCCAAGCAACTAACGGGGCTACGGTGGCCAGTGTTACGTCCTCCTGGGGGTGAAATTGCTTGTTTGCGACGCACCACTGACAGTCAATTGTAACCCTCCCACTCTCATTATGACGATGGAAGGCACAAACTGCGTCGCGATTCAATAATTCAGTCTCCAGCTGACATCTTTCCGAGCAACTAACGGGGCTACGGTGGCCAGGTGTACGTCCTCCTGGGGGTGAAATTGCTTGTTTGCGACGCACCACTGACAGTCAGTTGTAACCCTCCCACTCTCATTATGACGATGGAAGGCACAAACTGCGTCGCGATTCAATAATTCAGTCTCCAGCTGACATCTTTCCGAGCAACTAACCGGCTACGGTGGCCAGGTGTACGTCTTTCTGGGGGTGAAATTGCTTGTTTGCGACGCACCACTGACAGTCAATTGTAACCCTCCCACTCTCATTATGACGATGGAAGGCACAAACTGCGTCGTGATTCAATAATTCAGTCTCCAGCTGACATCTTTCTGAGCAAATAACGGGGCTACGGTGGCCAGGTGTACGTCCTCCTGGGGGTGAAATTGCTTGTTTGCGACGCACCACTGACAGTCAATTGTAACCCTCCCACTCTCATTATGACGATGGAAGGCACAAACTGCGTCGCGATTCAATAATTCAGTCTCCAGCTGACATCTTTCCGAGCAACTAACGGGGCTACGGTGGCCAGGTGTACGTCCTCCTGGGGGTGAAATTGCTTGTTTGCGACGCACCACTGACAGTCAATTGTAACCCTCCCACTCTCATTATGACGATGGAAGGCACAAACTGCCTCGCGATTCAATAATTCAGTCTCCAGCTGACATCTTTCCGAGCAACTAACGGGGATACGGTGGCCAGGTGTAAGTCCTCCTGGGGGTGAAATTGCTTGTTTGCGACGCACCACTGACAGTCAATTGTAACCCTCCCACTCTCATTATGACGATGGAAGGCACAAACTGCGCCGCGATTCAATAATTCAGTCTCCAGCTGACATCTTTCCGAGCAACTAACGGGGCTACGGTGGCCAGGTGTACGTCCTCCTGGGGGTGAAATTTCTTGTTTGCGACGCACTACTGACAGTCAATTGTAACCCTCCCACTCTCATTATGACGATGGAAGACACAAACTGCGTCGCGATTCAATAATTCAGTCTCCAGCTGACATCAATCCGAGCAACTAACGGGGCTACGGTGGCCAGGTGTACGTCCTCCTGGGGATGAAATTGCTTGTTTGCGACGCACCACTGACAGTCAATTGTAACCCTCCCACTCTCATTATGACGATGGAAGGCACAAACTGCGTCGCGAATCAATAATTCAGTCTCCAGCTGACATCTTTCAGAGCAAATAACGGGGCTACGGTGGCCAGGTGTACGTCCTCCTGGGGGTGAAATTGCTAGTTTGCGACGCACCACTGACAGTCAATTGTAACCCTCCCACTCTCATTATGACGATGGAAGGCACAAACTGCGTCGCGATTCAATAATTCAGTCTCCAGCTGACATCTTTCCGAGCAACTAACGGGGCTACGGTGGCCAGGTGTACGTCCTCCTGGGGGTGAAATTGCTTGTTTGCGACGCACCACTGACAGTCAATTGTAACCCTCCCACTCTCATTATGACGATGGAAGGCACAAACTGCCTCGCGATTCAATAATTCAGTCTCCAGCTGACATCTTTCCGAGCAACTAACGGGGATACGGTGGCCAGGTGTACGTCCTCCTGGGGATGAAATTGCTTGTTTGCGACGCACCACTGACAGTCAATTGTAACCCTCCCACTCTCATTATGACGATGGAAGGCACAAACTGCGTCGCGAATCAATAATTCAGTCTCCAGCTGACATCTTTCAGAGCAAATAACGGGGCTACGGTGGCCAGGTGTACGTCCTCCTGGGGGTGAAATTGCTAGTTTGCGACGCACCACTGACAGTCAATTGTAACCCTCCCACTCTCATTATGACGATGGAAGGCACAAACTGCGTCGCGATTCAATAATTCAGTCTCCAGCTGACATCTTTCCGAGCAACTAACGGGGCTACGGTGGCCAGGTGTACGTCCTCCTGGGGGTGAAATTGCTTGTTTGCGACGCACTACTGACAGTCAATTGTAACCCTCCCACTCTCATTATGACGATGGAAGGCACAAACTGCGTCGCGATTCAATAATTCAGTCTCCAGCTGACATCTTTCCGAGCAACTAAGGGGGCTACGGTGGCCAGGTGTACGTCCTCCTGGGGGTGAAATTGCTTGTTTGCGACGCACCACTGACAGCCAATTGTAACCCTCCCACTCTCATTATGACGATGGAAGGCACAAACTGCGTCGCGATTCAATAATTCAGTCTCCAGCTGACATCTTTCCGAGCAACTAACCGGCTACGGTGGCCAGGTGTACGTCCTCCTGGGGGTGAAATTGCTTGTTTGCGACGCACCACTGACAGTCAATTGTAACCCTCCCACTCTCATTATGACGATGGAAGGCACAAACTGCGTCGCGATTCACTAATTCAGTCTCCAGCTGACATCTTTCCGAGCAACTAACCGGCTACGGTGGCCAGGTGTACGTCCTCCTGGGGGTGAAATTGCTTGTTTGCGACGCACCACTGACAGTCAATTGTAACCCTCCCACTCTCATTATGACGATGGAAGGCACAAACTGCGACGCGATTCAATAATTCAGTCTCCAGCTGACATCTTTCTGAGCAACTAACGGGGCTACGGTGGCCAGGTGTACGTCCTCCTGGGGGTGAAATTGCTTGTTTGCGACGCACCACTGACAGTCAATAGTAACCCTCCCACTCTCATTATGACGATGGAAGGCACAAACTGCGTCGCGATTCAATAATTCAGTCTCCAGCTGACATCTTTCCGAGCAACTAACGGGGCTACGGTGGCCAGGTGTACGTCCTCCTGGGGGTGAAATTGCTTGTTTGCGACGCACCACTGACAGTCAATTGTAACCCTCCCACTCTCATTATGACGATGGAAGGCACAAACTGCGTCGCGATTCAATAATTCAGTCTCCAGCTGACATCTTTCCGAACAACTAACGGGGCTACGGTGGCCAGGTGTACGTCCTCCTGGGGGTGAAATTGCTTGTTTGCGACGCACCACTGACAGTCAATTGTAACCCTCCCACTCTCATTATGACGATGGAAGGCACAAACTGCGTCGCGATTCAATAATTCAGTCTCCAGCTGATATCTTTCCGAGCAACTAACGGGGCTACGGTGGCCAGGTGTACGTCCTCCTGGGGGTGAAATTGCTTGTTTGCGACGCACCACTGACAGTCAATTGTAACCCTCCCACTCTCATTATGACGATGGAAGGCACAAACTGCGTCGCGATTCAATAATTCAGTCTCCAGCTGACATCAATCCGAGCAACTAACGGGGCTACGGTGGCCAGGTGTACGTCCTCCTGGGGATGAAATTGCTTGTTTGCGACGCACCACTGACAGTCAATTGTAACCCTCCCACTCTCATTATGACGATGGAAGGCACAAACTGCGTCGCGAATCAATAATTCAGTCTCCAGCTGACATCTTTCAGAGCAAATAACGGGGCTACGGTGGCCAGGTGTACGTCCTCCTGGGGGTGAAATTGCTAGTTTGCGACGCACCACTGACAGTCAATTGTAACCCTCCCACTCTCATTATGACGATGGAAGGCACAAACTGCGTCGCGATTCAATAATTCAGTCTCCAGCTGACATCTTTCCGAGCAACTAACGGGGCTACGGTGGCCAGGTGTACGTCCTCCTGGGGGTGAAATTGCTTGTTTGCGACGCACCACTGACAGTCAATTGTAACCCTCCCACTCTCATTATGACGATGGAAGGCACAAACTGCCTCGCGATTCAATAATTCAGTCTCCAGCTGACATCTTTCCGAGCAACTAACGGGGATACGGTGGCCAGGTGTACGTCCTCCTGGGGATGAAATTGCTTGTTTGCGACGCACCACTGACAGTCAATTGTAACCCTCCCACTCTCATTATGACGATGGAAGGCACAAACTGCGTCGCGAATCAATAATTCAGTCTCCAGCTGACATCTTTCAGAGCAAATAACGGGGCTACGGTGGCCAGGTGTACGTCCTCCTGGGGGTGAAATTGCTAGTTTGCGACGCACCACTGACAGTCAATTGTAACCCTCCCACTCTCATTATGACGATGGAAGGCACAAACTGCGTCGCGATTCAATAATTCAGTCTCCAGCTGACATCTTTCCGAGCAACTAACGGGGCTACGGTGGCCAGGTGTACGTCCTCCTGGGGGTGAAATTGCTTGTTTGCGACGCACTACTGCCAGTCAATTGTAACCCTCCCACTCTCATTATGACGATGGAAGGCACAAACTGCGTCGCGATTCAATAATTCAGTCTCCAGCTGACATCTTTCCGAGCAACTAACGGGGCTACGGTGGCCACGTGTACGTCCTCCTGGGGGTGAAATTGCTTGTTTGCGACGCAACACTGACAGCCAATTGTAACCCTCCCACTCTCATTATGACGATGGAAGGCACAAACTGCGTCGCGATTCAATAATTCAGTCTCCAGCTGACATCTTTCCGAGCAACTAACCGGCTACGGTGGCCAGGTGTACGTCCTCCTGGGGGTGAAATTGCTTGTTTGCGACGCACCACTGACAGTCAATTGTAACCCTCCCACTCTCATTATGACGATGGAAGGCACAAACTGCGTCGCGATTCACTAATTCAGTCTCCAGCTGACATCTTTCCGAGCAACTAACCGGCTACGGTGGCCAGGTGTACGTCCTCCTGGGGGTGAAATTGCTTGTTTGCGACGCACCACTGACAGTCAATAGTAACCCTCCCACTCTCATTATGACGATGGAAGGCACAAACTGCGTCGCGATTCAATAATTCAGTCTCCAGCTGACATCTTTCCGAGCAACTAACGGGGCTACGGTGGCCAGGTGTACGTCCTCCTGGGGGTGAAATTGCTTGTTTGCGACGCACCACTGACAGTCAATTGTAACCCTCCCACTCTCATTATGACGATGGAAGGCACAAACTGCGTCGCGATTCAATAATTCAGTCTCCAGCTGACATCTTTCCGAACAACTAACGGGGCTACGGTGGCCAGGTGTACGTCCTCCTGGGGGTGAAATTGCTTGTTTGCGACGCACCACTGACAGTCAATTGTAACCCTCCCACTCTCATTATGACGATGGAAGGCACAAACTGCGTCGCGATTCAATAATTCAGTCTCCAGCTGATATCTTTCCGAGCAACTAACGGGGCTACGGTGGCCAGGTGTACGTCCTCCTGGGGGTGAAATTGCTTGTTTCCGACGCACCACTGACAGTCAATTGTAACCCTCCCACTCTCATTATGACGATGGAAGGCACAAACTGCGTCGCGATTCAATAATTCAGTCTCCAGCTGACATCTTTCCGCGCAACAAACGGGGCTACGGTGGCCAGGTGTACGTCCTCCTGGGGGTGAAATTGCTTGTTTGCGACGCACCACTGACAGTCAATTGTAACCCTCCCACTCTCATTATGACGATGGAAGGCACAAACTGCGTCGCGATTCAATAATTCAGTCTCCAGCTGACATCTTTCCGAGCAACTAACGGGGCTACGGTGGCCAGGTGTACGTCCTCCTGGGGGTGAAATTGCTTGTTTGCGACGCACCACTGACAGCCAATTGTAACCCTCCCACTCTCATTACGACGATGGAAGGCACAAACTGCGTCGCGATTCACTAATTCAGTCTCCAGCTGACATGTTTCCGAGCAAATAACGGGGCTACGGTGGCCAGGTGTACGTCCTCCTGGGGGTGAAATTGCTTTTTTGCGACGCACCACTGACAGTCAATTGTAACCCTCCCACTCTCATTATGACGATGGAAGGCACAAACTGCGTCGCGATTCATTAATTCAGTCTCCAGCTGACATCTTTCCGAGCAACTAACGGGGCTACGGTGGCCAGGTGTACGTCCTCCTGGGGGTGAAATTGCTTGTTTGCGACCCACCACTGACAGTCAATTGTAACCCTCCCACTCTCATTATGATGATGGAAGGCACAAACTGCGTCGCGATTCAATAATTCAGTCTCCAGCTGACATCTTTCCGAGCAACTAACCGGCTATGGTGGCCAGGTGTACGTCCTCCTGGGGGTAAAATTGCTTGTTTGCGACGCACCACTGACAGTCAATTGTAACCCTCCCACTTTCATTATGACGATGGAAGGCACAAACTGCGTCGCGATTCAATAATTCAGTCTCCAGCTGACATCTTTCCGAGCAACTAACGGGGCTATGGTGGCCAGGTGTACGTCCTCCTGGGGGTGAAATTGCTTGTTTGCGACGCACCACTGACAGTCAATTGTAGCTCTCCCACTCTCATTATGACGATGGAATGCACAAACTGCGTCGCGATTCAATAATTCAGTCTCCAGCTGACATCTTTCCGCGCAACTAACGGGGCTATGGTGGCCAGGTGTACGTCCTCCTGGGGGTGAAATTGCTTGTTTGCGTCGCACCACTGACAGTCAGTTGGAACCCTCCCACTCTCATTATGACGATGGAAGGCACAAACTGCATCGCGATTCAATAATTCAGTCTCCAGCTGACATCTTTCCGAGCAACTAACGGGGCTACGGTGGCCAGGTGTACGTCCTCCTGGGGGTGAAATTGCTTGTTTGCGACGCACCACTGACAGTCAATTGTAACCCTCCCACTCTCATTATGACGATGGAAGGCACAAACTGCGTCGTGATTCAATAATTCAGTCTCCAGCTGACATCTTTCCGAGCAAATAACCAGCTACGGTGGCCAGGTGTACGTCCTCCTGGGGGTTAAATTGCTTGTTTGCGACGCACCACTGACAGTCAATTGTAACCCTCCCACTCTCATTATGACGATGGAAGGCACAAACTGCGTCGTGATTCAATAATTCAGTCTCCAGCTGACATCTTTCCGAGCAACTAACCGGCTACGGTGGCCAGGTGTATGTCCTCCTGGGGGTGAAATTGCTTGTTTGCGACGCACCACTGACAGTCAATTGTAACCCTCCCACTCTCATTATGACGATGGAAGGCACAAACTGCGTCGCGATTCAATAATTCAGTCTCCAGCTGACATCTTTCCGAGCAACTAACGGGGCTACGGTGGCCAGGTGTACGTCCTCCTGGGGGTGAAATTGCTTGTTTGCGACGCACCACTGACAGTCAATTGTAACCCTCCCACTCTCATTATGACGATGGAAGGCACAAACTGCGTCGCGATTCAATAATTCAGTCTCCAGCTGACATCTTTCCGAGCAACTAACGGGGCTACGGTGGCCAGGTGTACGTCCTCCTGGGGGTGAAATTGCTTGTTTGCGACGCACCACTGACAGCCAATTGTAACCCTCCCACTCTCATTATGACGATGGAAGGCACAAACTGCGTCGCGATTCAATAATTCAGTCTCCAGCTGACATCTTTCCGAGCAACTAACCGGCTACGGTGGCCAGGTGAACGTCCTCCTGGGGGTGAAATTGCTTGTTTGCGACGCACCACTGACAGTCATTTGTAACCCTCCCACTCTCATTATGACGATGGAAGGCACAAACTGCGTCGCGATTCACTAATTCAGTCTCCAGCTGACATCTTTCCGAGCAACTAACCGGCTACGGTGGCCAGGTGTACGTCCTCCTGGGGGTGAAATTGCTTGTTTGCGACGCACCACTGACAGTCAATTGTAACCCTCCCACTCTCATTATGACGATGGAAGGCACAAACTGCGTCGCGATTCAATAATTCAGTCTCCAGCTGATATCTTTCCGAGCAACTAACGGGGCTACGGTGGCCAGGTGTACGTCCTCCTGGGGGTGTAATTGCTTGTTTGCGACGCACCACTGACAGTCAATTGTAACCCTCCCACTCTCATTATGACGATGGAAGGCACAAACTGCGTCGCGATTCAATAATTCAGTCTCCAGCTGACATCTTTCCGCGCAACTAACGGGGCTATGGTGGCCAGGTGTACGTCCTCCTGGGGGTGAAATTGCTTGTTTGCGACGCACCACTGACAGTCAATTGTAACCCTCCCACTCTCATTATGACGATGGAAGGCACAAACTGCGTCGCGATTCAATAATTCAGTCTCCAGCTGACATCTTTCCGAGCAACTAACGGGGCTACGGTGGCCAGGTGTACGTCCTCCTGGGGGTGAAATTGCTTGTTTGCGACGCACCACTGACAGTCAATTGTAACCCTCCCACTCTCATTATGACGATGGAAGGCACAAACTGCGTCGCGATTCAATAATTCAGTCTCCAGCTGACATCTTTCCGAGCAACTAACGGGGCTACGGTGGCCAGGTGTACGTCCTCCTGGGGGTGAAATTGCTTGTTTGCGACGCACCACTGACAGCCAATTGTAACCCTCCCACTCTCATTACGACGATGGAAGGCACAAACTGCGTCGCGATTCACTAATTCAGTCTCCAGCTGACATGTTTCCGAGCAAATAACGGGGCTACGGTGGCCAGGTGTACGTCCTCCTGGGGGTGAAATTGCTTTTTTGCGACGCACCACTGACAGTCAATTGTAACCCTCCCACTCTCATTATGACGATGGAAGGCACAAACTGCGTCGCGATTCAATAATTCAGTCTCCAGCTGACATCTTTCCGAGCAACTAACCGGCTGCGGTGGCCAAGTGTACGTCCTCCTGGGGGTGAAATTGCTTGTTTGCGACGCACCACTGACAGTCAATTGTAACCCTCCCACTCTCATTATGACGATGGAAGGCACAAACTGCGTCGCGATTCGATAATTCAGTCTCCAGCTGACATCTTTCCGAGCAACTAACGGGGCTACGGTGGCCAGGTGTACGTCCTCCTGGGGGTGAAATTTCTTGTTTGCGACGCACTACTGACAGTCAATTGTAACCCTCCCACTCTCATTATGACGATGGAAGGCACAAACTGCGTCGCGATTCAGTAATTCAGTCTCCAGCTGACATCAATCCGAGCAACTAACGGGGCTACGGTGGCCAGGTGTACGTCCTCCTGGGGATGAAATTGCTTGTTTGCGACGCACCACTGACAGTCAATTGTAACCCTCCCACTCTCATTATGACGATGGAAGGCACAAACTGCGTCGCGATTCAATAATTCAGTCTCCAGCTGACATCTTTCCGAGCAAATAACGGGGCTACGGTGGCCAGGTGTACGTCCTCCTGGGGGTGAAATTGCTTGTTTGCGACGCACCACTGACAGTCAATTGTAACCCTCCCACTCTCATTATGACGATGGAAGGCACAAACTGCGTCGCGATTCAATAATTCAGTCTCCAGCTGACATCTTTCCGAGCAACTAACCGGCTACGGTGGCCAGGTGTATGTCCTCCTGTGGGTGAAATTGCTTGTTTGCGACGCACCACTGACAGTCAATTGTAACCCTCCCACTCTCAGAATGACGATGGAAGGCACAAACTGCGTCGCGATTCAATAATTCAGTCTCCAGCTGACATCTTTCCGAGCAACTAACCGGCTACGGTGGCCAGGTGTACGTCCTCCTGGGGGTGAATTTGCTTGTTTGCGACGCACCACTGACAGTCAATTGTAACCCTCCTACTCTCATTATGACGATGGAAGGCACAAACTGCGTCGCGATTCAATAATTCAGTCTCCAGCTGACATCTTTCCGAGCAACTAACCGGTTGCGGTGGCCAGGTGTACGTCCTCCTGGGGGTGAAATTGCTTGTTTGCGACGCACCACTGACAGTCAATTGTAACCCTCCCACTCTCATTATGACGATGGAAGGCACAAACTGCGTCGCGATTCAATAATTCAGTCTCCAGCTGACATCTTTCCGAGCAACTAACGGGGCTACGGTGGCCAGGTGTACGTCCTCCTGGGGGTGAAATTGCTTGTTTGCGACGCACCACTGACAGTCAATTGTAACCCTCCCACTCTCATTATGACGATGGAAGGCACAAACTGCGTCGCGATTCAATAATTCAGTCTCCAGCTGACATCTTTCCGAGCAACTAACGGGGATACGGTGGCCAGGTGTAAGTCCTCCTGGGGGTGAAATTGCTTGTTTGCGACGCACCACTGACAGTCAGTTGTAACCCTCCCACTCTCATTATGACGATGGAAGGCACAAACTGCGTCGCGATTCAATAATTCAGTCTCCAGCTGACATCTTTCCGAGCAACTAACGGGGCTACGGTGGCCAGGTGTACGTCCTCCTGGGGGTGAAATTTCTTGTTTGCGACGCACTACTGACAGTCAATTGTAACCCTCCCACTCTCATTATGACGATGGAAGGCACAAACTGCGTCGCGATTCAGTAATTCAGTCTCCAGCTGACATCAATCCGAGCAAATAACGGGGCTACGGTGGCCAGGTGTACGTCCTCCTGGGGATGAAATTGCTTGTTTGCGACGCACCACTGACAGTCAATTGTAACCCTCCCACTCTCATTATGACGATGGAAGGCACAAACTGCGTCGCGATTCAATAATTCAGTCTCCAGCTGACATCTTTCCGAGCAAATAACGGGGCTACGGTGGCCAGGTGTACGTCCTCCTGGGGGTGAAATTGCTTGTTTGCGACGCACCACTGACAGTCAATTGTAATCCTCCCACTCTCATTATGACGATGGAAGGCACAAACTGCGTCGCGATTCAATAATTCAGTCTCCAGCTGACATCTTTCCGAGCAACTAAGGGGGCTACGGTGGCCAGGTGTACGTCCTCCTGGGGGTGAAATTGCTTGTTTGCGACGCACCACTGACAGCCAATTGTAACCCTCCCACACTCATTATGACGATGGAAGGCACAAACTGCGTCGCGATTCAATAATTCAGTCTCCAGCTGACATCTTTCCGAGCAACTAACCGGCTACGGTGGCCAGGTGTACGTCCTCCTGAGGGTGAAATTGCTTGTTTGCGACGCACCACTGACAGTCAATTGTAACCCTCCTACTCTCATTATGACGATGGAAGGAACAAACTGCGTCGCGATTCAATAATTCAGTCTCCAGCTGACATCTTTCCGAGCAAATAACGGGGCTACGGTGGCCAGGTGTACGTCCTCCTGGGGGTGAAATTGCTTGTTTGCGACGCACCACTGACAGTCAATTGTAACCCTCCCACTCTCATTATGACGATGGAAGGCACAAACTGCGTCGCGATTCAATAATTCAGTCTCCAGCTGACATCTTTCTGAGCAACTAACGGGGCTACGGTGGCCAGGTGTACGTCCTCCTGTGGGTGAAATTGCTTGTTTGCGACGCACCACTGACAGTCAATTGTAACCCTCCCACTCTCATTATGACGATGGAAGGCACAAACTGCGTCGCGATTCAATAATTCAGTCTCCAGCTGACATCTTTCCGAGCAACTAACGGGGCTACGGTGGCCAGGTGTACGTCCTCCTGGGGGTGAAATTGCTTGTTTGCGACGCACCACTGACAGTCAATTGTAACCCTCCCACTCTCATTATGACGATGGAAGGCACAAACTGCGTCGCGATTCAATAATTCAGTCTCCAGCTGACATCTTTCCGAGCAACTAAGGGGGCTACGGTGGCCAGGTGTACGTCCTCCTGGGGGTGAAATTGCTTGTTTGCGACGCACCACTGACAGCCAATTGTAACCCTCCCACTCTCATTACGACGATGGAAGGCACAAACTGCGTCGCGATTCACTAATTCAGTCTCCAGCTGACATCTTTCCGAGCAAATAACGGGGCTACGGTGGCCAGGTGTACGTCCTCCTGGGGGTGAAATTGCTTTTTTGCGACGCACCACTGACAGTCAATTGTAACCCTCCCACTCTCATTATGACGATGGAAGGCACAAACTGCGTCGCGATTCATTAATTCAGTCTCCAGCTGACATCTTTCCGAGCAACTAACGGGGCTACGGTGGCCAGGTGTACGTCCTCCTGGGGGTGAAATTGCTTGTTTGCGACGCACCACTGACAGTCAATTGTAACCCTCCCACTCTCATTATGATGATGGAAGGCACAAACTGCGTCGCGATTCAATAATTCAGTCTCCAGCTGACATCTTTCCGAGCAACTAACGGGGCTATGGTGGCCAGGTGTACGTCCTCCTGGGGGTGAAATTGCTTGTTTGCGACGCACCACTGACAGTCAATTGTAACTCTCCCACTCTCATTATGACGATGGAATGCACAAACTGCGTCGCGATTCAATAATTCAGTCTCCAGCTGACATCTTTCGGAGCAACTAACGGGGCTATGGTGGCCAGGTGTACGTCCTCCTGGGGGTGAAATTGCTTGTTTGCGACGCACCACTGACAGTCAATTGTAACCCTCCCACTCTCACTATGACGATGGAAGGCACAAACTGCGTCGCGATTTAATAATTCAGTCTCCAGCTGACATCTTTCCGAGCAAATAACGGGGCTACGGTGGCCAGGTGTACGTCCTCCTGGGGGTGAAATTGCTTTTTTGCGACGCACCACTGACAGTCAATTGTAACCCTCCCACTCTCATTATGACGATGGAAGGCACAAACTGCGTCGTGATTCAATAATTCAGTCTCCAGCTGACATCTTTCCGAGCAACTAAGGGGGCTACGGTGGCCAGGTGTACGTCCTCCTGGGGGTGAAATTGCTTGTTTGCGACGCACCACTGACAGTCAATTGTAACCCTCCCACTCTCATTATGACGATGGAAGGCACAAACTGCGTCGCGATTCAATAATTCAGTCTCCAGCTGACATCTTTCCGAGCAACTAACCGGCTACGGTGGCCAGGTGTATGTCCTCCTGGGGGTGAAATTGCTTGTTTGCGACGCACCACTGACAGTCAATTGTAACCCTCCCACTCTCAGAATGACGATGGAAGGCACAAACTGCGTCGCGATTCAATAATTCAGTCTCCAGCTGACATCTTTCCGAGCAACTAACCGGCTACGGTGGCCAGGTGTACGTCCTCCTGGGGGTGAATTTGCTTGTTTGCGACGCACCACTGACAGTCAATTGTAACCCTCCTACTCTCATTATGACGATGGAAGGCACAAACTGCGTCGCGATTCAATAATTCAGTCTCCAGCTGACATCATTCCGAGCAACTAACCGGCTGCGGTGGCCAGGTGTACGTCCTCTTGGGGGTGAAATTGCTTGTTTGCGACGCACCACTGACAGTCAATTGTAACCCTCCCACTCTCATTATGACGATGGAAGGCACAAACTGCGTCGCGATTCAATAATTCAGTCTCCAGCTGACATCTTTCCGAGCAACTAACGGGGCTACGGTGGCCAGGTGTACGTCCTCCTGGGGGTGAAATTGCTTGTTTGCGACGCACCACTGACAGTCAATTGTAACCCTCCCATTCCCATTATGACGATGGAAGGCACAAACTGCGTCGCGATTCAATAATTCAGTCTCCAGCTGACATCTTTCCGAGCAACTAACCGGCTACGGTGGCCAGGTGTACGTCCTCCTGGGGGTGAAATTGCTTGTTTGCGACGCACCACTGACAGTCAATTGTAACCCTCCCACTCTCATTATGACGATGGAAGGCACAAACTGCGTCGCGATTCAATAATTCAGTCTCCAGCTGACATCTTTCCGAGCAACTAACGAGGCTACGGTGGGCAGGTGTACGTCCTCCTGCGGGTGAAATTGCTTGTTTGCGACGCACCACTGACAGTCAATTGTAACCCTCCCACTCTCATTATGACGATGGAAGGCACAAACTGCGTCGCGATTCAATAATTCAGTCTCCAGCTGACATCTTTCCGAGCAACTAACGGGGATACGGTGGCCAGGTGTACGTCCTCCTGGGGGTGAAATTGCTTGTTTGCGACGCACCACTGACAGTCAATTGTAACCCTCCCACTCTCATTATGACGATGGAAGGCACAAACTGCGTCGCGATTCAATAATTCAGTCTCCAGCTGACATCTTTCCGAGCAACTAAGGGGGCTACGGTGGCCAGGTGTACGTCCTCCTGGGGGTGAAATTGCTTGTTTGCGACGCACCACTGACAGCCAATTGTAACCCTCCCACACTCATTATGACGATGGAAGGCACAAACTGCGTCGCGATTCAATAATTCAGTCTCCAGCTGACATCTTTCCGAGCAACTAACCGGCTACGGTGGCCAGGTGTACGTCCTCCTGGGGGTGAAATTGCTTGTTTGCGACGCACCACTGACAGTCAATTGTAACCCTCCCACTCTCATTATGACGATGGAAGGAACAAACTGCGTCGCGATTCAATAATTCAGTCTCCAGCTGACATCTTTCCGAGCAAATAACGGGGCTACGGTGGCCAGGTGTACGTCCTCCTGGGGGTGAAATTGCTTGTTTGCGACGCACCACTGACAGTCAATTGTAACCCTCCCACTCTCATTATGACGATGGAAGGCACAAACTGCGTCGCGATTCAATAATTCAGTCTCCAGCTGACATCTTTCTGAGCAACTAACGGGGCTACGGTGGCCAGGTGTACGTCCTCCTGTGGGTGAAATTGCTTGTTTGCGACGCACCACTGACAGTCAATTGTAACCCTCCCACTCTCATTATGACGATGGAAGGCACAAACTGCGTCGCGATTCAATAATTCAGTCTCCAGCTGACATCTTTCCGAGCAACTAACGGGGCTACGGTGGCCAGGTGTACGTCCTCCTGGGGGTGAAATTGCTTGTTTGCGACGCACCACTGACAGTCAATTGTAACCCTCCCACTCTCATTATGACGATGGAAGGCACAAACTGCGTCGCGATTCAATAATTCAGTCTCCAGCTGACATCTTTCCGAGCAACTAAGGGGGCTACGGTGGCCAGGTGTACGTCCTCCTGGGGGTGAAATTGCTTGTTTGCGACGCACCACTGACAGCCAATTGTAACCCTCCCACTCTCATTACGACGATGGAAGGCACAAACTGCGTCGCGATTCACTAATTCAGTCTCCAGCTGACATCTTTCCGAGCAAATAACGGGGCTACGGTGGCCAGGTGTACGTCCTCCTGGGGGTGAAATTGCTTTTTTGCGACGCACCACTGACAGTCAATTGTAACCCTCCCACTCTCATTATGACGATGGAAGGCACAAACTGCGTCGCGATTCATTAATTCAGTCTCCAGCTGACATCTTTCCGAGCAACTAACGGGGCTACGGTGGCCAGGTGTACGTCCTCCTGGGGGTGAAATTGCTTGTTTGCGACGCACCACTGACAGTCAATTGTAACCCTCCCACTCTCATTATGATGATGGAAGGCACAAACTGCGTCGCGATTCAATAATTCAGTCTCCAGCTGACATCTTTCCGAGCAACTAACGGGGCTATGGTGGCCAGGTGTACGTCCTCCTGGGGGTGAAATTGATTGTTTGCGACGCACCACTGACAGTCAATTGTAACTCTCCCACTCTCATTATGACGATGGAATGCACAAACTGCGTCGCGATTCAATAATTCAGTCTCCAGCTGACATCTTTCGGAGCAACTAACGGGGCTATGGTGGCCAGGTGTACGTCCTCCTGGGGGTGAAATTGCTTGTTTGCGACGCACCACTGACAGTCAATTGTAACCCTCCCACTCTCACTATGACGATGGAAGGCACAAACTGCGTCGCGATTTAATAATTCAGTCTCCAGCTGACATCTTTCCGAGCAAATAACGGGGCTACGGTGGCCAGGTGTACGTCCTCCTGGGGGTGAAATTGCTTTTTTGCGACGCACCACTGACAGTCAATTGTAACCCTCCCACTCTCATTATGACGATGGAAGGCACAAACTGCGTCGTGATTCAATAATTCAGTCTCCAGCTGACATCTTTCCGAGCAACTAAGGGGGCTACGGTGGCCAGGTGTACGTCCTCCTGGGGGTGAAATTGCTTGTTTGCGACGCACCACTGACAGTCAATTGTAACCCTCCCACTCTCATTATGACGATGGAAGGCACAAACTGCGTCGCGATTCAATAATTCAGTCTCCAGCTGACATCTTTCCGAGCAACTAACCGGCTACGGTGGCCAGGTGTATGTCCTCCTGGGGGTGAAATTGCTTGTTTGCGACGCACCACTGACAGTCAACTGTAACCCTCCCACTCTCAGAATGACGATGGAAGGCACAAACTGCGTCGCGATTCAATAATTCAGTCTCCAGCTGACATCTTTCCGAGCAACTAACCGGCTACGGTGGCCAGGTGTACGTCCTCCTGGGGGTGAATTTGCTTGTTTGCGACGCACCACTGACAGTCAATTGTAACCCTCCCACTCTCATTATGACGATGGAAGGCACAAACTGCGTCGCGATTCAATAATTCAGTCTCCAGCTGACATCTTTCCGAGCAACTAACGGGGCTACGGTGGCCAGGTGTACGTCCTCCTGGGGGTGAAATTGCTTGTTTGCGACGCACCACTGACAGTCAATTGTAACCCTCCCACTCCCATTATGACGATGGAAGGCACAAACTGCGTCGCGATTCAATAATTCAGTCTCCAGCTGACATCTTTCCGAGCAACTAACCGGCTACGGTGGCCAGGTGTACGTCCTCCTGGGGGTGAAATTGCTTGTTTGCGACGCACCACTGACAGTCAATTGTAACCCTCCCACTCTCATTATGACGATGGAAGGCACAAACTGCGTCGCGATTCAATAATTCAGTCTCCAGCTGACATCTTTCCGAGCAACTAACGGGGATACGGTGGCCAGGTGTACGTCCTCCTGGGGGTGAAATTGCTTGTTTGCGACGCACCTCTGACAGTCAATTGTAACCCTCCCACTCTCATTATGAAGATGGAAGGCACAAACTGCGTCGCGATTCAATAATTCAGTCTCCAGCTGACATCTTTCCGAGCAACTAACGGGGCTACGGTGGCCAGGTGTACGTCCTCCTGGGGGTGAAATTGCTTGTTTGCGACGCACCACTGACAGTCAATTGTAACCCTCCCACTCTCATTATGACGATGGAAGGCACAAACAGCGTCGCGATTCAATAATTCAGTCTCCAGCTGACATCTTTCCGAGCAACTAACGGGGCTACGGTGGCCAGGTGTACGTCCTCCTGGGGGTGAAATTGCTTGTTTGCGACGCACCACTGACAGTCAATTGTAACCCTCCCACTCTCATTATGACGATGGAAGGCACAAACTGCGTCACGATTCATTAATTCAGTCTCCAGCTGACATCTTTCCGAGCAACTAACGGGGCTACGGTGGCCAGGTGTACGTCCTCCTGGGGGTGAAATTGCTTGTTTGCGACGCACCACTGACAGCCAATTGTAACCCTCCCACTCTCATTATGACGATGGAAGGCACAAACTGCGTCGCGATTCAATAATTCAGTCTCCAGCTGACATCTTTCCGAGCAACTAACCGGCTACGGTGGCCAGGTGTACGTCCTCCTGGGGGTGAAATTGCTTGTTTGCGACGCACCACTGACAGTCAATTGTAACCCTCCCACTCTCATTATGACGATGGAAGGCACAAACTGCGTCGCGATTCAATAATTCAGTCTCCAGCTGACATCTTTCCGAGCAACTAACGGGGCTATGGTGGCCAGGTGTACGTCCTCCTGGGGGTGAAATTGCTTGTTTGCGACGCACCACTGACAGTCAATTGTAACTCTCCCACTCTCATTATGACGATGGAATGCACAAACTGCGTCGCGATTCAATAATTCAGTCTCCAGCTGACATCTTTCGGAGCAACTAACGGGGCTATGGTGGCCAGGTGTACGTCCTCCTGGGGGTGAAATTGCTTGTTTGCGACGCACCACTGACAGTCAATTGTAACCCTCCCACTCTCACTATGACGATGGAAGGCACAAACTGCGTCGCGATTTAATAATTCAGTCTCCAGCTGACATCTTTCCGAGCAAATAACGGGGCTACGGTGGCCAGGTGTACGTCCTCCTGGGGGTGAAATTGCTTTTTTGCGACGCACCACTGACAGTCAATTGTAACCCTCCCACTCTCATTATGACGATGGAAGGCACAAACTGCGTCGTGATTCAATAATTCAGTCTCCAGCTGACATCTTTCCGAGCAACTAAGGGGGCTACGGTGGCCAGGTGTACGTCCTCCTGGGGGTGAAATTGCTTGTTTGCGACGCACCACTGACAGTCAATTGTAACCCTCCCACTCTCATTATGACGATGGAAGGCACAAACTGCGTCGCGATTCAATAATTCAGTCTCCAGCTGACATCTTTCCGAGCAACTAACCGGCTACGGTGGCCAGGTGTATGTCCTCCTGGGGGTGAAATTGCTTGTTTGCGACGAACCACTGACAGTCAATTGTAACCCTCCCACTCTCAGAATGACGATGGAAGGCACAAACTGCGTCGCGATTCAATAATTCAGTCTCCAGCTGACATCTTTCCGAGCAACTAACCGGCTACGGTGGCCAGGTGTACGTCCTCCTGGGGGTGAATTTGCTTGTTTGCGACGCACCACTGACAGTCAATTGTAACCCTCCTACTCTCATTATGACGATGGAAGGCACAAACTGCGTCGCGATTCAATAATTCAGTCTCCAGCTGACATCATTCCGAGCAACTAACCGGCTGCGGTGGCCAGGTGTACGTCCTCTTGGGGGTGAAATTGCTTGTTTGCGACGCACCACTGACAGTCAATTGTAACCCTCCCACTCTCATTATGACGATGGAAGGCACAAACTGCGTCGCGATTCAATAATTCAGTCTCCAGCTGACATCTTTCCGAGCAACTAACGGGGCTACGGTGGCCAGGTGTACGTCCTCCTGGGGGTGAAATTGCTTGTTTGCGACGCACCACTGACAGTCAATTGTAACCCTCCCACTCCCATTATGACGATGGAAGGCACAAACTGCGTCGCGATTCAATAATTCAGTCTCCAGCTGACATCTTTCCGAGCAACTAACCGGCTACGGTGGCCAGGTGTACGTCCTCCTGGGGGTGAAATTGCTTGTTTGCGACGCACCACTGACAGTCAATTGTAACCCTCCCACTCTCATTATGACGATGGAAGGCACAAACTGCGTCGCGATTCAATAATTCAGTCTCCAGCTGACATCTTTCCGAGCAACTAACGAGGCTACGGTGGGCAGGTGTACGTCCTCCTGCGGGTGAAATTGCTTGTTTGCGACGCACCACTGACAGTCAATTGTAACCCTCCCACTCTCATTATGACGATGGAAGGCACAAACTGCGTCGCGATTCAATAATTCAGTCTCCAGCTGACATCTTTCCGAGCAACTAACGGGGATACGGTGGCCAGGTGTACGTCCTCCTGGGGGTGAAATTGCTTGTTTGCGACGCACCACTGACAGTCAATTGTAACCCTCCCACTCTCATTATGACGATGGAAGGCACAAACTGCGTCGCGATTCAATAATTCAGTCTCCAGCTGACATCTTTCCGAGCAACTAACGGGGATACGGTGGCCAGGTGTACGTCCTCCTGGGGGTGAAATTGCTTGTTTGCGACGCACCTCTGACAGTCAATTGTAACCCTCCCACTCTCATTATGAAGATGGAAGGCACAAACTGCGTCGCGATTCAATAATTCAGTCTCCAGCTGACATCTTTCCGAGCAACTAACGGGGCTACGGTGGCCAGGTGTACGTCCTCCTGGGGGTGAAATTGCTTGTTTGCGACGCACCACTGACAGTCAATTGTAACCCTCCCACTCTCATTATGACGATGGAAGGCACAAACAGCGTCGCGATTCAATAATTCAGTCTCCAGCTGACATCTTTCCGAGCAACTAACGGGGCTACGGTGGCCAGGTGTACGTCCTCCTGGGGGTGAAATTGCTTGTTTGCGACGCACCACTGACAGTCAATTGTAACCCTCCCACTCTCATTATGACGATGGAAGGCACAAACTGCGTCACGATTCATTAATTCAGTCTCCAGCTGACATCTTTCCGAGCAACTAACGGGGCTACGGTGGCCAGGTGTACGTCCTCCTGGGGGTGAAATTGCTTGTTTGCGACGCACCACTGACAGCCAATTGTAACCCTCCCACTCTCATTATGACGATGGAAGGCACAAACTGCGTCGCGATTCAATAATTCAGTCTCCAGCTGACATCTTTCCGAGCAACTAACCGGCTACGGTGGCCAGGTGTACGTCCTCCTGGGGGTGAAATTGCTTGTTTGCGACGCACCACTGACAGTCAATTGTAACCCTCCCACTCTCATTATGACGATGGAAGGCACAAACTGCGTCGCGATTCAATAATTCAGTCTCCAGCTGACATCTTTCCGAGCAACTAACCTGCTACGGTGGCCAGGTGTACGTCCTCCTGGGGGTGAAATTGCTTGTTTGCGACGCACCACTGACAGTCAATTGTAACCCTCCCACTCTCATTATGACGATGGAAGGCACAAACTGCGTCGCGATTCAATAATTCAGTCTCCAGCTGACATCTTTCTGAGCAACTAACGGGGCTACGGTGGCCAGGTGTACGTCCTCCTGGGGGTGAAATTGCTTGTTTGCGACGCACCACTGACAGTCAATTGTAACCCTCCCACTCTCGTTATGACGATGGAAGGCACAAACTGCGTCGCGATTCAATAATTCAGTCTCCAGCTGACATCTTTCCGAGCAACTAACCGGCTACGGTGGCCAGGTGTACGTCCTCCTGGGGGTGAAATTGCTTGTTTGCGACGCACCACTGACAGTCAATTGTAACCCTCCCACTCTCATTATGACGATGGAAGGCACAAACTGCGTCGCGATTCAATAATTCAGTCTCCAGCTGACATCTTTCCGAGCAACTAACGAGGCTACGGTGGGCAGGTGTACGTCCTCCTGCGGGTGAAATTGCTTGTTTGCGACGCACCACTGACAGTCAATTGTAACCCTCCCACTCTCATTATGACGATGGAAGGCACAAACTGCGTCGCGATTCAATAATTCAGTCTCCAGCTGACATCTTTCCGAGCAACTAACGGGGATACGGTGGCCAGGTGTACGTCCTCCTGGCGGTGAAATTGCTTGTTTGCGACGCACCACTGACAGTCAATTGTAACCCTCCCACTCTCATTATGACGATGGAAGGCACAAACTGCGTCGCGATTCAATAATTCAGTCTCCAGCTGACATCTTTCCGAGCAACTAACGGGGATACGGTGGCCAGGTGTACGTCCTCCTGGGGGTGAAATTGCTTGTTTGCGACGCACCACTGACAGTCAATTGTAACCCTCCCACTCTCATTATGAAGATGGAAGGCACAAACTGCGTCGCGATTCAATAATTCAGTCTCCAGCTGACATCTTTCCGAGCAACTAACGGGGCTACGGTGGCCAGGTGTACGTCCTCCTGGGGGTGAAATTGCTTGTTTGCGACGCACCACTGACAGTCAATTGTAACCCTCCCACTCTCATTATGACGATGGAAGGCACAAACAGCGTCGCGATTCAATAATTCAGTCTCCAGCTGACATCTTTCCGAGCAACTAACGGGGCTATGGTGGCCAGGTGTACGTCCTCCTGGGGGTGAAATTGCTTGTTTGCGACGCACCACTGACAGTCAATTGTAACCCTCCCACTCTCATTATGACGATGGAAGGCACAAACTGCGTCACGATTCATTAATTCAGTCTCCAGCTGACATCTTTCCGAGCAACTAACGGGGCTACGGTGGCCAGGTGTACGTCCTCCTGGGGGTGAAATTGCTTGTTTGCGACGCACCACTGACAGCCAATTGTAACCCTCCCACTCTCATTATGACGATGGAAGGCACAAACTGCGTCGCGATTCAATAATTCAGTCTCCAGCTGACATCTTTCCGAGCAACTAACCGGCTACGGTGGCCAGGTGTACGTCCTCCTGGGGGTGAAATTGCTTGTTTGCGACGCACCACTGACAGTCAATTGTAACCCTCCCACTCTCATTATGACGATGGAAGGCACAAACTGCGTCGCGATTCAATAATTCAGTCTCCAGCTGACATCTTTCCGAGCAACTAACCGGCTACGGTGGCCAGGTGTACGTCCTCCTGGGGGTGATATTGCTTGTTTGCGACGCACCACTGACAGTCAATTGTAACCCTCCCACTCTCATTATGACGATGGAAGGCACAAACTGCGTCGCGATTCAATAATTCAGTCTCCAGCTGACATCTTTCTGAGCAACTAACGGGGCTACGGTGGCCAGGTGTACGTCCTCCTGGGGGTGAAATTGCTTGTTTGCGACGCACCACTGACAGTCAATTGTAACCCTCCCACTCTCATTATGACGATGGAAGGCACAAACTGCGTCGCGATTCAATAATTCAGTCTCCAGCTGACATCTTTCCGAGCAACTAACGGGGCTACGGTGGCCAGGTGTACGTCCTCCTGGGGGTGAAATTGCTTGTTTGCGACGCACCACTGACAGTCAATTGTAACCCTCCCACTCTCATTATGACGATGGAAGGCACAAACTGCGTCGCGATTCAATAATTCAGTCTCCAGCTGACATCTTTCCGAGCAACTAACGGGGCTACGGTGGCCAGGTGTACGTCCTCCTGGGGGTGAAATTGCTTGTTTGCGACGCACCACTGACAGTCAATTGTAACCCTCCCACTCTCATTATGACGATGGAAGGCACAAACTGCGTCGCGATTCAATAATTCAGTCTCCAGCTGACATCTTTCCGAGCAACTAACGTGGCTACGGTGGCCAGGTGTACGTCCTCCTGGGGGTGAAATTGCTTGTTTGCGACGCACCACTGACAGTCAATTGTAACCCTCCCACTCTCATTATGACGATGGAAGGCACAAACTGCGTCACGATTCAATAATTCAGTCTCCAGCTGACATCTTTCCGAGCAAATAACGGGGCTACGGTGGCCAGGTGTACGTCCTCCTGGGGGTGAAATTGCTTGTTTGCGACGCACCACTGACAGTCAATTGTAACCCTCCCACTCTCATTATGACGATGGAAGGCACAAACTGCGTCGCGATTCAATAATTCAGTCTCCAGCTGACATCTTTCCGAGCAACTAACCGGCTACGGTGGCCAGGTGTACGTCCTCCTGGGGGTGAAATTGCTTGTTTGCGACGCACCACTGACAGTCAATTGTAACCCTCCCACTCTCATTATGACGATGGAAGGCACAAACTGCTTCGCGATTCAATAATTCAGTCTCCAGCTGACATCTTTCCGAGCAACTAACGGGGCTACGGTGGCCAGGTGTACGTCCTCCTGGGGGTGAAATTGCTTGTTTGCGACGCACCACTGACAGCCAATTGTAACCCTCCCACTCTCATTATGACGATGGAAGGCACAAACTGCGTCGCGATTCAATAATTCAGTCTCCAGCTGACATCTTTCGGAGCAACTAACCGGCTACGGTGGCCAGGTGTACGTCCTCCTGGGGGTGAAATTGCTTGTTTGCGACGCACCACTGACAGTCAATTGTAACCCTCCCACTCTCATTATGACGATGGAAGGCACAAACTGCGTCGCGATTCAATAATTCAGTCTCCAGCTGACATCTTTCCGTGCAACTAACCGGCTACGGTGGCCAGGTGTACGTCCTCCTGGGGGTGAAATTGCTTGTTTGCGACGCACCACTGACAGTCAATTGTAACCCTCCCACTCTCATTATGACGATGGAAGGCACAAACTGCGTTGCGATTCAATAATTCAGTCTCCAGCTGACATCTTTCCGAGCAACTAACGGGGCTACGGTGGCCAGGTGTACGTCCTCCTGGGGGTGAAATTGCTTGTTTGCGACGCACCACTGACAGTCAATTGTAACCCTCCCACTCTCATTATGACGATGGAAGGCACAAACTGCGTCGCGATTCAATAATTCAGTCTCCAGCTGACATCTTTCCGAGCAACTAACGGGGCTACGGTGGCCAGGTGTACGTCCTCCTGGGGGTGAAATTGCTTGTTTGCGACGCACCACTGACAGTCAATTGTAACCCTCCCCCTCTCATTATGACGATGGAAGGCACAAACTGCGTCGCGATTCAATAATTCAGTCTCTAGCTGATATCTTTCCGAGCAACTAACGGGGCTACGGTGGCCAGGTGTACGTCCTCCTGGGGGTGAAATTGCTTGTTTGCGACGCACCACTGACAGTCAATTGTAACCCTCCCACTCTCATTATGACGATGGAAGGCACAAACTGCGTCGCGATTCAATAATTCAGTCTCCAGCTGACATCTTTCCGAGCAACTAACGGGGCTACGGTGGCCAGGTGTACGTCCTCCTGGGGGTGAAATTGCTTGTTTGCGACGCACCACTGACAGTCAATTGTAACCCTCCCACTCTCATTATGACGATGGAAGGCACAAACTGCGTCGCGATTCAATAATTCAGTCTCCAGCTGACATCTTTCCGAGCAACTAACGGGGCTACGGTGGCCAGGTGTACGTTCTCCTGGGGGTGAAATTGCTTGTTTGCGACGCACCACTGACAGTCAATTGTAACCCTCCCACTCTCATTATGACGATGGAAGGCACAAACTGCGTCGCGATTCAATAATTCAGTCTCCAGCTGACATCTTTCCGAGCAACTAACGGGGCTACGGTGGCCAGGTGTACGTCCTCCTGGGGGTGAAATTGCTTGTTTGCGACGCACCACTGACAGTCAATTGTAACCCTCCCACTCTCATTATGACGATGGAAGGCACAAACTGCGTCGCGATTCAATAATTCAGTCTCCAGCTGACATCTTTCCGAGCAAATAACGGGGCTACGGTGGCCAGGTGTACGTCCTCCTGGGGGTGAAATTGCTTGTTTGCGACGCACCACTGACGGTCAATTGTAACCCTCCCACTCTCATTATGACGATGGAAGGCACAAATTGCGTCGCGATTCAATAATTCAGTCTCCAGCTGACATCTTTCCGAGCAACTAACGGGGCTACGGTGGCCAGGTGTACGTCCTCCTGGGGGTGAAATTGCTTGTTTGCGACGCACCACTGACAGTCAATTGTAACCCTCCCACTCTCATTATGACGATGGAAGGCACAAACTGCGTCGCGATTCAATAATTCAGTCTCCAGCTGACATCTTTCCGAGCAACTAACGGGGCTACGGTGGCCAGGTGTACGTCCTCCTGGGGGTGAAATTGCTTGTTTGCGACGCACCACTGACAGTCAATTGTAACCCTCCCACTCTCATTATGACGATGGAAGGCACAAACTGCGTCGCGATTCAATAATTCAGTCTCCAGCTGACATCTTTCCGAGCAACTAACGGGGCTACGGTGGCCAGGTGTACGTCCTCCTGGGGGTGAAATTGCTTGTTTGCGACGCACCACTGACAGTCAATTGTAACCCTCCCACTCTCATTATGACGATGGAAGGCACAAACTGCGTCGCGATTCAATAATTCAGTCTCCAGCTGACATCTTTCCGAGCAACTAACGGGGCTACGGTGGCCAGGTGTACGTCCTCCTGGGGGTGAAATTGCTTGTTTGCGACGCACCACTGACAGTCAATTGTAACCCTCCCACTCTCATTATGACGATGGAAGGCACAAACTGCGTCGCGATTCAATAATTCAGTCTCTAGCTGATATCTTTCCGAGCAACTAACGGGGCTACGGTGGCCAGGTGTACGTCCTCCTGGGGGTGAAATTGCTTGTTTGCGACGCACCACTGACAGTCAATTGTAACCCTCCCACTCTCATTATGACGATGGAAGGCACAAACTGCGTCGCGATTCAATAATTCAGTCTCCAGCTGACATCTTTCCGAGCAACTAACGGGGCTACGGTGGCCAGGTGTACGTCCTCCTGGGGGTGAAATTGCTTGTTTGCGACGCACCACTGACAGTCAATTGTAACCCTCCCACTCTCATTATGACGATGGGAGGCACAAACTGCGTCGCGATTCAATAATTCAGTCTCCAGCTGACATCTTTCCGAGCTACTAACGGGGCTACGGTGGCCAGGTGTACGTCCTCCTGGGGGTGAAATTGCTTGTTTGCGACGCACCACTGACAGCCAATTGTAACCCTCCCACTCTCATTACGACGATGGAAGGCACAAACTGCGTCGCGATTCACTAATTCAGTCTCCAGCTGACATCTTTCCGAGCAAATAACGGGGCTACGGTGGCCAGGTGTACGTCCTCCTGGGGGTGAAAATGCTTTTTTGCGACGCACCACTGACAGTCAATTGTAACCCTCCCACTCTCATTATGACGATGGAAGGCACAAACTGCGTCGCGATTCATTAATTCAGTCTCCAGCTGACATCTTTCCGAGCAACTAACGGGGCTACGGTGGCCAGGTGTACGTCCTCCTGGGGGTGAAATTGCTTGTTTACGACGCACCACTGACAGTCAATTGTAACCCTCCCACTCTCATTATGATGATGGAAGGCACAAACTGCGTCGCGATTCAATAATTCAGTCTCCAGCTGACATCTTTCCGAGCAACTAACGGGGCTATGGTGGCCAGGTGTACTTCCTCCTGGGGGTGAAATTGCTTGTTTGCGACGCACCACTGACAGTCAATTGTAACTCTCCCACTCTCATTATGACGATGGAATGCACAAACTGCGTCACGATTCAATAATTCAGTCTCCAGCTGACATCTTTCCGAGCAAATAACGGGGCTACGGTGGCCAGGTGTACGTCCTCCTGGGGGTGAAAATGCTTTTTTGCGACGCACCACTGACAGTCAATTGTAACCCTCCCACTCTCATTATGACGATGGAAGGCACAAACTGCGTCGCGATTCATTAATTCAGTCTCCAGCTGACATCTTTCCGAGCAACTAACGGGGCTACGGTGGCCAGGTGTACGTCCTCCTGGGGGTGAAATTGCTTGTTTGCGACGCACCACTGACAGTCAATTGTAACCCTCCCACTCTCATTATGATGATGGAAGGCACAAACTGCGTCGCGATTCAATAATTCAGTCTCCAGCTGACATCTTTCCGAGCAAATAACGGGGCTACGGTGGCCAGGTGTACGTCCTCCTGGGGGTGAAATTGCTTGTTTGCGACGCACCACTGACAGTCAATTGTAACCCTCCCACTCTCATTATGACGATGGAAGGCACAAACTGCGTCGTGATTCAATAATTCAGTCTCCAGCTGACATCTTTCCGAGCAACTAACCGGCTACGGTGGCCAGGTGTATGTCCTCCTGGGGGTGAAATTGCTTGTTTGCGACGCACCACTGACAGTCAATTGTAACCCTCCCACTCTCAGAATGACGATGGAAGGCACAAACTGCGTCGCGATTCAATAATTCAGTCTCCAGCTGACATCTTTCCGAGCAACTAACCGGCTACGGTGGCCAGGTGTATGTCCTCCTGGGGGTGAAATTGCTTGTTTGCGACGCACCACTGACAGTCAATTGTAACCCTCCCACTCTCATTATGACGATGGAAGGCACAAACTGCGTCGCGATTCAATAATTCAGTCTCCAGCTGACATCTTTCCGAGCAAGTAACGAGGCTACGGTGGGCAGGTGTACGTCCTCCTGCGGGTGAAATTGCTTGTTTGCGACGCACCACTGACAGTCAATTGTAACCCTCCCACTCTCATTATGACGATGGAAGGCACAAACTGCGTCGCGATTCAATAATTCAGTCTCCAGCTGACATCTTTCCGAGCAACTAACGGGGATACGGTGGCCAGGTGTACGTCCTCCTGGGGGTGAAATTGCTTGTTTGCGACGCACCACTGACAGTCAATTGTAACCCTCCCACTCTCATTATGACGATGGAAGGCACAAACTGCGTCGCGATTCAATAATTCAGTCCCCAGCTGACATCTTTCCGAGCAACTAACGGGGCTACGGTGGCCAGGTGTACGTCCTCCTGGGGGTGAAATTGCTTGTTTGCGACGCACCACTGACAGCCAATTGTAACCCTCCCACTCTCATTATGACGATGGAAGGCACAAACTGCGTCGCGATTCAATAATTCAGTCTCCAGCTGACATCTTTCCGAGCAACTAACGGGGCTACGGTGGCCAGGGGTACGTCCTCCTGGGGGTGAAATTGCTTGTTTGCGACGCACCACTGACAGTCAATTGTAACCCTCCCACTCTCATTATGACGATGGAAGGCACAAACTGCGTCGCGATTCAATAATTCAGTCTCCAGCTGACATCTTTCCGAGCAACTAACCGGCTACGGTGGCCAGGTGTACGTCCTCCTGGGGGTGAAATTGCTTGTTTGCGACGCACCACTGACAGTCAATTGTAACCCTCCCACTCTCATTATGACGATGGAAGGCACAAACTGCGTCGCGATTCAATAATTCAGTCACCAGCTGACATCTTTCTGAGCAACTAACGGGGCTACGGTGGCCAGGTGTACGTCCTCCTGGGGGTGAAATTGCTTGTTTGCGACGCACCACTGACAGTCAATTGTAACCCTCCCACTCTCATTATGACGATGGAAGGCACAAACTGCGTCGCGATTCAATAATTCAGTCTCCAGCTGACATCTTTCCGAGCAACTAACGAGGCTACGGTGGCCAGGTGTACGTCCTCCTGGGGGTGAAATTGCTTGTTTGCGACGCACCACTGACAGTCAATTGTAACCCTCCCACTCTCATTATGACGATGGAAGGCACAAACTGCGTCGCGATTCAATAATTCAGTCTCCAGCTGCCATCTTTCCGAGCAACTAACGGGGCTACGGTGGCCGTGTGTACGTCCTCCTGGGGGTGAAATTGCTTGTTTGCGACGCACCACTGACAGTCAATTGTAACCCTCCCACTCTCATTATGACGATGGAAGGCACAAACTGCGTCGCGATTCAATAATTCAGTCTCCAGATGATATCTTTCCGAGCAACTAACGGGGCTACAGTGGCCAGGTGTACGTCCTCCTGGGGGTGAAATTGCTTGTTTGCGACGCACCACTGACAGTCAATTGTGACCCTCCCACTCTCATTATGACGATGGAAGGCACAAACTGCGTCGCGATTCAATAATTCAGTCTCCAGCTGACATCTTTCCGAGCAACTAACGGGGCTACGGTGGCCAGGTGTACGTCCTCCTGGGGGTGAAATTGCTTGTTTGCGACGCACCACTGACAGTCAATTGTAACCCTCCCACTCTCATTATGACGATGGAAGGCACAAACTGCGTCGCGATTCAATAATTCAGTCTCCAGCTGACATCTTTCCGAGCAACTAACGGGGCTACGGTGGCCAGGTGTACGTCCTCCTGGGGGTGAAATTGCTTGTTTGCGACGCACCACTGACAGCCAATTGTAACCCTCCCACTCTCATTACGACGATGGAAGGCACAAACTGCGTCGCGATTCACTAATTCAGTCTCCAGCTGACATCTTTCCGAGCAAATAACGGGGCTACGGTGGCCAGGTGTACGTCCTCCTGGGGGTGAAATTGCTTTTTTGCGACGCACCACTGACAGTCAATTGTAACCCTCCCACTCTCACTATGACGATGGAAGGCACAAACTGCGTCGCGATTCAATAATTCAGTCTCCAGCTGACATCTTTCCGAGCAAATAACGGGGCTACGGTGGCCTGGTGTACGTCCTCCTGGGGGTGAAATTGCTTTTTTGCGACGCACCACTGACAGTCAATTGTAACCCTCCCACTCTCATTATGACGATGGAAGGCACAAACTGCGTCGCGATTCAATAATTCAGTCTCCAGCTGACATCTTTCCGAGCAACTAACGGGGCTACGGTGGCCAGGTGTACGTCCTCCTGGGGGTGAAATTGCTTGTTTGCGACGCACCACTGACAGTCAATTGTAACCCTCCCACTCTCATTATGACGATGGAAGGCACAAACTGCGTCGCGATTCAATAATTCAGTCTCCAGCTGACATCTTTCCGAGCAACTAACCGGCTACGGTGGCCAGGTGTATGTCCTCCTGGGGGTGAAATTGCTTGTTTGCGACGCACCACTGACAGTCAATTGTAACCCTCCCACTCTCATTATGACGATGGAAGGCACAAACTGCGTCGCGATTCAATAATTCAGTCTCCAGCTGACATCTTTCCGAGCAACTAACCGGCTACGGTGGCCAGGTGTACGTCCTCCTGGGGGTGAATTTGCTTGTTTGCGACGCACCACTGACAGTCAATTGTAACCCTCCTACTCTCATTATGACGATGGAAGGCACAAACTGCGTCGCGATTCAATAATTCAGTCTCCAGCTGACATCTTTCCGAGCAACTAACCGGCTGCGGTGGCCAGGTGTACGTCCTCCTGGGGGTGAAATTGCTTGTTTGCGACGCACCACTGACAGTCAATTGTAACCCTCCCACTCTCATTATGACGATGGAAGGCACAAACTGCGTCGCGATTCAATAATTCATCCTCCAGCTGACATCTTTCCGAGCAACTAACGGGGCTACGGTGGCCAGGTGTACGTCCTCCTGGGGGTGAAATTGCTTGTTTGCGACGCACCACTGACAGTCAATTGTAACCCTCCCACTCTCATTATGACGATGGAAGGCACAAACTGCGTCGCGATTCAATAATTCAGTCTCCAGCTGACATCTTTCCGAGCAACTAACCGGCTACGGTGGCCAGGTGTACGTCCTCCTGGGGGTGAAATTGCTTGTTTGCGACGCACCACTGACAGTCAATTGTAACCCTCCCACTCTCATTATGACGATGGAAGGCACAAACTGCGTCGCGATTCAATAATTCAGTCTCCAGCTGACATCTTTCCGAGCAACTAACGGGGCTACGGTGGCCAGGTGTACGTCCTCCTGGGGGTGAAATTGCTTGTTTGCGACGCATCACTGACAGTCAATTGTAACCCTCCCACTCTCATTATGACGATGGAAGGCACAAACTGCGTCGCGATTCAATAATTCAGTCTCCAGCTGACATCTTTCCGAGCAACTAACGGGGCTACGGTGACCGTGTGTACGTCCTCCTGGGGGTGAAATTGCTTGTTTGCGACGCACCACTGACAGTCAATTGTAACCCTCCCACTCTCATTATGACGATGGAAGGCACAAACTGCGTCGCGATTCAATAATTCAGTCTCCAGATGATATCTTTCCGAGCAACTAACGGGGCTACGGTGGCCAGGTGTACGTCCTCCTGGGGGTGAAATTGCTTGTTTGCGACGCACCACTGACAGTCAATTGTGACCCTCCCACTCTCATTATGACGATGGAAGGCACAAACTGCGTCGCGATTCAAAAATTCAGTCTCCAGCTGACATCTTTCCGAGCAACTAACGGGGCTACGGTGGCCAGGTGTACGTCCTCCTGGGGGTGAAATTGCTTGTTTGCGACGCACCACTGACAGTCAATTGTAACCCTCCCACTCTCATTATGACGATGGAAGGCACAAACTGCGTCGCGATTCAATAATTCAGTCTCCAGCTGACATCTTTCCGAGCAACTAACGGGGCTACGGTGGCCAGGTGTACGTCCTCCTGGGGGTGAAATTGCTTGTTTCCGACGCACCACTGACAGCCAATTGTAACCCTCCCACTCTCATTACGACGATGGAAGGCACAAACTGCGTCGCGATTCACTAATTCAGTCTCCAGCTGACATCTTTCCGAGCAAATAACGGGGCTACGGTGGCCAGGTGTACGTCCTCCTGGGGGTGAAATTGCTTTTTTGCGACGCACCACTGACAGTCAATTGTAACCCTCCCACTCTCACTATGACGATGGAAGGCACAAACTGCGTCGCGATTCAATAATTCAGTCTCCAGCTGACATCTTTCCGAGCAAATAACGGGGCTACGGTGGCCTGGTGTACGTCCTCCTGGGGGTGAAATTGCTTTTTTGCGACGCACCACTGACAGTCAATTGTAACCCTCCCACTCTCATTATGACGATGGAAGGCACAAACTGCGTCGCGATTCAATAATTCAGTCTCCAGCTGACATCTTTCCGAGCAACTAACGGGGCTACGGTGGCCAGGTGTACGTCCTCCTGGGGGTGAAATTGCTTGTTTGCGACGCACCACTGACAGTCAATTGTAACCCTCCCACTCTCATTATGACGATGGAAGGCACAAACTGCGTCGCGATTCAATAATTCAGTCTCCAGCTGACATCTTTCCGAGCAACTAACCGGCTACGGTGGCCAGGTGTATGTCCTCCTGGGGGTGAAATTGCTTGTTTGCGACGCACCACTGACAGTCAATTGTAACCCTCCCACTCTCATTATGACGATGGAAGGCACAAACTGCGTCGCGATTCAATAATTCAGTCTCCAGCTGACATCTTTCCGAGCAACTAACCGGCTACGGTGGCCAGGTGTACGTCCTCCTGGGGGTGAATTTGCTTGTTTGCGACGCACCACTGACAGTCAATTGTAACCCTCCTACTCTCATTATGACGATGGAAGGCACAAACTGCGTCGCGATTCAATAATTCAGTCTCCAGCTGACATCTTTCCGAGCAACTAACCGGCTGCGGTGGCCAGGTGTACGTCCTCCTGGGGGTGAAATTGCTTGTTTGCGACGCACCACTGACAGTCAATTGTAACCCTCCCACTCTCATTATGACGATGGAAGGCACAAACTGCGTCGCGATTCAATAATTCATCCTCCAGCTGACATCTTTCCGAGCAACTAACGGGGCTACGGTGGCCAGGTGTACGTCCTCCTGGGGGTGAAATTGCTTGTTTGCGACGCACCACTGACAGTCAATTGTAACCCTCCCACTCTCATTATGACGATGGAAGGCACAAACTGCGTCGCGATTCAATAATTCAGTCTCCAGCTGACATCTTTCCGAGCAACTAACCGGCTACGGTGGCCAGGTGTACGTCCTCCTGGGGGTGAAATTGCTTGTTTGCGACGCACCACTGACAGTCAATTGTAACCCTCCCACTCTCATTATGACGATGGAAGGCACAAACTGCGTCGCGATTCAATAATTCAGTCTCCAGCTGACATCTTTCCGAGCAACTAACGGGGCTACGGTGGCCAGGTGTACGTCCTCCTGGGGGTGAAATTGCTTGTTTGCGACGCATCACTGACAGTCAATTGTAACCCTCCCACTCTCATTATGACGATGGAAGGCACAAACTGCGTCGCGATTCAATAATTCAGTCTCCAGCTGACATCTTTCCGAGCAACTAACGGGGCTACGGTGACCGTGTGTACGTCCTCCTGGGGGTGAAATTGCTTGTTTGCGACGCACCACTGACAGTCAATTGTAACCCTCCCACTCTCATTATGACGATGGAAGGCACAAACTGCGTCGCGATTCAATAATTCAGTCTCCAGATGATATCTTTCCGAGCAACTAACGGGGCTACGGTGGCCAGGTGTACGTCCTCCTGGGGGTGAAATTGCTTGTTTGCGACGCACCACTGACAGTCAATTGTGACCCTCCCACTCTCATTATGACGATGGAAGGCACAAACTGCGTCGCGATTCAAAAATTCAGTCTCCAGCTGACATCTTTCCGAGCAACTAACGGGGCTACGGTGGCCAGGTGTACGTCCTCCTGGGGGTGAAATTGCTTGTTTGCGACGCACCACTGACAGTCAATTGTAACCCTCCCACTCTCATTATGACGATGTTGTTGTTGTGGTCTTCAGTCCTGAGACTGGTTTGATGCAGCTCTCCATGCTACTCTATCCTGTGCAAGCTTCTTCATCTCCCAGTAGCTACTGCAACCTACATCCTTCTGAATCTGCTTAGTGTATGCATCTCTTGGTCTCCCCCTACGATTTTTACCCTCCACGCTGCCCTCCAATACTAAATTGGTGATCCCTTGATGCCTCAGAACATGTCCTACCAACCGATCCCTTCTTCTGGTCAAGTTGTGCCACAAACTCCTCTTCTCCCCAATCCTATTCAGCACCTCCTCATTAGTTATGTGATCTACCCATCTAATCTTCAGCATTCTTCTGTAGCACCACATTTCGAAAGCTTCTATTCTCTTCTTGTCCAAACTATTTATCGTCCATGTTTCACTTCCATACATAGCTACACTCCATACAAATACTTTCAGAAAAGACTTCCTGAGACTTAAATCTATACTCGATGTTAACAAATTTCTCTTCTTCAGAAACGCTTTCCTTGCCATTGCCAGTCTACATTTTATATCCTCTCTACTTCGACCATCATCAGTTATTTTGCTCCCCAAATAGCAAAACTCCTTTACTACTTTAAGTGTCTCATTTCCTAATCTAATACCTTCAACATCACCCGACTTAATTCGACTACATTCCATTATCCTCGTTTTGCTTTTGTTGATGTTCATCTTATACCCTCCTTTCAAGACACTGTCCATTCCGTTCAACTGCTCTTCCAAGTCCTTTGCTGTCTCTGACAGAATTACAATGTCATCGGCGAACCTCAAAGTTTTTATTTCTTCTCCATGGATTTTAATACCTACTCCGAATTTTTCTTTTGTTTCCTTTACTGCTTGCTCAATATACAGATTGAATAACATCGGGGAGAGGCTACAACCCTGTCTTACTCCCTTCCCAACCACTGCTTCCCTTTCATGCCCCTCGACTCTTATAACTGCCATCTGGTTTCTGTACAAATTGTAAATAGCCTTTCGCTCCCTGTATTTTACCCCTGCCACCTTTAGAATTTGAAAGAGAGTATTCCAGTCAACATTGTCAAAAGCCTTCTCTAAGTCTACAAATGCTAGAAACGTAGGTTTGCCTTTCCTTAATCTTTCTTCTAAGATAAGTCGTAAGGTCAGTATTGCCTCACGTGTTCCAGTATTTCTACGGAATCCAAACTGATCTTCCCCGAGGTCGGCTTCTACTAGTTTTTCCATTCGTCTGTAAAGAATTCGTGTTAGTATTTTGCAGCTGTGGCTTATTAAACTGATTGTCCGGTAATTCTCACATCTGTCAACACCTGCTTTCTTTGGAATTGGAATTATTATATTCTTCTTGAAGTCTGAGGGTATTTCGCCTGTGTCATACATCTTGCTTACCAGATGGTAGAGTTTCGTCAGGGCTGGCTCTCCCAAAGCCGTCAGTAGTTCCAATGGAATGTTGTCTACTCCGGGGGCCTTGTTTCGACTCAGGTCTTTCAGTGCTCTGTCAAATTCTTCACGCAGTATCGTATCTCCCATTTCATCTTCATCTACATCCTCTTCCATTTCCATAATATTGTCCTCAAGTACATCGCCCTTGTATAGACCCTCTATATACTCATTCCACCTTTCTGCTTTCCCTTCTTTGCTTAGAACTGGGTTTCCATCTGAGCTCTTGATGTTCATACAAGTGGTTCTCTTATCTCCAAAGGTCTCTTTAATTTTCCTGTAGGCAGTATCTATCTTACCCCTAGTGAGATAAGCCTCTACATCCTTACATTTGTCCTCTAGCCATCCCTGCTTAGCCATTTTGCACTTCCTGTCGATCTCATTTTTGAGACGTTTGTATTCCTTTTTGCCTGCTTCATTTACTGCATTTTTATATTTTCTCCTTTCATCAATTAAATTCAATATTTCTTCTGTTACCCAAGGATTTCTACTAGCCCTCGTCTTTTTACCTACTTGATCCTCTGCTGCCTTCACTACTTCATCCCTCAAAGCTACCCATTCTTCTTCTACTGTATTTCTTTCCCCCATTCCCGTCAATTGTTCCCTTATGCTCTCCCTGAAACTCTGTACAACCTCTGGTTCTTTCAGTTTATCCAGGTCCCATCTCCTTAAATTCCCACCTTTTTGCAGTTTCTTCAGTTTTAATCTACAGGTCATAACCAATAGATTGTGGTCAGAATCCACATCTGCCCCTGGAAATGTCTTACAATTTAAAACCTGGTTCCTAAATCTCTGTCTTACCATTATATAATCTATCTGATACCTTTTAGTATCTCCAGGGTTCTTCCATGTATACAACCTTCTATCATGATTCTTAAACCAAGTATTAGCTATGATTAAGTTGTGCTCTGTGCAAAATTCTACCAGGCGGCTTCCTCTTTCATTTCTTAGCCCCAATCCATATTCACCTACTACGTTTCCTTCTCTCCCTTTCCCTACTGACGAATTCCAGTCACCCATGACTATTAAATTTTCGTCTCCCTTCACTATCTGAATAATTTCTTTTATTTCATCATACATTTCTTCAATTTCTTCGTCATCTGCAGAGCTAGTTGGCATATAAACTTGTACTACTGTAGTAGGTGTGGGCTTCGTATCTATCTTGGCCACAATAATGCGTTCACTAAGCTGTTTGTAGTGGCTTACCCGCGTTCCTATTTTCCTATTCATTATTAAACCTACTCCTGCATTACCCCTATTTGACTTTGTGTTTATAACCCTGTAGTCACCTGACCAGAAGTCTTGTTCCTCCTTCCACCGAACTTCACTAATTCCCACTATATCTAACTTTAACCTATCCATTTCCCTTTTCAAATTTTCTAACCTACCTGCCCGATTAAGGGACCTGACATTCCACGCTCCGATCCGTAGAACGCCAGTTTTCTTTCTCCTGATAACGACATTATGACGATGGAAGGCACAAACTGCGTCGCGATTCAAAAATTCAGTCTCCAGCTGACATCTTTCCGAGCAACTAACGGGGCTACGGTGGCCAGGTGTACGTCCTCCTGGGGGTGAAATTGCTTGTTTGCGACGCACCACTGACAGTCAATTGT
This sequence comes from Schistocerca nitens, assembly GCF_023898315.1. NCBI lineage: Eukaryota > Metazoa > Arthropoda > Insecta > Orthoptera > Acrididae > Schistocerca > Schistocerca nitens. The sequence goes on from NC_064617.1 coordinate 60,433,643, forward strand.
AACCCTCCCACTCTCATTATGACGATGGAAGGCACAAACTGCGTCGCGATTCAATAATTCAGTCTCCAGCTGACATCTTTCCGAGCAACTAACGGGGCTACGGTGGCCAGGTGTACGTCCTCCTGGGGGTGAAATTGCTTGTTTGCGACGCACCACTGACAGCCAATTGTAACCCTCCCACTCTCATTACGACGATGGAAGGCACAAACTGCGTCGCGATTCACTAATTCAGTCTCCAGCTGACATCTTTCCGAGCAAATAACGGGGCTACGGTGGCCAGGTGTACGTCCTCCTGGGGGTGAAATTGCTTTTTTGCGACGCACCACTGACAGTCAATTGTAACCCTCCCACTCTCATTATGACGATGGAAGGCACAAACTGCGTCGCGATTCAATAATTCAGTCTCCAGCTGACATCTTTCCGAGCAACTAACGGGGCTACGGTGGCCAGGTGTACGTCCTCCTGGGGGTGAAATTGCTTGTTTGCGACGCACCACTGACAGTCAATTGTAACCCTCCCACTCTCATTATGATGATGGAAGGCACAAACTGCGTCGCGATTCAATAATTCAGTCTCCAGCTGACATCTTTCCGAGCAACTAACCGGCTATGGTGGCCAGGTGTACGTCCTCCTGGGGGTGAAATTGCTTGTTTGCGACGCACCACTGACAGTCAATTGTAACCCTCCCACTTTCATTATGACGATGGAAGGCACAAACTGCGTCGCGATTCAATAATTCAGTCTCCAGCTGACATCTTTCCGAGCAACTAACGGGGCTATGGTGGCCAGGTGTACGTCCTCCTGGGGGTGAAATTGCTTGTTTGCGACGCACCACTGACAGTCAATTGTAACCCTCCCACTCTCATTATGACGATGGAAGGCACAAACTGCGTCGCGATTCAATAATTCAGTCTCCAGCTGACATCTTTCCGAGCAACTAACGGGGATACGGTGGCCAGGTGTACGTCCTCCTGGGGGTGAAATTGCTTGTTTGCGACGCACCACTGACAGTCAATTGTAACCCTCCCACTCTCATTATGACGATGGAAGGCACAAACTGCGTCGCGATTCAATAATTCAGTCCCCAGCTGACATCTTTCCTAGCAACTAACGGGGCTACGGTGGCCAGGTATACGTCCTCCTGGGGGTGAAATTGCTTGTTTGCGACGCACCACTGACAGCCAATTGTAACCCTCCCACTCTCATTATGACGATGGAAGGCACAAACTGCGTCGCGATTCAATAATTCAGTCTCCAGCTGACATCTTTCCGAGCAACTAACGGGGCTACGGTGGCCAGGTGTACGTCCTCCTGGGGGTGAAATTGCTTGTTTGCGACGCACCACTGACAGTCAATTGTAACCCTCCCACTCTCATTATGACGATGGAAGGCACAAACTGCGTCGCGATTCAATAATTCAGTCTCCAGCTGACATCTTTCCGAGCAACTAACCGGCTACGGTGGCCAGGTGTACGTCCTCCTGGGGGTGAAATTGCTTGTTTGCGACGCACCACTGACAGTCAATTGTAACCCTCCCACTCTCATTATGACGATGGAAGGCACAAACTGCGTCGCGATTCAATAATTCAGTCACCAGCTGACATCTTTCTGAGCAACTAACGGGGCTACGGTGGCCAGGTGTACGTCCTCCTGGGGGTGAAATTGCTTGTTTGCGACGCACCACTGACAGTCAATTGTAACCCTCCCACTCTCATTATGACGATGGAAGGCACAAACTGCGTCGCGATTCAATAATTCAGTCTCCAGCTGACATCTTTCCGAGCAACTAACGAGGCTACGGTGGCCAGGTGTACGTCCTCCTGGGGGTGAAATTGCTTGTTTGCGACGCACCACTGACAGTCAATTGTAACCCTCCCACTCTCATTATGACGATGGAAGGCACAAACTGCGTTGCGATTCAATAATTCAGTCTCCAGCTGCCATCTTTCCGAGCAACTAACGGGGCTACGGTGGCCGTGTGTACGTCCTCCTGGGGGTGAAATTGCTTGTTTGCGACGCACCACTGACAGTCAATTGTAACCCTCCCACTCTCATTATGACGATGGAAGGCACAAACTGCGTCGCGATTCAATAATTCAGTCTCCAGCTGACATCTTTCCGAGCAACTAACGGGGCTACGGTGGCCAGGTGTACGTCCTCCTGGGGGTGAAATTGCTTGTTTGCGACGCACCACTGACAGTCAATTGTAACCCTCCCACTCTCATTACGACGATGGAAGGCACAAACTGCGTCGCGATTCACTAATTCAGTCTCCAGCTGACATCTTTCCGAGCAAATAACGGGGCTACGGTGGCCAGGTGTACGTCCTCCTGGGGGTGAAATTGCTTTTTTGCGACGCACCACTGACAGTCAATTGTAACCCTCCCACTCTCACTATGACGATGGAAGGCACAAACTGCGTCGCGATTCAATAATTCAGTCTCCAGCTGACATCTTTCCGAGCAAATAACGGGGCTACGGTGGCCTGGTGTACGTCCTCCTGGGGGTGAAATTGCTTTTTTGCGACGCACCACTGACAGTCAATTGTAACCCTCCCACTCTCATTATGACGATGGAAGGCACAAACTGCGTCGCGATTCAATAATTCAGTCTCCAGCTGACATCTTTCCGAGCAACTAACGGGGCTACGGTGGCCAGGTGTACGTCCTCCTGGGGGTGAAATTGCTTGTTTGCGACGCACCACTGACAGTCAATTGTAACCCTCCCACTCTCATTATGACGATGGAAGGCACAAACTGCGTCGCGATTCAATAATTCAGTCTCCAGCTGACATCTTTCCGAGCAACTAACCGGCTACGGTGGCCAGGTGTATGTCCTCCTGGGGGTGAAATTGCTTGTTTGCGACGCACCACTGACAGTCAATTGTAACCCTCCCACTCTCATTATGACGATGGAAGGCACAAACTGCGTCGCGATTCAATAATTCAGTCTCCAGCTGACATCTTTCCGAGCAACTAACCGGCTACGGTGGCCAGGTGTACGTCCTCCTGGGGGTGAATTTGCTTGTTTGCGACGCACCACTGACAGTCAATTGTAACCCTCCCACTCTCATTATGACGATGGAAGGCACAAACTGCGTCGCGATTCAATAATTCAGTCTCCAGCTGACATCTTTCCGAGCAACTAACCGGCTGCGGTGGCCAGGTGTACGTCCTCCTGGGGGTGAAATTGCTTGTTTGCGACGCACCACTGACAGTCAATTGTAACCCTCCCACTCTCATTATGACGATGGAAGGCACAAACTGCGTCGCGATTCAATAATTCATCCTCCAGCTGACATCTTTCCGAGCAACTAACGGGGCTACGGTGGCCAGGTGTACGTCCTCCTGGGGGTGAAATTGCTTGTTTGCGACGCACCACTGACAGTCAATTGTAACCCTCCCACTCTCATTATGACGATGGAAGGCACAAACTGCGTCGCGATTCAATAATTCAGTCTCCAGCTGACATCTTTCCGAGCAACTAACCGGCTACGGTGGCCAGGTGTACGTCCTCCTGGGGGTGAAATTGCTTGTTTGCGACGCACCACTGACAGTCAATTGTAACCCTCCCACTCTCATTATGACGATGGAAGGCACAAACTGCGTCGCGATTCAATAATTCAGTCTCCAGCTGACATCTTTCCGAGCAACTAACGGGGCTACGGTGGCCAGGTGTACGTCCTCCTGGGGGTGAAATTGCTTGTTTGCGACGCATCACTGACAGTCAATTGTAACCCTCCCACTCTCATTATGACGATGGAAGGCACAAACTGCGTCGCGATTCAATAATTCAGTCTCCAGCTGACATCTTTCCGAGCAACTAACGGGGCTACGGTGACCGTGTGTACGTCCTCCTGGGGGTGAAATTGCTTGTTTGCGACGCACCACTGACAGTCAATTGTAACCCTCCCACTCTCATTATGACGATGGAAGGCACAAACTGCGTCGCGATTCAATAATTCAGTCTCCAGATGATATCTTTCCGAGCAACTAACGGGGCTACGGTGGCCAGGTGTACGTCCTCCTGGGGGTGAAATTGCTTGTTTGCGACGCACCACTGACAGTCAATTGTGACCCTCCCACTCTCATTATGACGATGGAAGGCACAAACTGCGTCGCGATTCAATAATTCAGTCTCCAGCTGACATCTTTCCGAGCAACTAACGGGGCTACGGTGGCCAGGTGTACGTCCTCCTGGGGGTGAAATTGCTTGTTTGCGACGCACCACTGACAGTCAATTGTAACCCTCCCACTCTCATTATGACGATGGAAGGCACAAACTGCGTCGCGATTCAATAATTCAGTCTCCAGCTGACATCTTTCCGAGCAACTAACGGGGCTACGGTGGCCAGGTGTACGTCCTCCTGGGGGTGAAATTGCTTGTTTGCGACGCACCACTGACAGTCAATTGTAACCCTCCCACTCTCATTACGACGATGGAAGGCACAAACTGCGTCGCGATTCACTAATTCAGTCTCCAGCTGACATCTTTCCGAGCAAATAACGGGGCTACGGTGGCCAGGTGTACGTCCTCCTGGGGGTGAAATTGCTTTTTTGCGACGCACCACTGACAGTCAATTGTAACCCTCCCACTCTCACTATGACGATGGAAGGCACAAACTGCGTCGCGATTCAATAATTCAGTCTCCAGCTGACATCTTTCCGAGCAAATAACGGGGCTACGGTGGCCTGGTGTACGTCCTCCTGGGGGTGAAATTGCTTTTTTGCGACGCACCACTGACAGTCAATTGTAACCCTCCCACTCTCATTATGACGATGGAAGGCACAAACTGCGTCGCGATTCAATAATTCAGTCTCCAGCTGACATCTTTCCGAGCAACTAACGGGGCTACGGTGGCCAGGTGTACGTCCTCCTGGGGGTGAAATTGCTTGTTTGCGACGCACCACTGACAGTCAATTGTAACCCTCCCACTCTCATTATGACGATGGAAGGCACAAACTGCGTCGCGATTCAATAATTCAGTCTCCAGCTGACATCTTTCCGAGCAACTAACCGGCTACGGTGGCCAGGTGTATGTCCTCCTGGGGGTGAAATTGCTTGTTTGCGACGCACCACTGACAGTCAATTGTAACCCTCCCACTCTCATTATGACGATGGAAGGCACAAACTGCGTCGCGATTCAATAATTCAGTCTCCAGCTGACATCTTTCCGAGCAACTAACCGGCTACGGTGGCCAGGTGTACGTCCTCCTGGGGGTGAATTTGCTTGTTTGCGACGCACCACTGACAGTCAATTGTAACCCTCCCACTCTCATTATGACGATGGAAGGCACAAACTGCGTCGCGATTCAATAATTCAGTCTCCAGCTGACATCTTTCCGAGCAACTAACCGGCTGCGGTGGCCAGGTGTACGTCCTCCTGGGGGTGAAATTGCTTGTTTGCGACGCACCACTGACAGTCAATTGTAACCCTCCCACTCTCATTATGACGATGGAAGGCACAAACTGCGTCGCGATTCAATAATTCATCCTCCAGCTGACATCTTTCCGAGCAACTAACGGGGCTACGGTGGCCAGGTGTACGTCCTCCTGGGGGTGAAATTGCTTGTTTGCGACGCACCACTGACAGTCAATTGTAACCCTCCCACTCTCATTATGACGATGGAAGGCACAAACTGCGTCGCGATTCAATAATTCAGTCTCCAGCTGACATCTTTCCGAGCAACTAACCGGCTACGGTGGCCAGGTGTACGTCCTCCTGGGGGTGAAATTGCTTGTTTGCGACGCACCACTGACAGTCAATTGTAACCCTCCCACTCTCATTATGACGATGGAAGGCACAAACTGCGTCGCGATTCAATAATTCAGTCTCCAGCTGACATCTTTCCGAGCAACTAACGGGGCTACGGTGGCCAGGTGTACGTCCTCCTGGGGGTGAAATTGCTTGTTTGCGACGCATCACTGACAGTCAATTGTAACCCTCCCACTCTCATTATGACGATGGAAGGCACAAACTGCGTCGCGATTCAATAATTCAGTCTCCAGCTGACATCTTTCCGAGCAACTAACGGGGCTACGGTGACCGTGTGTACGTCCTCCTGGGGGTGAAATTGCTTGTTTGCGACGCACCACTGACAGTCAATTGTAACCCTCCCACTCTCATTATGACGATGGAAGGCACAAACTGCGTCGCGATTCAATAATTCAGTCTCCAGATGATATCTTTCCGAGCAACTAACGGGGCTACGGTGGCCAGGTGTACGTCCTCCTGGGGGTGAAATTGCTTGTTTGCGACGCACCACTGACAGTCAATTGTGACCCTCCCACTCTCATTATGACGATGGAAGGCACAAACTGCGTCGCGATTCAAAAATTCAGTCTCCAGCTGACATCTTTCCGAGCAACTAACGGGGCTACGGTGGCCAGGTGTACGTCCTCCTGGGGGTGAAATTGCTTGTTTGCGACGCACCACTGACAGTCAATTGTAACCCTCCCACTCTCATTATGACGATGGAAGGCACAAACTGCGTCGCGATTCAATAATTCAGTCTCCAGCTGACATCTTTCCGAGCAACTAACGGGGCTACGGTGGCCAGGTGTACGTCCTCCTGGGGGTGAAATTGCTTGTTTGCGACGCACCACTGACAGCCAATTGTAACCCTCCCACTCTCATTACGACGATGGAAGGCACAAACTGCGTCGCGATTCACTAATTCAGTCTCCAGCTGACATCTTTCCGAGCAAATAACGGGGCTACGGTGGCCAGGTGTACGTCCTCCTGGGGGTGAAATTGCTTGTTTGCGACGCACCACTGACAGTCAATTGTAACCCTCCCACTCTCATTATGACGATGGAAGGCACAAACTGCGTCGCGATTCAATAATTCAGTCTCCAGCTGACATCTTTCCGAGCAACTAACGGGGCTACGGTGGCCAGGTGTACGTCCTCCTGGGGGTGAAATTGCTTGTTTGCGACGCACCACTGACAGTCAATTGTAACCCTCCCACTCTCATTATGATGATGGAAGGCACAAACTGCGTCGCGATTCAATAATTCAGTCTCCAGCTGACATCTTTCCGAGCAACTAACCGGCTATGGTGGCCAGGTGTACGTCCTCCTGGGGGTGAAATTGCTTGTTTGCGACGCACCACTGACAGTCAATTGTAACCCTCCCACTTTCATTATGACGATGGAAGGCACAAACTGCGTCGCGATTCAATAATTCAGTCTCCAGCTGACATCTTTCCGAGCAACTAACGGGGCTATGGTGGCCAGGTGTACGTCCTCCTGGGGGTGAAATTGCTTGTTTGCGACGCACCACTGACAGTCAATTGTAACCCTCCCACTCTCATTATGACGATGGAATGCACAAACTGCGTCGCGATTCAATAATTCAGTCTCCAGCTGACATCTTTCGGAGCAACTAACGGGGCTACGGTGGCCAGGTGTACGTCCTCCTGGGGGTGAAATTGCTTGTTTGCGACGCACCACTGACAGTCAATTGTAACCCTCCCACTCTCACTATGACGATGGAAGGCACAAACTGCGTCGCGATTCAATAATTCAGTCTCCAGCTGACATCTTTCCGAGCAAATAACGGGGCTACGGTGGCCTGGTGTACGTCCTCCTGGGGGTGAAATTGCTTGTTTGCGACGCACCACTGACAGTCAATTGTAACCCTCCCACTCTCATTATGACGATGGAAGGCACAAACTGCGTCGCGATTCAATAATTCAGTCTCCAGCTGACATCTTTCCGAGCAACTAACGGGGCTACGGTGGCCAGGTGTACGTCCTCCTGGGGGTGAAATTGCTTGTTTGCGACGCACCACTGACAGTCAATTGTAACCCTCCCACTCTCATTATGACGATGGAAGGCACAAACTGCGTCGCGATACAATAATTCAGTCTCCAGCTGACATCTTTCCGAGCAACTAACAGGCTACGGTGGCCAGGTGTATGTCCTCCTGGGGGTGAAATTGCTTGTTTGCGACGCACCACTGACAGTCAATTGTAACCCTCCCACTCTCATTATGACGATGGAAGGCACAAACTGCGTCGCGATTCAATAATTCAGTCTCCAGCTGACATCTTTCCGAGCAACTAACCGGCTACGGTGGCCAGGTGTACGTCCTCCTGGGGGTGAATTTGCTTGTTTGCGACGCACCACTGACAGTCAATTGTAACCCTCCTACTCTCATTATGACGATGGAAGGCACAAACTGCGTCGCGATTCAATAATTCAGTCTCCAGCTGACATCTTTCCGAGCAACTAACCGGCTGCGGTGGCCAGGTGTACGTCCTCCTGGGGGTGAAATTGCTTGTTTGCGACGCACCACTGACAGTCAATTGTAACCCTCCCACTCTCATTATGACGATGGAAGGCACAAACTGCGTCGCGATTCAATAATTCAGTCTCCAGCTGACATCTTTCCGAGCAACTAACGGGGCTACGGTGGCCAGGTGTACGTCCTCCTGGGGGTGAAATTGCTTGTTTGCGACGCACCACTGACAGTCAATTGTAACCCTCCCACTCTCATTATGACGATGGAAGGCACAAACTGCGTCGCGATTCAATAATTCAGTCTCCAGCTGACATCTTTCCGAGCAACTAACCGGCTACGGTGGCCAGGTGTACGTCCTCCTGGGGGTGAAATTGCTTGTTTGCGACGCACCACTGACAGTCAATTGTAACCCTCCCACTCTCATTATGACGATGGAAGGCACAAACTGCGTCGCGATTCAATAATTCAGTCTCCAGCTGACATCTTTCCGAGCAACTAACGGGGCTACGGTGGCCACGTGTACGTCCTCCTGGGGGTGAAATTGCTTGTTTGCGACGCACCACTGACAGTCAATTGTAACCCTCCCACTCTCATTATGACGATGGAAGGCACAAACTGCATCGCGATTCAATAATTCAGTCTCCAGCTGACATTATTCCGAGCAACTAACGGGGCTACGGTGGCCAGGTGTACGTCCTCCTGGGGGTGAAATTGCTTGTTTGCGACGCACCACTGACAGTCAATTGTAACCCTCCCACTCTCATTATGACGATGGAAGGCACAAACTGCGTCGCGATTCAAAAATTCAGTCTCCAGCTGACATCTTTCCGAGCAACTAACGGGGCTACGGTGGCCAGGTGTACGTCCTCCTGGGGGTGAAATTGCTTGTTTGCGACGCACCACTGACAGTCAATTGTAACCCTCCCACTCTCATTATGACGATGGAAGGCACAAACTGCGTCGCGATTCAATAATTCAGTCTCCAGCTGACATCTTTCCGAGCAACTAACCGGCTACGGTGGCCAGGTGTACGTCCTCCTGGGGGTGAAATTGCTTGTTTGCGACGCACCACTGACAGTCAATTGTAACCCTCCCACTCTCATTATGACGATGGAAGGCACAAACTGCGTCGCGATTCAATAATTCAGTCTCCAGCTGACATCTTTCCGAGCAACTAACGGGGCTACGGTGGCCAGGTGTACGTCCTCCTGGGGGTGAAATTGCTTGTTTGCGACGCACCACTGACAGTCAATTGTAACCCTCCCACTCTCATTATGACGATGGAAGGCACAAACTGCGTCGCGATTCAATAATTCAGTCTCCAGCTGCCATCTTTCCAAGCAACTAACGGGGCTACGGTGGCCGTGTGTACGTCCTCCTGGGGGTGAAATTGCTTGTTTGCGACGCACCACTGACAGTCAATTGTAACCCTCCCACTCTCATTATGACGATGGAAGGCACAAACTGCGTCGCGATTCAATAATTCAGTCTCCAGATGATATCTTTCCGAGCAACTAACGGGGCTACGGTGGCCAGGTGTACGTCCTCCTGGGGGTGAAATTGCTTGTTTGCGACGCACCACTGACAGTCAATTGTGACCCTCCCACTCTCATTATGACGATGGAAGGCACAAACTGCGTCGCGATTCAATAATTCAGTCTCCAGCTGACATCTTTCCGAGCAACTAACGGGGCTACGGTGGCCAGGTGTACGTCCTCCTGGGGGTGAAATTGCTTGTTTGCGACGCACCACTGACAGTCAATTGTAACCCTCCCACTCTCATTATGACGATGGAAGGCACAAACTGCGTCGCGATTCAATAATTCAGTCTCCAGCTGACATCTTTCCGAGCAACTAACGGGGCTACGGTGGCCAGGTGTACGTCCTCCTGGGGGTGAAATTGCTTGTTTGCGACGCACCACTGACAGCCAATTGTAACCCTCCCACTCTCATTACGACGATGGAAGGCACAAACTGCGTCGCGATTCACTAATTCAGTCTCCAGCTGACATCTTTCCGAGCAAATAACGGGGCTACGGTGGCCAGGTGTACGTCCTCCTGGGGGTGAAATTGCTTTTTTGCGACGCACCACTGACAGTCAATTGTAACCCTCCCACTCTCATTATGACGATGGAAGGCACAAACTGCGTCGCGATTCAATAATTCAGTCTCCAGCTGACATCTTTCCGAGCAACTAACGGGGCTACGGTGGCCAGGTGTACGTCCTCCTGGGGGTGAAATTGCTTGTTTGCGACGCACCACTGACAGTCAATTGTAACCCTCCCACTCTCATTATGATGATGGAAGGCACAAACTGCGTCGCGATTCAATAATTCAGTCTCCAGCTGACATCTTTCCGAGCAACTAACCGGCTATGGTGGCCAGGTGTACGTCCTCCTGGGGGTGAAATTGCTGGTTTGCGACGCACCACTGACAGTCAATTGTAACCCTCCCACTTTCATTATGACGATGGAAGGCACAAACTGCGTCGCGATTCAATAATTCAGTCTCCAGCTGACATCTTTCCGAGCAACTAACGGGGCTATGGTGGCCAGGTGTACGTCCTCCTGGGGGTGAAATTGCTTGTTTGCGACGCACCACTGACAGTCAATTGTAACCCTCCCACTCTCATTATGACGATGGAAGGCACAAACTGCGTCGCGATTCAATAATTCAGTCTCCAGCTGACATCTTTCCGAGCAACTAACGGGGCTACGGTGGCCAATTGTACGTCCTCCTGGGGGTGAAATTGCTTGTTTGCGACGCACCACTGACAGTCAATTGTAACCCTCCCACTCTCATTATGACGATGGAAGGCACAAACTGCGTCGCGATTCAATAATTCAGTCTCCAGCTGACATCTTTCCGAGCAACTAACCGGCTACGGTGGCCAGGTGTACGTCCTCCTGGGGGTGAAATTGCTTGTTTGCGACGCACCACTGACAGTCAATTGTAACCCTCCCACTCTCATTATGACGATGGAAGGCACAAACTGCGTCGCGATTCAATAATTCAGTCTCCAGCTGACATCTTTCCGAGCAACTAACGAGGCTACGGTGGGCAGGTGTACGTCCTCCTGCGGGTGAAATTGCTTGTTTGCGACGCACCACTGACAGTCAATTGTAACCCTCCCACTCTCATTATGACGATGGAAGGCACAAACTGCGTCGCGATTCAATAATTCAGTCTCCAGCCGACATCTTTCCGAGCAACTAACCGGCTACGGTGGCCAGGTGTACGTCCTCCTGGGGGTGAAATTGCTTGTTTGCGACGCACCACTGACAGTCAATTGTAACCCTCCCACTCTCATTATGACGATGGAAGGCACAAACTGCATCGCGATTCAATAATTCAGTCTCCAGCTGACATCTTCCCGAGCAACTAACGGGGATACGGTGGCCAGGTGTACGTCCTCCTGGGGGTGAAATTGCTTGTTTGCGACGCACCACTGACAGTCAATTGTAACCATCCCACTCTCATTATGACGATGGAAGGCACAAACTGCGTCGCGATTCAATAATTCAGTCTCAAGCAGACATCTTTCCGAGCAACTAACGGGGCTACGGTGGCCACGTGTACGTCCTCCTGGGGGTGAAATTGCTTGTTTGCGACGCACCACTGACAGTCAATTGTAACCCTCCCACTCTCATTATGACGATGGAAGGCACAAACTGCGTCGCGATTCAATAATTCAGTCTCCAGCTGACATTATTCCGAGCAACTAACGGGGCTACGGTGGCCAGGTGTACGTCCTCCTGGGGGTGAAATTGCTTGTTTGCGACGCACCACTGACAGTCAATTGTAACCCTCCCACTCTCATTATGACGATGGAAGGCACAAACTGCGTCGCGATTCAATAATTCAGTCTCCAGCTGACATCTTTCCGAGCAACTAACGGGGCTACGGTGGCCAGGTGTACGTCCTCCTGGGGGTGAAATTGCTTGTTTGCGACGCACCACTGACAGTCAATTGTAACCCTCCCACTCTCATTATGACGATGGAAGGCACAAACTGCGTCGCGATTCAATAATTCAGTCTCCAGCTGACATCTTTCCGAGCAACTAACCGGCTACGGTGGCCAGGTGTACGTCCTCCTGGGGGTGAAATTGCTTGTTTGCGACGCACCACTGACAGTCAATTGTAACCCTCCCACTCTCATTATGACGATGGAAGGCACAAACTGCGTCGCGATTCAATAATTCAGTCTCCAGCTGACATCTTTCCGAGCAACTAACGGGGCTACGGTGGCCAGGTGTACGTCCTCCTGGGGGTGAAATTGCTTGTTTGCGACGCACCACTGACAGTCAATTGTAACCCTCCCACTCTCATTATGACGATGGAAGGCACAAACTGCGTCGCGATTCAATAATTCAGTCTCCAGCTGCCATCTTTCCGAGCAACTAACGGGGCTACGGTGGCCGTGTGTACGTCCTCCTGGGGGTGAAATTGCTTGTTTGCGACGCACCACTGACAGTCAATTGTAACCCTCCCACTCTCATTATGACGATGGAAGGCACAAACTGCGTCGCGATTCAATAATTCAGTCTCCAGATGATATCTTTCCGAGCAACTAACGGGGCTACGGTGGCCAGGTGTACGTCCTCCTGGGGGTGAAATTGCTTGTTTGCGACGCACCACTGACAGTCAATTGTGACCCTCCCACTCTCATTATGACGATGGAAGGCACAAACTGCGTCGCGATTCAATAATTCAGTCTCCAGCTGACATCTTTCCGAGCAACTAACGGGGCTACGGTGGCCAGGTGTACGTCCTCCTGGGGGTGAAATTGCTTGTTTGCGACGCACCACTGACAGTCAATTGTAACCCTCCCACTCTCATTATGACGATGGAAGGCACAAACTGCGTCGCGATTCAATAATTCAGTCTCCAGCTGACATCTTTCCGAGCAACTAACGGGGCTACGGTGGCCAGGTGTACGTCCTCCTGGGGGTGAAATTGCTTGTTTGCGACGCACCACTGACAGCCAATTGTAACCCTCCCACTCTCATTACGACGATGGAAGGCACAAACTGCGTCGCGATTCACTAATTCAGTCTCCAGCTGACATCTTTCCGAGCAAATAACGGGGCTACGGTGGCCAGGTGTACGTCCTCCTGGGGGTGAAATTGCTTTTTTGCGACGCACCACTGACAGTCAATTGTAACCCTCCCACTCTCATTATGACGATGGAAGGCACAAACTGCGTCGCGATTCAATAATTCAGTCTCCAGCTGACATCTTTCCGAGCAACTAACGGGGCTACGGTGGCCAGGTGTACGTCCTCCTGGGGGTGAAATTGCTTGTTTGCGACGCACCACTGACAGTCAATTGTAACCCTCCCACTCTCATTACGATGATGGAAGGCACAAACTGCGTCGCGATTCAATAATTCAGTCTCCAGCTGACATCTTTCCGAGCAACTAACCGGCTATGGTGGCCAGGTGTACGTCCTCCTGGGGGTGAAGTTGCTTGTTTGCGACGCACCACTGACAGTCAATTGTAACCCTCCCACTTTCATTATGACGATGGAAGGCACAAACTGCGTCGCGATTCAATAATTCAGTCTCCAGCTGACATCTTTCCGAGCAACTAACGGGGCTATGGTGGCCAGGTGTACGTCCTCCTGGGGGTGAAATTGCTTGTTTGCGACGCACCACTGACAGTCAATTGTAACCCTCCCACTCTCATTATGACGATGGAATGCACAAACTGCGTCGCGATTCAATAATTCAGTCTCCAGCTGACATCTTTCGGAGCAACTAACGGGGCTACGGTGGCCAGGTGTACGTCCTCCTGGGGGTGAAATTGCTTGTTTGCGACGCACCACTGACAGTCAATTGTAACCCTCCCACTCTCACTATGACGATGGAAGGCACAAACTGCGTCGCGATTCAATAATTCAGTCTCCAGCTGACATCTTTCCGAGCAAATAACGGGGCTACGGTGGCCTGGTGTACGTCCTCCTGGGGGTGAAATTGCTTGTTTGCGACGCACCACTGACAGTCAATTGTAACCCTCCCACTCTCATTATGACGATGGAAGGCACAAACTGCGTCGCGATTCAATAATTCAGTCTCCAGCTGACATCTTTCCGAGCAACTAACGGGGCTACGGTGGCCAGGTGTACGTCCTCCTGGGGGTGAAATTGCTTGTTTGCGACGCACCACTGACAGTCAATTGTAACCCTCCCACTCTCATTATGACGATGGAAGGCACAAACTGCGTCGCGATACAATAATTCAGTCTCCAGCTGACATCTTTCCGAGCAACTAACAGGCTACGGTGGCCAGGTGTATGTCCTCCTGGGGGTGAAATTGCTTGTTTGCGACGCACCACTGACAGTCAATTGTAACCCTCCCACTCTCATTATGACGATGGAAGGCACAAACTGCATCGCGATTCAATAATTCAGTCTCCAGCTGACATCTTTCCGAGCAACTAACCGGCTACGGTGGCCAGGTGTACGTCCTCCTGGGGGTGAATTTGCTTGTTTGCGACGCACCACTGACAGTCAATTGTAACCCTCCTACTCTCATTATGACGATGGAAGGCACAAACTGCGTCGCGATTCAATAATTCAGTCTCCAGCTGACATCTTTCCGAGCAACTAACCGGCTGCGGTGGCCAGGTGTACGTCCCCCTGGGGGTGAAATTGCTTGTTTGCGACGCACCACTGACAGTCAATTGTAACCCTCCCACTCTCATTATGACGATGGAAGGCACAAACTGCGTCGCGATTCAATAATTCAGTGTCCAGCTGACATCTTTCCGAGCAACTAACGGGGCTACGGTGGCCAGGTGTACGTCCTCCTGGGGGTGAAATTGCTTGTTTGCGACGCACCACTGACAGTCAATTGTAACCCTCCCACTCTCATTATGACGATGGAAGGCACAAACTGCGTCGCGATTCAATAATTCAGTCTCCAGCTGACATCTTTCCGAGCAACTAACCGGCTACGGTGGCCAGGTGTACGTCCTCCTGGGGGTGAAATTGCTTGTTTGCGACGCACCACTGACAGTCAATTGTAACCCTCCCACTCTCATTATGACGATGGAAGGCACAAACTGCGTCGCGATTCAATAATTCAGTCTCCAGCTGACATCTTTCCGAGCAACTAACGAGGCTACGGTGGGCAGGTGTACGTCCTCCTGCGGGTGAAATTGCTTGTTTGCGACGCACCACTGACAGTCAATTGTAACCCTCCCACTCTCATTATGACGATGGAAGGCACAAACTGCGTCGCGATTCAATAATTCAGTCTCCAGCCGACATCTTTCCGAGCAACTAACCGGCTACGGTGGCCAGGTGTACGTCCTCCTGGGGGTGAAATTGCTTGTTTGCGACGCACCACTGACAGTCAATTGTAACCCTCCCACTCTCATTATGACGATGGAAGGCACAAACTGCATCGCGATTCAATAATTCAGTCTCCAGCTGACATCTTTCCGAGCAACTAACGGGGATACGGTGGCCAGGTGTACGTCCTCCTGGGGGTGAAATTGCTTGTTTGCGACGCACCACTGACAGTCAATTGTAACCCTCCCACTCTCATTATGACGATGGAAGGCACAAACTGCGTCGCGATTCAATAATTCAGTCTCAAGCAGACATCTTTCCGAGCAACTAACGGGGCTACGGTGGCCACGTGTACGTCCTCCTGGGGGTGAAATTGCTTGTTTGCGACGCACCACTGACAGTTAATTGTAACCCTCCCACTCTCATTATGACGATGGAAGGCACAAACTGCGTCGCGATTCAATAATTCAGTCTCCAGCTGACATTATTCCGAGCAACTAACGGGGCTACGGTGGCCAGGTGTACGTCCTCCTGGGGGTGAAATTGCTTGTTTGCGACGCACCACTGACAGTCAATTGTAACCCTCCCACTCTCATTATGACGATGGAAGGCACAAACTGCGTCGCGATTCAATAATTCAGTCTCCAGCTGACATCTTTCCGAGCAACTAACGGGGATACGGTGGCCAGGTGTACGTCCTCCCGGGGGTGAAATTGCTTGTTTGTGACGCACCACTGACAGTCAATTGTGACCCTCCACTCTCATTATGACGATGGAAGGAATAAACTGCGTCGCGATTTAATAATTCAGTCTCCAGCTGACATCTTTCCGAGCAAGTAACGGGGCTACGGTGACCAGGTGTTTGTCCTCCTGGGGGTGAAATTGCTTGTTTGCGACGCACCACTGACAGTCAATTGTAACCCTCCCACTCTCATTATGACGATGGAAGGCACAAACTGCGTCGCGATTCAATAATTCAGTCTCCAGCCGACATCTTTCCGAGCAACTAACCGGCTACGGTGGCCAGGTGTACGTCCTCCTGGGGGTGAAATTGCTTGTTTGCGACGCACCACTGACAGTCAATTGTAACCCTCCCACTCTCATTATGACGATGGAAGGCACAAACTGCATCGCGATTCAATAATTCAGTCTCCAGCTGACATCTTTCCGAGCAACTAACGGGGATACGGTGGCCAGGTGTACGTCCTCCTGGGGGTGAAATTGCTTGTTTGCGACGCACCACTGACAGTCAATTGTAACCCTCCCACTCTCATTATGACGATGGAAGGCACAAACTGCGTCGCGATTCAATAATTCAGTCTCAAGCAGACATCTTTCCGAGCAACTAACGGGGCTACGGTGGCCACGTGTACGTCCTCCTGGGGGTGAAATTGCTTGTTTGCGACGCACCACTGACAGTTAATTGTAACCCTCCCACTCTCATTATGACGATGGAAGGCACAAACTGCGTCGCGATTCAATAATTCAGTCTCCAGCTGACATTATTCCGAGCAACTAACGGGGCTACGGTGGCCAGGTGTACGTCCTCCTGGGGGTGAAATTGCTTGTTTGCGACGCACCACTGACAGTCAATTGTAACCCTCCCACTCTCATTATGACGATGGAAGGCACAAACTGCGTCGCGATTCAATAATTCAGTCTCCAGCTGACATCTTTCCGAGCAACTAACGGGGATACGGTGGCCAGGTGTACGTCCTCCCGGGGGTGAAATTGCTTGTTTGTGACGCACCACTGACAGTCAATTGTGACCCTCCACTCTCATTATGACGATGGAAGGAATAAACTGCGTCGCGATTTAATAATTCAGTCTCCAGCTGACATCTTTCCGAGCAAGTAACGGGGCTACGGTGACCAGGTGTTTGTCCTCCTGGGGGTGAAATTGCTTGTTTGCGACTCACCACTGACAGTCAATTGTAACCCTCCCACTCTCATTATAACGATGGAAGGCACAAACTGCGTCGCGATTCAATAATTCAGTCTCCAGCTGACATCTTTCCGAGCAACTAACGGGGCTACGGTGGCCAGGTGTACGTCCTCCTGGGGGTGAAATTGCTTGTTTGCGACGCACCACTGACAGTCAATTGTAACCCTCCCACTCTCATTATGACGATGGAAGGCACAAACTGCGTCGCGATTCAATAATTCAGTCTCCAGCTGACATCTTTCCGAGCAACTAACGGGGCTACGGTGGCCAGGTGTACGTCCTCCTGGGGGTGAAATTGCTTGTTTGCGACGCACCACTGACAGTCAATTGTAACCCTCCCACTCTCATTATGACGATGGAAGGCACAAACTGCGTCGCGATTCAATAATTCAGTCTCCAGCTGACATCTTTCCAAGCAACTAACCGGCTACGGTGGCCAGGTGTACGTCCTCCTGGGGGTGAAATTGCTTGTTTGCGACGCACCACTGACAGTCAATTGTAACCCTCCCACTCTCATTATGACGATGGAAGGCACAAACTGCGTCGCGATTCAATAATTCAGTCTCCAGCTGACATCTTTCCGAGCAACTAACGAGGCTACGGTGGGCAGGTGTACGTCCTCCTGCGGGTGAAATTGCTTGTTTGCGACGCACCACTGACAGTCAATTGTAACCCTCCCACTCTCATTATGACGATGGAAGGCACAAACTGCGTCGCGATTCAATAATTCAGTCTCCAGCTGACATCTTTCCGAGCAACTAACGGGGCTACGGTGGCCAGGTGTACGTCCTCCTGGGGGTGAAATTGCTTGTTTGCGACGCACCACTGACAGTCAATTGTAACCCTCCCACTCTCATTATGACGATGGAAGGCACAAACTGCGTCGCGATTCAATAATTCAGTCTCCAGCTGACATCTTTCCGAACAACTAACCGGCTACGGTGGCCAGGTG
Organism: Schistocerca nitens; assembly: GCF_023898315.1. NCBI lineage: Eukaryota > Metazoa > Arthropoda > Insecta > Orthoptera > Acrididae > Schistocerca > Schistocerca nitens. The sequence continues at coordinate 60,452,085 of NC_064617.1, forward strand.
TACGTCCTCCTGGGGGTGAAATTGCTTGTTTGCGACGCACCACTGACAGTCAATTGTAACCCTCCCACTCTCATTATGACGATGGAAGGCACAAACTGCGTCGCGATTCAATAATTCAGTCTCCAGCTGACATCTTTCCGAGCAACTAACGAGGCTACGGTGGGCAGGTGTACGTCCTCCTGCGGGTGAAATTGCTTGTTTGCGACGCACCACTGACAGTCAATTGTAACCCTCCCACTCTCATTATGACGATGGAAGGCACAAACTGCGTCGCGATTCAATAATTCAGTCTCCAGCCGACATCTTTCCGAGCAACTAACCGGCTACGGTGGCCAGGTGTACGTCCTCCTGGGGGTGAAATTGCTTGTTTGCGACGCACCACTGACAGTCAATTGTAACCCTCCCACTCTCATTATGACGATGGAAGGCACAAACTGCATCGCGATTCAATAATTCAGTCTCCAGCTGACATCTTTCCGAGCAACTAACGGGGATACGGTGGCCAGGTGTACGTCCTCCTGGGGGTGAAATTGCTTGTTTGCGACGCACCACTGACAGTCAATTGTAACCCTCCCACTCTCATTATGACGATGGAAGGCACAAACTGCGTCGCGATTCAATAATTCAGTCTCAAGCAGACATCTTTCCGAGCAACTAACGGGGCTACGGTGGCCACGTGTACGTCCTCCTGGGGGTGAAATTGCTTGTTTGCGACGCACCACTGACAGTTAATTGTAACCCTCCCACTCTCATTATGACGATGGAAGGCACAAACTGCGTCGCGATTCAATAATTCAGTCTCCAGCTGACATTATTCCGAGCAACTAACGGGGCTACGGTGGCCAGGTGTACGTCCTCCTGGGGGTGAAATTGCTTGTTTGCGACGCACCACTGACAGTCAATTGTAACCCTCCCACTCTCATTATGACGATGGAAGGCACAAACTGCGTCGCGATTCAATAATTCAGTCTCAAGCAGACATCTTTCCGAGCAACTAACGGGGCTACGGTGGCCACGTGTACGTCCTCCTGGGGGTGAAATTGCTTGTTTGCGACGCACCACTGACAGTTAATTGTAACCCTCCCACTCTCATTATGACGATGGAAGGCACAAACTGCGTCGCGATTCAATAATTCAGTCTCCAGCTGACATTATTCCGAGCAACTAACGGGGCTACGGTGGCCAGGTGTACGTCCTCCTGGGGGTGAAATTGCTTGTTTGCGACGCACCACTGACAGTCAATTGTAACCCTCCCACTCTCATTATGACGATGGAAGGCACAAACTGCGTCGCGATACAATAATTCAGTCTCCAGCTGACATCTTTCCGAGCAACTAACGGGGATACGGTGGCCAGGTGTACGTCCTCCCGGGGGTGAAATTGCTTGTTTGTGACGCACCACTGACAGTCAATTGTGACCCTCCCACTCTCATTATGACGATGGAAGGAATAAACTGCGTCGCGATTTAATAATTCAGTCTCCAGCTGACATCTTTCCGAGCAACTAACGGGGCTACGGTGACCAGGTGTTTGTCCTCCTGGGGGTGAAATTGCTTGTTTGCGACGCACCACTGACAGTCAATTGTAACCCTCCCACTCTCATTATAACGATGGAAGGCACAAACTGCGTCGCGATTCAATAATTCAGTCTCCAGCTGACATCTTTCCGAGCAACTAACGGGGCTACGGTGGCCAGGTGTACGTCCTCCTGGGGGTGAAATTGCTTGTTTGCGACGCACCACTGACAGTCAATTGTAACCCTCCCACTCTCATTATGACGATGGAAGGCACAAACTGCGTCGCGATTCAATAATTCAGTCTCCAGCTGACATCTTTCCGAGCAACTAACGGGGCTACGGTGGCCAGGTGTACGTCCTCCTGGGGGTGAAATTGCTTGTTTGCGACGCACCACTGACAGTCAATTGTAACCCTCCCACTCTCATTATGACGATGGAAGGCACAAACTGCGTCGCGATTCAATAATTCAGTCTCCAGCTGACATCTTTCCAAGCAACTAACCGGCTACGGTGGCCAGGTGTACGTCCTCCTGGGGGTGAAATTGCTTGTTTGCGACGCACCACTGACAGTCAATTGTAACCCTCCCACTCTCATTATGACGATGGAAGGCACAAACTGCGTCGCGATTCAATAATTCAGTCTCCAGCTGACATCTTTCCGAGCAACTAACGAGGCTACGGTGGGCAGGTGTACGTCCTCCTGCGGGTGAAATTGCTTGTTTGCGACGCACCACTGACAGTCAATTGTAACCCTCCCACTCTCATTATGACGATGGAAGGCACAAACTGCGTCGCGATTCAATAATTCAGTCTCCAGCCGACATCTTTCCGAGCAACTAACCGGCTACGGTGGCCAGGTGTACGTCCTCCTGGGGGTGAAATTGCTTGTTTGCGACGCACCACTGACAGTCAATTGTAACCCTCCCACTCTCATTATGACGATGGAAGGCACAAACTGCATCGCGATTCAATAATTCAGTCTCCAGCTGACATCTTTCCGAGCAACTAACGGGGATACGGTGGCCAGGTGTACGTCCTCCTGGGGGTGAAATTGCTTGTTTGCGACGCACCACTGACAGTCAATTGTAACCCTCCCACTCTCATTATGACGATGGAAGGCACAAACTGCATCGCGATTCAATAATTCAGTCTCCAGCTGACATCTTTCCGAGCAACTAACGAGGCTACGGTGGGCAGGTGTACGTCCTCCTGCGGGTGAAATTGCTTGTTTGCGACGCACCACTGACAGTCAATTGTAACCCTCCCACTCTCATTATGACGATGGAAGGCACAAACTGCGTCGCGATTCAATAATTCAGTCTCCAGCCGACATCTTTCCGAGCAACTAACCGGCTACGGTGGCCAGGTGTACGTCCTCCTGGGGGTGAAATTGCTTGTTTGCGACGCACCACTGACAGTCAATTGTAACCCTCCCACTCTCATTATGACGATGGAAGGCACAAACTGCATCGCGATTCAATAATTCAGTCTCCAGCTGACATCTTTCCGAGCAACTAACGGGGATACGGTGGCCAGGTGTACGTCCTCCTGGGGGTGAAATTGCTTGTTTGCGACGCACCACTGACAGTCAATTGTAACCCTCCCACTCTCATTATGACGATGGAAGGCACAAACTGCGTCGCGATTCAATAATTCAGTCTCAAGCAGACATCTTTCCGAGCAACTAACGGGGCTACGGTGGCCACGTGTACGTCCTCCTGGGGGTGAAATTGCTTGTTTGCGACGCACCACTGACAGTTAATTGTAACCCTCCCACTCTCATTATGACGATGGAAGGCACAAACTGCGTCGCGATTCAATAATTCAGTCTCCAGCTGACATCTTTCCGAGCAACTAACGAGGCTACGGTGGGCAGGTGTACGTCCTCCTGCGGGTGAAATTGCTTGTTTGCGACGCACCACTGACAGTCAATTGTAACCCTCCCACTCTCATTATGACGATGGAAGGCACAAACTGCGTCGCGATTCAATAATTCAGTCTCCAGCCGACATCTTTCCGAGCAACTAACCGGCTACGGTGGCCAGGTGTACGTCCTCCTGGGGGTGAAATTGCTTGTTTGCGACGCACCACTGACAGTCAATTGTAACCCTCCCACTCTCATTATGACGATGGAAGGCACAAACTGCATCGCGATTCAATAATTCAGTCTCCAGCTGACATCTTTCCGAGCAACTAACGGGGATACGGTGGCCAGGTGTACGTCCTCCTGGGGGTGAAATTGCTTGTTTGCGACGCACCACTGACAGTCAATTGTAACCCTCCCACTCTCATTATGACGATGGAAGGCACAAACTGCGTCGCGATTCAATAATTCAGTCTCAAGCAGACATCTTTCCGAGCAACTAACGGGGCTACGGTGGCCACGTGTACGTCCTCCTGGGGGTGAAATTGCTTGTTTGCGACGCACCACTGACAGTTAATTGTAACCCTCCCACTCTCATTATGACGATGGAAGGCACAAACTGCGTCGCGATTCAATAATTCAGTCTCCAGCTGACATTATTCCGAGCAACTAACGGGGCTACGGTGGCCAGGTGTACGTCCTCCTGGGGGTGAAATTGCTTGTTTGCGACGCACCACTGACAGTCAATTGTAACCCTCCCACTCTCATTATGACGATGGAAGGCACAAACTGCGTCGCGATTCAATAATTCAGTCTCCAGCTGACATCTTTCCGAGCAACTAACGGGGATACGGTGGCCAGGTGTACGTCCTCCCGGGGGTGAAATTGCTTGTTTGTGACGCACCACTGACAGTCAATTGTGACCCTCCCACTCTCATTATGACGATGGAAGGAATAAACTGCGTCGCGATTTAATAATTCAGTCTCCAGCTGACATCTTTCCGAGCAACTAACGGGGCTACGGTGACCAGGTGTTTGTCCTCCTGGGGGTGAAATTGCTTGTTTGCGACGCACCACTGACAGTCAATTGTAACCCTCCCACTCTAATTATAACGATGGAAGGCACAAACTGCGTCGCGATTCAATAATTCAGTCTCCAGCTGACATCTTTCCGAGCAACTAACGGGGCTACGGTGGCCAGGTGTACGTCCTCCTGGGGGTGAAATTGCTTGTTTGCGACGCACCACTGACAGTCAATTGTAACCCTCCCACTCTCATTATGACGATGGAAGGCACAAACTGCGTCGCGATTCAATAATTCAGCCTCCAGCTGACATCTTTCCGAGCAACTAACGGGGCTACGGTGGCCAGGTGTACGTCCTCCTGGGGGTGAAATTGCTTGTTTGCGACGCACCACTGACAGTCAATTGTAACCCTCCCACTCTCATTATGACGATGGAAGGCACAAACTGCGTCGCGATTCAATAATTCAGTCTCCAGCTGACATCTTTCCAAGCAACTAACCGGCTACGGTGGCCAGGTGTACGTCCTCCTGGGGGTGAAATTGCTTGTTTGCGACGCACCACTGACAGTCAATTGTAACCCTCCCACTCTCATTATGACGATGGAAGGCACAAACTGCGTCGCGATTCAATAATTCAGTCTCCAGCTGACATCTTTCCGAGCAACTAACGAGGCTACGGTGGGCAGGTGTACGTCCTCCTGCGGGTGAAATTGCTTGTTTGCGACGCACCACTGACAGTCAATTGTAACCCTCCCACTCTCATTATGACGATGGAAGGCACAAACTGCGTCGCGATTCAATAATTCAGTCTCCAGCCGACATCTTTCCGAGCAACTAACCGGCTACGGTGGCCAGGTGTACGTCCTCCTGGGGGTGAAATTGCTTGTTTGCGACGCACCACTGACAGTCAATTGTAACCCTCCCACTCTCATTATGACGATGGAAGGCACAAACTGCATCGCGATTCAATAATTCAGTCTCCAGCTGACATCTTTCCGAGCAACTAACGGGGATACGGTGGCCAGGTGTACGTCCTCCTGGGGGTGAAATTGCTTGTTTGCGACGCACCACTGACAGTCAATTGTAACCCTCCCACTCTCATTATGACGATGGAAGGCACAAACTGCGTCGCGATTCAATAATTCAGTCTCAAGCAGACATCTTTCCGAGCAACTAACGGGGCTACGGTGGCCACGTGTACGTCCTCCTGGGGGTGAAATTGCTTGTTTGCGACGCACCACTGACAGTCAATTGTAACCCTCGCACTCTCATTATGACGATGGAAGGCACAAACTGCGTCGCGATTCAATAATTCAGTCTCCAGCTGACATTATTCCGAGCAACTAACGGGGCTACGGTGGCCAGGTGTACGTCCTCCTGGGGGTGAAATTACTTGTTTGCGACGCACCACTGACAGTCAATTGTAACCCTCCCACTCTCATTATGACGATGGAAGGCACAAACTGCGTCGCGATTCAATAATTCAGTCTCCAGCTGACATCTTTCCGAGCAACTAATGGGGCTACGGTGACCAGGTGTTTGTCCTCCTCTCATTATGACGATGGAAGGCACAAACTGCGTCGCGATTCAATAATTCAGTTTCCAGCTGACATCTTTCCGAGCAACTAACGGGGCTACGGTGGCCAGGTGTACGTCCTCCTGGGGGTGAAATTGCTTGCTTGCGACGCACCACTGACAGTCAATTGTAACCCTCCCACTCTCATTATGACGATGGTAGGCACAAACTGCGTCGCGATTCAATAATTCAGTCTCCAGCTGACATCTTTCCGAGCAACTAACGGGGCTACGGTGGCTAGGTGTACGTCCTCCTGGGGGTGAAATTGCTTGTTTGCGACGCACCACTGACAGTCAGTTGTAACCCTCCCACTCTCATTATGACGATGGAAGGCACAAACTGCGTCGCGATTCAATAATTCAGTCTCCAGCTGACATCTTTCCGAGCAACTAATGGGGCTACGGTGGCCAGGTGTACGTCCTCCTGGGGGTGAAATTGCTTGTTTGCGACGCACCACTGACGGTCAGTTGTAACCCTCCCACTCTCATTATGACGATGGAAGGCACAAACTGCGTCGCGATTCAATAATTCAGTCTCCAGCTGACATCTTTCCGAGCAACTAACGGGGCTACGGTGGCCACGTGTACGTCCTCCTGGGGGTGAAATTGCTTGTTTGCGACGCACCACTGACAGTCAATTGTAACCCTCGCACTCTCATTATGACGATGGAAGGCACAAACTGCGTCGCGATTCAATAATTCAGTCTCCAGCTGACATTATTCCGAGCAACTAACGGGGCTACGGTGGCCAGGTGTACGTCCTCCTGGGGGTGAAATTACTTGTTTGCGACGCACCACTGACAGTCAATTGTAACCCTCCCACTCTCATTATGACGATGGAAGGCACAAACTGCGTCGCGATTCAATAATTCAGTCTCCAGCTGACATCTTTCCGAGCAACTAATGGGGCTACGGTGGCCAGGTGTACGTCCTCCTGGGGGTGAAATTGCTTGTTTGCGACGCACCACTGACGGTCAGTTGTAACCCTCCCACTCTCATTATGACGATGGAAGGCACAAACTGCGTCGCGATTCAATAATTCAGTCTCCAGCTGACATCTTTCCGAGCAACTAACGGGGCTACGGTGGCCACGTGTACGTCCTCCTGGGGGTGAAATTGCTTGTTTGCGACGCACCACTGACAGTCAATTGTAACCCTCGCACTCTCATTATGACGATGGAAGGCACAAACTGCGTCGCGATTCAATAATTCAGTCTCCAGCTGACATTATTCCGAGCAACTAACGGGGCTACGGTGGCCAGGTGTACGTCCTCCTGGGGGTGAAATTACTTGTTTGCGACGCACCACTGACAGTCAATTGTAACCCTCCCACTCTCATTATGACGATGGAAGGCACAAACTGCGTCGCGATTCAATAATTCAGTCTCCAGCTGACATCTTTCCGAGCAACTAATGGGGCTACGGTGACCAGGTGTTTGTCCTCCTCTCATTATGACGATGGAAGGCACAAACTGCGTCGCGATTCAATAATTCAGTCTCCAGCTGACATCTTTCCGAGCAACTAACGGGGCTACGGTGGCCAGGTGTACGTCCTCCTGGGGGTGAAATTGCTTGCTTGCGACGCACCACTGACAGTCAATTGTAACCCTCCCACTCTCATTATGACGATGGAAGGCACAAACTGCGTCGCGATTCAATAATTCAGTCTCCAGCTGACATCTTTCTGAGCAACTAACGGGGCTACGGTGGCCAGGTGTACGTCCTCCTGGGGGTGAAATTGCTTGTTTGCGACGCACCACTGACAGTCAGTTGTAACCCTCCCACTCTCATTATGACGATGGAAGGCACAAACTGCGTCGCGATTCAATAATTCAGTCTCCAGCTGACATCTTTCCGAGCAACTAATGGGGCTACGGTGGCCAGGTGTACGTCCTCCTGGGGGTGAAATTGCTTGTTTGCGACGCACCACTGACGGTCAGTTGTAACCCTCCCACTCTCATTATGACGATGGAAGGCACAAACTGCGTCGCGATTCAATAATTCAGTCTCCAGCTGACATCTTTCCGAGCAACTAACGGGGCTACGGTGGCCAGGTGTACGTCCTCCTGGGGGTGAAATTGCTTGTTTGCGACGCACCACTAACAGTCAATTGTAACCCTCCCACTCTCATTATGACGATGGAAGGCAAAAACTGCGTCGCGATTCAATAATTCAGTCTCCAGCTGACATCTCTCCGAGCAACTAACGGGGCTACGGTGGCGAGGTGTACGTCCTCCTGGGGGTGAAATTGCTTGTTTGCGACGCACCACTGACAGTCAATTGTAACCCTCCCACTCTCATTATGACGATGGAAGGCACAAACTGCGTCGCGATTCAATAATTCAGTCTCCAGCTGACATCTTTCCGAGCAACTAATGGGGCTACGGTGACCAGGTGTTTGTCCTCCTCTCATTATGACGATGGAAGGCACAAACTGCGTCGCGATTCAATAATTCAGTCTCCAGCTGACATCTTTCCGAGCAACTAACGGGGCTACGGTGGCCAGGTGTACGTCCTCCTGGGGGTGAAATTGCTTGCTTGCGACGCACCACTGACAGTCAATTGTAACCCTCCCACTCTCATTATGACGATGGAAGGCACAAACTGCGTCGCGATTCAATAATTCAGTCTCCAGCTGACATCTTTCCGAGCACCTAACGGGGCTACGGTGGCCAGGTGTACGTCCTCCTGGGGGTGAAATTGCTTGTTTGCGACGCACCACTGACAGTCAGTTGTAACCCTCCCACTCTCATTATGACGATAGAAGGCACAAACTGCGTCGCGATTCAATAATTCAGTCTCCAGCTGACATCTTTCCGAGCAACTAATGGGGCTACGGTGGCCAGGTGTACGTCCTCCTGGGGGTGAAATTGCTTGTTTGCGACGCACCACTGACGGTCAGTTGTAACCCTCCCACTCTCATTATGACGATGGAAGGCACAAACTGCGTCGCGATTCACTAATTCAGTCTCCAGCTGACATCTTTCCGAGCAACTAACGGGGCTACGGTGGCCAGGTGTACGTCCTCCTGGGGGTGAAATTGCTTGTTTGCGACGCACCACTAACAGTCAATTGTAACCCTCCCACTCTCATTATGACGATGGAAGGCACAAACTGCGTCGCGATTCAATAATTCAGTCTCCAGCTGACATCTCTCCGAGCAACTAACGGGGCTACGGTGGCGAGGTGTACGTCCTCCTGGGGGTGAAATTGCTTGTTTGCGACGCACCACTGACAGTCAATTGTAACCCTCCCACTCTCATTATGACGATGGAAGGCACAAACTGCGTCGCGATTCAATAATTCAGTCTCCAGCTGACATCTTTCCGAGCAACTAACCGGCTACGGTGGCCAGGTGTACGTCTTCCTGGGGGTGAAATTGCTTGTTTGCGCCGCACCACTGACAGTCAATTGTAACCCTCCCACTCTCATTATGGCGATGGAAGGCACACACTGCGTCGCGATTCAGTAATTCAGTCTCCAGCTGACATCTTTCTGAGCAACTAACGGGGCTACGGTGGCCAGGTGTACGTCCTCCTGGGGGTGAAATTGCTTGTTTGCGACGCACCACTGACAGTCATTTGTAACCCTCCCACTCTCATTATGACGATGGAAGGCACAAACTGCGTCGCGATTCAATAATTCAGTCTCCAGCTGACATCTTTCCGAGCAACTAACGGGGCTACGGTGGCCAGGTGTACGTCCTCCTGGGGGTGAAATTGCTTGTTTGCGACGCACCACTGACAGTCAATTGTAACCCTCCCACTCTCATTATGACGATGGAAGGCACAAACTGCGTCGCGATTCAATAATTCAGTCTCCAGCTGACATCTTTCCGAGCAACTAACGGGGCTACGGTGGCCAGGTGTACGTCCTCCTGGGGGTGAAATTGCATGTTTGCGACGCACCACTGACAGTCAATTGTAACCCTCCCACTATCATTATGACGATGGAAGGCACAAACTGCGTCGCGATTCAATAATTCAGTCTCCAGCTGACATCTTTCCGAGCAACCAACGGGGCCACGGTGGCCAGGTGTACGTCCTCCTGGGGGTGAAATTGCTTGTTTGCGACGCACCACTGACAGTCAATTGTAACCCTCCCACTCTCATTATGACGATGGAAGGCACAAACTGCATCGCGATTCAATAATTCAGTCTCCAGATGACATCTTTCCGAGCAACTAACGGGGCTACGGTGGCCAGGTGTACGTCCTCCTGGGGGTGAAATTGCTTGTTTGCGACGCTCCAGTGACAGTCAATTGTAACCCTCCCACTCTCATTATGACGATGGAAGGCACAAACTGCGTCGCGATTCAATAATTCAGTCTCCAGCTGACATCTTTTCGAGCAACTAACGGGGCTACGGTGGGCAGGTGTACGTCCTCCTGCGGGTGAAATTGCTTGTTTGCGACGCACCACTGACAGTCAATTGTAACCCTCCCACTGTCATTATGACGATGGATGGCACAAACTGCGTCGCGATTCAATAATTCAATCTCCAGATGACATCTTTCCGAGCAACTAACGGGGCTACGGTGGCCAGGTGTACGTCCTCCTGGGGGTGAAATTGCTTGTTTGCGACGCACCACTGACGGTCAATTGTAACCCTCCCACTCTCATTATGACGATGGAAGGCACAAACTGCGTCGCGATTCAATAATTCAGTCTCCAGCTGACATCTTTCCGAGCAACTAACGGGGCTACGGTGGCCAGGTGTACGTCCTCCTGGGGGTGAAATTGCTTGTTTGCGCCGCACCACTGACAGTCAATTGTAACCCTCCCACTCTCATTATGGCGATGGAAGGCACAAACTGCGTCGCGATTCAATAATTCAGTCTCCAGCTGACATCTTTCCGAGCAACTAACCGGCTACGGTGGCCAGGTGTACGTCCTCCTGGGGGTGAAATTGCTTGTTTGCGACGCACCACTGACAGTCAATTGTAACCCTCCCACTCTCATTATGACGATGGAAGGCACAAACTGCGTCGCGATTCAATAATTCAGTCTCCAGCTGACATCTTTCCGAGCAACTAACGGGGCTACGGTGGCCAGGTGTACGTCCTCCTGGGGGTGAAATTGCTTGTTTGCGACGCACCACTGACAGTCAATTGTAACCCTCCCACTCTCATTATGACGATGGAAGGCACAAACTGTGTCACGATTCAATAATTCAGTCTCCAGCTGACATCTTTCCGAGCAACTAACGGGGCTACGGTGGCCAGGTGTACGTCCTCCTGGGGGTGAAATTGCTTGTTTGCGACGCTCCACTGACAGTCAATTGTAACCCTCCCACTCTCATTATGACGATGGATGGCACAAACTGCGTCGCGATTCAATAATTCAGTCTCCAGCTGACATCTTTCCGAGCAACTAACGGGGCTACGGTGGCCAGGTGTACGTCCTCCTGGGGGTGAAATTGCTTGTTTGCGACGCACCACTGACAGTCAATTGTAACCCTCCCACTCTCATTATGACGATGGAAGGCACAAACTGCGTCGCGATTCAATAATTCAGTCTCCAGCTGACATCTTTCCGAGCAACTAACGGGGTTACGGTGGCCAGGTGTACGTCCTCCTGGGGGTGAAATTGCTTGTTTGCGACGCACCACTGACAGTCAATTGTAACCCTCCCACTCTCATTATGACGATGGAAGGCACAAACTGCGTCGCGATTCAATAATTCAGTCTCCAGCTGACATCTTTCCGAGCAACTAACGGGGCTACGGTGGCCAGGTGTACGTCCTCCTGGGGGTGAAATTGCTTGTTTGCGCCGCACCACTGACAGTCAATTGTAACCCTCCCACTCTCATTATGGCGATGGAAGGCACAAACTGCGTCGCGATTCAATAATTCAGTCTCCAGCTGACATCTTTCCGAGCAACTAACGGGGCTACGGTGGCCAGGTGTACGTCCTCCTGGGGGTGAAATTGCTTGTTTGCGACGCACCACTGACAGTCAATTGTAACCCTCCCACTCTCATTATGACGATGGAAGGCACAAACTGCGTCGCGATTGAATAATTCAGTCTCCAGCTGACATCTTTCCGAGCAACTAACGGGGCTACGGTGGCCAGGTGTACGTCCTCCTGGGGGTGAAATTGCTTGTTTGCGACGCACCACTGACAGTCAATTGTAACCCTCCCACTCTCATTATGACGATGGAAGGCACAAACTGCGTCGCGATTCAATAATTCAGTCTCCAGCTGACATCTTTCTGAGCAACTAACGGGGCTACGGTGGCCAGTTGTACGTCCTCCTGCGGGTGAAATTGCTTGTTTGCGACGCACCACTGACAGTCAATTGTAACCCTCCCACTCACATTATGACGATGGATGGCACAAACTGCGTCGCGATTCAATAATTCAGTCTCCAGCTGACATCTTTCCGAGCAACTAACGGGGCTACGGTGTCCAGGTGTACGTCCTCCTGGGGGTGAAATTGCTTGTTTGCGACGCACCACTGACAGTCAATTGTAACCCTCCCACTCTCATTATGACGATGGAAGGCACAAACTGCGTCGCGATTCAATAATTCAGTCTCCAGCTGACATCTTTCCGAGCAACTAACGGGGCTACGGTGGCCAGGTGTACGTCCTCCTGGGGGTGAAATAGCTTGTTTGCGACGCACCACTGACAGTCAATTGTAACCCTCCCACTCTCATTATGGCGATGGAAGGCACAAACTGCGTCGCGATTCAATAATTCAGTCTCCAGCTGACATCTTTCCGAGCAACTAACGGGGCTACGGTGGCCAGGTGTACGTCCTCCTGGGGGTGAAATTGCTTGTTTGCGACGCACCACTGACAGCCAATTGTAACCCTCCCACTCTCATTATGACGATGGAAGGCACAAACTGCTTCGCGATTCAATAATTCAGTCTCCAGCTGACATCTTTCCGAGCAACTAACGTGGCTACGGTGGCCAGGTGTACGTCCTCCTGGGGGTGAAATTGCTTGTTTGCGCCGCACCACTGACAGTCAATTGTAACCCTCCCACTCTCATTATGGCGATGGAAGGCACAAACTGCGTCGCGATTCAATAATTCAGTCTCCAGCTGACATCTTTCCGAGCAACTAACGGGGCTACGGTGGCCAGGTGTACGTCCTCCTGGGGGTGAAATTGCTTGTTTGCGACGCACCACTGACAGTCAATTGTAACCCTCCCACTCTCATTATGACGATGGAAAGCACAAACTGCGTCGCGATTGAATAATTCAGTCTCCAGCTGACATCTTTCCGAGCAACTAACGGGGCTACGGTGGCCAGGTGTACGTCCTCCTGGGGGTGAAATTGCTTGTTTGCGACGCACCACTGACAGTCAATTGTAACCCTCCCACTCTCATTATGACGATGGAAGGCACAAACTGCGTCGCGATTCAATAATTCAGTCTCCAGCTGACATCTTTCCGAGCAACTAACGGGGCTACGGTGGCCAGGTGTACGTCCTCCTGCGGGTGAAATTGCTTGTTTGCGACGCACCACTGACAGTCAATTGTAACCCTCCCACTCACATTATGACGATGGATGGCACAAACTGCGTCGCGATTCAATAATTCAGTCTCCAGCTGACATCTTTCCGAGCAACTAACGGGGCTACGGTGTCCAGGTGTACGTCCTCCTGGGGGTGAAATTGCTTGTTTGCGACGCACCACTGACAGTCAATTGTAACCCTCCCACTCTCATTATGACGATGGAAGGCACAAACTGCGTCGCGATTCAATAATTCAGTCTCCAGCTGACATCTTTCCGAGCAACTAACGGGGCTACGGTGGCCAGGTGTACGTCCTCCTGGGGGTGAAATAGCTTGTTTGCGACGCACCACTGACAGTCAATTGTAACCCTCCCACTCTCATTATGGCGATGGAAGGCACAAACTGCGTCGCGATTCAATAATTCAGTCTCCAGCTGACATCTTTCCGAGCAACTAACGGGGCTACGGTGGCCAGGTGTACGTCCTCCTGGGGGTGAAATTGCTTGTTTGCGACGCACCACTGACAGCCAATTGTAACCCTCCCACTCTCATTATGACGATGGAAGGCACAAACTGCTTCGCGATTCAATAATTCAGTCTCCAGCTGACATCTTTCCGAGCAACTAACGGGGCTACGGTGGCCAGGTGTACGTCCTCCTGGGGGTGAAATTGCTTGTTTGCGCCGCACCACTGACAGTCAATTGTAACCCTCCCACTCTCATTATGGCGATGGAAGGCACAAACTGCGTCGCGATTCAATAATTCAGTCTCCAGCTGACATCTTTCCGAGCAACTAACGGGGCTACGGTGGCCAGGTGTACGTCCTCCTGGGGGTGAAATTGCTTGTTTGCGACGCACCACTGACAGTCAATTGTAACCCTCCCACTCTCATTATGACGATGGAAAGCACAAACTGCGTCGCGATTGAATAATTCAGTCTCCAGCTGACATCTTTCCGAGCAACTAACGGGGCTACGGTGGCCAGGTGTACGTCCTCCTGGGGGTGAAATTGCTTGTTTGCGACGCACCACTGACAGTCAATTGTAACCCTCCCACTCTCATTATGACGATGGAAGGCACAAACTGCGTCGCGATTCAATAATTCAGTCTCCAGCTGACATCTTTCCGAGCAACTAACGGGGCTACGGTGGCCAGGTGTACGTCCTCCTGCGGGTGAAATTGCTTGTTTGCGACGCACCACTGACAGTCAATTGTAACCCTCCCACTCACATTATGACGATGGATGGCACAAACTGCGTCGCGATTCAATAATTCAGTCTCCAGCTGACATCTTTCCGAGCAACTAACGGGGCTACGGTGTCCAGGTGTACGTCCTCCTGGGGGTGAAATTGCTTGTTTGCGACGCACCACTGACAGTCAATTGTAACCCTCCCACTCTCATTATGACGATGGAAGGCACAAACTGCGTCGCGATTCAATAATTCAGTCTCCAGCTGACATCTTTCCGAGCAACTAACGGGGCTACGGTGGCCAGGTGTACGTCCTCCTGGGGGTGAAATAGCTTGTTTGCGACGCACCACTGACAGTCAATTGTAACCCTCCCACTCTCATTATGGCGATGGAAGGCACAAACTGCGTCGCGATTCAATAATTCAGTCTCCAGCTGACATCTTTCCGAGCAACTAACGGGGCTACGGTGGCCAGGTGTACGTCCTCCTGGGGGTGAAATTGCTTGTTTGCGACGCACCACTGACAGCCAATTGTAACCCTCCCACTCTCATTATGACGATGGAAGGCACAAACTGCTTCGCGATTCAATAATTCAGTCTCCAGCTGACATCTTTCCGAGCAACTAACGGGGCTACGGTGGCCAGGTGTACGTCCTCCTGGGGGTGAAATTGCTTGTTTGCGCCGCACCACTGACAGTCAATTGTAACACTCCCATTCTCATTATGGCGATGGAAGGCACAAACTGCGTCGCGATACAATAATTCAGTCTCCAGCTGACATCTTTCCGAGCAACTAACGGGGCTACGGTGGCCAGGTGTACGTCCTCCTGGGGGTGAAATTGCTTGTTTGCGGCGCTCCACTGACAGTCAATTGTAACCCTCCCACTCTCATTATGACGATGGATGGCACAAACTGCGTCGCGATTCAATAATTCAGTCTCCAGCTGACATCTTTCCGAGCAACTAACGGGGCTACGGTGGCCAGGTGTACGTCCTCCTGGGGGTGAAATTGCTTGTTTGCGACGTACCACTGACAGTCAATTGTAACCCTCCCACTCTCATTATGACGATGGAAGGCACAAACTGCGTCGCGATTCAATAATTCAGTCTCCAGCTGACATCTTTCCGAGCAACTAACGGGGCTACGGTGGCCAGGTGTACGTCCTCCTGGGGGTGAAATTGCTTGTTTGCGCCGCACCACTGACAGTCAATTGTAACCCTCCCACTCTCATTATGGCGATGGAAGGCACAAACTGCGTCGCGATTCAATAATTCAGTCTCCAGCTGACATCTTTCCGAGCAACTAACGGGGCTACGGTGGCCAGGTGTACGTCCTCCTGGGGGTGAAATTGCTTGTTTGCGACGCACCACTGACAGTCAATTGTAACCCTCCCACTCTCATTATGACGATGGAAAGCACAAACTGCGTCGCGATTCAATAATTCAGTCTCCAGCTGACATCTTTCCGAGCAACTAACGGGGCTACGGTGGCCAGGTGTACGTCCTCCTGGGGGTGAAATTGCTTGTTTGCGACGCACCACTGACAGTCAATTGTAACCCTCCCACTCTCATTATGACGATGGAAGGCACAAACTGCGTCGCGATTCAATAATTCAGTCTCCAGCTGACATCTTTCCGAGCAACTAACGGGGCTACGGTGGCCAGGTGTACGTCCTCCTGGGGGTGAAATTGCTTGTTTGCGACGCACCACTGACAGCCAATTGTAACCCTCCCACTCTCATTATGACGATGGAAGGCACAAACTGCGTCGCGATTCAATAATTCAGTCTCCAGCTGACATCTTTCCGAGCAACTAACGGGGCTACGGTGGCCAGGTGTACGTCCTCCTGGGGGTGAAATTGCTTGTTTGCGCCGCACCACTGACAATCAATTGTAACCCTCCCACTCTCATTATGGCGATGGAAGGCACAAACTGCGTCGCGATACAATAATTCAGTCTCCAGCTGACATCTTTCCGAGCAACTAACGGGGCTACGGTGGCCAGGTGTACGTCCTCCTGGGGGTGAAATTGCTTGTTTGCGACGCACCACTGACAGTCAATTGTAACCCTCCCACTCTCATTATGACGATGGAAGGCACAAACTGCGTCGCTATTCAATAATTCAGTCTCCAGATGACATCTTTCCGAGCAACTAACGGGGCTACGGTGGCCAGGTGTACGTCCTCCTGGGGGTGAAATTGCTTGTTTGCGACGCACCACTGACAGTCAATTGTAACCCTCCCACTCCCATTATGACGATGGAAGGCACAAACTGCGTCGCGATTCAATAATTCAGTCTCCAGCTGACATCTTTCCGAGCAACTAACGGGGCTACGGTGGCCAGGTGTACGTCCTCCTGGGGGTGAAATTGCTTGTTTGCGACGCACCACTGACTTTCAATTGTAACCCTCCCACTCTCATTATGACGATGGAAGGCACAAACTGCGTCGCGATTCAATAATTCAGTCTCCAGCTGACATCTTTCCGAGCAACTAACGGGGCTACGGTGGCCAGGTGTACGTCCTCCTGTGGGTGAAATTGCTTGTTTGCGACGCACTACTGACAGTCAGTTGTAACCCTCCCACCCTCATTATGACGATGGAAGGCACAAACTGCGTCGCGATTCAATAATTCAGTCTCCAGCTGACATCTTTCCGAGCAACTAACGGGGCTACGGTGGCCAGGTGTACGTCCTCCTGGGGGTGAAATTGCTTGTTTGCGACGCACCACTGACAGTCAATTGTAACCCTCCCACTCTCATTATGACGATGGAAGGCACAAACTGCGTCGCGATTCAATAATTCAGTCTCCAGCTGACATCTTTCCGAGCAACTAACGGGGCTACGGTGGCCAGGTGTACGTCCTCCTGGGGGTGAAATTGCTTGTTTGCGACGCACCACTGACAGTCAATTGTAACCCTCCCACTCTCATTATGACGATGGAAGGCACAAACTGCGTCGCGATTCAATAATTCAGTCTCCAGCTGACATCTTTCCGAGCAACTAACGGGGCTACGGTGGCCAGGTGTACGTCCTCCTGCGGGTGAAATTGCTTGTTTGCGCCGCACCACTGACAGTCAATTGTAACCCTCCCACTCTCATTATGGCGATGGAAGGCACAAACTGCGTCGCGATCCAATAATTCAGTCTCCAGCTGACATCTTTCCGAGCAACTAACGGGGCTACGGTGCCCAGGTGTACGTCATCCTGGGGGTGAAATTCCTTGTTTGCGACGCACCACTGACAGTCAATTGTAACCCTCCCACTCTCATTATGACGATGGAAAGCACAAACTGCGTCGCGATTCAATAATTCAGTCCCCAGCTGACATCTTTCCGAGCAACTAACGGGGCTACGGTGGCCAGGTGTACGTCCTCCTGGGGGTGAAATTGCTTGTTTGCGACGCACCACTGACAGTCAATTGTAACCCTCCCACTCTCATTATGACGATGGAAGGCACAAACTGCGTCGCGATTCAATAATTCAGTCTCCAGCTGACATCTTTCCGAGCAACTAACGGGGCTACGGTGGCCAGGTGTACGTCCTCCTGCGGGTGAAATTGCTTGTTTGCGACGCACCACTGACAGTCAATTGTAACCCTCCCACTCTCGTTATGACGATGGATGGCACAAACTGCGTCGCGATTCAATAATTCAGTCTCCAGCTGACATCTTTCCGAGCAACTAACAGGGCTACGGTGTCCTGGTGTACGTCCTCCTGGGGGTGAAATTGCTTGTTTGCGACGCACCACTGACAGTCAATTGTAAACCTCCCACTCTCATTATGACGATGGAAGGCACAAACTGCGTCGCGATTCAATAATTCAGTCTCCAGCTGACATCTTTCCGAGCAACTAACGGGGCTACGGTGGCCAGGTGTACGTCCTCCTGGGGGTGAAATTGCTTGTTTGCGACGCACCACTGACAGTCAATTGTAACCCTCCCACTCTCATTATGGCGATGGAAGGCACAAACTGCGTCGCGATTCAATAATTCAGTCTCCAGCTGACATCTTTCCGAGCAACTAACGGGGCTACGGTGGCCAGGTGTACGTCCTCCTGGGGGTGAAATTGCTTGTTTGCGACGCACCACTGACTGTCAATTGTAACCCTCCCACTCTCATTATGACGATGGAAGGCACAAACTGCGTCGCGATTCAATAATCCAGTCTCCAGCTGACATCTTTCCGAGCAACTAACGGGGCTACGGTGGCCAGGTGTACGTCCTCCTGGGGGTGAAATTGCTTGTTTGCGACGCACCACTGACAATCAATTGTAACCCTCCCACTCTCATAATGACGATGGAAGGCACAAACTGCGTCGCGATTCAATAATTCAGTCTCCAGCTGACATCCCTCCGAGCAGCTAACGGGGCTACGGTGGCCAGGTGTACGTCCTCCTGGGGGTGAAATTGCTTGTTTGCGACGCACCACTGACAGCCAATTGTAACCCTCCCACTCTCATTATGACGATGGATGGCACAAACTGCGTCGCGATTCAATAATTCAGTCTCCAGCTGACATCTTTCCGAGCAACTAACGGGGCTACGGTGGCCAGGTGTACGTCCTCCTGGGGGTGAAATTGCTTGTTTGCGACGCACCACTGACAGTCAATTGTAACCCTCCCACTCTCATTATGACGATGGAAGGCACAAACTGCGTCGCGATTCAATAATTCAGTCTCCAGCTGACATCTTTCCGAGCAACTAACGGGGCTACGGTGGCCAGGTGTACGTCCTCCTGGGGGTGAAATTGCTTGTTTGCGACGCACAACTGACTGTCAATTGTAACCCTCCCACTCTCATTATGACGATGGAAGGCACAAACTGCGTCGCGATTCAATAATTCAGTCTCCAGCTGACATCTTTCCGAGCAACTAACGGGGCTATGGTGGCCAGGTGTACGTCCTCCTGGGGGTGAAATTGCTTGTTTGCGATGCACCACTGACTGTCAATTGTAACCCTCCCACTCTCATTATGACGATGGAAGGCACAAACTGCGTCGCGATTCAATAATTCAGTCTCCAGCTGACATCTTTCCGAGCAACTAACGGGGCTACGGTGGCCAGGTGTACGTCCTCCTGGGGGTGAAATTGCTTGTTTGCGACGCACTACTGACAGTCAGTTGTAACCCTCCCACTCTCATTATGACGATGGAAGGCACAAACTGCGTCGCGATTCAATAATTCAGTCTCCAGCTGACATCTTTCCGAGCAACTAACGGGGCTACGGTGGCCAGGTGTACGTCCTCCTGGGGGTGAAATTGCTTGTTTGCGCCGCACCACTGACAGTCAATTGTAACCCTCCCACTCTCATTATGGCGATGGAAGGCACAAACTGCGTCGCGATACAATAATTCAGTCTCCAGCTGACATCTTTCCGAGCAACTAACGGGGCTACGGTGGCCAGGTGTACGTCCTCCTGGGGGTGAAATTGCTTGTTTGCGACGAGCCACTGACAGTCAATTGTAATCCTCCCACTCTCATTATGACGATGGAAGGCACAAACTGCGTCGCTATTCAATAATTCAGTCTCCAGATGACATCTTTCCGAGCAACTAACGGGGCTACGGTGGCCAGGTGTACGTCCTCCTGGGGGTGAAATTGCTTGTTTGCGACGCACCACTGACAGTCAATTGTAACCCTCCCACTCTCATTATGACGATGGAAGGCACAAACTGCGTCGCGATTCAATAATTCAGTCTCCAGTTGACATCTTTCCGAGCAACTAACGGGGCTACGGTGGCCAGGTGTACGTCCTCCTGGGGGTGAAATTGCTTGTTTGCGACGCACCACTGACTGTCAATTGTAACCCTCCCACTCTCATTATGACGATGGAAGGCACAAACTGCGTCGCGATTCAATAATTCAGTCTCCAGCTGACATCTTTCCGAGCAACTAACGGGGCTACGGTGGCCAGGTGTACGTCCTCCTGGGGCTGAAATTGCTTGTTTGCGACTCACCACTGACAGTCAATTGTAACCTTCCCACTCTCATTATGACGATGGAAGGCACAAACTGCGTCGCGATTCAATAATTCAGTCTCCAGATGACATCTTTCCGAGCAACTAACGGGGCTACGGTGGCCAGGTGTACGTCCTCCTGGGGGTGAAATTGCTTGTTTGCGACGCACCACTGACGGTCAATTGTAACCCTCCCACTCTCATTATGACGATGGAAGGCACAAACTGCGTTGCGATTCAATAATTCAGACTCCAGCTGACATCTTTCCGAGCAACTAACGGGGCTACGGTGTCCAGGTGTACGTCCTCCTGGGGGTGAAATTGCTTGTTTGCGCCGCACCACTGACAGTCAATTGTAACCCTCCCACTCTCATTATGGCGATGGAAGGCACAAACTGCGTCGCGATTCAATAATTCAGTCTCCAGCTGACATCTTTCCGAGCAACTAACGGGGCTACGGTGGCCAGGTGTACGTCCTCCTGGGGGTGAAATTGCTTGTTTGCGACTCACCACTGACAGTCAATTGTAACCCTCCCACTCTCATTATGACGATGGAAGGCACAAACTGCGTCGCGATTCAATAATTCAGTCTCCAGCTGACATCTTTCCGAGCAACTAACGGGGCTACGGTGGCCAGGTGTACGTCTTCCTGGGGGTGAAATTGCTTGTTTGCGATGCACCACTGACTGTCAATTGTAACCCTCCCACTCTCATTATGACGATGGAAGGCACAAACTGCGTCGCGATTCAATAATTCAGTCTCCAGCTGACATCTTTCCGAGCAACTAACGGGGCTACGGTGGCCAGGTGTACGTCCTCCTGGGGGTGAAATTGCTTGTTTGCGACGCACTACTGACAGTCAGTTGTAACCCTCCCACTCTCATTATGACGATGGAAGGCACAAACTGCGTCGCGATTCAATAATCCAGTCTCCAGCTGACATCTTTCCGAGCAACTAACGGGGCTACGGTGGCCCGGTGTACGTCCTCCTGGGGGTGAAATTGCTTGTTTGCGCCGCACCACTGACAGTCAATTGTAACCCTCCCACTCTCATTATGGCGATGGAAGGCACAAACTGCGTCGCGATACAATAATTCAGTCTCCAGCTGACATCTTTCCGAGCAACTAACGGGGCTACGGTGGCCAGGTGTACGTCCTCCTGGGGGTGAAATTGCTTGTTTGCGACGCACCACTGACAGTCAATTGTAATCCTCCCACTCTCATTATGACGATGGAAGGCACAAACTGCGTCGCTATTCAATAATTCAGTCTCCAGATGACATCTTTCCGAGCAACTAACGGGGCTACGGTGGCCAGGTGTACGTCCTCCTGGGGGTGAAATTGCTTGTTTGCGACGCACCACTGACAGTCAATTGTAACCCTCCCACTCTCATTATGACGATGGAAGGCACAAACTGCGTCGCGATTCAATAATTCAGTCTCCAGCTGACATCTTTCCGAGCAACTAACGGGGCTACGGTGGCCAGGTGTACGTCCTCCTGGGGGTGAAATTGCTTGTTTGCGACGCACCACTGACTGTCAATTGTAACCCTCCCACTCTCATTATGACGATGGAAGGCACAAACTGCGTCGCGATTCAATAATTCAGTCTCCAGCTGACGTCTTTCCGAGCAACTAACGGGGCTACGGTGGCCAGGTGTACGTCCTCCTGGGGGTGAAATTGCTTGTTTGCGACTCACCACTGACAGTCAATTGTAACCTTCCCACTCTCATTATGACGATGGAAGGCACAAACTGCGTCGCGATTCAATAATTCAGTCTCCAGATGACATCTTTCCGAGCAACTAACGGGGCTACGGTGGCCAGGTGTACGTCCTCCTGGGGGTGAAATTGCTTGTTTGCGACGCACCACTGACGGTCAATTGTAACCCTCCCACTCTCATTATGACGATGGAAGGCACAAACTGCGTTGCGATTCAATAATTCAGTCTCCAGCTGACATCTTTCCGAGCAACTAACGGGGCTACGGTGTCCAGGTGTACGTCCTCCTGGGGGTGAAATTGCTTGTTTGCGCCGCACCACTGACAGTCAATTGTAACCCTCAAACTCTCATTATGGCGATGGAAGGCACAAACTGCGTCGCGATTCAATAATTCAGTCTCCACCTGACATCTTTCCGAGCAACTAACGGGGCTACGGTGGCCAGGTGTACGTCCTCCTGGGGGTGAAATTGCTTGTTTGCGACGCACCACTGACAGTCAATTGTAACCCTCCCACTCTCATTATGACGATCGAAGGCACAAACTGCGTCGCGATTCAATAATTCAGTCTCCAGCTGACATCTTTCCGAGCAACTAACGGGGCTACGGTGGCCAGGTGTACGTCCTCCTGGGGGTGAAATTGCTTGTTTGCGACGCACCACTGACTGTCAATTGTAACCCTCCCACTCTCATTATGACGATGGAAGGCACAAACTGCGTCGCGATTCAATAATTCAGTCTCCAGCTGACATCTTTCCGAGCAACTAACGGGGCTACGGTGGCCAGGTGTACGTCCTCCTGGGGCTGAAATTGCTTGTTTGCGACTCACCACTGACAGTCAATTGTAACCTTCCCACTCTCATTATGACGATGGAAGGCACAAACTGCGTCGCGATTCAATAATTCAGTCTCCAGATGACATCTTTCCGAGCAACTAACGGGGCTACGGTGGCCAGGTGTATGTCCTCCTGGGGGTGAAATTGCTTGTTTGCGACGCACCACTGACAGTCAATTGTAACCCTCCCACTCTCATTATGACGATGGAAGGCAAAAACTGCGTTGCGATTCAATAATTCAGACTCCAGCTGACATCTTTCCGAGCAACTAACGGGGCTACGGTGTCCAGGTGTACGTCCTCCTGGGGGTGAAATTGCTTGTTTGCGCCGCACCACTGACAGTCAATTGTAACCCTCCCACTCTCATTATGGCGATGGAAGGCACAAACTGCGTCGCGATTCAATAATTCAGTCTCCAGCTGACATCTTTCCGAGCAACTAACGGGGCTACGGTGGCCAGGTGTACGTCCTCCTGGGGGTGAAATTGCTTGTTTGCGACTCACCACTGACAGTCAATTGTAACCCTCCCACTCTCATTATGACGATGGAAGGCACAAACTGCGTCGCGATTCAATAATTCAGTCTCCAGCTGACATCTTTCCGAGCAACTAACGGGGCTACGGTGGCCAGCTGTACGTCTTCCTGGGGGTGAAATTGCTTGTTTGCGATGCACCACTGACTGTCAATTGTAACCCTCCCACTCTCATTATGACGATGGAAGGCACAAACTGCGTCGCGATTCAATAATTCAGTCTCCAGCTGACATCTTTCCGAGCAACTAACGGGGCTACGGTGGCCAGGTGTACGTCCTCCTGGGGGTGAAATTGCTTGTTTGCGACGCACTACTGACAGTCAGTTGTAACCCTCCCACTCTCATTATGACGATGGAAGGCACAAACTGCGTCGCGATTCAATAATTCAGTCTCCAGCTGACATCTTTCCGAGCAACTAACGGGGCTACGGTGGCCAGGTGTACGTCCTCCTGGGGGTGAAATTGCTTGTTTGCGCCGCACCACTGACAGTCAATTGTAACCCTCCCACTCTCATTATGGCGATGGAAGGCACAAACTGCGTCGCGATACAATAATTCAGTCTCCAGCTGACATCTTTCCGAGCAACTAACGGGGCTACGGTGGCCAGGTGTACGTCCTCCTGGGGGTGAAATTGCTTGTTTGCGACGCACCACTGACAGTCAATTGTAATCCTCCCACTCTCATTATGACGATGGAAGGCACAAACTGCGTCGCTATTCAATAATTCAGTCTCCAGATGACATCTTTCCGAGCAACTAACGGGGCTACGGTGGCCAGGTGTACGTCCTCCTGGGGGTGAAATTGCTTGTTTGCGACGCACCACTGACAGTCAATTGTAACCCTCCCACTCTCATTATGACGATGGAAGGCACAAACTGCGTCGCGATTCAATAATTCAGTCTCCAGCTGACATCTTTCCGAGCAACTAACGGGGCTACGGTGGCCAGGTGTACGTCCTCCTGGGGGTGAAATTGCTTGTTTGCGACGCACCACTGACTGTCAATTGTAACCCTCCCACTCTCATTATGACGATGGAAGGCACAAACTGCGTCGCGATTCAATAATTCAGTCTCCAGCTGACATCTTTCCGAGCAACTAACGGGGCTACGGTGGCCAGGTGTACGTCCTCCTGGGGGTGAAATTGCTTGTTTGCGACTCACCACTGACAGTCAATTGTAACCTTCCCACTCTCATTATGACGATGGAAGGCACAAACTGCGTCGCGATTCAATAATTCAGTCTCCAGATGACATCTTTCCGAGCAACTAACGGGGCTACGGTGGCCAGGTGTACGTCCTCCTGGGGGTGAAATTGCTTGTTTGCGACGCACCACTGACGGTCAATTGTAACCCTCCCACTCTCATTATGACGATGGAAGGCACAAACTGCGTTGCGATTCAATAATTCAGTCTCCAGCTGACATCTTTCCGAGCAACTAACGGGGCTACGGTGTCCAGGTGTACGTCCTCCTGGGGGTGAAATTGCTTGTTTGCGCCGCACCACTGACAGTCAATTGTAACCCTCCCACTCTCATTATGGCGATGGAAGGCACAAACTGCGTCGCGATTCAATAATTCAGTCTCCACCTGACATCTTTCCGAGCAACTAACGGGGCTACGGTGGCCAGGTGTACGTCCTCCTGGGGGTGAAATTGCTTGTTTGCGACGCACCACTGACAGTCAATTGTAACCCTCCCACTCTCATTATGACGATCGAAGGCACAAACTGCGTCGCGATTCAATAATTCAGTCTCCAGCTGACATCTTTCCGAGCAACTAACGGGGCTACGGTGGCCAGGTGTACGTCCTCCTGGGGGTGAAATTGCTTGTTTGCGCCGCAGCACTGACAGTCAATTGTAACCCTCCCACTCTCATTATGGCGATGGAAGGCACAAACTGCGTCGCGATTCAATAATTCAGTCTCCAGCTGACATCTTTCCGAGCAACTAACGGGGCTACGGTGGCCAGGTGTACGTCCTCCTGGGGGTGAAATTGCTTGTTTGCGACGCACCACTGACAGTCAATTGTAACCCTCCCACTCTCATTATGACGATGGAAAGCAGAAACTGCGTCGCGATTCAATAATTCAGTCTCCAGCTGACATCTTTCCGAGCAACTAACGGGGCTACAGTGGCCAGGTGTACGTCCTCCTGGGGGTGAAATTGCTTGTTTGCGACGCACCACTGACAGTCAATTGTAACCCTCCCACTCTCATTATGACGATGGAAGGCACAAACTGCGTCGCGATTCAATAATTCAGTCTCCAGCTGACATCTTTCCGAGCAACTAACGGGGCTACGGTGGCCAGGTGTACGACCTCCTGCGGGTGAAATTGCTTGTTTGCGACGCACCACTGACAGTCAATTGTAACCCTCCCACTCTCATTATGACGATGGATGGCACAAACTGCGTCGCGATTCAATAATTCAGTCTCCAGCTGACATCTTTCCGAGCAACTAACGGGGCTACGGTGTCCAGGTGTACGTCCTCCTGGGGGTGAAATTGCTTGTTTGCGACGCACCACTGACAGTCAATTGTAACCCTCCCACTCTCATTATGACGATGGAAGGCACAAACTGCGTCGCGATTCAATAATTCAGTCTCCAGCTGACATCTTTCCGAGCAACTAACGGGGCTACGGTGGCCAGGTGTACATCCTCCTGGGGGTGAAATTGCTTGTTTGCGACGCACCACTGACAAAGAATTGTAACCATCCCACTCTCATAATGACGATGGAAGGCACAAACTGCGTCGCGATTCAATAATTCAGTTTCCAGCTGACATCCCTCCGAGCAACTAACGGGGCTACGGTGGCCAGGTGTACGTCCTCCTGGGGGTGAAATTGCTTGTTTGCGACGCACCACTGACAGCCAATTGTAACCCTCCCACTCTCATTATGACGATGGAAGGCACAAACTGCGTCACGATTCAATAATTCAGTCTCCAGCTGACATCTTTCCGAGCAACTAACGGGGCTACGGTGGCCAGGTGTACGTCCTCCTGGGGGTGAAATTGCTTCTTTGCGCCGCACCACTGACAGTCAATTGTAACCCTCCCACTCTCATTATGGCGATGGAAGGCACAAACTGCGTCGCGATACAATAATTCAGTCTCCAGCTGACATCTTTCCGAGCAACTAACGGGGCTACGGTTGCCAGGTGTACGTCCTCCTGGGGGTGAAATTGCTTGTTTGCGACGCACCACTGACCGTCAATTGTAATCCTCCCACTCTCATTATGACGATGGAAGGCACAAACTGCGTCGCTATTCAATAATTCAGTCTCCAGATGACATCTTTCCGAGCAACTAACGGGGCTACGGTGGCCAGGTGTACGTCCTCCTGGGGGTGAAATTGCTTGTTTGCGACGCACCACTGACAGTCAATTGTAACCCTCCCACTCTCGTTATGACGATGGAAGGCACAAACTGCGTCGCGATTCAATAATTCAGTCTCCAGCTGACATCTTTCCGAGCAACTAACGGGGCTACGGTGTCCAGGTGTACGTCCTCCTGGGGGTGAAATTGCTTGTTTGCGACGCACCACTGACAGTCAATTGTAACCCTCCCACTCTCATTATGGCGATGGAAGGCACAAACTGCGTCGCGATTCAATAATTCAGTCTCCAGCTGACATCTTTCCGAGCAACTAACGGGGCTACGGTGGCCAGGTGTACGTCCTCCTGGGGGTGAAATTGCTTGTTTGCGACGCACCACTGACAGTCAATTGTAACCCTCTCACTCTCATTATGACGATGGAAGGCACAAACTGCGTCGCAATTCAATAATCCAGTCTCCAGCTGACATCTTTCCGAGCAACTAACGGGGCTACGGTGGCCAGGTGTACGTCCTCCTGGGGGTGAAATTGCTTGTTTGCGACGCACCACTGACAATCAATTGTAACCCTCCCACTCTCATAATGACGATGGAAGGCACAAACTGCGTCGCGATTCAATAATTCAGTCTCCAGCTGACATCCCTCCGAGCAGCTAACGGGGCTACGGTGGCCAGGTGTACGTCCTCCTGGGGGTGAAATTGCTTGTTTGCGACGCACCACTGACAGCCAATTGTAACCCTCCCTCTCTCATTATGACGATGGAAGGCACAAACTGCGTCGCGATTCAATAATTCAGTCTCCAGCTGACATCTTTCCGAGCAACTAACGGGGCTACGGTGGCCAGGTGTACGTCCTCCTGGGGGTGAAATTGCTTGTTTGCGCCGCACCACTGACAGTCAATTGTAACCCTCCCACTCTCATTATGGCGATGGAAGGCACAAACTGCGTCGCGATACAATAATTCAGTCTCCAGCTGACATCTTTCCGAGCAACTAACGGGGCTACGGTGGCCAGGTGTACGACCTCCTGGGGGTGAAATTGCTTGTTTGCGACGCACCACTGACAGTCAATTGTAATCCTCCCACTCTCATTATGACGATGGAAGGTACAAACTGCGTCGCTATTCAATAATTCAGTCTCCAGATGACATCTTTCCGAGCAACTAACGGGGCTACGGTGGCCAGGTGTACGTCCTCCTGGGGGTGAAATTGCTTGTTTGCGACGCACCACTGACAGTCAATTGTAACCCTCCCACTCTCATTATGACGATGGAAGGCACAAACTGCGTCGCGATTCAATAATTCAGTCTCCAGCTGACATCTTTCCGAGCAACTAACGGGGCTACGGTGGCCAGGTGTACGTCCTCCTGGGGGTGAAATTGCTTGTTTGCGACGCACCACTGACTGTCAATTGTAACCCTCCCACTCTCATTATGACGATGGAAGGCACAAACTGCGTCGCGATTCAATAATTCAGTCTCCAGCTGACATCTTTCCGAGCAACTAACGGGGCTACGGTGGCCAGGTGTACGTCCTCCTGGGGGTGAAATTGCTTGTTTGCGACGCACCACTGACAGTCAATTGTAACCCTCCCACTCTCATTATGACGATGGAAGGCACAAACTGCGTCGCGAATCAATAATTCAGTCTCCAGCTGACATCTTTCCGAGCAACTAACGGGGCTACGGTGGCCAGGTGTACGTCCTCCTGGGGGTGAAATTGCTTGTTTGCGACGCACCACTGACTGTCAATTGTAACCCTCCCACTCTCATTATGACGATGGAAGGCACAAACTGCGTCGCGAATCAATAATTCAGTCTCCAGCTGACATCTTTCCGAGCAACTAACGGGGCTACGGTGGCCAGGTGTACGTCCTCCTGGGGGTGAAATTGCTTGTTTGCGACGCACCACTGACTGTCAATTGTAACCCTCCCACTCTCATTATGACGATGGAAGGCACAAACTGCGTCGCGATTCAATAATTCAGTCTCCAGCTGACATCTTTCCGAGCAACTAACGGGGCTACGGTGTCCAGGTGTACGTCCTCCTGGGGGTGAAATTGCTTGTTTGCGCCGCACCACTGACAGTCAATTGTAACCCTCCCACTCTCATTATGGCGATGGAAGGCACAAACTGCGTCGCGATTCAATAATTCAGTCTCCAGCTGACATCTTTCCGAGCAACTAACGGGGCTACGGTGGCCAGGTGTACGTCCTCCTGGGGGTGAAATTGCTTGTTTGCGACGCACCACTGACAGTCAATTGTAACCCTCCCACTCTCATTATGACGATCGAAGGCACAAACTGCGCCGCGATTCAATAATTCAGTCTCCAGCTGACATCTTTCCGAGCAACTAACGGGGCTACGGTGGCCAGGTGTACGTCCTCCTGGGGGTGAAATTGCTTGTTTGCGCCGCACCACTGACAGTCAATTGTAACCCTCCCACTCTCATTATGGCGATGGAAGGCACAAACTGCGTCGCGATTCAATAATTCAGTCTCCAGCTGACATCTTTCCGAGCAACTAACGGTGCTACGGTGGCCAGGTGTACGTCCTCCTGGGGGTGAAATTGCTTGTTTGCGACGCACCACTGACAGTCAATTGTATCCGTCCCACTCTCATTATGACGATGGAAAGCAGAAACTGCGTCGCGATTCAATAATTCAGTCTCCAGCTGACATCTTTCCGAGCAACTAACGGGGCTACGGTGGCCAGGTGTACGTCCTCCTGGGGGTGAAATTGCTTGTTTGCGACGCACCACTGACAATCAATTGTAACCCTCCCACTCTCATTATGGCGATGGAAGGCACAAACTGCGTCGCGATTCAATAATTCAGTCTCCAGCTGACATCTTTCCGAGCAACTAACGGGGCTACGGTGGCCAGGTGTACGTCCTCCTGGGGGTGAAATTGCTTGTTTGCGACGCACCACTGACAATCAATTGTAACCCTCCCACTCTCATAATGACGATGGAAGGCACAAACTGCGTCGCGATTCATTAATTCAGTCTCCAGCTGACATCCCTCCGAGCAGCTAACGGGGCTACGGTGGCCAGGTGTACGTCCTCCTGGGGGTGAAATTGCTTGTTTGCGACGCACCACTGACAGCCAATTGTAACCCTCCCACTCTCATTATGACGATGGAAGGCACAAACTGCGTCACGATTCAATAATTCAGTCTCCAGCTGACATCTTTCCGAGCAACTAACGGGGCTACGGTGGCCAGGTGTACGTCCTCCTGGGGGTGAAATTGCTTGTTTGCGCCGCACCACTGACAGTCAATTGTAACCCTCCCACTCTCATTATGGCGATGGAAGGCACAAACTGCGTCGCGATACAATAATTCAGTCTCCAGCTGACATCTTTCCGAGCAACTAACGGGGCTACGGTGGCCAGGTGTACGTCCTCCTGGGGGTGAAATTGCTTGTTTGCGACGCACCACTGACAGTCAATTGTAATCCTCCCACTCTCATTATGACGATGGAAGGCACAAACTGCGTCGCTATTCAATAATTCAGTCTCCAGATGACGTCTTTCCGAGCAACTAACGGGGCTACGGTGGCCAGGTGTACGTCCTCCTGGGGGTGAAATTGCTTGTTTGCGACGCACCACTGACAGTCAATTGTAACCCTCCCACTCTCATTATGACGATGGAAGGCACAAACTGCGTCGCGATTCAATAATTCAGTCTCCAGCTGACATCTTTCCGAGCAACTAACGGGGCTACGGTGGCCGGGTGTACGTCCTCCTGGGGGTGAAATTGCTTGTTTGCGACGCACCACTGACTGTCAATTGTAACCCTCCCACTCTCATTATGACGATGGAAGGCACAAACTGCGTCGTGATTCAATAATTCAGTCTCCAGCTGACATCTTTCCGAGCAACTAACGGGGCTACGGTGGCCAGGTGTACGTCATCCTGGGGGTGAAATTGCTTGTTTGCGACGCACCACTGACAGTCAATTGTAACTCTCCCACTCTCATTATGACGATGGAAGGCACAAACTGCGTCGCGATTCAATAATTCAGTCTCCAGCTGACATCTTTCCGAGCAACTAACGGGGCTACGGTTGCCAGGTGTACGACCTCCTGCGGGTGAAATTGCTTGTTTGCGACGCACCACTGACAGTCAATTGTAACCCTCCCACTCTCATTATGACGATGGAAGGCACAAACTGCGTCGCGATTCAATAATTCAGTCTCCAGCTGACATCTTTCCGAGCAACTAACGGGGCTACGGTGTCCAGGTGTACGTCCTCCTGGGGGTGAAATTGCTTGTTTGCGACGCACCACTGACAGTCAATTGTAACCCTCCCACTCTCATTATGGCGATGGAAGGCACAAACTGCGTCGCGATTCAATAATTCAGTCTCCAGCTGACATCTTTCCGAGCAACTAACGGGGCTACGGTGGCCAGGTGTACGTCCTCCTGGGGGTGAAATTGCTTGTTTGCGACGCACCACTGACAATCAATTGTAACCCTCCCACTCTCATAATGACGATGGAAGGCACAAACTGCGTCGCGATTCAATAATTCAGTCTCCAGCTGACATCCCTCCGAGCAGCTAACGGGGCTACGGTGGCCAGGTGTACGTCCTCCTGGGGGTGAAATTGCTTGTTTGCGACGCACCACTGACAGCCAATTGTAACCCTCCCACTCTCATTATGACGATGGATGGCACAAACTGCGTCACGATTCAATAATTCAGTCTCCAGCTGACATCTTTCCGAGCAACTAACGGGGCTACGGTGGCCAGGTGTACGTCCTCCTGGGGGTGAAATTGCTTGTTTGCGCCGCACCACTGACAGTCAATTGTAACCCTCCCACTCTCATTATGGCGATGGAAGGCACAAACTGCGTCGCGATACAATAATTCAGTCTCCAGCTGACATCTTTCCGAGCAACTAACGGGGCTACGGTGGCCAGGTGTACGTCCTCCTGGGGGTGAAATTGCTTGTTTGCGACGCACCACTGACAGTCAATTGTAATCCTCCCACTCTCATTATGACGATGGAAGGCACAAACTGCGTCGCTATTCAATAATTCAGTCTCCAGATGACGTCTTTCCGAGCAACTAACGGGGCTACGGTGGCCAGGTGTACGTCCTCCTAGGGGTGAAATTGCTTGTTTGCGACGCACCACTGACAGTCAATTGTAACCCTCCCACTCTCATTATGACGATGGAAGGCACAAACTGCGTCGCGATTCAATAATTCAGTCTCCAGCTGACATCTTTCCGAGCAACTAACGGGGCTACGGTTGCCAGGTGTACGACCTCCTGCGGGTGAAATTGCTTGTTTGCGACGCACCACTGACAGTCAATTGTAACCCTCCCACTCTCATTATGACGATAGATGGCACAAACTGCGTCGCGATTCAATAATTCAGTCTCCAGCTGACATCTTTCCGAGCAACTAACGGGGCTACGGTGTCCAGGTGTACGTCCTCCTGGGGGTGAAATTGCTTGTTTGCGACGCACCACTGACAGTCAATTGTAACCCTCCCACTCTCATTATGACGATGGAAGGCACAAACTGCGTCGCGATTCAATAATTCAGTCTCCAGCTGACATCTTTCCGAGCAACTAACGGGGCTACGGTGGCCAGGGTTACGTCCTCCTGGGGGTGAAATTGCTTGTTTGCGACGCACCACTGACAGTCAATTGTAACCCTCCCACTCTCATTATGGCGATGGAAGGCACAAACTGCGTCGCGATTCAATAATTCAGTCTCCAGCTGACATCTTTCCGAGCAACTAACGGGGCTACGGTGGCCAGGTGTACGTCCTCCTGGGGGTGAAATTGCTTGTTTGCGACGCACCACTGACAATCAATTGTAACCCTCCCACTCTCATAATGACGATGGAAGGCACAAACTGCGTCGCGATTCAATAATTCAGTCTCCAGCTGACATCCCTCCGAGCAGCTAACGGGGCTACGGTGGCCAGGTGTACGTCCTCCTGGGGGTGAAATTGCTTGTTTGCGACGCACCACTGACAGCCAATTGTAACCCTCCCACTCTCATTATGACGATGGAAGGCACAAACTGCGTCACGATTCAATAATTCAGTCTCCAGCTGACATCTTTCCGAGCAACTAACGGGGCTACGGTGGCCAGGTGTACGTCCTCCTGGGGGTGAAATTGCTTGTTTGCGCCGCACCACTGACAGTCAATTGTAACCCTCCCACTCTCATTATGGCGATGGAAGGCACAAACTGCGTCGCGATACAATAATTCAGTCTCCAGCTGACATCTTTCCGAGCAACTAACGGGGCTACGGTGGCCAGGTGTACGTCCTCCTGGGGGTGAAATTGCTTGTTTGCGACGCACCACTGACAGTCAATTGTAATCCTCCCACTCTCATTATGACGATGGAAGGCACAAACTGCGTCGCTATTCAATAATTCAGTCTCCAGATGACATCTTTCCGAGCAACTAACGGGGCTACGGTGGCCAGGTGTACGTCCTCCTGGGGGTGAAATTGCTTGTTTGCGACGCACCACTGACAGTCAATTGTAACCCTCCCACTCTCATTATGACGATGGAAGGCACAAACTGCGTCGCGATTCAATAATTCAGTCTCCAGCTGACATCTTTCCCAGCAACTAACGGGGCTACGGTGGCCGGGTGTACGTCCTCCTGGGGGTGAAATTGCTTGTTTGCGACGCACCACTGACTGTCAATTGTAACCCTCCCACTCTCATTATGACGATGGAAGGCATAAACTGCGTCGTGATTCAATAATTCAGTCTCCAGCTGACATCTTTCCGAGCAACTAACGGGGCTACGGTGGCCAGGTGTACGTCCTCCTGGGGGTGAAATTGCTTGTTTGCGACGCACCACTGACAGTCAATTGCAACCCTCCCACTCTCATTATGACGATGGAAGGCACAAACTGCGTCGCGATTCAATAATTCAGTCTCCAGCTGACATCTTTCCGAGCAACTAACGGGGCTACGGTTGCCAGGTGTACGACCTCCTGCGGGTGAAATTGCTTGTTTGCGACGCACCACTGACAGTCAATTGTAACCCTCCCACTCTCATTATGACGATAGATGGCACAAACTGCGTCGCGATTCAATAATTCAGTCTCCAGCTGACATCTTTCCGAGCAACTAACGGGGCTACGGTGTCCAGGTGTACGTCCTCCTGGGGGTGAAATTGCTTGTTTGCGACGCACCACTGACAGTCAATTGTAACCCTCCCACTCTCATTATGACGATGGAAGGCACAAACTGCGTCGCGATTCAATAATTCAGTCTCCAGCTGACATCTTTCCGAGGAACTAACGGGGCTACGGTGGCCAGGTGTACGTCCTCCTGGGGGTGAAATTGCTTGTTTGCGACGCACCACTGACAGTCAATTGTAACCCTCCCACTCTCATTATGGCGATGGAAGGCACAAACTGCGTCGCGATTCAATAATTCAGTCTCCAGCTGACATCTTTCCGAGCAACTAACGGGGCTACGGTGGCCAGTTGTACGTCCTCCTGGGGGTGAAATTGCTTGTTTGCGACGCACCACTGACAATCAATTGTAACCCTCCCACTCTCATAATGACGATGGAAGGCACAAACTGCGTCGCGATTCAATAATTCAGTCTCCAGCTGACATCCCTCCGAGCAGCTAACGGGGCTACGGTGGCCAGGTGTACGTCCTCCTGGGGGTGAAATTGCTTGTTTGCGACGCACCACTGACAGCCAATTGTAACCCTCCCACTCTCATTATGACGATGGAAGGCACAAACTGCGTCACGATTCAATAATTCAGTCTCCAGCTGACATCTTTCCGAGCAACTAACGGGGCTACGGTGGCCAGGTGTACGTCCTCCTGGGGGTGAAATTGCTTGTTTGCGCCGCACCACTGACAGTCAATTGTAACCCTCCCACTCTCATTATGGCGATGGAAGGCACAAACTGCGTCGCGATACAATAATTCAGTCTCCAGCTGACATCTTTCCGAGCAACTAACGGGGCTACGGTGGCCAGGTGTACGTCCTCCTGGGGGTGAAATTGCTTGTTTGCGACGCACCACTGACAGTCAATTGTAATCCTCCCACTCTCATTATGACGATGGAAGGCACAAACTGCGTCGCTATTCAATAATTCAGTCTCCAGATGACGTCTTTCCGAGCAACTAACGGGGCTACGGTGGCCAGGTGTACGTCCTCCTGGGGGTGAAATTGCGTGTTTGCGACGCACCACTGACAGTCAATTGTAACCCTCCCACTCTCATTATGACGATGGAAGGCACAAACTGCGTCGCGATTCAATAATTCAGTCTCCAGCTGACATCTTTCCGAGCAACTAACGGGGCTACGGTGGCCGGGTGTACGTCCTCCTGGGGGTGAAATTGCTTGTTTGCGACGCACCACTGACTGTCAATTGTAACCCTCCCACTCTCATTATGACGATGGAAGGCACAAACTGCGTCGTGATTCAATAATTCAGTCTCCAGCTGACATCTTTCCGAGCAACTAACGGGGCTACGGTGGCCAGGTGTACGTCCTCCTGGGGGTGAAATTGCTTGTTTGCAACGCACCACTGACAGTCAATTGTAACCCTCCCACTCTCATTATGACGATGGAAGGCACAAACTGCGTCGCGATTCAATAATTCAGTCTCCAGCTGACATCTTTCCGAGCAACTAACGGGGCTACGGTTGCCAGGTGTACGACCTCCTGCGGGTGAAATTGCTTGTTTGCGACGCACCACTGACAGTCAGTTGTAACCCTCCCACTCTCATTATGACGATGCAAGGCACAAACTGCGTCGCGATTCAATAATTCAGTCTCCAGCTGACATCTTTCCGAGCAACTAACGGGGCTACGGTGTCCAGGTGTACGTCCTCCTGGGGGTGAAATTGCTTGTTTGCGACGCACCACTGACAGTCAATTGTAACCCTCCCACTCTCATTATGACGATGGAAGGCACAAACTGCGTCGCGATTCAATAATTCAGTCTCCAGCTGACATCTTTCCGAGCAACTAACGGGGCTACGGTGGCCAGGTGTACGTCCTCCTGGGGGTGAAATTGCTTGTTTGCGACGCACCACTGACAGTCAATTGTAACCCTCCCACTCTCATTATGGCGATGGAAGGCACAAACTGCGTCGCGATTCAATAATTCTGTCTCCAGCTGACATCTTTCCGAGCAACTAACGGGGCTACGGTGGCCAGGTGTACGTCCTCCTGGGGGTGAAATTGCTTGTTTGCGACGCACCACTGACAATCAATTGTAACCCTCCCACTCTCATAATGACGATGGAAGGCACAAACTGCGTCGCGATTCAATAATTCAGTCTCCAGCTGACATCCCTCCGAGCAGCTAACGGGGCTACGGTGGCCAGGTGTACGTCCTCCTGGGGGTGAAATTGCTTGTTTGCGACGCACCACTGACAGCCAATTGTAACCCTCCCACTCTCATTATGACGATGGAAGGCACAAACTGCGTCACGATTCAATAATTCAGTCTCCAGCTGACATCTTTCCGAGCAACTAACGGGGCTACGGTGGCCAGGTGTACGTCCTCCTGGGGATGAAATTGCTTGTTTGCGCCGCACCACTGACAGTCAATTGTAACCCTCCCACTCTCATTATGGCGATGGAAGGCACAAACTGCGTCGCGATACAATAATTCAGTCTCCAGCTGACATCTTTCCGAGCAACTAACGGGGCTACGGTGGCCAGGTGTACGTCCTCCTGGGGGTGAAATTGCTTGTTTGCGACGCACCACTGACAGTCAATTGTAATCCTCCCACTCTCATTATGACGATGGAAGGCACAAACTGCGTCGCTATTCAATAATTCAGTCTCCAGATGACATCTTTCCGAGCAACTAACGGGGCTACGGTGGCCAGGTGTACGTCCTCCTGGGGGTGAAATTGCTTGTTTGCGACGCACCACTGACAGTCAATTGTAACCCTCCCACTCTCATTATGACGATGGAAGGCACAAACTGCGTCGCGATTCAATAATTCAGTCTCCAGCTGACATCTTTCCGAGCAACTAACGGGGCTACGGTGGCCGGGTGTACGTCCTCCTGGGGGTGAAATTGCTTGTTTGCGACGCACCACTGACTGTCAATTGTAACCCTCCCACTCTCATTATGACGATGGAAGGCACAAACTGCGTCGCGATTCAATAATTCAGTCTCCAGCTGACATCTTTCCGAGCAACTAACGGGGCTACGGTGGCCAGGTGTACGTCCTCCTGGGGGTGAAATTGCTTGTTTGCGACGCACCACTGACAGTCAGTTGTAACCCTCCCACTCTCATTATGACGATGCAAGGCACAAACTGCGTCGCGATTCAATAATTCAGTCTCCAGCTGACATCTTTCCGAGCAACTAACGGGCCTACGGTGGCCAGGTGTACGTCCTCCTGGGGGTGAAATTGCTTGTTTGTGACGCACCACTGACAGTCAATTGTAACCCTCCCACTCTCATTATGACGATGGAAGGCACAAACTGCGTCGCGATTCAATAATTCAGTCTCCAGCTGACATCTCTCCGAGCAACTAACGGGGCTACGGTGGCCAGGTGTACGTCCTCCTGGGGGTGAAATTGCTTGTTTGCGACGCACCACTGACAGTCAATTGTAACCCTCCCACTCTCATTATGACGATGGATGGCACAAACTGCGTCGCGATTCAATAATTCAGTCTCCAGATGACATCTTTCCGAGCAACTAACGGGGCTATGGTGGCCAGGTGTACGTCCTCCTGGGGGTGAAATTGCTTGTTTGCGACGCACCACTGACTGTCAATTGTAACCCTCCCACTCTCATTATGACGATGGAAGGCACAAACTGCGTCGCGATTCAATAATTCAGTCTCCAGCTGACATCTTTCTGAGCAACTAACGGGGCTACGGTGGCCAGGTGTACGTCCTCCTGGGGGTGAAATTGCTTGTTTGCGCCGCACCACTGACAGTCAATTGTAACCCTCTCACTCTCATTATGGGGATGGAAGGCACAAACTGCGTCGCGATTCATTAATTCAGTCTCCAGCTGACATCTTTCCGAGCAACTAACGGGGCTACGGTGGCCAGGTGTACGTCCTCCTGGGGGTGAAATTGCTTGTTTGCGACGCACCACTGACAGTCAATTGTAACCCTCACACTCTCATTATGACGATGGAAGGCACAAACTGCGTCGCGATTCAATAATTCAGTCTCCAGCTGACATCTTTCCGAGCAACTAACGGGGCTACGGTGGCCAGGTGTACGTCCTCCTGGGGGTGAAATTGCTTGTTTGCGCCGCACCACTGACCGTCAATTGTAACCCTCCCACTCTCATTATGACGATGGAAGGCACAAACTGCGTCGCGATTCAATAATTCAGTCTCCAGCTGACATCTTTCCGAGCAACTAACGGGGCTACGGTGGCCAGGTGTACGTCCTCCTGGGGGTGAAATTGCTTGTTTGCGACGCACCACTGACAGTCAATTGTAACCCTCCCACTCTCATTATGACGATGGAAGGCACAAACTGCGTCGCGATTCAATAATTCAGTCTCCAGCTGACATCTTTCCGAGCAACTAACGGGGCTACGGTGGCCAGGTGTACGTCCTCCTGGGGGTGAAATTGCTTGTTTGCGACGCACCACTGACAGTCAGTTGTAACCCTCCCACTCTCATTATGACGATGCAAGGCACAAACTGCGTCGCGATTCAATAATTCAGTCTCCAGCTGACATCTTTCCGAGCAACTAACGGGGCTACGGTGGCCAGGTGTACGTCCTCCTGGGGGTGAAATTGCTTGTTTGCGACGCACCACTGACAGTCAATTGTAACCCTCCCACTCTCATTATGACGATGGAAGGCACAAACTGCGTCGCGATTCAATAATTCAGTCTCCAGCTGACATCTTTCCGAGCAACTAACGGGGCTACGGTGGCCAGGTGTACGTCCTCCTGGGGGTGAAATTGCTTGTTTGCGACGCACCACTGACAGTCAATTGTAACCCTCCCACTCTCATTATGACGATGGAAGGCACAAACTGCGTCGCGATTCAATAATTCAGTCTCCAGCTGACATCTTTCCGAGCAACTAACGGGGCTACGGTGGCCAGGTGTACGTCCTTCTGGGGGTGAAATTGCTTGTTTGCGACGCACCACTGACTGTCAATTGTAACCCTCCCACTCTCATTATGACGATGGAAGGCACAAACTGCGTCGCGATTCAATAATTCAGTCTCCAGCTGACATCTTTCCGAGCAACTAACGGGGCTACGGTGGCCAGGTGTACGTCCTCCTGGGGGTGAAATTGCTTGTTTGCGCCGCACCACTGACAGTCAATTGTAACCCTCCCACTCTCATTATGGCGATGGAAGGCACAAACTGCGTCGCGATTCAATAATTCAGTCTCCAGCTGACATCTTTCCGAGCAACTAACGGGGCTACGGTGGCCAGGTGTACGTCCTCCTGGGGGTGAAATTGCTTGTTTGCGACGCACCACTGACAGTCAATTGTAACCCTCCCACTCTCATTATGACGATGGAAGGCACAAACTGCGTCGCGATTCAATAATTCAGTCTCCAGCTGACATCTTTCCGAGCAACTAACGGGGCTACGGTGGCCAGGTGTACGTCCTCGTGGGGGTGAAATTGCTTGTTTGCGCCGCACCACTGACAGTCAATTGTAACCCTCCCACTCTCATTATGGCGATGGAAGGCACAAACTGCGTCGCGATTCAATAATTCAGTCTCCAGCTGACATCTTTCCGAGCAACTAACGGGGCTACGGTGGCCAGGTGTACGTCCTCCTGGGGGTGAAATTGCTTGTTTGCGACGCACCACTGACAGTCAATTGTAACCCTCCCACTCTCATTATGACGATGGAAAGCAGAAACTGCGTCGCGATTCAATAATTCAGTCTCCAGCTGACATCTTTCCGAGCAACTAACGGGGCTACGGTGGCCAGGTGTACGTCCTCCTGGGGGTGAAATTGCTTGTTTGCGACGCACCACTGACAGTCAATTGTAACCCTCCCACTCTCATTATGACGATGGAAGGCACAAACTGCGTCGCGATTCAATAATTCAGTCTCCAGCTGACATCTTTCCGAGCAACTAACGGGGCTACGGTGGCCAGGTGTACGACCTCCTGCGGGTGAAATTGCTTGTTTGCGACGCACCACTGACAGTCAATTGTAACCCTCCCACTCTCATTATGACGATGGATGGCACAAACTGCGTCGCGATTCAATAATTCAGTCTCCAGCTGACATCTTTCCGAGCAACTAACGGGGCTACGGTGTCCAGGTGTACGTCCTCCTGGGGGTGAAATTGCTTGTTTGCGACGCACCACTGACAGTCAATTGTAACCCTCCCACTCTCATTATGACGATGGAAGGCACAAACTGCGTCGCGAATCAATAATTCAGTCTCCAGCTGACATCTTTCCGAGCAACTAACGGGGCTACGGTGGCCAGGTGTACGTCCTCCTGGGGGTGAAATTGCTTGTTTGCGACGCACCACTGACAGTCAATTGTAACCCTCCCACTCTCATTATGGCGATGGAAGGCACAAACTGCGTCGCGATTCAATAATTCAGTCTCCAGCTGACATGTTTCCGAGCAACTAACGGGGCTACGGTGGCCAGGTGTACGTCCTCCTGGGGGTGAAATTGCTTGTTTGCGACGCACCACTGACAATCAATTGTAACCCTCCCACTCTCATAATGACGATGGAAGGCACAAACTGCGTCGCGATTCAATAATTCAGTCTCCAGCTGACATCCCTCCGAGCAGCTAACGGGGCTACGGTGGCCAGGTGTACGTCCTCCTGGGGGTGAAATTGCTTGTTTGCGACGCACCACTGACAGCCAATTGTAACCCTCCCACTCTCATTATGACGATGGAAGGCACAAACTGCGTCACGATTCAATAATTCAGTCTCCAGCTGACATCTTTCCGAGCAACTAACGGGGCTACGGTGGCCAGGTGTACGTCCTCCTGGGGGTGAAATTGCTTGTTTGCGCCGCACCACTGACAGTCAATTGTAACCCTCCCACTCTCATTATGGCGATGGAAGGCACAAACTGCGTCGCGATACAATAATTCAGTCTCCAGCTGACATCTTTCCGAGCAACTAACGGGGCTACGGTGGCCAGGTGTACGTCCTCCTGGGGGTGAAATTGCTTGTTTGCGACGCACCACTGACAGTCAATTGTAATCCTCCCACTCTCATTATGACGATGGAAGGCACAAACTGCGTCGCTATTCAATAATTCAGTCTCCAGATGACATCTTTCCGAGCAACTAACGGGGCTACGGTGGCCGGGTGTACGTCCTCCTGGGGGTGAAATTGCTTGTTTGCGACGCACCACTGACTGTCAATTGTAACCCTCCCACTCTCATTATGACGATGGAAGGCACAAACTGCGTCGCGATTCAATAATTCAGTCTCCAGCTGACATCTTTCCGAGCAACTAACGGGGCTACGGTGGCCAGGTGTACGTCCTCCTGGGGGTGAAATTGCTTGTTTGCGACGCACCACTGACAGTCAGTTGTAACCCTCCCACTCTCATTATGACGATGCAAGGCACAAACTGCGTCGCGATTCAATAATTCAGTCTCCAGCTGACATCTTTCCGAGCAACTAACGGGGCTACGGTGGCCAGGTGTACGTCCTCCTGGGGGTGAAATTGCTTGTTTGCGACGCACCACTGACAGTCAATTGTAACCCTCCCACTCTCATTATGACGATGGAAGGCACAAACTGCGTCGCGATTCAATAATTCAGTCTCCAGCTGACATCTTTCCGAGCAACTAACGGGGCTACGGTGGCCAGGTGTACGTCCTCCTGGGGGTGAAATTGCTTGTTTGCGACGCACCACTGACAGTCAATTGTAACCCTCCCACTCTCATTATGACGATGGATGGCACAAACTGCGTCGCGATTCAATAATTCAGTCTCCAGATGACATCTTTCCGAGCAACTAACGGGGCTATGGTGGCCAGGTGTACGTCCTCCTGGGGGTGAAATTGCTTGTTTGCGACGCACCACTGACGGTCAATTGTAACCCTCCCACTCTCATTATGACGATGGAAGGCACAAACTGCGTCGCGATTCAATAATTCAGTCTCCAGCTGACATCTTTCCGAGCAACTAACGGGGCTACGGTGTCCAGGTGTACGTCCTCCTGGGGGTGAAATTGCTTGTTTGCGCCGCACCACTGACAGTCAATTGTAACCCTCCCACTCTCATTATGGGGATGGAAGGCACAAACTGCGTCGCGATTCATTAATTCAGTCTCCAGCTGACATCTTTCCGAGCAACTAACGGGGCTACAGTGGCCAGGTGTACGTCCTCCTGGGGGTGAAATTGCTTGTTTGCGACGCACCACTGACAGTCAATTGTAACCCTCCCACTCTCATTATGACGATGGAAGGCACAAACTGTTTCGCGATTCAATAATTCAGTCTCCAGCTGACATCTTTCCGAGCAACTAACGGGGCTACGGTGGCCAGGTGTACGTCCTCCTGGGGGTGAAATTGCTTGTTTGCGCCGCACCACTGACCGTCAATTGTAACCCTCCCACTCTCATTATGGCGATGGAAGGCACAAACTGCGTCGCGATTCAATAATTCAGTCTCCAGCTGACATCTTTCCGAGCAACTAACGGGGCTACGGTGGCCAGGTGTACGTCCTCCTGGGGGTGAAATTGCTTGTTTGCGACGCACCACTGACAGTCAATTGTAACCCTCCCACTCTCATTATGACGATGGAAGGCACAAACTGCGTCGCGATTCAATAATTCAGTCTCCAGCTGACATCTTTCCGAGCAACAAACGGGGCTACGGTGGCCGGATGTACGTCCTCCTGGGGGTGAAATTGCTTGTTTGCGACGCACCACTGACTGTCAATTGTAACCCTCCCACTCTCATTATGACGATGGAAGGCACAAACTGCGTCGCGATTCAATAATTCAGTCTCCAGCTGACATCTTTCCGAGCAACTAACGGGGCTACGGTGGCCAGGTGTACGTCCTCCTGGGGGTGAAATTGCTTGTTTGCGACGCACCACTGACAGTCAGTTGTAACCCTCCCACTCTCATTATGACGATGCAAGGCACAAACTGCGTCGCGATTCAATAATTCAGACTCCAGCTGACATCTTTCCGAGCAACTAACGGGGCTACGGTGGCCAGGTGTACGTCCTCCTGGGGGTGAAATTGCTTGTCTGCGACGCACCACTGACAGTCAATTGTAACCCTCCCACTCTCATTATGACGATGGAAGGCACAAACTGCGTCGCGATTCAATAATTCAGTCTCCAGCTGACATCTTTCCGAGCAACTAACGGGGCTACGGTGGCCAGGTGTACGTCCTCCTGGGGGTGAAATTGCTTGTTTGCGACGCACCACTGACAGTCAATTGTAACCCTCCCACTCTCATTATGACGATGGATGGCACAAACTGCGTCGCGATTCAATAATTCAGTCTCCAGATGACATCTTTCCGAGCAACTAACGGGGCTATGGTGAGCAGGTGTACGTCCTCCTGGGGGTGAAATTGCTTGTTTGCGACGCACCACTGACGGTCAATTGTAACCCTCCCACTCTCATTATGACGATGGAAGGCACAAACTGCGTCGCGATTCAATAATTCAGTCTCCAGCTGACATCTTTCCGAGCAACTAACGGGGCTACGGTGGCCAGGTGTACGTCCTCCTGGGGTTGAAATTGCTTGTTTGCGCCGCACCACTGACAGTCAATTGTAACCCTCCCACTCTCATTATGGGGATGGAAGGCACAAACTGCGTCGCGATTCAATAATTCAGTCTCCAGCTGACATCTTTCCGAGCAACTAACGGGGCTACGGTGGCCAGGTGT
The DNA here is from genome assembly GCF_023898315.1 of Schistocerca nitens. Classification (NCBI taxonomy): domain Eukaryota; kingdom Metazoa; phylum Arthropoda; class Insecta; order Orthoptera; family Acrididae; genus Schistocerca; species Schistocerca nitens. The sequence continues at coordinate 60,495,933 of NC_064617.1, forward strand.
ACGTCCTCCTGGGGTTGAAATTGCTTGTTTGCGCCGCACCACTGACAGTCAATTGTAACCCTCCCACTCTCATTATGGGGATGGAAGGCACAAACTGCGTCGCGATTCATTAATTCAGTCTCCAGCTGACATCTTTCCGAGCAACTAACGGGGCTACGGTGGCCAGGTGTACGTCCTCCTGGGGGTGAAATTGCTTGTTTGCGACGCACCACTGACAGTCAATTGTAACCCTCACACTCTCATTATGACGATGGAAGGCACAAACTGCGTCGCGATTCAATAATTCAGTCTCCAGCTGACATCTTTCCGAGCAACTAACGGGGCTACGGTGGCCAGGTGTACGTCCTCCTGGGGGTGAAATTGCTTGTTTGCGCCGCACCACTGACCGTCAATTGTAACCCTCCCACTCTCATTATGGCGATGGAAGGCACAAACTGCGTCGCGATTCAATAATTCAGTCTCCAGCTGACATCTTTCCGAGCAACTAACGGGGCTACGGTGGCCAGGTGTACGTCCTCCTGGGGGTGAAATTGCTTGTTTGCGACGCACCACTGACAGTCAATTGTAACCCTCCCACTCTCATTATGACGATGGAAAGCACAAACTGCGTCGCGATTCAATAATTCAGTCTCCAGCTGACATCTTTCCGAGCAACTAACGGGGCTACGGTGGCCAGGTGTACGTCCTCCTGGGTGTGGAATTGCTTGTTTGCGACGCACCACTGACAGTCAATTGTAACCCTCCCACTCTCATTATGACGATGGAAGGCACAAACTGCGTCGCGATTCAATAATTCAGTCTCCAGCTGACATCTTTCCGAGCAACTAACGGGGCAACGGTGGCCAGGTGTACGTCTTCCTGGGGGTGAAATTGCTTGGTTGCGACGCACCACTGACAGTCAATTGTAACCCTCAAACTTTCATTATGACGATGGAAGGCACAAACTGCGTCGCGATTCAATAATTCAGTCTCCAGCTGACATCTTTCCGAGCAACTAACGGGGCTACGGTGGCCAGGTGTACGTCCTCCTGGGGGTGAAATTGCTTGTTTGCGATGCACCACTGACAGTCAATTGTAACCCTCCCACTCTCATTATGACGATGGAAGGCAAAAACTGTGTCGCGATTCAATAATTCAGTCTCCAGCTGACATCTTTCCGAGCAACTAACGGGGCTACGGTGGCCAGGTGTACGTCCTCCTGGGGGTGAAATTGCTTGTTCGCGACGCACCACTGACAGTCAATTGTAACCCTCCCACTCTCATCATGACGATGGAAGGCACAAACTGCGTCGCGATTCAATAATTCAGTCTCCAGCTGACATCTTTCCCAGCAACTACCCGGCTACGGTGGCCAGGTGTACGTCCTCCTGGGGGTGAAATTGCTTGTTTGTGACGCACCACTGACAGTCAATTGTAACCCTCCCACTCTCATTATGACGATGGATGGCACAAACTGCGTCGCGATTCAATAATTCAGTCTCCAGCTGACATCTTTCCGAGCAACTACCTGGCTACGGTGGCCAGGTGTACGTCCTCCTGGGGGTGAAATTGCTTGTTTGCGACGCACCACTGACAGTCAATTGTAACCCTCCCACTCTCATTATGACGATGGAAAGCACAAACTGCGTCGCGATTCAATAATTCAGTCTCCAGCTGACATCTTTCCGAGCAACTAACGGGGCTACGGTGACCAGGTGTTTATCCTCCTGGGGGTGAAATTGCTTGTTTGCGACGCACCACTGACAGTCAGTTGTAACCCTCCCACTCTCATTATGACGATGGAAGACACAAACTGCGTCGCGATTCAATAATCCAGTCTCCAGCTGACATCTTTCCGAGCAACTAACGGGGCTACGGTGGCCAGGTGTACGTCCTCCTGGGGGTTAAATTGCTTGTTTGCGACGCACCACTGACAGTCAATTGTAACCCTCCCACTCTCATTATGACGATGGAAGGCACAAACTGCGTCGCGATTCAATAATTCAGTGTTCAGCTGACATCCCTCCGAGCAGCTAACGGGGCTACGGTGGCCAGGTGTACGGCCTCCTGGGGGAGAAATTGCTTGTTTGCGACGCACCACTGACAGCCAATTGTAACCCTCCCACTCTCATTATGACGATGGAAGGCACAAACTGCGTCGCGATTCAGTAATTCAGTCTCCAGCTGACATCTTTCCGAGCAACTAACGGGGCTACGGTGGCCAGGTGTACGTCCTCCTGGGGGTGAAAGTGCTTGTTTGCGACGCACCACTGACTGTCAATTGTAACCCTCCCACTCTCATTATGACGATGGAAGGCACAAACTGCGTCGCGATTCAATAATTCAGTCTCCAGCTGACATCTTTCCGAGCAACTAACGGGGCTACGGTGGCCAGGTGTACGTCCTCCTGGGGGTGAAATTGCTTGTTTGCGACGCACCACTGACAGTCAGTTGTAACCCTCCCACTCTCATTATGACGATGCAAGGCACAAACTGCGTCGCGATTCAATAATTCAGTCTCCAGCTGACATCTTTCCGAGCAACTAACGGCGCTACGGTGGCCAGGTGTACGTCCTCCTGGGGGTGAAATTGCTTGTTTGCGACGCACCACTGACAGTCAATTGTAACCCTCCCACTCTCATTATGACGATGGAAGGCACAAACTGCGTCGCGATTCAATAATTCAGTCTCCAGCTGACATCTTTCCGAGCAACTAACGGGGCTACGGTGGCCAGGTGTACGTCCTCCTGGGGGTGAAATTCCTTGTTTGCGACGCACCACTGACAGTCAATTGTAACCCTCCCACTCTCATTATGACGATGGAAGGCACAAACTGCGTCGCGATTCAATAATTCAGTCTCCAGCTGACATCTTTCCGAGCAACTAACGGGGCTACGGTGGCCAGGTGTACGTCCTCCTGAGGGTGAAATTGCTTGTTTGCGACGCACCACTGACAGTCAATTGTAACCCTCCCACTCTCATTATGACGATGGAAGGCACAAACTGCGTCGCGATTCAATAATTCAGTCTCCAGCTGACATCTTTCCGAGCAACTAACCGGCTACGGTGGCCAGGTGTACGTCCTCCTGGGGGTGAAATTGCTTGTTTGCGACGCACCACTGACAGTCAATTGTAACCCTCCCACTCTCATTATGACGATGGAAGGCACAAACTGCGTCGCGATTCAATAATTCAGTCTCCAGCTGACATCTTTCCGAGCAACTAACGGGGCTACGGTGGCCAGGTGTACGTCCTCCTGGGGGTGAAATTGCTTGTTTGCGACGCACCACTGACAGTCAGTTGTAACCCTCCCACTCTCATTATGACGATGCAAGGCACAAACTGCGTCGCGATTCAATAATTCAGTCTCCAGCTGACATCTTTCCGAGCAACTAACGGCGCTACGGTGGCCAGGTGTACGTCCTCCTGGGGGTGAAATTGCTTGTTTGCGACGCACCACTGACAGTCAATTGTAACCCTCCCACTCTCATTATGACGATGGAAGGCACAAACTGCGTCGCGATTCAATAATTCAGTCTCCAGCTGACATCTTTCCGAGCAACTAACGGGGCTACGGTGGCCAGGTGTACGTCCTCCTGGGGGTGAAATTCCTTGTTTGCGACGCACCACTGACAGTCAATTGTAACCCTCCCACTCTCATTATGACGATGGAAGGCACAAACTGCGTCGCGATTCAATAATTCAGTCTCCAGCTGACATCTTTCCGAGCAACTAACGGGGCTACGGTGGCCAGGTGTACGTCCTCCTGAGGGTGAAATTGCTTGTTTGCGACGCACCACTGACAGTCAATTGTAACCCTCCCACTCTCATTATGACGATGGAAGGCACAAACTGCGTCGCGATTCAATAATTCAGTCTCCAGCTGACATCTTTCCGAGCAACTAACCGGCTACGGTGGCCAGGTGTACGTCCTCCTGGGGGTGAAATTGCTTGTTTGCGACGCACCACTGACAGTCAATTGTAACCCTCCCACTCTGATTATGACGATGGAAGGCACAAACAGCGTCGCGATTCAATAATTCAGTCTCCAGCTGACATCTTTCCGAGCAACTAACGGGGCTACGGTGGCCAGGTGTACGTCCTCCTGCGGGTGAAATTGCTTGTTTGCGACGCACCACTGACAGTCAATTGTAACCCTCCCACTCTCATTATGACGATGGAAGGCACAAACTGCGTCGCGATTCAATAATTCAGTCTCCAGCTGACATCTTTCCGAGCAACTAACGGGGCTACGGTGGCCAGGTGTACGTCCTCCTGGGGGTGAAATTGCTTGTTTGCGCCGCACCACTGACAGTCAATTGTAACCCTCCCACTCTCATTATGGGGATGGAAGGCACAAACTGCGTCGCGATTCATTAATTCAGTCTCCAGCTGACATCTTTCCGAGCAACTAACGGGGCTACAGTGGCCAGGTGTACGTCCTCCTGGGGGTGAAATTGCTTGTTTGCGACGCACCACTGACAGTCAATTGTAACCCTCCCACTCTCATTATGACGATGGAAGGCACAAACTGTTTCGCGATTCAATAATTCAGTCTCCAGCTGACATCTTTCCGAGCAACTAACGGGGCTACGGTGGCCAGGTGTACGTCCTCCTGGGGGTGAAATTGCTTGTTTGCGCCGCACCACTGACCGTCAATTGTAACCCTCCCACTCTCATTATGGCGATGGAAGGCACAAACTGCGTCGCGATTCAATAATTCAGTCTCCAGCTGACATCTTTCCGAGCAACTAACGGGGCTACGGTGGCCAGGTGTACGTCCTCCTGGGGGTGAAATTGCTTGTTTGCGACGCACCACTGACAGTCAATTGTAACCCTCCCACTCTCATTATGACGATGGAAGGCACAAACTGCGTCGCGATTCAATAATTCAGTCTCCAGCTGACATCTTTCCGAGCAACAAACGGGGCTACGGTGGCCGGGTGTACGTCCTCCTGGGGGTGAAATTGCTTGTTTGCGACGCACCACTGACTGTCAATTGTAACCCTCCCACTCTCATTATGACGATGGAAGGCACAAACTGCGTCGCGATTCAATAATTCAGTCTCCAGCTGACATCTTTCCGAGCAACTAACGGGGCTACGGTGGCCAGGTGTACGTCCTCCTGGGGGTGAAATTGCTTGTTTGCGACGCACCACTGACAGTCAGTTGTAACCCTCCCACTCTCATTATGACGATGCAAGGCACAAACTGCGTCGCGATTCAATAATTCAGACTCCAGCTGACATCTTTCCGAGCAACTAACGGGGCTACGGTGGCCAGGTGTACGTCCTCCTGGGGGTGAAATTGCTTGTCTGCGACGCACCACTGACAGTCAATTGTAACCCTCCCACTCTCATTATGACGATGGAAGGCACAAACTGCGTCGCGATTCAATAATTCAGTCTCCAGCTGACATCTTTCCGAGCAACTAACGGGGCTACGGTGGCCAGGTGTACGTCCTCCTGGGGGTGAAATTGCTTGTTTGCGACGCACCACTGACAGTCAATTGTAACCCTCCCACTCTCATTATGACGATGGATGGCACAAACTGCGTCGCGATTCAATAATTCAGTCTCCAGATGACATCTTTCCGAGCAACTAACGGGGCTATGGTGAGCAGGTGTACGTCCTCCTGGGGGTGAAATTGCTTGTTTGCGACGCACCACTGACGGTCAATTGTAACCCTCCCACTCTCATTATGACGATGGAAGGCACAAACTGCGTCGCGATTCAATAATTCAGTCTCCAGCTGACATCTTTCCGAGCAACTAACGGGGCTACGGTGGCCAGGTGTACGTCCTCCTGGGGTTGAAATTGCTTGTTTGCGCCGCACCACTGACAGTCAATTGTAACCCTCCCACTCTCATTATGGGGATGGAAGGCACAAACTGCGTCGCGATTCATTAATTCAGTCTCCAGCTGACATCTTTCCGAGCAACTAACGGGGCTACGGTGGCCAGGTGTACGTCCTCCTGGGGGTGAAATTGCTTGTTTGCGACGCACCACTGACAGTCAATTGTAACCCTCACACTCTCATTATGACGATGGAAGGCACAAACTGCGTCGCGATTCAATAATTCAGTCTCCAGCTGACATCTTTCCGAGCAACTAACGGGGCTACGGTGGCCAGGTGTACGTCCTCCTGGGGGTGAAATTGCTTGTTTGCGCCGCACCACTGACCGTCAATTGTAACCCTCCCACTCTCATTATGGCGATGGAAGGCACAAACTGCGTCGCGATTCAATAATTCAGTCTCCAGCTGACATCTTTCCGAGCAACTAACGGGGCTACGGTGGCCAGGTGTACGTCCTCCTGGGGGTGAAATTGCTTGTTTGCGACGCACCACTGACAGTCAATTGTAACCCTCCCACTCTCATTATGACGATGGAAAGCACAAACTGCGTCGCGATTCAATAATTCAGTCTCCAGCTGACATCTTTCCGAGCAACTAACGGGGCTACGGTGGCCAGGTGTACGTCCTCCTGGGTGTGGAATTGCTTGTTTGCGACGCACCACTGACAGTCAATTGTAACCCTCCCACTCTCATTATGACGATGGAAGGCACAAACTGCGTCGCGATTCAATAATTCAGTCTCCAGCTGACATCTTTCCGAGCAACTAACGGGGCAACGGTGGCCAGGTGTACGTCTTCCTGGGGGTGAAATTGCTTGGTTGCGACGCACCACTGACAGTCAATTGTAACCCTCAAACTTTCATTATGACGATGGAAGGCACAAACTGCGTCGCGATTCAATAATTCAGTCTCCAGCTGACATCTTTCCGAGCAACTAACGGGGCTACGGTGGCCAGGTGTACGTCCTCCTGGGGGTGAAATTGCTTGTTTGCGATGCACCACTGACAGTCAATTGTAACCCTCCCACTCTCATTATGACGATGGAAGGCAAAAACTGTGTCGCGATTCAATAATTCAGTCTCCAGCTGACATCTTTCCGAGCAACTAACGGGGCTACGGTGGCCAGGTGTACGTCCTCCTGGGGGTGAAATTGCTTGTTCGCGACGCACCACTGACAGTCAATTGTAACCCTCCCACTCTCATCATGACGATGGAAGGCACAAACTGCGTCGCGATTCAATAATTCAGTCTCCAGCTGACATCTTTCCCAGCAACTACCCGGCTACGGTGGCCAGGTGTACGTCCTCCTGGGGGTGAAATTGCTTGTTTGTGACGCACCACTGACAGTCAATTGTAACCCTCCCACTCTCATTATGACGATGGATGGCACAAACTGCGTCGCGATTCAATAATTCAGTCTCCAGCTGACATCTTTCCGAGCAACTACCTGGCTACGGTGGCCAGGTGTACGTCCTCCTGGGGGTGAAATTGCTTGTTTGCGACGCACCACTGACAGTCAATTGTAACCCTCCCACTCTCATTATGACGATGGAAAGCACAAACTGCGTCGCGATTCAATAATTCAGTCTCCAGCTGACATCTTTCCGAGCAACTAACGGGGCTACGGTGACCAGGTGTTTATCCTCCTGGGGGTGAAATTGCTTGTTTGCGACGCACCACTGACAGTCAGTTGTAACCCTCCCACTCTCATTATGACGATGGAAGGCACAAACTGCGTCGCGATTCAATAATCCAGTCTCCAGCTGACATCTTTCCGAGCAACTAACGGGGCTACGGTGGCCAGGTGTACGTCCTCCTGGGGGTTAAATTGCTTGTTTGCGACGCACCACTGACAGTCAATTGTAACCCTCCCACTCTCATTATGACGATGGAAGGCACAAACTGCGTCGCGATTCAATAATTCAGTCTCCAGCTGACATCTTTCCGAGCAGCTAACGGGGCTACGGTGGCCAGGTGTACGGCCTCCTGGGGGAGAAATTGCTTGTTTGCGACGCACCACTGACAGCCAATTGTAACCCTCCCACTCTCATTATGACGATGGAAGGCACAAACTGCGTCGCGATTCAGTAATTCAGTCTCCAGCTGACATCTTTCCGAGCAACTAACGGGGCTACGGTGGCCAGGTGTACGTCCTCCTGGGGGTGAAAGTGCTTGTTTGCGACGCACCACTGACTGTCAATTGTAACCCTCCCACTCTCATTATGACGATGGAAGGCACAAACTGCGTCGCGATTCAATAATTCAGTCTCCAGCTGACATCTTTCCGAGCAACTAACGGGGCTACGGTGGCCAGGTGTACGTCCTCCTGGGGGTGAAATTGCTTGTTTGCGACGCACCACTGACAGTCAGTTGTAACCCTCCCACTCTCATTATGACGATGCAAGGCACAAACTGCGTCGCGATTCAATAATTCAGTCTCCAGCTGACATCTTTCCGAGCAACTAACGGCGCTACGGTGGCCAGGTGTACGTCCTCCTGGGGGTGAAATTGCTTGTTTGCGACGCACCACTGACAGTCAATTGTAACCCTCCCACTCTCATTATGACGATGGAAGGCACAAACTGCGTCGCGATTCAATAATTCAGTCTCCAGCTGACATCTTTCCGAGCAACTAACGGGGCTACGGTGGCCAGGTGTACGTCCTCCTGGGGGTGAAATTCCTTGTTTGCGACGCACCACTGACAGTCAATTGTAACCCTCCCACTCTCATTATGACGATGGAAGGCACAAACTGCGTCGCGATTCAATAATTCAGTCTCCAGCTGACATCTTTCCGAGCAACTAACGGGGCTACGGTGGCCAGGTGTACGTCCTCCTGAGGGTGAAATTGCTTGTTTGCGACGCACCACTGACAGTCAATTGTAACCCTCCCACTCTCATTATGACGATGGAAGGCACAAACTGCGTCGCGATTCAATAATTCAGTCTCCAGCTGACATCTTTCCGAGCAACTAACCGGCTACGGTGGCCAGGTGTACGTCCTCCTGGGGGTGAAATTGCTTGTTTGCGACGCACCACTGACAGTCAATTGTAACCCTCCCACTCTGATTATGACGATGGAAGGCACAAACAGCGTCGCGATTCAATAATTCAGTCTCCAGCTGACATCTTTCCGAGCAACTAACGGGGCTACGGTGGCCAGGTGTACGTCCTCCTGCGGGTGAAATTGCTTGTTTGCGACGCACCACTGACAGTCAATTGTAACCCTCCCACTCTCATTATGACGATGGAAGGCACAAACTGCGTCGCGATTCAATAATTCAGTCTCCAGCTGACATCTTTCCGAGCAACTAACGGTGCTACAGTGGCCAGGTGTACGTCCTCCTGGGGGTGAAATTGCTTGTTTGCGACGCACCACTGACAGTCAATTGTAACCCTCCCACTCTCATTATGACGATGGAAGGCACAAACTGCATCGCGATTCAATAATTCAGTCTCCAGCTGACATCTTTCCGAGCAACTAACCGGCTACGGTGGCCAGGTGTACGTCCTCCTGGGGGTGAAATTGCCTGTTTGCGACGCACCACTGACAGTCGATTGTAACCCTCCCTCTCTCATTATGACGATGGAAGGCACAAACTGCGTCGCGATTCAATAATTCAGTCTCCAGCTGACATCTTTCCGAGCAACAAACGGGGCTACGGTGGCCGGGTGTACGTCCTCCTGGGGGTGAAATTGCTTGTTTGCGACGCACCACTGACTGTCAATTGTAACCCTCCCACTCTCATTATGACGATGGAAGGCACAAACTGCGTCGCGATTCAATAATTCAGTCTCCAGCTGACAACTTTCCGAGCAACTAACGGGGCTACGGTGGCCAGGTGTACGTCCTCCTGGGGGTGAAATTGCTTGTTTGCGACGCACCACTGACAGTCAGTTGTAACCCTCCCACTCTCATTATGACGATGCAAGGCACAAACTGCGTCGCGATTCAATAATTCAGACTCCAGCTGACATCTTTCCGAGCAACTAACGGGGCTACGGTGGCCAGGTGTACGTCCTCCTGGGGGTGAAATTGCTTGTCTGCGACGCACCACTGACAGTCAATTGTAACCCTCCCACTCTCATTATGACGATGGAAGGCACAAACTGCGTCGCGATTCAATAATTCAGTCTCCAGCTGACATCTTTCCGAGCAACTAACGGGGCTACGGTGGCCAGGTGTACGTCCTCCTGGGGGTGAAATTGCTTGTTTGCGACGCACCACTGACAGTCAATTGTAACCCTCCCACTCTCATTATGACGATGGATGGCACAAACTGCGTCGCGATTCAATAATTCAGTCTCCAGATGACATCTTTCCGAGCAACTAACGGGGCTATGGTGAGCAGGTGTACGTCCTCCTGGGGGTGAAATTGCTTGTTTGCGACGCACCACTGACGGTCAATTGTAACCCTCCCACTCTCATTATGACGATGGAAGGCACAAACTGCGTCGCGATTCAATAATTCAGTCTCCAGCTGACATCTTTCCGAGCAACTAACGGGGCTACGGTGGCCAGGTGTACGTCCTCCTGGGGTTGAAATTGCTTGTTTGCGCCGCACCACTGACAGTCAATTGTAACCCTCCCACTCTCATTATGGGGATGGAAGGCACAAACTGCGTCGCGATTCATTAATTCAGTCTCCAGCTGACATCTTTCCGAGCAACTAACGGGGCTACGGTGGCCAGGTGTACGTCCTCCTGGGGGTGAAATTGCTTGTTTGCGACGCACCACTGACAGTCAATTGTAACCCTCACACTCTCATTATGACGATGGAAGGCACAAACTGCGTCGCGATTCAATAATTCAGTCTCCAGCTGACATCTTTCCGAGCAACTAACGGGGCTACGGTGGCCAGGTGTACGTCCTCCTGGGGGTGAAATTGCTTGTTTGCGCCGCACCACTGACCGTCAATTGTAACCCTCCCACTCTCATTATGGCGATGGAAGGCACAAACTGCGTCGCGATTCAATAATTCAGTCTCCAGCTGACATCTTTCCGAGCAACTAACGGGGCTACGGTGGCCAGGTGTACGTCCTCCTGGGGGTGAAATTGCTTGTTTGCGACGCACCACTGACAGTCAATTGTAACCCTCCCACTCTCATTATGACGATGGAAAGCACAAACTGCGTCGCGATTCAATAATTCAGTCTCCAGCTGACATCTTTCCGAGCAACTAACGGGGCTACGGTGGCCAGGTGTACGTCCTCCTGGGTGTGGAATTGCTTGTTTGCGACGCACCACTGACAGTCAATTGTAACCCTCCCACTCTCATTATGACGATGGAAGGCACAAACTGCGTCGCGATTCAATAATTCAGTCTCCAGCTGACATCTTTCCGAGCAACTAACGGGGCAACGGTGGCCAGGTGTACGTCTTCCTGGGGGTGAAATTGCTTGGTTGCGACGCACCACTGACAGTCAATTGTAACCCTCAAACTTTCGTTATGACGATGGAAGGCACAAACTGCGTCGCGATTCAATAATTCAGTCTCCAGCTGACATCTTTCCGAGCAACTAACGGGGCTACGGTGGCCAGGTGTACGTCCTCCTGGGGGTGAAATTGCTTGTTTGCGATGCACCACTGACAGTCAATTGTAACCCTCCCACTCTCATTATGACGATGGAAGGCAAAAACTGTGTCGCGATTCAATAATTCAGTCTCCAGCTGACATCTTTCCGAGCAACTAACGGGGCTACGGTGGCCAGGTGTACGTCCTCCTGGGGGTGAAATTGCTTGTTCGCGACGCACCACTGACAGTCAATTGTAACCCTCCCACTCTCATCATGACGATGGAAGGCACAAACTGCGTCGCGATTCAATAATTCAGTCTCCAGCTGACATCTTTCCCAGCAACTACCCGGCTACGGTGGCCAGGTGTACGTCCTCCTGGGGGTGAAATTGCTTGTTTGTGACGCACCACTGACAGTCAATTGTAACCCTCCCACTCTCATTATGACGATGGATGGCACAAACTGCGTCGCGATTCAATAATTCAGTCTCCAGCTGACATCTTTCCGAGCAACTACCTGGCTACGGTGGCCAGGTGTACGTCCTCCTGGGGGTGAAATTGCTTGTTTGCGACGCACCACTGACAGTCAATTGTAACCCTCCCACTCTCATTATGACGATGGAAAGCACAAACTGCGTCGCGATTCAATAATTCAGTCTCCAGCTGACATCTTTCCGAGCAACTAACGGGGCTACGGTGACCAGGTGTTTATCCTCCTGGGGGTGAAATTGCTTGTTTGCGACGCACCACTGACAGTCAGTTGTAACCCTCCCACTCTCATTATGACGATGGAAGGCACAAACTGCGTCGCGATTCAATAATCCAGTCTCCAGCTGACATCTTTCCGAGCAACTAACGGGGCTACGGTGGCCAGGTGTACGTCCTCCTGGGGGTTAAATTGCTTGTTTGCGACGCACCACTGACAGTCAATTGTAACCCTCCCACTCTCATTATGACGATGGAAGGCACAAACTGCGTCGCGATTCAATAATTCAGTGTTCAGCTGACATCCCTCCGAGCAGCTAACGGGGCTACGGTGGCCAGGTGTACGGCCTCCTGGGGGAGAAATTGCTTGTTTGCGACGCACCACTGACAGCCAATTGTAACCCTCCCACTCTCATTATGACGATGGAAGGCACAAACTGCGTCGCGATTCAGTAATTCAGTCTCCAGCTGACATCTTTCCGAGCAACTAACGGGGCTACGGTGGCCAGGTGTACGTCCTCCTGGGGGTGAAAGTGCTTGTTTGCGACGCACCACTGACTGTCAATTGTAACCCTCCCACTCTCATTATGACGATGGAAGGCACAAACTGCGTCGCGATTCAATAATTCAGTCTCCAGCTGACATCTTTCCGAGCAACTAACGGGGCTACGGTGGCCAGGTGTACGTCCTCCTGGGGGTGAAATTGCTTGTTTGCGACGCACCACTGACAGTCAGTTGTAACCCTCCCACTCTCATTATGACGATGCAAGGCACAAACTGCGTCGCGATTCAATAATTCAGTCTCCAGCTGACATCTTTCCGAGCAACTAACGGCGCTACGGTGGCCAGGTGTACGTCCTCCTGGGGGTGAAATTGCTTGTTTGCGACGCACCACTGACAGTCAATTGTAACCCTCCCACTCTCATTATGACGATGGAAGGCACAAACTGCGTCGCGATTCAATAATTCAGTCTCCAGCTGACATCTTTCCGAGCAACTAACGGGGCTACGGTGGCCAGGTGTACGTCCTCCTGGGGGTGAAATTCCTTGTTTGCGACGCACCACTGACAGTCAATTGTAACCCTCCCACTCTCATTATGACGATGGAAGGCACAAACTGCGTCGCGATTCAATAATTCAGTCTCCAGCTGACATCTTTCCGAGCAACTAACGGGGCTACGGTGGCCAGGTGTACGTCCTCCTGAGGGTGAAATTGCTTGTTTGCGACGCACCACTGACAGTCAATTGTAACCCTCCCACTCTCATTATGACGATGGAAGGCACAAACTGCGTCGCGATTCAATAATTCAGTCTCCAGCTGACATCTTTCCGAGCAACTAACCGGCTACGGTGGCCAGGTGTACGTCCTCCTGGGGGTGAAATTGCTTGTTTGCGACGCACCACTGACAGTCAATTGTAACCCTCCCACTCTGATTATGACGATGGAAGGCACAAACAGCGTCGCGATTCAATAATTCAGTCTCCAGCTGACATCTTTCCGAGCAACTAACGGGGCTACGGTGGCCAGGTGTACGTCCTCCTGCGGGTGAAATTGCTTGTTTGCGACGCACCACTGACAGTCAATTGTAACCCTCCCACTCTCATTATGACGATGGAAGGCACAAACTGCGTCGCGATTCAATAATTCAGTCTCCAGCTGACATCTTTCCGAGCAACTAACGGTGCTACAGTGGCCAGGTGTACGTCCTCCTGGGGGTGAAATTGCTTGTTTGCGACGCACCACTGACAGTCAATTGTAACCCTCCCACTCTCATTATGACGATGGAAGGCACAAACTGCATCGCGATTCAATAATTCAGTCTCCAGCTGACATCTTTCCGAGCAACTAACCGGCTACGGTGGCCAGGTGTACGTCCTCCTGGGGGTGAAATTGCCTGTTTGCGACGCACCACTGACAGTCGATTGTAACCCTCCCTCTCTCATTATGACGATGGAAGGCACAAACTGCGTCGCGATTCAATAATTCAGTCTCCAGCTGACATCTTTCTGAGCAACTAACGGGGCTACGGTGGCCAGGTGTACGTCCTCCTGGGGGTGAAATTGCTTGTTTGCGCCGCACTACTGACAGTCAATTGTAACCCTCCCACTCTCATTATGGCGATGGAAGGCACAAACTGTGTCGTGATACAATAATTCAGTCTCCAGCTGACATCTTTCCGAGCAACTAACGGGGCTACGGTGGCCAGGTGTACGTCCTCCTGGGGGTGAAATTGCTTGTTTGCGACGCACCACTGACAGTCAATTGTAACCCTTCCACTCTCATTATGACGATGGAAGGCACAAACTGCGTCGCGATTCAATAACTCAGTCTCCAGCTGACATCTTTCCGAGCAACTAACGGGGCTACGGTGGCCAGGTGTACGTCCTCCTGGGGGTGAAATTGCTTGTTTGCGACGCACCACTGATAGTCAATTGTAACCCTCCCACTCTCATTATGACGATGGAAGGCACAAACTGCGTCGCGATTCAATAATTCAGTCTCCAGCTGACATCTTTCCGAGCAACTAACGGGGCTACGGTGGCCAGGTGTACGTCCTCCTGGGGGTGAAATTGCTTGTTTGCGACGCACCACTGACAGTCAGTTGTAACCCTCCCACTCTCATTATGACGATGCAAGGCACAAACTGCGTCGCGATTCAATAATTCAGTCTCCAGCTGACATCTTTCCGAGCAACTAACGGGGCTACGGTGGCCAGGTGTACGTCCTCCTGGGGGTGAAATTGCTTGTTTGCGACGCACCACTGACAGTCAATTGTAACCCTCCCACTCTCATTATGACGATGGAAGGCACAAACTGCGTCGCGATTCAATAATTCAGTCTCCAGCTGACATCTTTCCGAGCAACTAACGGGGCTACGGTGGCCAGGTGTACGTCCTCCTGGGGGTGAAATTGCTTGTTTGCGACGCACCACTGACAGTCAATTGTAACCCTCCCACTCTCATTATGACGATGGATGGCACAAACTGCGTCGCGATTCAATAATTCAGTCTCCAGATGACATCTTTCCGAGCAACTAACGGGGCTATGGTGGCCAGGTGTACGTCCTCCTGGGGGTGAAATTGCTTGTTTGCGACGCACCACTGACGGTCAATTGTAACCCTCCCACTCTCATTATGACGATGGAAGGCACAAACTGCGTCGCGATTCAATAATTCAGTCTCCAGCTGACATCTTTCCGAGCAACTAACGGGGCTACGGTGGCCAGGTGTACGTCCTCCTGGGGGTGAAATTGCTTGTTTGCGCCGCACCACTGACAGTCAATTGTAACCCTCCCACTCTCATTATGGGGATGGAAGGCACAAACTGCGTCGCGATTCATTAATTCAGTCTCCAGCTGACATCTTTCCGAGCAACTAACGGGGCTACGGTGGCCAGGTGTACGTCCTCCTGGGGGTGAAATTGCTTGTTTGCGACGCACCACTGACAGTCAATTGTAACCCTCACACTCTCATTATGACGATGGAAGGCACAAACTGCGTCGCGATTCAATAATTCAGTCTCCAGCTGACATCTTTCCGAGCAACTAACGGGGCTACGGTGGCCAGGTGTACGTCCTCCTGGGGGTGAAATTGCTTGTTTGCGCCGCACCACTGACAGTCAATTGTAACCCTCCCACTCTCATTATGGCGAAGGAAGGCACAAACTGCGTCGCGATTCAATAATTCAGTCTCCAGCTGACATCTTTCCGAGCAACTAACGGGGCTACGGTGGCCAGGTGTACGTCCTCCTGGGGGTGAAATTGCTTGTTTGCGACGCACCACTGATAGTCAATTGTAACCCTCCCACTCTCATTATGACGATGGAAGGCACAAACTGCGTCGCGATTCAATAATTCAGTCTCCAGCTGACATCTTTCCGAGCAACTAACGGGGCTACGGTGGCCAGGTGTACGTCCTCCTGGGGGTGAAATTGCTTGTTTGCGACGCACCACTGACAGTCAGTTGTAACCCTCCCACTCTCATTATGACGATGCAAGGCACAAACTGCGTCGCGATTCAATAATTCAGTCTCCAGCTGACATCTTTCCGAGCAACTAACGGGGCTACGGTGGCCAGGTGTACGTCCTCCTGGGGGTGAAATTGCTTGTTTGCGACGCACCACTGACAGTCAATTGTAACCCTCCCACTCTCATTATGACGATGGAAGGCACAAACTGCGTCGCGATTCAATAATTCAGTCTCCAGCTGACATCTTTCCGAGCAACTAACGGGGCTACGGTGGCCAGGTGTACGTCCTCCTGGGGGTGAAATTGCTTGTTTGCGACGCACCACTGACAGTCAATTGTAACCCTCCCACTCTCATTATGACGATGGATGGCACAAACTGCGTCGCGATTCAATAATTCAGTCTCCAGATGACATCTTTCCGAGCAACTAACGGGGCTATGGTGGCCAGGTGTACGTCCTCCTGGGGGTGAAATTGCTTGTTTGCGACGCACCACTGACGGTCAATTGTAACCCTCCCACTCTCATTATGACGATGGAAGGCACAAACTGCGTCGCGATTCAATAATTCAGTCTCCAGCTGACATCTTTCCGAGCAACTAACGGGGCTACGGTGGCCAGGTGTACGTCCTCCTGGGGGTGAAATTGCTTGTTTGCGCCGCACCACTGACAGTCAATTGTAACCCTCCCACTCTCATTATGGGGATGGAAGGCACAAACTGCGTCGCGATTCATTAATTCAGTCTCCAGCTGACATCTTTCCGAGCAACTAACGGGGCTACGGTGGCCAGGTGTACGTCCTCCTGGGGGTGAAATTGCTTGTTTGCGACGCACCACTGACAGTCAATTGTAACCCTCACACTCTCATTATGACGATGGAAGGCACAAACTGCGTCGCGATTCAATAATTCAGTCTCCAGCTGACATCTTTCCGAGCAACTAACGGGGCTACGGTGGCCAGGTGTACGTCCTCCTGGGGGTGAAATTGCTTGTTTGCGCCGCACCACTGACAGTCAATTGTAACCCTCCCACTCTCATTATGGCGAAGGAAGGCACAAACTGCGTCGCGATTCAATAATTCAGTCTCCAGCTGACATCTTTCCGAGCAACTAACGGGGCTACGGTGGCCAGGTGTACGTCCTCCTGGGGGTGAAATTGCTTGTTTGCGACGCACCACTGACAGTCAATTGTAACCCTCCCACTCTCATTATGACGATGGAAAGCACAAACTGCGTCGCGATTCAATAATTCAGTCTCCAGCTGACATCTTTCCGAGCAACTAACGGGGCTACGGTGGCCAGGTGTACGTCCTCCTGGGGGTGAAATTGCTTGTTTGCGACGCACCACTGACAGTCAATTGTAACCCTCCCACTCTCATTATGACGATGGAAGGCACAAACTGCGTCGCGATTCAATAATTCAGTCTCCAGCTGACATCTTTCCGAGCAACTAACGGGGCTACGGTGGCCAGGTGTACGTCCTCCTGGGGGTGAAATTGCTTGTTTGCGACGCACCACTGACAGTCAATTGTAACCCTCCCACTCTCATTATGACGATGGAAGGCACAAACTGCGTCGCGATTCAATAATTCAGTCTCCAGCTGACATCTTTCCGAGCAACTAACGGGGCTACGGTGGCCAGGTGTACGTCCTCCTGGGGGTGAAATTGCTTGTTTGCGACGCACCACTGACAGTCAATTGTAACCCTCCCACTCTCATTATGACGATGGAAGGCACAAACTGTGTCGCGATTCAATAATTCAGTCTCCAGCTGACATCTTTCCGAGCAACTAACGGGGCTACGGTGGCCAGGTGTACGTCCTCCTGGGGGTGAAATTGCTTGTTTGCGACGCACCACTGACAGTCAATTGTAACCCTCCCACTCTCATCATGACGATGGAAGGCACAAACTGCGTCGCGATTCAATAATTCAGTCTCCAGATGACATCTTTCCCAGCAACTACCCGGCTACGGTGGCCAGGTGTACGTCCTCCTGGGGGTGAAATTGCTTGTTTGCGACGCACCACTGACAGTCAATTGTAACCCTCCCACTCTCATTATGACGATGGAAGGCACAAACTGCGTCGCGATTCAATAATTCAGTCTCCAGCTGACATCTTTCCGAGCAACTAACGGGGCTACGGTGGCCAGGTGTACGTCCTCCTGGGGGTGAAATTGCTTGTTTGCGACGCACCACTGACAGTCAATTGTAACCCTCCCACTCTCATTATGACGATGGAAGGCACAAACTGCGTCGCGATTCAATAATTCAGTGTCCAGCTGACATCCCTCCGAGCAGCTAACGGGGCTACGGTGGCCAGGTGTACGTCCTAAAGGGGGGTGAAATTGCTTGTTTGCGCCGCACCACTGACAGTCAATTGTAACCCTCCCACTCTCATTATGGCGATGGAAGGCACAAACTGCGTCGCGATACAATAATTCAGTCTCCAGCTGACATCTTTCCGAGCAACTAACGGGGCTACGGTGGCCAGGTGTACGTCCTCCTGGGGGTGAAATTGCTTGTTTGCGACGCACCACTGACAGTCAATTGTAATCCTCCCACTCTCATTATGACGATGGAAGGCACAAACTGCGCCGCTATTCAATAATTCAGTCTCCAGATGACATCTTTCCGAGCAACTAACGGGGCTACGGTGGCCAGGTGTACGTCCTCCTGGGGGTGAAATTGCTTGTTTGCGACGCACCACTGATAGTCAATTGTAACCCTCCCACTCTCATTATGACGATGGAAGGCACAAACTGCGTCGCGATTCAATAATTCAGTCTCCAGCTGACATCTTTCCGAGCAACTAACGGGGCTACGGTGGCCAGGTGTACGTCCTCCTGGGGGTGAAATTGCTTGTTTGCGACGCACCACTGACAGTCAGTTGTAACCCTCCCACTCTCATTATGACGATGCAAGGCACAAACTGCGTCGCGATTCAATAATTCAGTCTCCAGCTGACATCTTTCCGAGCAACTAACGGGGCTACGGTGGCCAGGTGTACGTCCTCCTGGGGGTGAAATTGCTTGTTTGCGACGCACCACTGACAGTCAATTGTAACCCTCCCACTCTCATTATGACGATGGAAGGCACAAACTGCGTCGCGATTCAATAATTCAGTCTCCAGCTGACATCTTTCCGAGCAACTAACGGGGCTACGGTGGCCAGGTGTACGTCCTCCTGGGGGTGAAATTGCTTGTTTGCGACGCACCACTGACAGTCAATTGTAACCCTCCCACTCTCATTATGACGATGGATGGCACAAACTGCGTCGCGATTCAATAATTCAGTCTCCAGATGACATCTTTCCGAGCAACTAACGGGGCTATGGTGGCCAGGTGTACGTCCTCCTGGGGGTGAAATTGCTTGTTTGCGACGCACCACTGACGGTCAATTGTAACCCTCCCACTCTCATTATGACGATGGAAGGCACAAACTGCGTCGCGATTCAATAATTCAGTCTCCAGCTGACATCTTTCCGAGCAACTAACGGGGCTACGGTGGCCAGGTGTACGTCCTCCTGGGGGTGAAATTGCTTGTTTGCGCCGCACCACTGACAGTCAATTGTAACCCTCCCACTCTCATTATGGGGATGGAAGGCACAAACTGCGTCGCGATTCATTAATTCAGTCTCCAGCTGACATCTTTCCGAGCAACTAACGGGGCTACGGTGGCCAGGTGTACGTCCTCCTGGGGGTGAAATTGCTTGTTTGCGACGCACCACTGACAGTCAATTGTAACCCTCACACTCTCATTATGACGATGGAAGGCACAAACTGCGTCGCGATTCAATAATTCAGTCTCCAGCTGACATCTTTCCGAGCAACTAACGGGGCTACGGTGGCCAGGTGTACGTCCTCCTGGGGGTGAAATTGCTTGTTTGCGCCGCACCACTGACAGTCAATTGTAACCCTCCCACTCTCATTATGGCGAAGGAAGGCACAAACTGCGTCGCGATTCAATAATTCAGTCTCCAGCTGACATCTTTCCGAGCAACTAACGGGGCTACGGTGGCCAGGTGTACGTCCTCCTGGGGGTGAAATTGCTTGTTTGCGACGCACCACTGACAGTCAATTGTAACCCTCCCACTCTCATTATGACGATGGAAAGCACAAACTGCGTCGCGATTCAATAATTCAGTCTCCAGCTGACATCTTTCCGAGCAACTAACGGGGCTACGGTGGCCAGGTGTACGTCCTCCTGGGGGTGAAATTGCTTGTTTGCGACGCACCACTGACAGTCAATTGTAACCCTCCCACTCTCATTATGACGATGGAAGGCACAAACTGCGTCGCGATTCAATAATTCAGTCTCCAGCTGACATCTTTCCGAGCAACTAACGGGGCTACGGTGGCCAGGTGTACGTCTTCCTGGGGGTGAAATTGCTTGTTTGCGACGCACCACTGACAGTCAATTGTAACCCTCCCACTCTCATTATGACGATGGAAGGCACAAACTGCGTCGCGATTCAATAATTCAGTCTCCAGCTGACATCTTTCCGAGCAACTAACGGGGCTACGGTGGCCAGGTGTACGTCCTCCTGGGGGTGAAATTGCTTGTTTGCGACGCACCACTGACAGTCAATTGTAACCCTCCCACTCTCATTATGACGATGGAAGGCACAAACTGTGTCGCGATTCAATAATTCAGTCTCCAGCTGACATCTTTCCGAGCAACTAACGGGGCTACGGTGGCCAGGTGTACGTCCTCCTGGGGGTGAAATTGCTTGTTTGCGACGCACCACTGACAGTCAATTGTAACCCTCCCACTCTCATCATGACGATGGATGGCACAAACTGCGTCGCGATTCAATAATTCAGTCTCCAGATGACATCTTTTCCAGCAACTACCCGGCTACGGTGGCCAGGTGTACGTCCTCCTGGGGGTGAAATTGCTTGTTTGCGACGCACCACTGACAGTCAATTGTAACCCTCCCACTCTCATTATGACGATGGAAGGCACAAACTGCGTCGCGATTCAATAATTCAGTCTCCAGCTGACATCTTTCCGAGCAACTAACGGGGCTACGGTGGCCAGGTGTACGTCCTCCTGGGGGTGAAATTGCTTGTTTGCGACGCACCACTGACAGTCAATTGTAACCCTCCCACTCTCATTATGACGATGGAAGGCACAAACTGCGTCGCGATTCAATAATTCAGTGTCCAGCTGACATCCCTCCGAGCAGCTAACGGGGCTACGGTGGCCAGGTGTACGTCCTAAAGGGGGGTGAAATTGCTTGTTTGCGCCGCACCACTGACAGTCAATTGTAACCCTCCCACTCTCATTATGGCGATGGAAGGCACAAACTGCGTCGCGATACAATAATTCAGTCTCCAGCTGACATCTTTCCGAGCAACTAACGGGGCTACGGTGGCCAGGTGTACGTCCTCCTGGGGGTGAAATTGCTTGTTTGCGACGCACCACTGACTGTCAATTGTAATCCTCCCACTCTCATTATGACGATGGAAGGCACAAACTGCGCCGCTATTCAATAATTCAGTCTCCAGATGACATCTTTCCGAGCAACTAACGGGGTTACGGTGGCCAGGTGTACGTCCTCCTGGGGGTGAAATTGCTTGTTTGCGACGCACCACTGACAGTCAATTGTAACCCTCCCACTCTCATTATGACGATGGAAGGCACAAACTGCGTCGCGATTCAATAATTCAGTCTCCAGCTGACATCTTTCCGAGCAACTAACGGGGCTACGGTGGCCAGGTGTACGTCCTCCTGGGGGTGAAAGTGCTTGTTTGCGACGCACCACTGACTGTCAATTGTAACCCTCCCACTCTCATTATGACGATGGAAGGCACAAACTGCGTCGCGATTCAATAATTCAGTCTCCAGCTGACATCTTTCCGAACAACTAACTGGGCTACGGTGGCCAGGTGTACGTCCTCCCGGGGCTGAAATTGCTTGTTTGCGACGCACCACTGACAGTCAGTTGTAACCCTCCCACTCTCATTATGACGATGCAAGGCACAAACTGCGTCGCGATTCAATAATTCAGTCTCCAGCTGACATCTTTCCGAGCAACTAACGGGGCTACGGTGGCCAGGTGTACGTCCTCCTAAGGGTGAAATTGCTTGTTTGCGACGCACCACTGACAGTCAAGTGTAACCCTCCCACTCTCATTATGACGATGGAAGGCACAAACTGCGTCGCGATTCAATAATTCAGTCTCCAGCTGACATCTTTCCGAGCAACTAACGGGGCTACGGTGGCCAGGTGTACGTCCTCCTGGGGGTGAAATTGCTTGTTTGCGCCGCACCACTGACAGTCAATTGTAACCCTCCCACTCTCATTATGGCGAAGGAAGGCACAAACTGCGTCGCGATTCAATAATTCAGTCTCCAGCTGACATCTTTCCGAGCAACTAACGGGGCTACGGTGGCCAGGTGTACGTCCTCCTGGGGGTGAAATTGCTTGTTTGCGACGCACCACTGACAGTCAATTGTAACCCTCCCACTCTCATTATGACGATGGAAAGCACAAACTGCGTCGCGATTCAATAATTCAGTCTCCAGCTGACATCTTTCCGAGATACTAACGGGGCTACGGTGGCCAGGTGTACGTCCTCCTGGGGGTGAAATTGCTTGTTTGCGACGCACCACTGACAGTCAATTGTAACCCTCCCACTCTCATTATGACGATGGAAGGCACAAACTGCGTCGCGATTCAATAATTCAGTCTCCAGCTGACATCTTTCCGAGCAACTAACGGGGCTACGGTGGCCAGGTGTACGTCTTCCTGGGGGTGAAATTGCTTGTTTGCGACGCACCACTGACAGTCAATTGTAACCCTCCCACTCTCATTATGACGATGGAAGGCACAAACTGCGTCGCGATTCAATAATTCAGTCTCCAGCTGACATCTTTCCGAGCAACTAACGGGGCTACGGTGGCCAGGTGTACGTCCTCCTGGGGGTGAAATTGCTTGTTTGCGACGCACCACTGACAGTCAATTGTAACCCTCCCACTCTCATTATGACGATGGAAGGCACAAACTGTGTCGCGATTCAATAATTCAGTCTCCAGCTGACATCTTTCCGAGCAACTAACGGGGCTACGGTGGCCAGGTGTACGTCCTCCTGGGGGTGAAATTGCTTGTTTGCGACGCACCACTGACAGTCAATTGTAACCCTCCCACTCTCATCATGACGATGGAAGGCACAAACTGCGTCGCGATTCAATAATTCAGTCTCCAGATGACATCTTTCCCAGCAACTACCCGGCTACGGTGGCCAGGTGTACGTCCTCCTGGGGGTGAAATTGCTTGTTTGCGACGCACCACTGACAGTCAATTGTAACCCTCCCACTCTCATTATGACGATGGAAGGCACAAACTGCGTCGCGATTCAATAATTCAGTCTCCAGCTGACATCTTTCCGAGCAACTAACGGGGCTACGGTGGCCAGGTGTACGTCCTCCTGGGGGTGAAATTGCTTGTTTGCGACGCACCACTGACAGTCAATTGTAACCCTCCCACTCTCATTATGACGATGGAAGGCACAAACTGCGTCGCGATTCAATAATTCAGTGTCCAGCTGACATCCCTCCGAGCAGCTAACGGGGCTACGGTGGCCAGGTGTACGTCCTAAAGGTGGGTGAAATTGCTTGTTTGCGCCGCACCACTGACAGTCAATTGTAACCCTCCCACTCTCATTATGGCGATGGAAGGCACAAACTGCGTCGCGATACAATAATTCAGTCTCCAGCTGACATCTTTCCGAGCAACTAACGGGGCTACGGTGGCCAGGTGTACGTCCTCCTGGGGGTGAAATTGCTTGTTTGCGACGCACCACTGACAGTCAATTGTAATCCTCCCACTCTCATTATGACGATGGAAGGCACAAACTGCGCCGCTATTCAATAATTCAGTCTCCAGATGACATCTTTCCGAGCAACTAACGGGGTTACGGTGGCCAGGTGTACGTCCTCCTGGGGGTGAAATTGCTTGTTTGCGACGCACCACTGACAGTCAATTGTAACCCTCCCACTCTCATTATGACGATGGAAGGCACAAACTGCGTCGCGATTCAATAATTCAGTCTCCAGCTGACATCTTTCCGAGCAACTAACGGGGCTACGGTGGCCAGGTGTACGTCCTCCTGGGGGTGAAAGTGCTTGTTTGCGACGCACCACTGACTGTCAATTGTAACCCTCCCACTCTCATTATGACGATGGAAGGCACAAACTGCGTCGCGATTCAATAATTCAGTCTCCAGCTGACATCTTTCCGAACAACTAACTGGGCTACGGTGGCCAGGTGTACGTCCTCCCGGGGCTGAAATTGCTTGTTTGCGACGCACCACTGACAGTCAGTTGTAACCCTCCCACTCTCATTATGACGATGCAAGGCACAAACTGCGTCGCGATTCAATAATTCAGTCTCCAGCTGACATCTTTCCGAGCAACTAACGGGGCTACGGTGGCCAGGTGTACGTCCTCCTAAGGGTGAAATTGCTCGTTTGCGACGCACCACTGACAGTCAATTGTAACCCTCCCACTCTCATTATGACGATGGAAGGCACAAACTGCGTCGCGATTCAATAATTCAGTCTCCAGCTGACATCTTTCCGAGCAACTAACGGGGCTACGGTGGCCAGGTGTACGTCCTCCTGGGGGTGAAATTGCTTGTTTGCGACGCACCACTGACAGTCAATTGTAACCCTCCCACTCTCATTATGACGATGGAAGGCACAAACTGCGTCGCGATTCAATAATTCAGTCTCCAGCTGACATCTTTCCGAGCAACTAATGGGGCTACGGTGGCCAGGTGTACGTCCTCCTGAGGGTGAAATTGCTTGTTTGCGACGCACCACTGACAGTCAATTGTAATCTTTCCGAGCAACTAACGGGGCTACGGAGGGCAGGTGTACGTCTTCCTGGGGGTGAAATTGCTTGTTTGCGACGCACCACTGACAGTCAATTGTAACCCTCCCACTCTCATTATGACGATGGAAGGCACAAACTGCGTCGCGATTCAATAATTCAGTCTCCAGCTGACATCTTTCCGAGCAACTAACGGGGCTACGGTGGCCAGGTGTACGTCCTCCTGGGGGTTAAATTGCTTGTTTGCGACGCACCACTGACAGTCAATTGTAACCCTTCCACTCTCATTATGACGATGGAAGGCACAAACTGCGTCGCGATTCAATAACTCAGTCTCCAGCTGACATCTTTCCGAGCAACTAATGGGGCTACGGTGGCCAGGTGTACGTCCTCCTGGGGGTGAAATTGCTTGTTTGCGACGCACCACTGATAGTCAATTGTAACCCTCCCACTCTCATTATGACGATGGAAGGCACAAACTGCGTTGCGATTCAATAATTCAGTCTCCAGCTGACATCTTTCCGAGCAACTAATGGGGCTACGGTGGCCAGGTGTACGTCCTCCTGGGGGTGAAATTGCTTGTTTGCGACGCACCACTGACAGTCAATTGTAACCCTCCCACTCTCATTATGACGATGGAAGGCACAAACTGCGTCGCGATTCAATAATTCAGTCTCCAGCTGACATCTTTCCGAGCAACTAACGGGGCTACGGTGGCCAGGTGTACGTCCTCCTGGGGGTGAAATTGCTTGTTTGCGACGCACCACTGACAGTCAATTGTAACCCTCCCACTCTCATTATGACGATGGAAGGCACAAACTGCGTCGCGATTCAATAATTCAGTCTCCAGCTGACATCTTTCCGAGCAACTAACGGGGCTACGGTGGCCAGGTGTACGTCCTCCTGGGGGTGAAATTGCTTGTTTGCGACGCACCACTGACAGTCAATTGTAACCCTCCCACTCTCATTATGACGATGGAAGGCACAAACTGCGTCGCGATTCAATAATTCAGTCTCCAGCTGACATCTTTCCGAGCAACTAACGGGGCTACGGTGGCCAGGTGTACGTCCTCCTGCGGGTGAAATTGCTTGTTTGCGACGCTCCACTGACAGTCAATTGTAACCCTCCCACTCTCATTATGACGATGGAAGGCACAAACTGCGTCGCGATTCAATAATTCAGTCTCCAGCTGACATCTTTCCGAGCAACTAACGGGGCTACGGTGGCCAGGTGTACGTCCTCCTGGGGGTGAAATTGCTGGTTTGCGACGCACCACTGACAGTCAATTGTAACCCTCCCACTCTCATTATGACGATGGAAGGCACAAACTGCGTCGCGATTCAATAATTCAGTCTCCAGCTGACATCTTTCCGAGCAACTAACGGGGCTACGGTGGCCAGGTGTACGTCCTCCTGGGGGTGAAATTGCTTGTTTGCGACGCACCACTGACAGTCAATTGTAACCCTCCCACTCTCATTATGACGATGGAAGGCACAAACTGTGTCGCGATTCAATAATTCAGTCTCCAACTGACATCTTTCCGAGCAACTAACGGGGCTACGGTGGCCAGGTGTACGTCCTCCTGCGGGTGAAATTGCTTGTTTGCGACGCACCACTGACAGTCAATTGTAACCCTCCCACTCTCATTATGACGATGGAAGGCACAAACTGCGTCGCGATTCAATAATTCAGTCTCCAGCTGACATCTTTCCGAGCAACTAACGGGACTACAGTGGCCAGGTGTACGTCCTCCTGGGGGTGAAATTGCTTGTTTGCGACGCACCACTGACAGTCAATTGTAACCCTCCCACTCTCATTATGACGATGGAAGGCACAAACTGCGTCGCGATTCAATAATTCAGTCTCCAGCTGACATCATTCCGAGCAACTAATGGGGTTACGGTGGCCAGGTGTACGTCCTCCTGGGGGTGAAATTGCCTGTTTGCGACGCACCACTGACAGTCGATTGTAACCCTCCCACTCTCATTATGACGATGGAAGGCACAAACTGCGTCGCGATTCAATAATTCAGTCTCCAGCTGACATCTTTCTGAGGCTACGGTGGCCAGGTGTACGTCCTCCTGGGGGTGAAATTGCTTGTTTGCGCCGCACTACTGACAGTCAATTGTAACCCTCCCATTCTCATTATGGCGATGGAAGGCACAAACTGTGTCGTGATACAATAATTCAGTCTCCAGCTGACATCTTTCCGTGCAACTAACGGGGCTACGGTGGCCAGGTGTACGTCCTCCTGGGGGTGAAATTGCTTGTTTGCGACGCACCACTGACAGTCAATTGTAACCCTCCCACTCTCATTATGACGATGGAAGGCACAAACTGCGTCGCGATTCAATAATTCAGTCTCCAGCTGACATCTTTCCGAGCAACTAACGGGGCTACGGTGGCCAGGTGTACGTCCTCCTGGGGGTGAAATTGCTTGTTTGCGACGCACCACTGACAGTCAATTGTAACCCTCCCACTCTCATTATGACGATGGAAGGCACAAACTGCGTCGCGATTCAATAATTCAGGCTCCAGCTGACATCTTTCCGAGCAACTAATGGGGCTACGGAGGCCAGGTGTACGTCCTCCTGGGGGTGAAATTGCTTGTTTGCGACGCACCACTGACAGTCAATTGTAACCCTCCCACTCTCATTATGACGATGGAAGGCACAAACTGCGTCGCGATTCAATAATTCAGTCTCCAGCTGACATCTTTCCGAGCAACTAACGGGGCTACGGTGGCCAGGTGTACGTCCTCCTGGGGGTGAAATTGCTTGTTTGCGACGCACCACTGATAGTCAATTGTAACCCTCCCACTCTCATTATGACGATGGAAGGCACAAACTGCGTCGCGATTCAATAATTCAGTCTCCAGCTGACATCTTTCCGAGCAACTAACGGGGCTACGGTGGCCAGGTGTACGTCCTCCTGGGGGTGAAATTGCTTGTTTGCGACGCACCACTGACAGTCAATTGTAACCCTCCCACTCTCATTATGACGATGGAAGGCACAAACTGCGTCGCGATTCAATAATTCAGTCTCCAGCTGACATCGTTCCGAGCAACTAACGGGGCTACGGTGGCCAGGTGTACGTCCTCCTGGGGGTGAAATTGCTTGTTTGCGACGCACCACTGACAGTCAATTGTAACCCTCCCACTCTCATTATGACGATGGAAGGCACAAACTGCGTCGCGATTCAATAATTCAGTCTCCAGCTGACATCTTTCCGAGCAACTAACGGGGCTACGGTGGCCAGGTGTACGTCCTCCTGCGGGTGAAATTGCTTGTTTGCGACGCTCCACTGACAGTCAATTGTAACCCTTCCACTCTCATTATGACGATGGAAGGCACAAACTGCGTCGCGATTCAATAATTCAGTCTCCAGCTGACATCTTTCCGAGCAACTAACGGGGCTACGGTGGCCAGGTGTACGTCCTCCTGGGGGTGAAATTGCTGGTTTGCGACGCACCACTGACAGTCAATTGTAACCCTCCCACTGTCATTATGACGATGGAAGGCACAAACTGCGTCGCGATTCAATAATTCAGTAACCAGCTGACATCTTTCCGAGCAACTAACGGGGCTACGGTGGCCAGGTGTACGTCCTCCTGGGGGTGAAATTGCTTGTTTGCGACGCACCACTGACAGTCAATTGTAACCCTCCTACTCTCATTATGACGATGGAAGGCACAAACTGAGTCGCGATTCAATAATTCAGTCTCCAGCTGACATCTTCCCGAGCAACTAACGAGGCTACGGTGGCCAGGTGTACGTCCTCCTGGGGGTGAAATTGCTTGTTTGCGACGCACCACTGACGGTCAGTTGTAACCCTCCCACTCTCATTATGACGATGGAAGGCACAAACTGCGTCGCGATTCAATAATTCAGTCTCCAGCTGACATCTTTCTGAGCAACTAACGGGGCTACGGTGGCCAGGTGTACGTCCTCCTGGGGGTGAAATTGCCTGTTTGCGACGCACCACTGACAGTCAATTGTAACCCTCCCACTCTCATTATGACGATGGAAGGCACAAACTGCGTCGCGATTCAATAATTCAGTCTCCAGCTGACATCTTTCCGAGCAACTAACCGGCTACGGTGGCCAGGTGTACGTCCTCCTGGGGGTGAAATTGCTTGTTTGCGACGCACCACTGACAGTCAATTGTAACCCTCCCACTCTCATTATGACGATGGAAGGCACAAACTGCGTCGCGATTCAATAATTCAGTCTCCAGCTGACATCTTCTCGAGCAACTAACGGGGCTACGGTGGCCAGGTGTACGTCCTCCTGGGGGTGAAATTGCTTGTTTGCGACGCACCACTGACAGTCAATTGTAACCCTCCCACTCTCATTATGACGATGGAAGGCACAAATTGCGTCGCGATTCAATAATTCAGTCTCCAGCTGACATCTTTCCGAGCAACTAACCGGCTACGGTGGCCAGGTGTACGTCCTCCTGGGGGTGAAATTACTTGTTTGCGACGCACCACTGACAGTCAATTGTAACCCTCCTACTCTCATTATGACGATGGAAGGCACAAACTGTGTCGCGATTCAATAATTCAGTCTCCAGCTGACATCTTTCCGAGCAACTAACGAGGCTACGGTGGCCAGGTGTACGTCCTCCTGGGGGTGAAATTGCTTGTTTGCGACGCACCACTGACGGTCAGTTGTAACCCTCCCACTCTCATTATGACGATGGAAGGCACAAACTGCGTCGCGATTCAATAATTCAGTCTCCAGCTGACATCTTTCTGAGCAACTGACAGGGCTACGGTGACCAGGTGTACGTCCTCCTGGGGGTGAAATTGCTTGTTTGCGCCGCACTACTGACAGTCAATTGTAACCCTCCCATTCTCATTATGGCGATGGAAGGCACAAACTGTGTCGTGATACAATAATTCAGTCTCCAGCTGACATCTTTCCGAGCAACTAACGGGGCTACGGTGGCCAGGTGTACGTCCTCCTGGGGGTGAAATTGCTTGTTTGCGACGCACCACTGACAGTCAATTGTAACCCTCCCACTCTCATTATGACGATGGAAGGCACAAACTGCGTCGCGATTCAATAATTCAGTCTCCAGCTGACATCTTTCCGAGCAACTAACGGGGCTACGGTGGCCAGGTGTACGTCCTCCTGGGGGTGAAATTGCTTGTTTGCGACGCACCACTGACAGTCAATTGTAACCCTCCCACTCTCATTATGACGATGGATGGCACAAACTGCGTCGCGATTCAATAATTCAGGCTCCAGCTGACATCTTTCCGAGCAACTAATGGGGCTACGGAGGCCAGGTGTACGTCCTCCTGGGGGTGAAATTGCTTGTTTGCGACGCACCACTGACAGTCAATTGTAACCCTCCCACTCTCATTATGACGATGGAAGGCACAAACTGCGTCGCGATTCAATAATTCAGTCTCCAGCTGACATCTTTCCGAGCAACTAACGGGGCTACGGTGGCCAGGTGTACGTCCTCCTGGGGGTGAAATTGCTTGTTTGCGACGCACCACTGACAGTCAATTGTAACCCTTCCACTCTCATTATGACGATGGAAGGCACAAACTGCGTCGCGATTCAATAATTCAGTCTCCAGCTGACATCTTTCCGAGCAACTAACGGGGCTACGGTGGCCAGGTGTACGTCCTCCTGGGGGTGAAATTGCTTGTTTGCGACGCACCACTGATAGTCAATTGTAACCCTCCCACTCTCATTATGACGATGGAAGGCACAAACTGCGTCGCGATTCAATAATTCAGTCTCCAGCTGACATCTTTCCGAGCAACTAACGGGGCTACGGTGGCCAGGTGTACGTCCTCCTGGGGGTGAAATTGCTTGTTTGCGACGCACCACTGACAGTCAATTGTAACCCTCCCACTCTCATTATGACAATGGAAGGCACAAACTGCGTCGCGATTCAATAATTCAGTCTCCAGCTGACATCTTTCCGAGCAACTAACGGGGCTACGGTGGCCAGGTGTACGTCCTCCTGGGGGTGAAATTGCTTGTTTGCGACGCACCACTGACAGTCAATTGTAACCCTCCCACTCTCATTATGACGATGGAAGGCACAAACTGCGTCGCGATTCAATAATTCAGTCTCCAGCTGACATCTTTCCGAGCAACTAACGGGGCTACGGTGGCCAGGTGTACGTCCTCCTGGGGGTGAAATTGCTTGTTTGCGACGCACCACTGACAGTCAATTGTAACCCTCCCACTCTCATTATGACGATGGAAGGCACAAACTGCGTCGCGATTCAATAATTCAGTCTCCAGCTGACATCTTTCCGAGCAACTAACGGGGCTACGGTGGCCATGTGTACGTCCTCCTGGGGGTGAAATTGCTGGTTTGCGACGCACCACTGACAGTCAATTGTAACCCTCAAACTCTCATTATGACGATGGAAGGCACAAACTGCGTCGCGATTCAATAATTCAGTCTCCAGCTGACATCTTTCCGAGCATCTAACGGGGCTACGGTGGCCAGGTGTACGTCCTCCTGGGGGTGAAATTGCTTGTTTGCGACGCACCACTGACAGTCAATTATAACCCTCCTACTCTCATTATGACGATGGAAGGCACAAACTGTGTCGCGATTCAATAATTCAGTCTCCAGCTGACATCTTTCCGAGCAACTAACGAGGCTACGGTGGCCAGGTGTACGTCCTCCTGGGGGTGAAATTGCTTGTTTGCGACGCACCACTGACGGTCAGTTGTAACCCTCCCACACTCATTATCACGATGGAAGGCACAAACTGCGTCGCGATTCAATAATTCAGTCTCCAGCTGACATCTTTCTGAGCAACTAACGGGGCTACGGTGGCCAGGTGTACGTCCTCCTGGGGGTGAAATTGCCTGTTTGCGACGCACCACTGACTGTCAATTGTAACCCTCCCACTCTCATTATGACGATGGAAGGCACAAACTGCGTCGCGATTCAATAATTCAGTCTCCAGCTGACATCTTTCCGAGCAACTAACCGGCTACGGTGGCCAGGTGTACGTCCTCCTGGGGGTGAAATTGCTTGTTTGCGACGCACCACTGACAGTCAATTGTACCCCTCCCACTCTCATTATGACGATGGAAGGCACAAACTGCGTCGCGATTCAATAATTCAGTCTCCAGCTGACATCTTTTCGAGCAACTAACGGGGCTACGGTGGCCAGGTGTACGTCCTCCTGGGGGTGAAATTGCTTGTTTGCGACGCACCACTGACAGTCAATTGTAACCCTCCCACTCTCATTATGACGATGGAAGGCACAAATTGCGTCGCGATTCAATAATTCAGTCTCCAGCTGACATCTTTCCGAGCAACTAACCGGCTACGATGGCCAGGTGTACGTCCTCCTGGGGGTGAAATTACTTGTTTGCGACGCACCACTGACAGTCAATTGTAACCCTCCCACTGTCATTATGACGATGGAAGGCACAAACTGCGTCGCGATTCAATAAGTTAGTCTCCAGCTGACATCTTTCCGAGCAACTAACGGGGCTACGGTGGCCAGGTGTACGTCCTCCTGGGGGTGAAATTGCTTGTTTGCGACGCACAACTGACAGTCAATTGTAACCCTCCCACTCTCATTATGACGATGGAAGGCACAAACTGCGTCGCGATTCAATAATTCAGTCTCCAGCTGACATCTTTCCGAGCAACTAACGGGGCTACGGTGGCCAGGTGTACGTCCTCCTGGGGGTGAAATTGCTTGTTTGCGACGCACCACTGACAGTCAATTGTAACCCTCCCACTCTCATTATGACCATGGAAGGCACAAACTGCGTCGCGATTCAATAATTCAGTCTCCAGCTGACATCTTTCCGAGCAACTAACGGGGCTACGGTGGCCAGGTGTACGTCCTCCTGGGGGTGAAATTGCTTGTTTGCGACGCACCACTGACGGTCAGTTGTAACCCTCCCACTCTCATTATGACGATGGAAGGCACAAACTGCGTCGCGATTCCATAATTCAGTCTCCAGCTGACATCATTCCGAGCAACTAACGGGGCTACGGTGGCCAGGTGTACGTCCTCCTGGGGGTGAAATTGCTTGTTTGCGACGCACCACTGACAGTCAATTGTAACCCTCCCACTCTCATTATGACGATGGAAGGCACATACTGCGTAGCGATTCAATAATTCAGTCTCCAGTTGACATCTTTCCGAGCAACTAACCGGCTACGGTGGCCAGGTGTACGTCCTCCTGGGGGTGAAATTGCTTGTTTGCGACGCACCACTGACAGTCAATTGTAACCCTCCCACTCTCATTATGACGATGGAAGGCACAAACTGCGTCGCGATTCAATAATTCAGTCTCCAGCTGACATCTTTCCGAGCAACTAACGGGGCAACGATGGCCAGGTGTACGTCCTCCTGGGGGTGAAATTGCTTGTTTGCGACGCACCACTGACAGTCAATTGTAACCCTCCCACTCTCATTATGACGATGGAAGACACAAACTGCGTCGCGATTCAATAAATCAGTCTCCAGCTGACATCTTTCCGAGCAACTAACGGGGCTACGGTGGCCAGGTGTACGTCCTCCTGGGGGTGAAATTGCTTGTTTGCGACGCACCACTGACAGTCATTTCTAACCCTCCCACTCTCATTATGACGATGGAAGGCACAAACTGCGTCGCGATTCAATAATTCAGTCTCCAGCTGACATCTTTCCGAGCAACTAACGGGGCTACGGTGGCCAGGTGTACGTCCTCGTGGGAGTGAAATTGCTTGTTTGCGACGCACCACTGACGGTCAGTTGTAACCCTCCCACTCTCATTATGACGATGTAAGGCACAAACTGAGTCGCGATTCAATAATTCAGTCGCCAGCTGACATCTTTCCGAGCAACTAACGGGGCTACGGTGGCCAGGTGTACGTCCTCCTGGGGGTGAAATTGCTTGTTTGCGACGCACCACTGACAGTCAATTGTAACCCTCCCACTCTCATTATGACGATGGAAGGCACAAACTGCGTCGCGATTCAATAATTCAGTCAACAGCTGACATCTTTCCGAGCAACTAACGGGGCTAAGGTGGCCAGGTGTACGTCCTCCTGGGGGTGAAATTGCTTGTTTGCGACGCACCACTGACAGTCAATTGTAACCCTCCCACTCTCATTATGACGATGGAAGGCACAAACTGCGTCGCGATTCAATAATTCAGTCTCCAGCTGACATCTTTCCGAGCAACTAACCGGCTACGGTGGCCAGGTGTACAACCACCTGGGGGTGAAATTGCTTGTTTGCGACGCACCACTGACAGTCAATTGTAACCCTCCCAGTCTCATTATGACGATGGAAGGCACAAACTGCGTCGCGATTCAATAATTCAGTCTCCAGCTGACATCTTTCCGAGCAACTAACGGGGCTACGGTGGCCAGGTGTACGTCCTCCTGGGGGTGAAATTGCTTGTTTGCGACGCTCCACTGACATTCAGTTGTAACCCTCCCACTCTCATTATGACGATGGAAGGCACAAACTGCGTCGCGATTCAATAATTCAGTCTCCAGCTGACATCTTTCCGAGCAACTAACGGGGCTACGGTGGCCAGGTGTACGTCCTCCTGGGGGTGAAATTGCTTGTTTGCGACGCACCACTGACAGTCAGTTGTAACCCTCCCACTCTCATTATGACGATGGAAGGCACAAACTGCGTCGCGATTCAATAATTCAGTCTCCAGCTGACATCTTTCCGAGCAACTAACGGGTCTACGGTGGGCAGGTGTACGTCCTCCTGCGGGTGAAATTGCTTGTTTGCGACGCACCACTGACAGTTGTAACCCTCCCACTCTCATTATGACGATGGAAGGCACAAACTGCGTCGCGATTCAATAATTCAGTCTCCAGCTGACATCTTTCCGAGCAACTAACGGGGCTACGGTGGCCAGGTGTACGTCCTCCTGGGGGTGAAATTGCTTGTTTGCGACGCACCACTGACGGTCAGTTGTAACCCTCCCACTCTCATTATGACGATGGAAGGCACAAACTGCGTCGCGATTCAATAATTCAGTCGCCAGCTGACATCTTTCCGAGCAACTAACGGGGCTACGGTGGCCAGGTGTACGTCCTCCTGGGGGTGAAATTGCTTGTTTGCGACGCACCACTGACAGTCAATTGTAACCCTCCCACTCTCATTATGACGATGGAAGGCACAAACTGCGTCGCGATTTAATAATTCAGTCTCCAGCTGACATCTTTCAGAGCAACTAACGGGGCTAAGGTGGCCAGGTGTACGTCCTCCTGGGGGTGAAATTGCTTGTTTGCGACGCACCACTGACAGTCAATTGTAACCCTCCCACTCTCATTATGACGATGGAAGGCACAAACTGCGTCGCGATTCAATAATTCAGTCTCCAGCTGACATCTTTCCGAGCAACTAACCGGCTACGGTGGCCAGGTGTACGTCCACCTGGGGATGAAATTGCTTGTTTGCGACGCACCACTGACAGTCAATTGTAACCCTCCCACTCTCATTATGACGATGGAAGGCACAAACTGCGTCGCGATTCAATAATTCAGTCTCCAGCTGACATCTTTCCGAGCAACTAACGGGGCTACGGTGGCCAGGTGTACGTCCTCCTGGGGGAGAAATTGCTTGTTTGCGACGCACCACTGACGGTCAGTTGTAACCCTCCCACTCTCATTATGACGATGGAAGGCACAAACTGCGTCGCGATTCAATAATTCAGTCTCCAGCTGACATCTTTCCGAGCAACTAACGGGGCTACGGTGGCCAGGTGTACGTCCTCCTGGGGGTGAAATTGCTTGTTTGCGACGCACCACTGACAGTCAATTGTAACCCTCCCACTCTCATTATGACGATGGAAGGCACAAACTGCGTCGCGATTCAATAATTCAGTCTCCAGCTGACATCTTTCCGAGCAACTAATGGGGCTACGGTGGCCAGGTGTACGTCCTCCAGGAGTTGAAATTGCTTGTTTGCGACGCACCACTGACAGTCAATTGTAACCCTCCCACTCTCATTATGACGATGGAAGGCACAAACTGCGTCGCGATTCAATAATTCAGTCTCCAGCTGACATCTTTCCGAGCAACTAACGGGGCTACGGTGGCCAGGTGTACGTCCTCCTGGGGGTGAAATTCCCTGTTTGCGACGCACCACTGACAGTCAATTGTAACCCTCCCACTCCCATTATGACGATGGAAGGCACAAACTGCGTCGCGATTCAATAATTCAGTCTCCAGCTGACATCGTTCCGAGCAACTAACGGGGCTACGGTGGCGAGGTGTACGTCCTCCTGGGGGTGAAATTGCTTGTTTGCGACGCACCACTGACAGTCAATTGTAACCCTCCAACTCTCATTATGACGATGGAAGGCACAAACTGCGTCGCGATTCAATAATTCAGTCTCCAGCTGACATCTTTCCGAGCAACTAACGGGGCTACGGTGGCCAGGTGTACGTCCTCCTGGGGGTGAAATTGCTTTTTTGCGACGCACCACTGACAGTCAATTATAACCCTCCCACTCTCAATATGACGATGGAAGGCACAAACTGCGTCGCGATTCAATAATTCAGTCTCCAGCTGACATCTTTCGGAGCAACTAACCGGCTACGGTGGCCAGGTGTACGTCCTCCTGGGGGTGAAATTGCTTGTTTGCGACGCACCACTGACAGTCAATTGTAACCCTCCCACTCTCATTATGACGATGGAAGGCACAAACTGCGTCGCGATTCAATAATTCAGTCTCCAGCTGACATCTTTTCGAGCAACTAACGGGGCTACGGTGGGCAGGTGTACGTCCTCCTGGGGGTGAAATTGCTTGTTTGCGACGCACCACTTACAGTCAATTGTAACCCTCCCACTCTCATTATGACGATGGAAGGCACAAATTGCGTCGCGATTCAATAATTCAGTCTCCAGCTGACATCTTTCCGAGCAACTAACCGGCTACGGTGGCCAGGTGTACGTCCTCCTGGGGGTGAAATTACTTGTTTGCGACGCACCACTGACAGTCAATTGTAACCCTCCCACTCTCATTATGACGATGGAAGGCACAAACTGCGTCGCGATTCAATAATTCAGTCTCCAGCTGACATCTTTCCGAGTAACTAACGGGGCTACGGTGGCCAGGTGTACGTCCTCCTGGGGGTGAAATTGCTTGTTTGCGACGCACAACTGACAGTCAATTGTAACCCTCCCACTCTCATTATGACGATGGAAGGCACAAACTGCGTCGCGATTCAATAATTCAGTCGCCAGCTGACATCTTTCCGAGCAACTAACGGGGCTACGGTGGCCAGGTGTACGTCCTCCTGGGGGTGAAATTGCTTGTTTGCGACGCACCACTGACAGTCAATTGTAACCCTCCCACTTTCATTATGACGATGGAAGGCACAAACTGCGTCGCGATTCAATAATTCAGTCTCCAGCTGACATCTTTCGGAGCAACTAACGGGGCTAAGGTGGCCAGGTGTACGTCCCCCTGGGGGTGAAATTGCTTGTTTGCGACGGACCACTGACAGTCAATTGTAACCCTCCCACTCTCATTATGACGATGGAAGGCACAAACTGCGTCGCGATTCAATAATTCAGTCTCCAGCTGACATCTTTCCGAGCAACTAACCGGCTACGGTGGCCAGGTGTACAACCACCTGGGGGTGAAATTGCTTGTTTGCGACGCACCACTGACAGTCAATTGTAACCCTCCCACTCTCATTATGACGATGGAAGGCACAAACTGCGTCGCGATTCAATAATTCAGTCTCCAGCTGACATCTTTCCGAGCAACTAACGGGGCTACGGTGGCCAGGTGTACGTCCTCCTGGGGGTGAAATTGCTTGTTTGCGACGCACCACTGACAGTCAATTGTAACCCTCCCACTCTCATTATGACGATGGAAGGCACAAACTGCGTCGCGATTCAATAATTCAGTCTCCAGCTGACATCTTTCCGAGCAACTAACGGGGCTACGGTGGCCAGGTGTACGTCCTCCTGCGGGGGAAATTGCTTGTTTGCGACGCTCCACTGACAGTCAATTGTAACCCTTCCACTCTCATTATGACGATGGAAGGCACAAACTGCGTCGCGATTCAATAATTCAGTCTCCAGCTGACATCTTTCCGAGCAACTAACGGGGCTACGGTGGCCAGGTGTACGTCCTCCTGGGGGTGAAATTGCTGGTTTGCGACGCACCACTGACAGTCAATTGTAACCCTCCCACTCTCATTATGACGATGGAAGGCACAAACTGCGTCGCGATTCAATAATTCAGTCTCCAGCTGACATCTTTCCGAGCAACTAACGGGGCTACGGTGGCCAGGTGTACGTCCTCCTGGGGGTGAAATTGCTTGTTTGCGACGCACCACTGACAGTCAATTGTAACCCTCCTACTCTCATTATGACGATGGAAGGCACAAACTGTGTCGGGATTCAATAATTCAGTCTCCAGCTGACATCTTTCCGCGCAACTAACGGGGCTACGGTGGCCAGGTGTACGTCCTCCTGAGGGTGAAATTGCTTGTTTGCGACGCACCACTGACAGTCAATAGTAACCCTTCCACTCTCATTATGACGATGGAAGGCACAAACTGCGTCGCGATTCAATAATTCAGTCTCCAGCTGACATCTTTCCGAGCAACTAACGGGGCTACGGTGGCCAGGTGTACGTCCTCCTGGGGGTGAAATTGCTTGTTTGCGACGCACCACTGATAGTCAATTGTAACCCTCCCACTCTCATTATGACGATGGAAGGCACAAACTGCGTCGCGATTCAATAATTCAGTCTCCAGCTGACATCTTTCCGAGCAACTAACGGGGCTACGGTGGCCAGGTGTACGTCCTCCTGGGGGTGAAATTGCTTGTTTGCGACGCACCACTGACAGTCAATTGTAACCCTCCCACTCTCGTTATGACGATGGAAGGCACAAACTGCGTCGCGATTCAATAATTCAGTCTCCAGCTGACATCTTTCCGAGCAACTAACGGGGCTACGGTGGCCAGGTGTACGTCCTCCTGGGGGTGAAATTGCTTGTTTGCGACGCACCACTGACAGTCAATTGTAACCCTCCCACTCTCATTATGACGATGGAAGGCACAAACTGCGTCGCGATTCAATAATTCAGTCTCCAGCTGACATCTTTCCGAGCAACTAACGGGGCTACGGTGGCCAGGTGTACGTCCTCCTGGGGGTGAAATTGCTTGTTTGCGACGCACCACTGACAGTCAATTGTAACCCTCCCACTCTCATTATGACGATGGAAGGCACAAACTGCGTCGCGATTCAATAATTCAGTCTCCAGCTGACATCTTTCCGAGCAACTAACGGGGCTACGGTGGCCAGGTGTACGTCCTCCTGCGGGTGAAATTGCTTGTTTGCGACGCTCCACTGACAGTCAATTGTAACCCTTCCACTCTCATTATGACGATGGAAGGCACAAACTGCGTCGCGATTCAATAATTCAGTCTCCAGCTGACATCTTTCCGAGCAACTAACGGGGCTACGGTGGCCAGGTGTACGTCCTCCTGGGGGTGAAATTGCTGGTTTGCGACGCACCACTGACAGTCAATTGTAACCCTCCCACTCTCATTATGACGATGGAAGGCACAAACGGCGTCGCGATTCAATAATTCAGTCTCCAGCTGACATCTTTCCGAGCAACTAACGGGGCTACGGTGGCCAGGTGTACGTCCTCCTGGGGATGAAATTGCTTGTTTGCGACGGACCACTGACAGTCAATTGTAACCCTCCTACTCTCATTATGACGATGGAAGGCACAAACTGTGTCGCGATTCAATAATTCAGTCTCCAGCTGACATCTTTCCGAGCAACTAACGAGGGTACGGTGGCCAGGTGTACGTCCTCCTGGGGGTGAAATTGCTTGTTTGCGACGCACCACTGACGGTCAGTTGTAACCCTCCCACTCTCATTATGACGATGGAAGGCACAAACTGCGTCGCGATTCAATAATTCAGTCTCCAGCTGACATCTTTCTGAGCAACTAACGGGGCTACGGTGGCCAGGTGTACGTCCTCCTGGGGGTGAAATTGCCTGTTTGCGACGCACCACTGACAATCAATTGTAACCCTCCCACTCTCATTATGACGATGGAAGGCACAAACTGCGTCGCGATTCAATAATTCAGTCTCCAGCTGACATCTTTCCGAGCAACTAACCGGCTACGGTGGCCAGGTGTACGTCCTCCTGGGGGTGAAATTGCTTGTTTGCGACGCACCACTGACAGTCAATTGTAACCCTCCCACTCTCATTATGACGATGGAAGGCACAAACTGCGTCGCGATTCAATAATTCAGTCTCCAGCTGACATCTTTTCGAGCAACTAACGGGGCTACGGTGGCCAGGTGTACGTCCTCCTGGGGGTGAAATTGCTTGTTTGCGACGCACCACTGACAGTCAATTGTAACCCTCCCACTCTCATTATGACGATGGAAGGCACAAATTGCGTCGCGATTCAATAATTCAGTCTCCAGCTGACATCTTTCCGAGCAACTAACCGGCTACGGTGGCCAGGTGTACGTCCTCCTGGGGGTGAAATTACTTGTTTGCGACGCACCACTGACAGTCAATTGTAACCCTCCTACTCTCATTATGACGATGGAAGGCACAAACTGTGTCGCGATTCAATAATTCAGTCGCCAGCTGACATCTTTCCGAGCAACTAACGAGGCTACGGTGGCCAGGTGTACGTCCTCCTGGGGGTGAAATTGCTTGTTTGCGACGCACCACTGACGGTCAGTTGTAACCCTCCCACTCTCATTATGACGATGGAAGGCACAAACTGCGTCGCGATTCAATAATTCAGTCTCCAGCTGACATCTTTCTGAGCAACTAATAGGGCTACGGTGGCCAGGTGTACGTCCTCCTGGAGGTGAAATTGCTTGTTTGCGCCGCACTACTGACAGTCAATTGTAACCCTCCCATTCTCATTATGGCGATGGAAGGCACAAACTGTGTCGTGATACAATAATTCAGTCTCCAGCTGACATCTTTCCGAGCAACTAACGGGGCTACGGTGGCCAGGTGTACGTCCTCCTGGGGGTGAAATTGCTTGTTTGCGACGCACCACTGACAGTCAATTGTAACCCTCCCACTCTCATTATGACGATGGAAGGCACAAACTGCGTCGCGATTCAATAATTCAGTCTCCAGCTGACATCTTTCCGAGCAACTAACGGGGCTACGGTGGCCAGGTGTACGTCCTCCTGGGGGTGAAATTGCTTGTTTGCGACGCACCACTGACAGTCAATTGTAACCCTCCCACTCTCATTATGACGATGGAAGGCACAAACTGCGTCGCGATTCAATAATTCAGTCTCCAGCTGACATCTTTCCGAGCAACTAACGAGGCTACGGTGGCCAGGTGTACGTCCTCCTGGGGGTGAAATTGCTTGTTTGCGACGCACCAGTGACGGTCAGTTGTAACCCTCCCACTCTCATTATGACGATGGAAGGCACAAACTGCGTCGCGATTCAATAATTCAGTCTCCAGCTGACATCTTTCTGAGCAACTAACGGGGCTACGGTGGCCAGGTGTACGTCCTCCTGGGGGTGAAATTGCCTGTTTGCGACGCACCACTGACAGTCAATTGTAACCCTCCCACTCTCATTATGACGATGGAAGGCACAAACTGCGTCGCGATTCAATAATTCAGTCTCCAGCTGACATCTTTCCGAGCAACTAACGGGGCTACGGTGGCCAGGTGTACGTCCTCCTGGGGGTGAAATTGCTTGTTTGCGACGCACCACTGACAGTCAATTGTAACCCTCCCACTCTCATTATGACGATGGAAGGCACAAACTGCGTCGCGATTCAATAATTCAGTCTCCAGCTGACATCTTTTCGAGCAACTAACGGGGCTACGGTGGCCAGGTGTACGTCCTCCTGGGGGTGAAATTGCTTGTTTGCGACGCACCACTGACAGTCAATTGTAACCCTCCCACTCTCATTATGACGATGGAAGGCACAAATTGCGTCGCGATTCAATAATTCAGTCTCCAGCTGACATCTTTCCGAGCAACTAACCGGCTACGGTGGCCAGGTGTACGTCCTCCTGGGGGTGAAATTACTTGTTTGCGACGCACCACTGACAGTCAATTGTAACCCTCCCACTGTCATTATGACGATGGAAGGCACAAATTGCGTCGCGATTCAATAATTTAGTCTCCAGCTGACATCTTTCCGAGCAACTAACGGGGCCACGGTGGCCAGGTGTACGTCCTCCTGGGGGTGAAATTGCTTGTTTGCGACGCACAACTGACAGTCAATTGTAACCCTCCCACTCTCATTATGACGATGGAAGGCACAAACTGCGTCGCGATTCAATAATTCAGTCTCCAGCTGACATCTTTCCGAGCAACTAACGGGGCTACGGTGGCCAGGTGTACGTCCTCCTGGGGGTGAAATTGCTTGTTTGCGACGCACCACTGCCAGTCAATTGTAACCCTCCCACTCTCATTATGACCATGGAAGGCACAAACTGCGTCGCGATTCAATAATTCAGTCTCCAGCTGACATCTTTCCGAGCAACTAACGGGGCTACGGTGGCCAGGTGTACGTCCTCCTGGGGGTGAAATTGCTTGTTTGCGACGCACCACTGACGGTCAGTTGTAACCCTCCCACTCTCATTATGACGATGGAAGGCACAAACTGCGTCGCGATTCCATAATTCAGTCTCCAGCTGACATCATTCCGAGCAACTAACGGGGCTACGGTGGCCAGGTGTACGTCCTCCTGGGGGTGAAATTGCTTGTTTGCGACGCACCACTGACAGTCAATTGTAACCCTCCCACTCTCATTATGACGATGGAAGGCACATACTGCGTAGCGATTCAATAATTCAGTCTCCAGCTGACATCTTTCCGAGCAACTAACCGGCTACGGTGGCCAGGTGTACGTCCTCCTGGGGGTGAAATTGCTTGTTTGCGACGCACCACTGACAGTCAATTGTAACCCTCCCACTCTCATTATGACGATGGAAGGCACAAACTGCGTCGCGATTCAATAATTCAGTCTCCAGCTGACATCTTTCCGAGCAACTAACGGGGCAACGATGGCCAGGTGTACGTCCTCCTGGGGGTGAAATTACTTGTTTGCGACGCACCACTGACAGTCAATTGTAACCCTCCCACTGTCATTATGACGATGGAAGGCACAAATTGCGTCGCGATTCAATAATTTAGTCTCCAGCTGACATCTTTCCGAGCAACTAACGGGGCCACGGTGGCCAGGTGTACGTCCTCCTGGGGGTGAAATTGCTTGTTTGCGACGCACAACTGACAGTCAATTGTAACCCTCCCACTCTCATTATGACGATGGAAGGCACAAACTGCGTCGCGATTCAATAATTCAGTCTCCAGCTGACATCTTTCCGAGCAACTAACGGGGCTACGGTGGCCAGGTGTACGTCCTCCTGGGGGTGAAATTGCTTGTTTGCGACGCACCACTGCCAGTCAATTGTAACCCTCCCACTCTCATTATGACCATGGAAGGCACAAACTGCGTCGCGATTCAATAATTCAGTCTCCAGCTGACATCTTTCCGAGCAACTAACGGGGCTACGGTGGCCAGGTGTACGTCCTCCTGGGGGTGAAATTGCTTGTTTGCGACGCACCACTGACGGTCAGTTGTAACCCTCCCACTCTCATTATGACGATGGAAGGCACAAACTGCGTCGCGATTCCATAATTCAGTCTCCAGCTGACATCATTCCGAGCAACTAACGGGGCTACGGTGGCCAGGTGTACGTCCTCCTGGGGGTGAAATTGCTTGTTTGCGACGCACCACTGACAGTCAATTGTAACCCTCCCACTCTCATTATGACGATGGAAGGCACATACTGCGTAGCGATTCAATAATTCAGTCTCCAGCTGACATCTTTCCGAGCAACTAACCGGCTACGGTGGCCAGGTGTACGTCCTCCTGGGGGTGAAATTGCTTGTTTGCGACGCACCACTGACAGTCAATTGTAACCCTCCCACTCTCATTATGACGATGGAAGGCACAAACTGCGTCGCGATTCAATAATTCAGTCTCCAGCTGACATCTTTCCGAGCAACTAACGGGGCAACGATGGCCAGGTGTACGTCCTCCTGGGGGTGAAATTGCTTGTTTGCGACGCACCACTGACAGTCAATTGTAACCCTCCCACTCTCATTATGACGATGGAAGACACAAACTGCGTCGCGATTCAATAAATCAGTCTCCAGCTGACATCTTTCCGAGCAACTAACGGGGCTACGGTGGCCAGGTGTACGTCCTCCTGGGGGTGAAATTGCTTGTTTGCGACGCACCACTGACAGTCATTTCTAACCCTCCCACTCTCATTATGACGATGGAAGGCACAAACTGCGTCGCGATTCAATAATTCAGTCTCCAGCTGACATCTTTCCGAGCAACTAACGGGGCTACGGTGGCCAGGTGTACGTCCTCCTGGGAGTGAAATTGCTTGTTTGCGACGCACCACTGACGGTCAGTTGTAACCCTCCCAC
Organism: Schistocerca nitens; assembly: GCF_023898315.1. NCBI lineage: Eukaryota > Metazoa > Arthropoda > Insecta > Orthoptera > Acrididae > Schistocerca > Schistocerca nitens. The sequence continues at coordinate 60,540,255 of NC_064617.1, forward strand.
TCTCATTATGACGATGTAAGGCACAAACTGAGTCGCGATTCAATAATTCAGTCGCCAGCTGACATCTTTCCGAGCAACTAACGGGGCTACGGTGGCCAGGTGTACGTCCTCCTGGGGGTGAAATTGCTTGTTTGCGACGCACCACTGACAGTCAATTGTAACCCTCCCACTCTCATTATGACGATGGAAGGCACAAACTGCGTCGCGATTCAATAATTCAGTCTCCAGCTGACATCTTTCCGAGCAACTAACGGGGCTAAGGTGGCCAGGTGTACGTCCTCCTGGGGGTGAAATTGCTTGTTTGCGACGCACCACTGACAGTCAATTGTAACCCTCCCACTCTCATTATGACGATGGAAGGCACAAACTGCGTCGCGATTCAATAATTCAGTCTCCAGCTGACATCTTTCCGAGCAACTAACCGGCTACGGTGGCCAGGTGTACAACCACCTGGGGGTGAAATTGCTTGTTTGCGACGCACCACTGACAGTCAATTGTAACCCTCCCAGTCTCATTATGACGATGGAAGGCACAAACTGCGTCGCGATTCAATAATTCAGTCTCCAGCTGACATCTTTCCGAGCAACTAACGGGGCTACGGTGGCCAGGTGTACGTCCTCCTGGGGGTGAAATTGCTTGTTTGCGACGCTCCACTGACATTCAGTTGTAACCCTCCCACTCTCATTATGACGATGGAAGGCACAAACTGCGTCGCGATTCAATAATTCAGTCTCCAGCTGACATCTTTCCGAGCAACTAACGGGGCTACGGTGGCCAGGTGTACGTCCTCCTGGGGGTGAAATTGCTTGTTTGCGACGCACCACTGACAGTCAGTTGTAACCCTCCCACTCTCATTATGACGATGGAAGGCACAAACTGCGTCGCGATTCAATAATTCAGTCTCCAGCTGACATCTTTCCGAGCAACTAACGGGGCTACGGTGGGCAGGTGTACGTCCTCCTGCGGGTGAAATTGCTTGTTTGCGACGCACCACTGACAGTTGTAACCCTCCCACACTCATTATGACGATGGAAGGCACAAACTGCGTCGCGATTCAATAATTCAGTCTCCAGCTGACATCTTTCCGAGCAACTAACGGGGCTACGGTGGCCAGGTGTACGTCCTCCTGGGGGTGAAATTGCTTGTTTGCGACGCACCACTGACGGTCAGTTGTAACCCTCCCACTCTCATTATGACGATGGAAGGCACAAACTGCGTCGCGATTCAATAATTCAGTCGCCAGCTGACATCTTTCCGAGCAACTAACGGGGCTACGGTGGCCAGGTGTACGTCCTCCTGGGGGTGAAATTGCTTGTTTGCGACGCACCACTGACAGTCAATTGTAACCCTCCCACTCTCATTATGACGATGGAAGGCACAAACTGCGTCGCGATTTAATAATTCAGTCTCCAGCTGACATCTTTCAGAGCAACTAACGGGGCTAAGGTGGCCAAGTGTACGTCCTCCTGGGGGTGAAATTGCTTGTTTGCGACGCACCACTGACAGTCAATTGTAACCCTCCCACTCTCATTATGACGATGGAAGGCACAAACTGCGTCGCGATTCAATAATTCAGTCTCCAGCTGACATCTTTCCGAGCAACTAACCGGCTACGGTGGCCAGGTGTACGTCCACCTGGGGGTGAAATTGCTTGTTTGCGACGCACCACTGACAGTCAATTGTAACCCTCCCACTCTCATTATGACGATGGAAGGCACAAACTGCGTCGCGATTCAATAATTCAGTCTCCAGCTGACATCTTTCCGAGCAACTAACGGGGCTACGGTGGCCAGGTGTACGTCCTCCTGGGGGAGAAATTGCTTGTTTGCGACGCACCACTGACGGTCAGTTGTAACCCTCCCACTCTCATTATGACGATGGAAGGCACAAACTGCGTCGCGATTCAATAATTCAGTCTCCAGCTGACATCTTTCCGAGCAACTAACGGGGCTACGGTGGCCAGGTGTACGTCCTCCTGGGGGTGAAATTGCTTGTTTGCGACGCACCACTGACAGTCAATTGTAACCCTCCCACTCTCATTATGACGATGGAAGGCACAAACTGCGTCGCGATTCAATAATTCAGTCTCCAGCTGACATCTTTCCGAGCAACTAACGGGGCTACGGTGGCCAGGTGTACGTCCTCCAGGAGTTGAAATTGCTTGTTTGCGACGCACCACTGACAGTCAATTGTAACCCTCCCACTCTCATTATGACGATGGAAGGCACAAACTGCGTCGCGATTCAATAATTCAGTCTCCAGCTGACATCTTTCCGAGCAACTAACGGGGCTACGGTGGCCAGGTGTACGTCCTCCTGGGGGTGAAATTGCCTGTTTGCGACGCACCACTGACAGTCAATTGTAACCCTCCCACTCCCATTATGACGATGGAAGGCACAAACTGCGTCGCGATTCAATAATTCAGTCTCCAGCTGACATCGTTCCGAGCAACTAACGGGGCTACGGTGGCGAGGTGTACGTCCTCCTGGGGGTGAAATTGCTTGTTTGCGACGCACCACTGACAGTCAATTGTAACCCTCCAACTCTCATTATGACGATGGAAGGCACAAACTGCGTCGCGATTCAATAATTCAGTCTCCAGCTGACATCTTTCCGAGCAACTAACGGGGCTACGGTGGCCAGGTGTACGTCCTCCTGGGGGTGAAATTGCTTTTTTGCGACGCACCACTGACAGTCAATTATAACCCTCCCACTCTCAATATGACGATGGAAGGCACAAACTGCGTCGCGATTCAATAATTCAGTCTCCAGCTGACATCTTTCGGAGCAACTAACCGGCTACGGTGGCCAGGTGTACGTCCTCCTGGGGGTGAAATTGCTTGTTTGCGACGCACCACTGACAGTCAATTGTAACCCTCCCACTCTCATTATGACGATGGAAGGCACAAACTGCGTCGCGATTCAATAATTCAGTCTCCAGCTGACATCTTTTCGAGCAACTAACGGGGCTACGGTGGGCAGGTGTACGTCCTCCTGGGGGTGAAATTGCTTGTTTGCGACGCACCACTTACAGTCAATTGTAACCCTCCCACTCTCATTATGACGATGGAAGGCACAAATTGCGTCGCGATTCAATAATTCAGTCTCCAGCTGACATCTTTCCGAGCAACTAACCGGCTACGGTGGCCAGGTGTACGTCCTCCTGGGGGTGAAATTACTTGTTTGCGACGCACCACTGACAGTCAATTGTAACCCTCCCACTCTCATTATGACGATGGAAGGCACAAACTGCGTCGCGATTCAATAATTCAGTCTCCAGCTGACATCTTTCCGAGCAACTAACGGGGCTACGGTGGCCAGGTGTACGTCCTCCTGGGGGTGAAATTGCTTGTTTGCGACGCACCATTGACGGTCAGTTGTAACCCTCCCACTCTCATTATGACGATGGAAGGCACAAACTGCGTCGCGATTCCATAATTCAGTCTCCAGCTGACATCTTTCCGAGCATCTAACGGGGCTACGGTGGCCAGGTGTACGTCCTCCTGGGGGTGAAATTGCTTGTTTGCGACGCACCACTGACAGTCAATTGTAACCCTCCCACTCTCATTATGACGATGGAAGGCACAAACTGCGTCGCGATTCAATAATTCAGTCGCCAGCTGACATCTTTCCGAGCAACTAACGGGGCTACGGTGGCCAGGTGTACGTCCTCCTGGGGGTGAAATTGCTTGTTTGCGACGCACCACTGACATTCAATTGTAACCCTCCCACTCTCATTATGACGATGGAAGGCACAAACTGCGTCGCGATTCAATAATTCAGTCTCCAGCTGACATCTTTCGGAGCAACTAACGGGGCTAAGGTGGCCAGGTGTACGTCCCCCTGGGGGTGAAATTGCTTGTTTGCGACGCACCACTGACAGTCAATTGTAACCCTCCCACTCTCATTATGACGATGGAAGGCACAAACTGCGTCGCGATTCAATAATTCAGTCTCCAGCTGACATCTTTCCGAGCAACTAACCGGCTACGGTGGCCAGGTGTACAACCACCTGGGGGTGAAATTGCTTGTTTGCGACGCACCACTGACAGTCAATTGTAACCCTCCCACTCTCATTATGACGATGGAAGGCACAAACTGCGTCGCGATTCAATAATACAGTCTCCAGCTGACATCTTTCCTAGCAACTAACGGGGCTACGGTGGCCAGGTGTACGTCCTCCTGGGGGTGAAATTGCTTGTTTGCGACGCTCCACTGACAGTCAGTTGTAACCCTCCCACTCTCATTATGACGATGGAAGGCACAAACTGCGTCGCGATTCAATAATTCAGTCTCCAGCTGACATCTTTCCGAGCAACTAACGGGGCAACGATGGCCAGGTGTACGTCCTCCTGGGGGTGAAATTGCTTGTTTGCGACGCACCACTGACAGTCAATTGTAACCCTCCCACTCTCATTATGACGATGGAAGACACAAACTGCGTCGCGATTCAATAAATCAGTCTCCAGCTGACATCTTTCCGAGCAACTAACGGGGCTACGGTGGCCAGGTGTACGTCCTCCTGGGGGTGAAATTGCTTGTTTGCGACGCACCACTGACAGTCATTTCTAACCCTCCCACTCTCATTATGACGATGGAAGGCACAAACTGCGTCGCGATTCAATAATTCAGTCTCCAGCTGACATCTTTCCGAGCAAGTAACGGGGCTACGGTGGCCAGGTGTACGTCCTCCTGGGAGTGAAATTGCTTGTTTGCGACGCACCACTGACGGTCAGTTGTAACCCTCCCACTCTCATTATGACGATGTAAGGCACAAACTGAGTCGCGATTCAATAATTCAGTCGCCAGCTGACATCTTTCCGAGCAACTAACGGGGCTACGGTGGCCAGGTGTACGTCCTCCTGGGGGTGAAATTGCTTGTTTGCGACGCACCACTGACAGTCAATTGTAACCCTCCCACTCTCATTATGACGATGGAAGGCACAAACTGCGTCGCGATTCAATAATTCAGTCTCCAGCTGACATCTTTCCGAGCAACTAACGGGGCTAAGGTGGCCAGGTGTACGTCCTCCTGGGGGTGAAATTGCTTGTTTGCGACGCACCACTGACAGTCAATTGTAACCCTCCCACTCTCATTATGACGATGGAAGGCACAAACTGCGTCGCGATTCAATAATTCAGTCTCCAGCTGACATCTTTCCGAGCAACTAACCGGCTACGGTGGCCAGGTGTACAACCACCTGGGGGTGAAATTGCTTGTTTGCGACGCACCACTGACAGTCAATTGTAACCCTCCCAGTCTCATTATGACGATGGAAGGCACAAACTGCGTCGCGATTCAATAATTCAGTCTCCAGCTGACATCTTTCCGAGCAACTAACGGGGCTACGGTGGCCAGGTGTACGTCCTCCTGGGGGTGAAATTGCTTGTTTGCGACGCTCCACTGACATTCAGTTGTAACCCTCCCACTCTCATTATGACGATGGAAGGCACAAACTGCGTCGCGATTCAATAATTCAGTCTCCAGCTGACATCTTTCCGAGCAACTAACGGGGCTACGGTGGCCAGGTGTACGTCCTCCTGGGGGTGAAATTGCTTGTTTGCGACGCACCACTGACAGTCAGTTGTAACCCTCCCACTCTCATTATGACGATGGAAGGCACAAACTGCGTCGCGATTCAATAATTCAGTCTCCAGCTGACATCTTTCCGAGCAACTAAGATGGCTACGGTGGGCAGGTGTACGTCCTCCTGCGGGTGAAATTGCTTGTTTGCGACGCACCACTGACAGTTGTAACCCTCCCACACTCATTATGACGATGGAAGGCACAAACTGCGTCGCGATTCAATAATTCAGTCTCCAGCTGACATCTTTCCGAGCAACTAACGGGGCTACGGTGGCCAGGTGTACGTCCTCCTGGGGGTGAAATTGCTTGTTTGCGACGCACCACTGACGGTCAGTTGTAACCCTCCCACTCTCATTATGACGATGGAAGGCACAAACTGCGTCGCGATTCAATAATTCAGTCGCCAGCTGACATCTTTCCGAGCAACTAACGGGGCTATGGTGGCCAGGTGTACGTCCTCCTGGGGGTGAAATTGCTTGTTTGCGACGCACCACTGACAGTCAATTGTAACCCTCCCACTCTCATTATGACGATGGAAGGCACAAACTGCGTCGCGATTTAATAATTCAGTCTCCAGCTGACATCTTTCAGAGCAACTAACGGGGCTAAGGTGGCCAGGTGTACGTCCTCCTGGGGGTGAAATTGCTTGTTTGCGACGCACCAGTGACAGTCAATTGTAACCCTCCCACTCTCATTATGACGATGGAAGGCACAAACTGCGTCGCGATTCAATAATTCAGTCTCCAGCTGACATCTTTCCGAGCAACTAACCGGCTACGGTGGCCAGGTGTACGTCCACCTGGGGGTGAAATTGCTTGTTTGCGACGCACCACTGACAGTCAATTGTAACCCTCCCACTCTCATTATGACGATGGAAGGCACAAACTGCGTCGCGATTCAATAATTCAGTCTCCAGCTGACATCTTTCCGAGCAACTAACGGGGCTACGGTGGCCAGGTGTACGTCCTCCTGGGGGAGAAATTGCTTGTTTGCGACGCACCACTGACGGTCAGTTGTAACCCTCCCACTCTCATTATGACGATGGAAGGGACAAACTGCGTCGCGATTCAATAATTCAGTCTCCAGCTGATATCTTTCCGAGCAACTAACGGGGCTACGGTGGCCAGGTGTACGTCCTCCTGGGGGTGAAATTGCTTGTTTGCGACGCACCACTGACAGTCAATTGTAACCCTCCCACTCTCATTATGACGATGGAAGGCACAAACTGCGTCGCGATTCAATAATTCAGTCTCCAGCTGACATCTTTCCGAGCAACTAACGGGGCTACGGTGGCCAGGTGTACGTCCTCCAGGAGTTGAAATTGCTTGTTTGCGACGCACCACTGACAGTCAATTGTAACCCTCCCACTCTCATTATGACGATGGAAGGCACAAACTGCGTCGCGATTCAATAATTCAGTCTCCAGCTGACATCTTTCGGAGCAACTAACGGGGCTAAGGTGGCCAGGTGTACGTCCCCCTGGGGGTGAAATTGCTTGTTTGCGACGCACCACTGACAGTCAATTGTAACCCTTCCACTCTCATTATGACGATGGAAGGCACAAACTGCGTCGCGATTCAATAATTCAGTCTCCAGCTGACATCTTTCCGAGCAACTAACGGGGCAACGATGGCCAGGTGTACGTCCTCCTGGGGGTGAAATTGCTTGTTTGCGACGCACCACTGACAGTCAATTGTAACCCTCCCACTCTCATTATGACGATGGAAGACACAAACTGCGTCGCGATTCAATAAATCAGTCTCCAGCTGACATCTTTCCGAGCAACTAACGGGGCTACGGTGGCCAGGTGTACGTCCTCCTGGGGGTGAAATTGCTTGTTTGCGACGCACCACTGACAGTCATTTCTAACCCTCCCACTCTCATTATGACGATGGAAGGCACAAACTGCGTCGCGATTCAATAATTCAGTCTCCAGCTGACATCTTTCCGAGCAAGTAACGGGGCTACGGTGGCCAGGTGTACGTCCTCCTGGGAGTGAAATTGCTTGTTTGCGACGCACCACTGACGGTCAGTTGTAACCCTCCCACTCTCATTATGACGATGTAAGGCACAAACTGAGTCGCAATTCAATAATTCAGTCGCCAGCTGACATCTTTCCGAGCAACTAACGGGGCTACGGTGGCCAGGTGTACGTCCTCCTGGGGGTGAAATTGCTTGTTTGCGACGCACCACTGACAGTCAATTGTAACCCTCCCACTCTCATTATGACGATGGAAGGCACAAACTGCGTCGCGATTCAATAATTCAGTCTCCAGCTGACATCTTTCCGAGCAACTAACGGGGCTAAGGTGGCCAGGTGTACGTCCTCCTGGGGGTGAAATTGCTTGTTTGCGACGCACCACTGACAGTCAATTGTAACCCTCCCACTCTCATTATGACGATGGAAGGCACAAACTGCGTCGCGATTCAATAATTCAGTCTCCAGCTGACATCTTTCCGAGCAACTAACCGGCTACGGTGGCCAGGTGTACAACCACCTGGGGGTGAAATTGCTTGTTTGCGACGCACCACTGACAGTCAATTGTAACCCTCCCAGTCTCATTATGACGATGGAAGGCACAAACTGCGTCGCGATTCAATAATTCAGTCTCCAGCTGACATCTTTCCGAGCAACTAACGGGGCTACGGTGGCCAGGTGTACGTCCTCCTGGGGGTGAAATTGCTTGTTTGCGACGCTCCACTGACATTCAGTTGTAACCCTCCCACTCTCATTATGACGATGGAAGGCACAAACTGCGTCGCGATTCAATAATTCAGTCTCCAGCTGACATCTTTCCGAGCAACTAACGGGGCTACGGTGGCCAGGTGTACGTCCTCCTGGGGGTGAAATTGCTTGTTTGCGACGCACCACTGACAGTCAGTTGTAACCCTCCCACTCTCATTATGACGATGGAAGGCACAAACTGCGTCGCGATTCAATAATTCAGTCTCCAGCTGACATCTTTCCGAGCAACTAAGATGGCTACGGTGGGCAGGTGTACGTCCTTCTGCGGGTGAAATTGCTTGTTTGCGACGCACCACTGACAGTTGTAACCCTCCCACACTCATTATGACGATGGAAGGCACAAACTGCGTCGCGATTCAATAATTCAGTCTCCAGCTGACATCTTTCCGAGCAACTAACGGGGCTATGGTGGCCAGGTGTACGTCCTCCTGGGGGTGAAATTGCTTGTTTGCGACGCACCACTGACAGTCAATTGTAACCCTCCCACTCTCATTATGACGATGGAAGGCACAAACTGCGTCGCGATTTAATAATTCAGTCTCCAGCTGACATCTTTCAGAGCAACTAACGGGGCTAAGGTGGCCAGGTGTACGTCCTCCTGGGGGTGAAATTGCTTGTTTGCGACGCACCACTGACAGTCAATTGTAACCCTCCCACTCTCATTATGACGATGGAAGGCACAAACTGCGTCGCGATTCAATAATTCAGTCTCCAGCTGACATCTTTCCGAGCAACTAACCGGCTACGGTGGCCAGGTGTACGTCCACCTGGGGGTGAAATTGCTTGTTTGCGACGCACCACTGACAGTCAATTGTAACCCTCCCACTCTCATTATGACGATGGAAGGCACAAAATGCGTCGCGATTCAATAATTCAGTCTCCAGCTGACATCTTTCCGAGCAACTAACGGGGCTACGGTGGCCAGGTGTACGTCCTCCTCGGGGAGAAATTGCTTGTTTGCGACGCACCACTGACGGTCAGTTGTAACCCTCCCACTCTCATTATGACGATGGAAGGGACAAACTGCGTCGCGATTCAATAATTCAGTCTCCAGCTGATATCTTTCCGAGCAACTAACGGGGCTACGGTGGCCAGGTGTACGTCCTCCTGGGGGTGAAATTGCTTGTTTGCGACGCACCACTGACAGTCAATTGTAACCCTCCCACTCTCATTATGACGATGGAAGGCACAAACTGCGTCGCGATTCAATAATTCAGTCTCCAGCTGACATCTTTCCGAGCAACTAACGGGGCTACGGTGGCCAGGTGTACGTCCTCCAGGAGTTGAAATTGCTTGTTTGCGACGCACCACTGACAGTCAATTGTAACCCTCCCACTCTCATTATGACGATGGAAGACACAAACTGCGTCGCGATTCAATAAATCAGTCTCCAGCTGACATCTTTCCGAGCAACTAACGGGGCTACGGTGGCCAGGTGTACGTCCTCCTGGGGGTGAAATTGCTTGTTTGCGACGCACCACTGACAGTCATTTCTAACCCTCCCACTCTCATTATGACGATGGAAGGCACAAACTGCGTCGCGATTCAATAATTCAGTCTCCAGCTGACATCTTTCCGAGCAAGTAACGGGGCTACGGTGGCCAGGTGTACGTCCTCCTGGGAGTGAAATTGCTTGTTTGCGACGCACCACTGACGGTCAGTTGTAACCCTCCCACTCTCATTATGACGATGTAAGGCACAAACTGAGTCGCGATTCAATAATTCAGTCGCCAGCTGACATCTTTCCGAGCAACTAACGGGGCTACGGTGGCCAGGTGTACGTCCTCCTGGGGGTGAAATTGCTTGTTTGCGACGCACCACTGACAGTCAATTGTAACCCTCCCACTCTCATTATGACGATGGAAGGCACAAACTGCGTCGCGATTCAATAATTCAGTCTCCAGCTGACATCTTTCCGAGCAACTAACGGGGCTAAGGTGGCCAGGTGTACGTCCTCCTGGGGGTGAAATTGCTTGTTTGCGACGCACCACTGACAGTCAATTGTAACCCTCCCACTCTCATTATGACGATGGAAGGCACAAACTGCGTCGCGATTCAATAATTCAGTCTCCAGCTGACATCTTTCCGAGCAACTAACCGGCTACGGTGGCCAGGTGTACAACCACCTGGGGGTGAAATTGCTTGTTTGCGACGCACCACTGACAGTCAATTGTAACCCTCCCAGTCTCATTATGACGATGGGAGGCACAAACTGCGTCGCGATTCAATAATTCAGTCTCCAGCTGACATCTTTCCGAGCAACTAACGGGGCTACGGTGGCCAGGTGTACGTCCTCCTGGGGGTGAAATTGCTTGTTTGCGACGCTCCACTGACATTCAGTTGTAACCCTCCCACTCTCATTATGACGATGGAAGGCACAAACTGCGTCGCGATTCAATAATTCAGTCTCCAGCTGACATCTTTCCGAGCAACTAACGGGGCTACGGTGGCCAGGTGTACGTCCTCCTGGGGGTGAAATTGCTTGTTTGCGACGCACCACTGACAGTCAGTTGTAACCCTCCCACTCTCATTATGACGATGGAAGGCACAAACTGCGTCGCGATTCAATAATTCAGTCTCCAGCTGACATCTTTCCGAGCAACTAAGATGGCTACGGTGGGCAGGTGTACGTCCTCCTGCGGGTGAAATTGCTTGTTTGCGACGCACCACTGACAGTTGTAACCCTCCCACACTCATTATGACGATGGAAGGCACAAACTGCGTCGCGATTCAATAATTCAGTCTCCAGCTGACATCTTTCCGAACAACTAACGGGGCTACGGTGGCCAGGTGTACGTCCTCCTGGGGGTGAAATTGCTTGTTTGCGACGCACCACTGACGGTCAGTTGTAACCCTCCCACTCTCATTATGACGATGGAAGGCACAAACTGCGTCGCGATTCAATAATTCAGTCGCCAGCTGACATCTTTCCGAGCAACTAACGGGGCTATGGTGGCCAGGTGTACGTCCTCCTGGGGGTGAAATTGCTTGTTTGCGACGCACCACTGACAGTCAATTGTAACCCTCCCACTCTCATTATGACGATGGAAGGCACAAACTGCGTCGCGATTTAATAATTCAGTCTCCAGCTGACATCTTTCAGAGCAACTAACGGGGCTAAGGTGGCCAGGTGTACGTCCTCCTGGGGGTGAAATTGCTTGTTTGCGACGCACCACTGACAGTCAATTGTAACCCTCCCACTCTCATTATGACGATGGAAGGCACAAACTGCGTCGCGATTCAATAATTCAGTCTCCAGCTGACATCTTTCCGAGCAACTAACCGGCTACGGTGGCCAGGTGTACGTCCACCTGGGGGTGAAATTGCTTGTTTGCGACGCACCACTGACAGTCAATTGTAACCCTCCCAGTCACATTATGACGATGGAAGGCACAAACTGCGTCGCGATTCAATAATTCAGTCTCCAGCTGACATCTTTCCGAGCAACTAACGGGGCTACGGTGGCCAGGTGTACGTCCTCCTGGGGGAGAAATTGCTTGTTTGCGACGCACCACTGACGGTCAGTTGTAACCCTCCCACTCTCATTATGACGATGGAAGGGACAAACTGCGTCGCGATTCAATAATTCAGTCTCCAGCTGATATCTTTCCGAGCAACTAACGGGGCTACGGTGGCCAGGTGTACGTCCTCCTGGGGGTGAAATTGCTTGTTTGCGACGCACCACTGACAGTCAATTGTAACCCTCCCACTCTCATTATGACGATGGAAGGCACAAACTGCGTCGCGATTCAATAATTCAGACTCCAGCTGACATCTTTCCGAGCAACTAACGGGGCTACGGTGGCCAGGTGTACGTCCTCCAGGAGTTGAAATTGCTTGTTTGCGACGCACCACTGACAGTCAATTGTAACCCTCCCACTCTCATTATGACGATGGAAGGCACAAACTGCGTCGCGATTCAATAATTCAGTCTCCAGCTGACATCTTTCGGAGCAACTAACGGGGCTAAGGTGGCCGGGTGTACGTCCCCCTGGGGGTGAAATTGCTTGTTTGCGACGCACCACTGACAGTCAATTGTAACCCTCCCACTCTCATTATGACGATGGAAGGCACAAACTGCGTCGCGATTCAATAATTCAGTCTCCAGCTGACATCTTTCCGAGCAACTAACGGGGCAACGATGGCCAGGTGTACGTCCTCCTGGGGGTGAAATTGCTTGTTTGCGACGCACCACTGACAGTCAATTGTAACCCTCCCACTCTCATTATGACGATGGAAGACACAAACTGCGTCGCGATTCAATAAATCAGTCTCCAGCTGACATCTTTCCGAGCAACTAACGGGGCTATGGTGGCCAGGTGTACGTCCTCCTGGGGGTGAAATTGCTTGTTTGCGACGCACCACTGACGGTCAGTTGTAACCCTCCCACTCTCATTATGACGATGTAAGGCACAAACTGAGTCGCGATTCAATAATTCAGTCGCCAGCTGACATCTTTCCGAGCAACTAACGGGGCTACGGTGGCCAGGTGTACGTCCTCCTGGGGGTGAAATTGCTTGTTTGCGACGCACCACTGACAGTCAATTGTAACCCTCCCACTCTCATTATGACGATGGAAGGCACAAACTGCGTCGCGATTCAATAATTCAGTCTCCAGCTGACATCTTTCCGAGCAACTAACGGGGCTAAGGTGGCCAGGTGTACGTCCTCCTGGGGGTGAAATTGCTTGTTTGCGACGCACCACTGACAGTCAATTGTAACCCTCCCACTCTCATTATGACGATTGAAGGCACAAACTGCGTCGCGATTCAATAATTCAGTCTCCAGCTGACATCTTTCCGAGCAACTAACCGGCTACGGTGGCCAGGTGTACAACCACCTGGGGGTGAAATTGCTTGTTTGCGACGCACCACTGACAGTCAATTGTAACCCTCCCAGTCTCATTATGACGATGGAAGGCACAAACTGCGTCGCGATTCAATAATTCAGTCTCCAGCTGACATCTTTCCGAGCAACTAACGGGGCTACGGTGGCCAGGTGTACGTCCTCCTGGGGGTGAAATTGCTTGTTTGCGACGCTCCACTGACATTCAGTTGTAACCCTCCCACTCTCATTATGACGATGGAAGGCACAAACTGCGTCGCGATTCAATAATTCAGTCTCCAGCTGACATCTTTCCGAGCAACTAACGGGGCTACGGTGGCCAGGTGTACGTCCTCCTGGGGGTGAAATTGCTTGTTTGCGACGCACCACTGACAGTCAGTTGTAACCCTCCCACTCTCATTATGACGATGGAAGGCACAAACTGCGTCGCGATTCAATAATTCAGTCTCCAGCTGACATCTTTCCGAGCAACTAAGATGGCTACGGTGGGCAGGTGTACGTCCTCCTGCGGGTGAAATTGCTTGTTTGCGACGCACCACTGACAGTTGTAACCCTCCCACACTCATTATGACGATGGAAGGCACAAACTGCGTCGCGATTCAATAATTCAGTCTCCAGCTGACATCTTTCCGAGCAACTAACGGGGCTATGGTGGCCAGGTGTACGTCCTCCTGGGGGTGAAATTGCTTGTTTGCGACGCACCACTGACAGTCAATTGTAACCCTCCCACTCTCATTATGACGATGGAAGGCACAAACTGCGTCGCGATTTAATAATTCAGTCTCCAGCTGACATCTTTCAGAGCAACTAACGGGGCTAAGGTGGCCAGGTGTACGTCCTCCTGGGGGTGAAATTGCTTGTTTGCGACGCACCACTGACAGTCAATTGTAACCCTCCCACTCTCATTATGACGATGGAAGGCACAAACTGCGTCGCGATTCAATAATTCAGTCTCCAGCTGACATCTTTCCGAGCAACTAACCGGCTACGGTGGCCAGGTGTACGTCCACCTGGGGGTGAAATTGCTTGTTTGCGACGCACCACTGACAGTCAATTGTAACCCTCCCACTCTCATTATGACGATGGAAGGCACAAAATGCGTCGCGATTCAATAATTCAGTCTCCAGCTGACATCTTTCCGAGCAACTAACGGGGCTACGGTGGCCAGGTGTACGTCCTCCTGGGGGAGAAATTGCTTGTTTGCGACGCACCACTGACGGTCAGTTGTAACCCTCCCACTCTCATTATGACGATGGAAGGGACAAACTGCGTCGCGATTCAATAATTCAGTCTCCAGCTGATATCTTTCCGAGCAACTAACGGGGCTACGGTGGCCAGGTGTACGTCCTCCTGGGGGTGAAATTGCTTGTTTGCGACGCACCACTGACAGTCAATTGTAACCCTCCCACTCTCATTATGACGATGGAAGGCACAAACTGCGTCGCGATTCAATAATTCAGTCTCCAGCTGACATCTTTCCGAGCAACTAACGGGGCTACGGTGGCCAGGTGTACGTCCTCCAGGAGTTGAAATTGCTTGTTTGCGACGCACCACTGACAGTCAATTGTAACCCTCCCACTCTCTTTATGACGATGGGAGGCACAAACTGCGTCGCGATTCAATATTTCAGTCTCCAGCTGACATCTTTCCGAGCAACTAACGGGGCTACGGTGGCCAGGTGTACGTCCTCCTGGGGATGAAATTGCCTGTTTGCGACGCACCACTGACAGTCAATTGTAACCCTCCCACTCCCATTATGACGATGGAAGGCACAAACTGCGTCGCGATTCAATAATTCAGTCTCCAGCTGACATCGTTCCGAGCAACTAACGGGGCTACGGTGGCCAGGTGTACGTCCTCCTGGGGGTGAAATTGCTTGTTTGCGACGCACCACTGACAGTCAATTGTAACCCTCCAACTCTCATTATGACGATGGAAGGCACAAACTGCGTCGCGATTCAATAATTCAGTCTCCAGCTGACATCTTTCCGAGCAACTAACGGGGCTACGGTGGCCAGGTGTACGTCCTCCTGGGGGTGAAATTGCTTTTTTGCGACGCACCACTGACAGTCAATTATAACCCTCCCACTCTCAATATGACGATGGAAGGCACAAACTGCGTCGCGATTCAATAATTCAGTCTCCAGCTGACATCTTTCGGAGCAACTAACCGGCTACGGTGGCCAGGTGTACGTCCTCCTGGGGGTGAAATTGCTTGTTTGCGACGCACCACTGACAGTCAATTGTAACCCTCCCACTCTCATTATGACGATGGAAGGCACAAACTGTGTCGCGATTCAATAATTCAGTCTCCAGCTGACATCTTTTCGAGCAACTAACGGGGCTACAGTGGGCAGGTGTACGTCCTCCTGGGGGTGAAATTGCTTGTTTGCGACGCACCACTGACAGTCAATTGTAACCCTCCCACTCTCATTATGACGATGGAAGGCACAAATTGCGTCGCGATTCAATAATTCAGTCTCCAGCTGACATCTTTCCGAGCAACTAACCGGCTACGGTGGCCAGGTGTACGTCCTCCTGGGGGTGAAATTACTTGTTTGCGACGCACCACTGACAGTCAATTGTAACCCTCCCACTCTCATTATGACGATGGAAGGCACAAACTGCGTCGCGATTCAATAATTCAGTCTCCAGCTGACATCTTTCCGAGCAACTAACGGGGCTACGGTGGCCAGGTGTACGTCCTCCTGGGGGTGAAATTGCTTGTTTGCGACGCACAACTGACAGTCAATTGTAACCCTCCCACTCTCATTATGACGATGGAAGGCACAAACTGCGTCGCGATTCAATAATTCAGTCTCCAGCTGACATCTTTCCGAGCAACTAACGGGGCTACGGTGGCCAGGTGTACGTACTCCTGGGGGTGAAATTGCTTGTTTGCAACGCACCATTGACGGTCAGTTGTAACCCTCCCACTCTCATTATGACGATGGAAGGCACAAACTGCGTCGCGATTCCATAATTCAGTCTCCAGCTGACATCTTTCCGAGCATCTAACGGGGCTACGGTGGCCAGGTGTACGTCCTCCTGGGGGTGAAATTGCTTGTTTGCGACGCTCCACTGACAGTCAATTGTAACCCTCCCACTCTCATTATGACGATGGAAGGCACAAACTGCGTCGCGATTCAATAATTCAGTCGCCAGCTGACATCTTTCCGAGCAACTAACGGGGCTACGGTGGCCAGGTGTACGTCCTCCTGGGGGTGAAATTGCTTGTTTGCGACGCACCACTGACAGTCAATTGTAACCCTCCCACTCTCATTATGACGATGGAAGGCACAAACTGCGTCGCGATTCAATAATTCAGTCTCCAGCTGACATCTTTCGGAGCAACTAACGGGGCTAAGGTGGCCAGGTGTACGTCCCCCTGGGGGTGAAATTGCTTGTTTGCGACGCACCACTGACAGTCAATTGTAACCCTCCCACTCTCATTATGACGATGGAAGGCACAAACTGCGTCGCGATTCAATAATTCAGTCTCCAGCTGACATCTTTCCGAGCAACTAACCGGCTACGGTGGCCAGGTGTACAACCACCTGGGGGTGAAATTGCTTGTTTGCGACGCACCACTGACAGTCAATTGTAACCCTCCCACTCTCATTAAGACGATGGAAGGCACAAACTGCGTCGCGATTCAATAATTCAGTCTCCAGCTGACATCTTTCCGAGCAACTAACGGGGCTACGGTGGCCAGGTGTACGTCCTCCTGGGGGTGAAATTGCTTGTTTGCGACGCTCCACTGACAGTCAGTTGTAACCCTCCCACTCTCATTATGACGATGGAAGGCACAAACTGCGTCGCGATTCTATAATTCAGTCTCCAGCTGACATCTTTCCGAGCAACTAACGGGGCTACGGTGGGCAGGTGTACGTCCTCCTGGGGGTGAAATTGCTTGTTTGCGACGCACCACTGACAGTCAGTTGTAACCCTCCCACTCTCATTATGACGATGGAAGGCACAAACTGCGTCGCGATTCAATAATTCAGTCTCCAGCTGACATCTTTCCGAGCAACTAACGGGGCTACGGTGGGCAGGTGTACGTCCTCCTGCGGGTGAAATTGCTTGTTTGCGACGCACCACTGACAGTCAGTTGTAACCCTCCCACTCTCATTATGACGATGGAAGGCACAAACTGCGTCGCGATTCAATAATTCAGTCTCCAGCTGACATCTTTCCGAGCAACTAACGGGGCTACGGTGGCCAGGTGTACGTCCTCCTGGGGGTGAAATTGCTTGTTTGCGACGCACCACTGACGGTCAGTTGTAACCCTCCCACTCTCATTATGACGATGGAAGGCACAAACTGCGTCGCGATTCAATAATTCATTCGCCAGCTGACATCTTTCCGAGCAACTAACGGGGCTACGGTGGCCAGGTGTACGTCCTCCTGGGGGTGAAATTGCTTGTTTGCGACGCACCACTGACAGTCAATTGTAACCCTCCCACTCTCATTATGACGATGGAAGGCACAAACTGCGTCGCGATTTAATAATTCAGTCTCCAGCTGACATCTTTCGGAGCAACTAACGGGGCTAAGGTGGCCAGGTGTACGTCCTCCTGGGGGTGAAATTGCTTGTTTGCGACGCACCACTGACAGTCAATTGTAACCCTCCCACTCTCATTATGACGATGGAAGGCACAAACTGCGTCGCGATTCAATAATTCAGTCTCCAGCTGACATCTTTCCGAGCAACTAACCGGCTACGGTGGCCAGTTGTACGTCCACCTGGGGGTGAAATTGCTTGTTTGCGACGCACCACTGACAGTCAATTGTAACCCTCCCACTCTCATTATGACGATGGAAGGCACAAACTGCGTCGCGATTCAATAATTCAGTCTCCAGCTGACATCTTTCCGAGCAACTAACGGGGATACGGTGGCCAGGTGTACGTCCTCCTGGGGGAGAAATTGCTTGTTTGCGACGCACCACTGACGGTCAGTTATAACCCTCCCACTCTCATTATGACGATGGAAGGCACAAACTGCGTCGCGATTCAATAATTCAGTCTCCAGCTGACATCTTTCCGAGCAACTAACGGGGCTACGGTGGCCAGGTGTACGTCCT
Source organism: Schistocerca nitens (assembly GCF_023898315.1). Classification (NCBI taxonomy): domain Eukaryota; kingdom Metazoa; phylum Arthropoda; class Insecta; order Orthoptera; family Acrididae; genus Schistocerca; species Schistocerca nitens. Next base: position 60,558,518 of record NC_064617.1, read on the forward strand.
CCTGGGGGTGAAATTGCTTGTTTGCGACGCACCACTGACAGTCAATTGTAACCCTCCCACTCTCATTATGACGATGGAAGGCACAAACTGCGTCGCGATTCAATAATTCAGTCTCCAGCTGACATCTTTCCGAGCAACTAACGGGGCTACGGTGGCCAGGTGTACGTCCTCCAGGAGTTGAAATTGCTTGTTTGCGACGCACCACTGACAGTCAATTGTAACCCTCCCACTCTTATTATGACGATGGAAGGCACAAACTGCGTCGCGATTCAATAATTCAGTCTCCAGCTGACATCTTTCCGAGCAACTAACGGGGCTACGGTGGCCAGGTGTACGTCCTCCTGGGGGTGAAATTGCTTGTTTGCGACGCACCACTGACAGTCAATTGTAACCCTCCCAATCTCATTATGACGATGGAAGGCACAAACTGCGTCGCGATTCAATAATTCAGTCTCCAGCTGACATCTTTCCGAGCAACTAACGGGGCTACGGTGGCCAGGTGTACGTCCTCCAGGAGTTGAAATTGCTTGTTTGCGACGCACCACTGACAGTCAATTGTAACCCTCCCACTCTCATTATGACGATGGAAGGCACAAACTGCGTCGCGATTCAATAATTCATTCTCCAGCTGACATCTTTCCGAGCAACTAACGGAGCTACGGTGGCCAGGTGTACGTCCTCCTGGGGGTGAAATTGCTTGTTTGCGACGCACCACTGACAGTCAATTGTAACCCTCCCACTCCCATTATGACGATGGAAGGCACAAACTGCGTCGCGATTCAATAATTCAGTCTCCAGCTGACATCTTTCCGAGCAACTAACGGGGCTACGGTGGCCAGGTGTACGTCCTCCTGGGGGTGAAATTGCTTGTTTGCGACGCACCACTGACAGTCAATTGTAACCCTCCAACTCTCATTATGACGATGGAAGGCACAAACTGCGTCGCGATTCAATAATTCAGTCTCCAGCTGACATCTTTTCGAGCAACTAACGGGGCTACGGTGGGCAGGTGTACGTTCTCCTGGGGGTGAAATTGCTTGTTTCCGACGCACCACTGACAGTCAATTGTAACCCTCCCACTCTCATTATGACGATGGAAGGCACAAATTGCGTCGCGATTCAATACTTCAGTCACCAGCTGACATCTTTCCGAGCAACTAACCGGCTACGGTGGCCAGGTGTACGTCCTCCTGGGGGTGAAATTACTTGTTTGCGACGCACCACTGACAGTCAATTGTAACCCTCCCACTCTCATTATGACGATGGAAGGCACAAACTGCGTCGCGATTCAATAATTCAGTCTCCAGCTGACATCTTTCCGAGCAACTAACGGGGCTACGGTGGCCAGGTGTACGTCCTCCTGGGGGTGAAATTGCTTGTTTGCGACGCACAACTGACAGTCAATTGTAACCCTCCCACTCTCATTATGACGATGGAAGGCACAAACTGCGTCGCGATTCAATAATTCAGTCTCCAGCTGACATCTTTCCGAGCAACTAACGGGGCTACGGTGGCCAGGTGTACGTCCTCCTGGGGGTGAAATTGCTTGTTTGCGACGCACCACTGACAGTCAATTGTAACCCTCCCACTCTCATTATGACGATGGAAGGCACAAACTGCGTCGCGATTCAATAATTCAGTCTCCAGCTGACATCTTTCCGAGCAACTAACGGGGCTACGGTGGCCAGGTGTACGTCCTCCTGGGGGTGAAATTGCTTGTTTGCGACGCACCACTGACGGTCAGTTGTAACCCTCCCACTCTCATTATGACGATGGAAGGCACAAACTGCGTCGCGATTCAATAATTCAGTCGCCAGCTGACATCTTTCCGAGCAACTAACGGGGCTACGGTGGCCAGGTGTACGTCCTCCTGGGGGTGAAATTGCTTGTTTGCGACGCACCACTGACAGTCAATTGTAACCCTCCCACTCTCATTATGACGATGGAAGGCACAAACTGCGTCGCGATTCAATAATTCAGTCTCCAGCTGACATCTTTTGGAGCAACTAACGGGGCTAAGGTGGCCAGGTGTACGTCCCCCTGGGGGTGAAATTGCTTGTTTGCGACGCACCACTGACAGTCAATTGTAACCCTCCCACTCTCATTATGACGATGGAAGGCACAAACTGCGTCGCGATTCAATAATTCAGTCTCCAGCTGACATCTTTCCGAGCAACTAACCGGCTACGGTGGCCAGGTGTACAACCACCTGGGGGTGAAATTGCTTGTTTGCGACGCACCACTGACAGTCAATTGTAACCCTCCCACTCTCATTATGACGATGGAAGGCACAAACTGCGTCGCGATTCAATAATTCAGTCTCCAGCTGACATCTTTCCGAGCAACTAACGGGGCTACGGTGGCCAGGTGTACGTCCTCCTGGGGGTGAAATTGCTTGTTTGCGACGCTCCACTGACAGTCAGTTGTAACCCTCCCACTCTCATTATGACGATGGAAGGCACAAACTGCGTCGCGATTCAATAATTCAGTCTCCTGCTGACATCTTTCCGAGCAACTAACGGGGCTACGGTGGGCAGGTGTACGTCCTCCTGGGGGTGAAATTGCTTGTTTGCGACGCACCACTGACAGTCAGTTGTAACCCTCCCACTCTCATTATGACGATGGAAGGCACAAACTGCGTCGCGATTCAATAATTCAGTCTCCAGCTGACATCTTTCCGAGCAACTAACGGGGCTACGGTGGGCAGGTGTACGTCCTCCTGCGGGTGAAATTGCTTGTTTGCGACGCACCACTGACAGTCAGTTGTAACCCTTCCACTCTCATTATGACGATGGAAGGCACAAACTGCGTCGCGATTCAATAATTCAGTCTCCAGCTGACATCTTTCCGAGCAACTAACGGGGCTACGGTGGCCAGGTGTACGTCCTCCTGGGGGTGGAATTGCTTGTTTGCGACGCACCACTGAAGGTCAGTTGTAACCCTCCCACTCTCATTATGACGATGGAAGGCACAAACTGCGTCGCGATTCAATAATTCAGTCACCAGCTGACATCTTTCGGAGCAACTAACGGGGCTAAGGTGGCCAGGTGTACGTCCTCCTGGGGGTGAAATTGCTTGTTTGCGACGCACCACTGACAGTCAATTGTAACCCTCCCACTCTCATTATGACGATGGAAGGTAGAAACTGCGTCGCGATTCAATAATTCAGTCTCCAGCTGACATCTTTCCGAGCAACTAACCGGCTACGGTGGCCAGGTGTACGTCCACCTGGGGGTGAAATTGCTTGTTTGCGACGCACCACTGACAGTCAATTGTAACCCTCCCACTCTCATTATGACGATGGAAGGCACAAACTGCGTCGCGATTCAATAATTCAGTCTCCAGCTGACATCTTTCCGAGCAACTAACGGGGCTACGGTGGCCAGGTGTACGTCCTCCTGGGGGAGAAATTGCTTGTTTGCGACGCACCACTGATGGTCAGTTGTAACCCTCCCACTCTCATTATGACGATGGAAGGCACAAACTGCGTGGCGATTCAATAATTCAGTCTCCAGCTGACATCTTTCCGAGCAAATAACGGGGCTACGGTGGCCAGGTGTACGTCCTCCTGGGGGTGAAATTGCTTGTTTGCGACGCACCACTGACAGTCAATTGTAACCCTCCCACTCTCATTATGACGATGGAAGGCACAAACTGCGTCGCGATTCAATAATTCAGTCTCCAGCTGACATCATTCCGAGCAACTAACGGGGCTACAGTGGCCAGGTGTACGTCCTACTGGGGGTGATATTGCTTGTTTGCGACGCACCACTGACAGTCAATTGTAACCCTCCCACTCTCATTATGACGATGGACGGCACAAACTGCGTCGCGATTCAATAATTCAGTCTCCAGCTGACATCTTTCCGAGCAACTAACGGGGCTACGGTGGCCAGGTGTACGTCCTCCTGGGGGTGAAATTGCTTGTTTGCGACGCACCACTGACAGTCAATTGTAACCCTCCCACTCTCATTATGACGATGGAAGGCACAAACTGCGTCGCGATTCAATAATTCAGTCTCCAGTTGACATCTTTCCGAGCAACTAACGGGGCTACGGTGGCCAGGTGTACGTCCTCCTGGGGGTGAAATTGCTTGTTTGCGACGCACCACTGACAGTCAATTGTAACCCTCCCACTCTCATTATGACGATGGAAGGCACAAACTGCGTCGCGATTCAATAATTCAGTCTCCAGTTGACATCATTCCGAGCAACTAACGGGGCTACAGTGGCCAGGTGTACGTCCTACTGGGGGTGAAATTGCTTGTTTGCGACGCACCACTGACAGTCAATTGTAACCCTCCCACTCTCATTATGACGATGGAAGGCACAAACTGCGTCGCGATTCAATAATTCAGTCTCCAGCTGACATCTTTCCGAGCAACTAACCGGCTACGGTGGCCAGGTGTACGTCCTCCTGGGGGTGAAATTGCTTGTTTGCGACGCACCACTGACAGTCAATTGTAACCCTCCCACTCTCATTATGACGATGGAAGGCACAAACTGCGTCGCGATTCAATAATTCAGTCTCTAGCTGACATCTTTCCGAGCAACTAACGGGGCTACGGTGGCCAGGTGTACGTCCTCCTGGAGTTGAAATTGCTTGTTTGCGACGCACCACTGACAGTCAATTGTAACCCTCCCACTCTCATTATGACGATGGAAGGCACAAACTGCGTCGCGATTCAATAATTCAGTCTCCAGCTGACATCTTTCCGAGCAACTAACCGGCTACGGTGGCCAGGTGTACGTCCTCCTGGGGGTGAAATTGCTTGTTTGCGACGCACCACTGACAGTCAATTGTAGCCCTCCCACTCTCATTATGACGATGGAAGGCACAAACTGCGTCGCGATTCAATAATTCAGTCTCCAGCTGACATCGTTCCGAGCAACTAACGGGGCTACGGTGGCCAGGTGTACCTCCTGGGGGTGAAATTGCTTCTTTGCGAGGCACCACTGACAGTCAATTATAACCCTCCCACTCTCATTATGACGATGGAAGACACAAACTCCGTCGCGATTCAATAATTCAGTCTCCAGCTGACATCTTTCCGAGCAACTAACGGGGCTACGGTGGCCAGGTGTACGTCCTCCTGGGGGTGAAATTGCTTGTTTGCGACGCACCACTGACAGTCAATTGCAACCCTCCCACTCTCATTATGACGATGGAAGGCACAAACTACGTCGCGATTCAATACTTCAGTCTCCAGCTGACATCATTCCGAGCAACTAACGGGGCTACGGTGGCCAGGTGTACGTCCTACTGGGGGTGAAATTGCTTGTTTGCGACGCACCACTGCCAGTCAATTGTAACCCTCCTACTCTCATTATGACGATGGAAGGCACAAACTCCGTCGCGATTCAATAATTCAGTCTCCAGCTGACATCTTTCCGAGCAACTAACGGGGCTACGGTGGCCAGGTGTACGTCCTCCTGGGGGTGAAATTGCTTGTTTGCGACGCACCACTGACAGTCAATTGTAACCCTCCCACTCTCATTATGACGATGGAAGGCACAAACTGCGTCGCGATTCAATAATTCAGTCTCCAGCTGACATCATTCCGAGCAACTAACGGGGCTACAGTGGCCAGGTGTACGTCCTACTGGGGGTGAAATTGCTTGTTTGCGACGCACCACTGACAGTCAATTGTAACCCTCCCACTCTCATTATGACGATGGAAGGCACAAACTGCGTCGCGATTCAATAATTCAGTCTCCAGCTGACATCTTTCCGAGCAACTAACCGGCTACGGTGGGCAGGTGTACGTCCTCCTGGGGGTGAAATTGCTTGTTTGCGACGCACCACTGACAGTCAATTGTAACCCTCCCACTCTCATTATGACGATGGAAGGCACAAACTGCGTCGCGATTCAATAATTCAGTCTCCAGCTGACATCTTTCCGAGCAACTAACGGGGCTACGGTGGCCAGGTGTACGTCCTCCTGGGGGTGAAATTGCTTGTTTGCGACGCACCACTGACAGTCAATTGTAACCCTCCAACTCTCATTATGACGATGGAAGGCACAAACTGCGTCGCGATTCAATAATTCAGTCTCCAGCTGACATCTTTCCGAGCAACTAACCGGCTACGGTGGCCAGGTGTACGTCCTCCTGGGGGTGAAATTGCTTGTTTGCGACGCACCACTGACAGTCAATTGTAACCCTCCCACTCTCATTATGACGATGGAAGGCACAAACTGCGTCGCGATTCAATAATTCAGTCTCCAGCTGACATCTTTCCGAGCAACTAACGGGGCTACGGTGGCCAGGTGTACGTCCTCCTGGGGGTGAAATAGCTTGTTTGCGACGTACCACTGGCAGTCAATTGTAACCCTCCCACTCTCATTATGACGATGTAAGGCACAAACTGCGTCGCGATTCAATAATTCAGTCTCCAGCTGACAGCATTCCGAGCAACTAACGGGGCTACAGTGGCCAGGTGTACATCCTCCTGGGGGTGAAATTGCTTGTTTGCGACGCACCACTGACAGTCAGTTGTAACCCTCCCACTCTCATTATGACGATGGAAGGCACAAACTGCGTCGCGATTCAATAATTCAGTCTCCAGCTGACATCTTTCCGAGCAACTAATGGGGCTACGGTGGCCAGGTGTACGTCCTCCTGGGGGTGAAATTGCTTGTTTGCGACGCACCACTGACAGTCAGTTGTAACCCTCCCACTCTCATTATGACGATGGAAGGCACAAACTGCGTCGCGATTCAATAATTCAGTCTCCAGCTGACATCTTTCCGAGCAACTAACGGGGCTACGGTGGCCAGGTGTACGTCCTCCTGGGGGTGAAATTGCTTGTTTGCGACGCACCACTGACAGTCAGTTGTAACCCTCCCACTGTCATTATGACGATGGAAGGCACAAACTGCGTCGCGATTCAATAATTCAGTCTCCAGCTGACATCTTTCCGAGCAACTAACGGGGCTACGGTGGCCAGGTGTACGTCCTCCTGGGGGTGAAATTGCTTTTTTGCGACGCACCACTGACAGTCAATTGTAACCCTCCCACTCTCATTATGACGATGGAAGGCACAAACTGCGTCGCGATTCAATAATTCAATCTCCAGCTGACATCTTTCCGAGCAACTAACGGGGCTACGGTGGCCAGGTGTACGTCCTCCTGGGGGTGAAATTGCTTGTTTGCGACGCACCACTGACAGTCAATTGTAACCCTCCCACTCTCATTATGACGATGGAAGGCACAAACTGTGTCGCGATTCAATAATTCAGTCTCCAGCTGACATCTTTCCGAGCAACTAACCGGCTACGGTGGCCAGGTGTACGTCCTCCTGGGGGTGAAATTGCTTGTTTGCGACGCACCACTGACAGTCAGTTGCAACCCTCCCACTCTCATTATGACGATGGAAGGCACAAACTGCGTCGCGATTCAATAATTCAGTCTCCAGCTGACATCATTCCGAGCAACTAACGGGGCTACAGTGGCCAGGTGTACGTCCTCCTGGGGGTGAAATTGCTTGTTTGCGACGCACCACTGACAGTCAATTGTAACCCTCCCACTCTCATTATGACGATGGAAGGCACAAACTGCGTCGCGATTCAATAATTCAGTCTCCAGCTGACATCTTTCCGAGCAACTAACGGGGCTACGGTGGCCAGGTGTACGTCCTCCTGGGGGTGAAATAGCTTGTTTGCGACGTACCACTGGCAGTCAATTGTAACCCTCCCACTCTCATTATGACGATGTAAGGCACAAACTGCGTCGCGATTCAATAATTCAGTCTCCAGCTGACAGCATTCCGAGCAACTAACGGGGCTACAGTGGCCAGGTGTACATCCTCCTGGGGGTGAAATTGCTTGTTTGCGACGCACCACTGACAGTCAGTTGTAACCCTCCCACTCTCATTATGACGATGGAAGGCACAAACTGCGTCGCGATTCAATAATTCAGTCTCCAGCTGACATCTTTCCGAGCAACTAATGGGGCTACGGTGGCCAGGTGTACGTCCTCCTGGGGGTGAAATTGCTTGTTTGCGACGCACCACTGACAGTCAGTTGTAACCCTCCCACTCTCATTATGACGATGGAAGGCACAAACTGCGTCGCGATTCAATAATTCAGTCTCCAGCTGACATCTTTCCGAGCAACTAACGGGGCTACGGTGGCCAGGTGTACGTCCTCCTGGGGGTGAAATTGCTTGTTTGCGACGCACCACTGACAGTCAGTTGTAACCCTCCCACTGTCATTATGACGATGGAAGGCACAAACTGCGTCGCGATTCAATAATTCAGTCTCCAGCTGACATCTTTCCGAGCAACTAACGGGGCTACGGTGGCCAGGTGTACGTCCTCCTGGGGGTGAAATTGCTTTTTTGCGACGCACCACTGACAGTCAATTGTAACCCTCCCACTCTCATTATGACGATGGAAGGCACAAACTGCGTCGCGATTCAATAATTCAATCTCCAGCTGACATCTTTCCGAGCAACTAACGGGGCTACGGTGGCCAGGTGTACGTCCTCCTGGGGGTGAAATTGCTTGTTTGCGACGCACCACTGACAGTCAATTGTAACCCTCCCACTCTCATTATGACGATGGAAGGCACAAACTGTGTCGCGATTCAATAATTCAGTCTCCAGCTGACATCTTTCCGAGCAACTAACCGGCTACGGTGGCCAGGTGTACGTCCTCCTGGGGGTGAAATTGCTTGTTTGCGACGCACCACTGACAGTCAGTTGCAACCCTCCCACTCTCATTATGACGATGGAAGGCACAAACTGCGTCGCGATTCAATAATTCAGTCTCCAGCTGACATCTTTCCGAGCAACTAACGGGGCTACGGTGGCCAGGTGTACGTCCTCCTGGGGGTGAAATAGCTTGTTTGCGACGTACCACTGGCAGTCAATTGTAACCCTCCCACTCTCATTATGACGATGTAAGGCACAAACTGCGTCGCGATTCAATAATTCAGTCTCCAGCTGACAGCATTCCGAGCAACTAACGGGGCTACAGTGGCCAGGTGTACATCCTCCTGGGGGTGAAATTGCTTGTTTGCGACGCACCACTGACAGTCAGTTGTAACCCTCCCACTCTCATTATGACGATGGAAGGCACAAACTGCGTCGCGATTCAATAATTCAGTCTCCAGCTGACATCTTTCCGAGCAACTAATGGGGCAACGGTGGCCAGGTGTACGTCCTCCTGGGGGTGAAATTGCTTGTTTGCGACGCACCACTGACAGTCAGTTGTAACCCTCCCACTCTCATTATGACGATGGAAGGCACAAACTGCGTCGCGATTCAATAATTCAGTCTCCAGCTGACATCTTTCCGAGCAACTAACGGGGCTACGGTGGCCAGGTGTACGTCCTCCTGGGGGTGAAATTGCTTGTTTGCGACGCACCACTGACAGTCAGTTGTAACCCTCCCACTGTCATTATGACGATGGAAGGCACAAACTGCGTCGCGATTCAATAATTCAGTCTCCAGCTGACATCTTTCCGAGCAACTAACGGGGCTACGGTGGCCAGGTGTACGTCCTCCTGGGGGTGAAATTGCTTTTTTGCGACGCACCACTGACAGTCAATTGTAACCCTCCCACTCTCATTATGACGATGGAAGGCACAAACTGCGTCGCGATTCAATAATTCAATCTCCAGCTGACATCTTTCCGAGCAACTAACGGGGCTACGGTGGCCAGGTGTACGTCCTCCTGGGGGTGAAATTGCTTGTTTGCGACGCACCACTGACAGTCAATTGTAACCCTCCCACTCTCATTATGACGATGGAAGGCACAAACTGTGTCGCGATTCAATAATTCAGTCTCCAGCTGACATCTTTCCGAGCAACTAACCGGCTACGGTGGCCAGGTGTACGTCCTCCTGGGGGTGAAATTGCTTGTTTGCGACGCACCACTGACAGTCAGTTGCAACCCTCCCACTCTCATTATGACGATGGAAGGCACAAACTGCGTCGCGATTCAATAATTCAGTCTCCAGCTGACATCATTCCGAGCAACTAACGGGGCTACAGTGGCCAGGTGTACGTCCTCCTGGGGGTGAAATTGCTTGTTTGCGACGCACCACTGACAGTCAATTGTAACCCTCCCACTCTCATTATGACGATGGAAGGCACAAACTGCGTCGCGATTCAATAATTCAGTCTCCAGCTGACATCTTTCCGAGCAACTAACGGGGCTACGGTGGCCAGGTGTACGTCCTCCTGGGGGTGAAACTGCTTGTTTGCGACGCACCACTGACAGTCAATTGTAATCCTCCCACTCTCATTATGACGATGGAAGGCACAAACTGCGTCGCGATTCAATAATTCAGTCTCCAGCTGACATCGTTCAGAGCAACTAACGGGGCTACGGTGGCCAGTGTACGTCCTCCTGGGGGTGAATTGCTTGTTTGCGACGCACCACTGACAGTCAATTGTAACCCTCCCACTCTCATTATGACGATGGAAGGCAAAAAACTGCGTCGCGATTCAATAATTCAGTCTCCAGCTGACATCTATCCGAGCAACTAACGGGGCTACGGTGGTCAGGTGTACGTCCTCCTGGGGGTGAAATTGCTTCTTTGCGACGCACCACTGACAGTCAATTATAACCCTCCCACTCTCATTATGACGTTGGAAGACACAAACTCCGTCGCGATTCAATAATTCAGTCTCCAGCTGACATCTTTCCGAGCAACTAACGGGGCTACGGTGGCCAGGTGTACGTCCCCATGGGGGTGAAATTGCTTGTTTGCGACGCACCACTGACAGTCAATTGTAACCCTCCCACTCTCATTATGACGATGGAAGGCACAAACTGCGTCGCGATTCAATAATTCAGTCTCCAGCTGACATCTTTCCGAGCAACTAACGGGGCTTCGGTGGCCAGGTGTACGTCCTCCTGGGGATGAAATTGCTTGTTTGCGACGCACCACTGACAGTCAATTGTAACCCTCCCACTCTCATTATGACGATAGAAGGCACAAACTCCGTCGCGATTCAATAATTCAGTCTCCAGCTGACATCTTTCCGAGCAACTAACGGGGCTACGGTGGCCAGGTGTACGTCCTCCTGGGAGTGAAATTGCTTGTTTGCGACGCACCACTGACGGTCAGTTGTAACCCTCCCACTCTCATTATGACGATGGAAGGCACAAACTGCGTCGCGATTCAATAATTCCGTCGCCAGCTGACATCTTTCCGAGCAACTAACGGGGCTACGGTGGCCAGGTGTACGTCCTCCTGGGGGTGAAATTGCTTGTTTGCGACGCACCACTGACAGTCAATTGTAACCCTCCCACTCTCATTATGACGATGGAAGGCACAAACTGCGTCGCGATTCAATAATTCAGTCTCCAGCTGACATCTTTCCGAGCAACTAACTGGGCTAAGGTGGCCAGGTGTACGTCCTCCTGGGGGTGAAATTGCTTGTTTGCGACGCACCACTGACAGTCAATTGTAACCCTCCCACTCTCATTATGACGATGGAAGGCACAAACTGCGTCGCGATTCAATAATTCAGTCTCCAGCTGACATCTTTCCGAGCAACTAATGGGGCTACGGTGGCCAGGTGTACGTCCACCTGGGGGTGAAATTGCTTGTTTGCGACGCACCACTGACAGTCAATTGTAACCCTCCCACTCTCATTATGACGATGGAAGGCACAAACTGCGTCGCGATTCAATAATTCAGTCTCCAGCTGACATCTTTCCGAGCAACTAACGGGGCTACGGTGGCAAGGTGTACGTCCTCCTGGGGGTGAAATTGCTTGTTAGCGACGCACCACTGACAGTCAATTGTAACCCTCTCACTCTCATTATGACGATGGAAGGCACAAACTGCGTCGCGATTCAATAATTCAGTCTCCAGCTGACATCTTTCCGAGCAACTAACTGGCTACGGTGGCCAGGTGTACGTCCTCCTGGGGGTGAAATTGCTTGTTTGCGACGCACCACTGACAGTCAATTGTAACCCTCCCACTCTCATTATGACGATGGAAGGCACAAACTGCGTCGCGATTCAATAATTCAGTCTCCAGCTGACATCGTTCCGAGCAACTAACGGGGCTACGGTGGCCAGGTGTACGTCCTCCTGGGGGTGAAATTGCTTGTTTGCGACGCACCACTGACAGTCAATTGTAACCCTCCCACTCTCATTATGACGATGGAAGGCACAAACTGCGTCGCGATTCAATAATCCAGTCTCCAGCTGACATCTTTCCGAGCAACTAACGGGGCTACGGTGGCCAGGTGTACGTCCTCCTGGGGGTGAAATTGCTTGTTTGCGACACACCACTGACAGTCAGTTGTAACCCTCCCACTTTCATTATGACGATGGAAGGCACAAACTGCGTCGCGATTCAATAATTCAGTCTCCAGCTGACATCTTTCGGAGCAACTAACGGGGCTAAAGTGGCCAGGTGTACGTCATCCTGGGGGTGAAATTGCTTGTTTGCGACGCACCACTGACAGTCAATTGTAACCCTCCCACTCTCATTATGACGATGGAAGGCACAAACTGCGTCGCGATTCAATAATTCAGTCTCCAGCTGACATCTTTCCGAGCAACTAATGGGGCTACGGTGGCCAGGTGTACGTCCACCTCGGGGTGAAATTGCTTGTTTGCGACGCACCACTGACAGTCAATTGTAACCCTCCCACTCTCATTATGACGATGGAAGGCACAAACTGCGTCGCGATTCAATAATTCAGTCTCCAGCTGACATCTTTCCGAGCAACTAACGGGGCTACAGTGGCAAGGTGTACGTCCTCCTGGGGGTGAAATTGCTTGTTTGCGACGCACCACTGACAGTCAGTTGTAACCCTCCCACTCTCATTATGACGATGGAAGGCACAAACTGCGTCGCGATTCAATAATTCAGTCTCCAGCTGACATCTTTCCGAGCAACTAACGGGGCTACGGTGGCCAGGTGTACGTCCTCCTGGGGGTGAAATTGCTTGTTTGCGACGCACCACTGACAGTCAATTGTAACCCTCCCACTCTCATTATGACGATGGAAGGCACAAACTGCGTCGCGATTCAATAATTCAGTCTCCAGCTGACATCTTTCCGAGCAACTAACGGGGCTACGGTGGCCAGGTGTACGTCCTCCTGGGGGTGAAATTGCTTGTTTGCGACGCACCACTGACAGTCAATTGTAACCCTCCCACTCTCATTATGACGATGGAAGGCACAAACTGCGTCGCGATTCAATAATTCAGTCTCCAGCTCACATCGTTCCGAGCAACTAACGGGGCTACGGTGGCCAGTGTACGTCCTCCTGGGGGTGAATTGCTTGTTTGCGACGCACACTGACAGTCAATTGTAACCCTCCCACTCTCATTACGACGATGGAAGGCAAAAAACTGTGTCGCGCGTCAATAATTCAGTCTCCAGCTGACATCTTTCCGAGCAACTAACGGGGCTACGTTGGCCAGGTGTACCTCCTGGGGGTGAAATTGCTTCTTTGCGACGCACCACTGACAGTCAATTGTAACCCTCCCACTCTCATTATGACGATGGAAGGCACAAACTGCGTCGCGATTCAATAATTCAGTCTCCAGCAGACATCTTTCCGAGCAACTAACGGGGCTACGGTGGGCAGGTGTACGTCCTCCTGGGGGTGAAATTGCTTGTTTGCGACGCACCACTGACAGTCAGTTGTAACCCTCCCACTCTCATTATGACGATGGAAGGTACAAACTGCGTCGCGATTCAATAATTCAGTCTCCAGCTGACATCTTTCCGAACAACTAACGGGGCTACGGTGGCCAGGTGTACGTCCTCCTGGGGGTGAAATTGCTTGTTTGCGACGCACCACTGACAGTCAATTGCAACCCTCCCACTCTCATTATGACGATGGGAGGCACAAACTGCGTCGCGATTCAATAATTCAGTCTCCAGCTGACATCATTCCGATCAACTAACGGGGCTACGGTGGCCAGGTGTACGTCCTCCTGGAGGTGAAATTGCTTGTTTGGGACGCACCACTGACAGTCAATTGTAACCCTCCCACTCTCATTATGACGGTGGAAGGCACAAACTGCGTCGCGATTCAATAATTCAGTCTCCAGCTGACATCTTTCCGAGCAACTAACGGGGCTACGGTGGCCAGGTGTACGTCCTCCTGGGGGTGAAATTGCTTGTTTGCGACGCACCACTGACAGTCAATTGTAACCCTCCCACTCTCATTATGACGATGGAAGGCACAAACTGCGTCGCGATTCAATAATTCAGTCTCCAGCTGACATCTTTCCGAGCAACTAACGGGGCTACGGTGGCCAGGTGTACGTCCTCCTGGGGGTGAAATTGCTTGTTTGCGACGCACCACTGACAGTCACTTGTAACCCTCCCACTCTCATTATGACGATGGAAGGCACAAACTGCGTCGCGATTCAATAATTCAGTCTCCAGCTGACATCTTTCCGAGCAACTAACCGGCTACGGTGGCCAGGTGTACGTCCTCCTGGGGGTGAAATTGCTTGTTTGCGACGCACCACTGACAGTCAATTGTAACCCTCCCACTCTCATTATGACGATGGAAGGCACAAACTGCGTCGCGATTCAATAATTCAGTCTCCAGCTGACATCGTTCCGAGCAACTAACGGGGCTACGGTGGCCAGGTGTACCTCCTGGGGGTGAAATTGCTTCTTTGCGAGGCACCACTGACAGTCAATTATAACCCTCCCACTCTCATTATGACGATGGAAGACACAAACTCCGTCGCGATTCAATAATTCAGTATCCAGCTGACATCTTTCCGAGCAACTAACGGGGCTACGGTGGCCAGGTGTACGTCCCCATGGGGGTGAAATTGCTTGTTTGCGACGCACCACTGACAGTCAATTGTAACCCTCCCACTCTCATTATGACGATGGAAGGCACAAACTGCGTCGCGATTCAATAATTCAGTCTCCAGCTGACATCTTTCCGAGCAACTAACGGGGCTACGGTGGCCAGGTGTACGTCCTCCTGGGGGTGAAATTGCTTGTTTGCGACGCACCACTGACAGTCAATTGTAACCCTCCCACTCTCATTATGACGATGGAAGGCACAAACTGCGTCGCGATTCAATAATTCAGTCTCCAGCTGACATCTTTCCGTGCAACTAACGGGGCTACGGTGGCCAGGTGTACGTCCTCCTGGGGGTGAAATTGCTTGTTTGCGACGCACCACTGACAGTCAATTGTAACGTTCCCACTCTCATTATAACGATGGAAGGCACAAACTGCGTCGCGATTCAATAATTCAGTCTCCAGCTGACATCTTTCCGAGCAACTAACGGGGCTACGGTGGGCAGTTGTACGTCCTCCTGGGGGTGAAATTGCTTGTTTGCGACGCACCACTGACAGTCAGTTGTAACCCTCCCACTCTCATTATGACCATGGAAGGCACAAACTGCGTCGCGATTCAATAATTCAGTCTCCAGCTGACATCTTTCCGAGCAACTAACGGGGCTACGGTGGCCTGGTGTACGTCCTCCTGGGGGTGAAATTGCTTGTTTGCGACGCACCACTGACAGTCAATTGTAACCCTCCCACTCTCATTATGACGATGGAAGGCACAAACTGCGTCGCGATTCAATAATTCAGTCTCCAGCTGACATTTTCCCGAGCAACTAACGGGGCTACGGTGGCCAGGTGTACGTCCTCCTGGGGGTGAAATTGCTTGTTTGCGACGCACCACTGACAGTCAATTGTAACCCTCCCACTCTCATTATGACGATGGAAGGCACAAACTGCGTCGCGATTCAATAATTCAGTCTCCAGCTGACATCTTTCCGAGCAACTAACGGGGCTACGGTGGCCAGGTGTACGTCCTCCTGGGGGTGAAATTGCTTGTTTGCGACGCACCACTGACAGTCAATTGTAACCCTCCCACTCTCATTATGACGATGGAAGGCACAAACTGCGTCGCGATTCAATAATTCAGTCTCCAGCTGACATCGTTCCGAGCAACTAACGGGGCTACGGTGGCCAGGTGTACCTCCTGGGGGTGAAATTGCTTCTTTGCGAGGCACCACTGACAGTCAATTATAACCCTCCCACTCTCATTATGACGATGGAAGACACAAACTCCGTCGCGATTCAATAATTCAGTATCCAGCTGACATCTTTCGGAGCAACTAACGGGGCTACGGTGGCCAGGTGTACGTCCCCATGGGGGTGAAATTGCTTGTTTGCGACGCACCACTGACAGTCAATTGTAACCCTCCCACTCTCATTATGACGATGGAAGGCACAAACTGCGTCGCGATTCAATAATTCAGTCTCCAGCTGACATCTTTCCGAGCAACTAACGGGGCTACGGTGGCCAGGTGTACGTCCTCCTGGGGGTGAAATTGCTTGTTTGCGACGCACCACTGACAGTCAATTGTAACCCTCCCACTCTCATTATGACGATGGAAGGCACAAACTGCGTCGCGATTCAATAATTCAGTCTCCAGCTGACATCTTTCCGAGCAACTAACGGGGCTACGGTGGCCAGGTGTACGTCCTCCTGGGGGTGAAATTGCTTGTTTGCGACGCACCACTGACAGTCAATTGTAACGTTCCCACTCTCATTATGACGATGGAAGGCACAAACTGCGTCGCGATTCAATAATTCAGTCTCCAGCTGACATCTTTCCGAGCAACTAACGGGGCTACGGTGGGCAGTTGTACGTCCTCCTGGGGGTGAAATTGCTTGTTTGCGACGCACCACTGACAGTCAGTTGTAGCCCTCCCACTCTCATTATGACCATGGAAGGCACAAACTGCGTCGCGATTCAATAATTCAGTCTCCAGCTGACATCTTTCCGAGCAACTAACGGGGCTACGGTGGCCTGGTGTACGTCCTCCTGGGGGTGAAATTGCTTGTTTGCGACGCACCACTGACAGTCAATTGTAACCCTCCCACTCTCATCATGACGATGGAAGGCACAAACTGCGTCGCGATTCAATAATTCAGTCTCCAGCTGACATTTTCCCGAGCAACTAACGGGGCTACGGTGGCCAGGTGTACGTCCTCCTGGGGGTGAAATTGCTTGTTTGCGACGCACCACTGACAGTCAATTGTAACCCTCCCACTCTCATTATGACGATGGAAGGCACAAACTGCGTCGCGATTCAATAATTCAGTCTCCAGCTGACATCGTTCCGAGCAACTAACGGGGCTACGGTGGCCAGGTGTACGTCCTCCTGGGGGTGAATTGCTTGTTTGCGACGCACCACTGACAGTCAATTGTAACCCTCCCACTCTCATTATGACGATGGAAGGCAAAAAACTGCGTCGCGATTCAATAATTCAGTCTCCAGCTGACATCTTTCCGAGCAACTAACGGGGCTACGGTGGCCAGGTGTACGTCCTCCTGGGGGAGAAATTGCTTCTTTGCGACGCACCACTGACAGTCAATTATAACCCTCCCACTCTCATTATGACGATGGAAGACACAAACTGCGTCGCGATTCAATAATTCAGTCTCCAGCTGACATCTTTCCGAGCAACTAACGGGGCTACGGTGGCCAGGTGTACGTCCTCCTGGGGGTGAAATTGCTTGTTTGCGACGCACCACTGAAAGTCAATTGTAACACTCCCACTCTCATTATGACGATGGAAGGCACAAACTGCGTCGCGATTCAATAATTCAGTCTCCAGCTGACATCTTTCCGAGCAACTACCGGGGCTACGGTGGCCAGGTGTACGTCCTCCTGAGGGTGAAATTGCTTGTTTGCGACGCACCACTGACAGTCAATTGTAACCCTCCCACTCTCATTATGACGATGGAAGGCACAAACTGCGTCGCGATTCAATAATTCAGTCTCCAGCTGACATCTTTCCGAGCAACTAACCGGCTACGGTTGCCAGGTGTACGTCCTCCTGGGGGTGAAATTGCTTGTTTGCGACGCACCACTGACAGTCAATTGTAACCCTCCCACTCTCATTATGACGATGGATGGCACAAACTGCGTCGCGATTCAATAATTCAGTCTCCAGCTGACATCTTTCCGAGCAACTAACGGGGCTACGGTGGCCAGGTGTACGTCCTCCTGGGGGTGAAATTGCTTGTTTGCGACGCACCACTGACAGTCAATTGTAACCCTCCCACTCTCATTATGACGATAGAATGCACAAACTGCGTCACGATTCAATAATTCAGTCTCCAGCTGACATCTTTCCGAGCAACTAACGAGGCAACGGTGGCCAGGTGTACGTCCTCCTGGGGGTGAAATTGCTTGTTTGCGACGCACCACTGACAGTCAATTGTAACCCTCCCACTCTCATTATGACGATGGAAGGCACAAACTGCGTCGCGAATCAATAATTCAGTCTCCAGCTGACATCTTTCCGAGCAACTAACCGGCTACGGTGGCCAGGTGTACGTCCTCCTGGGGGTGAAATTGGTTGTTTGCGACGCACCACTGACGGTCAGTTGTAACCCTCCCACTCTCATTATGACGATGGAAGGCACAAACTGCGTCGCGATTCAATAATTCAGTCTCCAGCTGACATCTTTCCGAGCAACTAACGAGGCTACGGTGGCCAGGTGTACGTCCTCCTGGGGGTGAAATTGCTTGTTTGCGACGCACCACTGACAGTCAATTGTAACCCTCCCACTCTCATTATGACGATGGAAGGCACAAACTGCGTCGCGATTCAATAATTCAGTCTCCAGCTGACATCTTTCCGAGCAACTAACGGGGCTACGGTGGCCAGGTGTACCTCCTCCTGGGGGTGAAATTGCTTGTTTGCGACGCACCACTGACAGTCAATTGTAACCCTCCCACTCTCATTATGACGATGGAAGGCACAAACTGCGTCGCGATTCAATAATTCTGTCTCCAGCTGACATCTTTCCGAGCAACTAACGGGGCTACGGTGGCCAGGTGTACGTTCTCCTGGGGGTGAAATTACTTGTTTGCGACGCACCACTGACAGTCAGTTGTAACCCTCCCACTCTCATTATGACGATGGAAGGCACAAACTGCGTCGCGATTCAATAATTCAGTCTCCAGCTGACATCTTTCCGAGCAACTAAGGGGGCTACGGTGGCCAGGTGTACGTCCTCCTGTGGGTGAAATTGCTTGTTTGCGACGCACCACTGACGGTCAGTTGTAACCCTCCCACTCTCATTATGACGATGGAAGGCACAAACTGCGTCGCGATTCAATAATTCAGTCTCCAGCTGACATCTTTCCGAGCAACTAACGGCGCTACGGTGGCCAGGTGTACGTCCTCCTGGGGGTGAAATTGCTTGTTTGCGACGCACCACTCACAGTCAATTATAACCCTCCCACTCTCATTATGACGATGGAAGGCACAAACTGCGTCGCGATTTAATAATTCAGTCTCCAGCTGTCATCTTTCCGAGCAACTAACGGGGCTACGGTGGCCAGGTGTACGTCCTCCTGGGGGTGAAATTGCTTGTTTGCGACACACCACTGACAGTCAATTGTAACCCTCCCACTCTCATTATGACGATGGAAGGCACAAACTGCGTCGCGATTCAATAATTCAGTCTCCAGCTGACATCTTTCCGAGCAACTAACGGGGCTACGGTGGCCAGGTGTACGTCCTCCTGGGGGTGAAATTGCTTGTTTGCGACGCACCACTGACAGTCAATTGTAACGTTCCCACTCTCATCATGACGATGGAAGGCACAAACTGCGTCGCGATTCAATAATTCAGTCTCCAGCTGACATCTTTCCGAGAAACTAACCAGCTACGGTGGCCAGGTGTACGTCCTCCTGGGGGTGAAATTGCTTGTTTGCGACGCACCACTGACAGTCAATTGTAACCCTCCCACTCTCATTATGACGATGGAAGGCACAAACTGCGTCGCGATTCAATAATTCAGTCTCCAGCTGACATCTTTCGGAGCAACTAACGGGGCTACGGTGGCCAGGTGTACGTCCCCATGGGGGTGAAATTGCTTGTTTGCGACGCACCACTGACAGTCAATTGTAACCCTCCCACTCTCATTATGACGATGGAAGGCACAAACTGCGTCGCGATTCAATAATTCAGTCTCCAGCTGACATCTTTCCGAGCAACTAACGGGGCTACGGTGGCCAGGTGTACGTCCTCCTGGGGGTGAAATTGCTTGTTTGCGACGCACCACTGACAGTCAATTGTAACCCTCCCACTCTCATTATGACGATGGAAGGCACAAACCGTGTCGCGATTCAATAATTCAGTCTCCAGCTGACATCTTTCCGAGCAACTAACCTGCTACGGTGGCCAGGTGTACGTCCTCCTGGGGGTGAAATTGCTTGTTTGCGACGCACCACTGACAGTCAATTGTAACACTCCCACTCTCATTATGACGATGGAAGGCACAAACTGCGTCGCGATTCAATAATTCAGTCTCCAGCTGACATCTTTCCGAGCAACTACCAGGCTACGGTGGCCAGGTGTACGTCCTCCTGGGGGTTAAATTGCTTGTTTGCGACGCACCACTGACAGTCAATTGTAACCCTCCCACTCTCATTATGACGATGGAAGGCACAAACTGCGTCGCGATTCAATAATTCAGTCTCCAGCTGACATCTTTCCGAGCAACTAACGGGGCTACGGTGGCCAGGTGTACGTCCTCCTGGGGGTGAAATTGCTTGTTTGCGACGCACCACTGACAGTCAATTGTAACCCTCCCACTCTCATTATGACGATGGAAGGCACAAACTGCGTCGCGATTCAATAATTCAGTCTCCAGCTGACATCTTTCCGAGCATTTAACGGGGCTATGGTGGGCAGGTGTACGTCCTCCTGGGGGTGAAATTGCTTGTTTGCGACGCACCACTGACAGTCAATTGTAACCCTCCCACTCTCATTATGACGATGGAAGGCACAAACTGCGTCGCGATTCAATAATTCAGTCTCCAGCTGACATCTTTCCGAGCAACTAACGGGGCTACGGTGGCCAGGTGTACGTCCTCCTGGGGGTGAAATTGCTTGTTTGCGACGCACCACTGACAGTCAATTGTAACCCTCCCACTCTCATTATGACGATGGAAGGCACAAACTGCGTCGCGATTCAATAATTCAGTCTCCAGCTGACATCTTTCCGATCAACTAACGGGGCTACGGTGGCCAGGTGTACGTCCTCCTGGGGGTGAAATTGCTTGTTTGCGACGCACCACTGACAGTCAATTGTAACCCTCCCACTCTCATTATGACGATAGAAGGCACAAACTGCGTCGCGATTCAATAATTCAGTCTCCAGCTGACATCTTTCCGAGCAACTAACGAGGCTACGGTGGCCAGGTGTACGTCCTCCTGGGGGTGAAATTGCTTGTTTGCGACGCACCACTGACAGTCAATTGTAACCCTCCCACTCTCATTATGACGATGGAAGGCACAAACTGCGTCGCGATTCAATAATTCAGTCTCCAGCTGACATCTTTCCGAGCAACTAACGGGGCTACGGTGGCCAGGTGTACCTCCTCCTGGGGGTGAAATTGCTTGTTTGCGACGCACCACTGACAGTGAATTGTAACCCTCCCACTCTCATTATGACGATGGAAAGCACAAACTGCGTCGCGATTCAATAATTCAGTCTCCAGCTGACATCTTTCCGAGCAACTAACGGGGCTACGGTGGCCAGGTGTACGTTCTCCTGGGGGTGAAATTGCTTGTTGGCGACGCACCACTGACAGTCAGTTGTAACCCTCCCACTCTCATTATGACCATGGAAGGCACAAACTGCGTCGCGATTCAATAATTCAGTCTCCAGCTGACATCTTTCCGAGCAACTAACGGGGCTACGGTGGCCAGGTGTACGTCCTCCTGGGGGTGAAATTGCTTGTTTGCGACGCACCACTGACGGTCAGTTGTAACCCTCCCACTCTCATTATGACGATGGAAGGCACAAACTGCGTCGCGATTCAATAATTCAGTCTCCAGCTGACATCTTTCCGAGCAACTAACGACGCTACGGTGGCCAGGTGTGCGTCCTCCTGGGGGTGAAATTGCTTGTTTGCGACGCACCACTGACAGTCAATTATAACCCCCCCACTCTCATTATGACGATGGAAGGCACAAACTGCGTCGCGATTTAATAATTCAGTCTCCAGCTGTCATCTTTCCGAGCAACTAACGGGGCTACGGTGGCCAGGTGTACGTCCTCCTGGGGGTGAAATTGCTTGTTTGCGACACACCACTGACAGTCCATTGTAACCCTCCCACTCTCATTATGACGATGGAAGGCACAAACTGCGTCGCGATTCAATAATTCAGTCTCCAGCTGACATCTTTCCGAGCAACTAACGGGGCTACGGTGGCCAGGTGTACGTCCTCCTGGGGGTGAAATTGCTTGTTTGCGACGCACCACTGACAGTC
This sequence comes from Schistocerca nitens, assembly GCF_023898315.1. Lineage (NCBI taxonomy): Eukaryota > Metazoa > Arthropoda > Insecta > Orthoptera > Acrididae > Schistocerca > Schistocerca nitens. The sequence continues at coordinate 60,580,799 of NC_064617.1, forward strand.
AATTGTAACGTTCCCACTCTCATCATGACGATGGAAGGCACAAACTGCGTCGCGATTCAATAATTCAGTCTCCAGCTGACATCTTTCCGAGAAACTAACCGGCTACGGTGGCCAGGTGTACGTCCTGCTGGGGGTGAAATTGCTTGTTTGCGACGCACCACTGACAGTCAATTGTAACCCTCCCACTCTCATTATGACGATGGAAGGCACAAACTGCGTCGCGATTCAATAATTCAGTCTCCAGCTGACATCTTTCCGAGCAACTAACGGGGCTACGGTGGCCAGGTGTACGTCCTCCTGGGGGTGAAATTGCTTGTTTGCGACGCACCACTGACAGTCAATTGTAACCCTCCCACTCTCATTATGACGATGGAAGGCACAAACTGCATCGCGATTCAATAATTCAGTCTCCAGCTGACATCTTTCCGAGCAACTAACGGGGCTACGGTGGCCAGGTGTACGTCCTCCTGGGGGTGAAATTGCTTGTTTGCGACGCACCACTGACAGTCAATTGTAACCCTCCCACTCTCATTATGACGATGGAAGGCACAAACCGTGTCGCAATTCAATAATTCAGTCTCCAGCTGACATCTTTCCGAGCAACTAACCTGCTACGGTGGCCAGGTGTACGTCCTCCTGGGGGTGAAATTGCTTGTTTGCGATGCACCACTGACAGTCACTTGTAACCCTCCCACTCTCATTATGACGATGGAAGGCACAAACTGCGTCGCGATTCAATAATTCAGTCTCCAGCTGACATCTTTCCGAGCAACTACCAGGCTACGGTGGCCAGGTGTACGTCCTCCTGGGGGTTAAATTGCTTGTTTGCGACGCACCACGGACAGTCAATTGTAACCCTCCCACTCTCATTATGACGATGGAAGGCACAAACTGCGTCGCGATTCAATAATTCAGTCTCCAGCTGACATCTTTCCGAGCAACTAACGGGGCTACTGTGGCCAGGTGTACGTCCTCCTGGGGGTGAAATTGCTTGTTTGCGACGCACCACTGACAGTCAATTGTAACCCTCCCACTCTCATTATGACGATGGAAGGCACAAACTGCGTCGCGATTCAATAATTCAGTCTCCAGCTGACATCTTTCCGAGCATTTAACGGGGCTACGGTGGGCAGGTGTACGTCCTCCTGGGGGTGAAATTGCTTGTTTGCGACGCACCACTGACAGTCAATTGTAACCCTCCCACTCTCATTATGACGATGGAAGGCACAAACTGCGTCGCGATTCAATAATTCAGTCTCCAGCTGACATCTTTCCGATCAACTAACGGGGCTACGGTGGCCAGGTGTACGTCCTCCTGGAGGTGAAATTGCTTGTTTGGGACGCACCACTGACAGTCAATTGTAACCCTCCCACTCTCATTATGACGATGGAAGGCACAAACTGCGTCACGATTCAATAATTCAGTCTCCAGCTGACATCTTTCCGAGCAACTAACGGGGCTACGGTGGCCAGGTGTACGTCCTCCTGGGGGTGAAATTGCTTGTTTGCGACGCACCACTGACAGTCAATTGTAACCCTCCCACTCTCATTATGACGATGGAAGGGACAAACTGCGTCGCGATTCAATAATTCAGTCTCCAGCTGACATCTTTCCGAGCAACTAACCGGCTACGGTGGCCAGGTGTACGTCCTCCTGGGGGTGAAATTGGTTGTTTGCAACGCACCACTGACGGTCAGTTGTAACCCTCCCACTCTCATTATGACGATGGAAGGCACAAACTGCGTCGCGATTCAATAATTCATTCTCCAGCTGACATCTTCCGAGCAACTAACGAGGCTACGGTGGCCAGGTGTACGTCCTCCTGGGGGTGAAATTGCTTGTTTGCGACGCACCACTGACAGTCAATTGTAACCCTCCCACTCTCATTATGACGATGGAAGGCACAAACTGCGTCGCGATTCAATAATTCAGTCTCCAGCTGACATCTTTCCGAGCAACTAACGGGGCTACGGTGGCCAGGTGTACCTCCTCCTGGGGGTGAAATTGCTTGTTTGCGACGCACCACTGACAGTCAATTGTAACCCTCCCACTCTCATTATGACGATGGAAGGCACAAACTGCGTCGCGATTCAATAATTCAGTCTCCAGCTGACATCTTTCCGAGCAACTAACGGGGCTACGGTGGCCAGGTGTACGTCCTCCTGAGGGTGAAATTGCTTGTTTGCGACGCACCACTGACAGTCAGTTGTAACCCTCCCACTCTCATTATGACGATGGAAGGCACAAACTGCGTCGCGATTCAATAATTCAGTCTCCAGCTGACATCTTTCCGAGCAACTAACGGGGCTACGGTAGCCAGGTGTACGTCCTCCTGGGGGTGAAATTGCTTGTTTGCGACGCACCACTGACGGTCAGTTGTAACCCTCCCACTCTCATTATGACGATGGAAGGCACAAACTGCGTCGCGATTCAATAATTCAGTCTCCAGCTGACATCTTTCCGAGCAACTAACGGGGCTACGGTGGCCAGGTGTACGTCCTCCTGGGGGTGAAATTGCTTGTTTGCGACGCACCACTGACAGTCAATTATAACCCTCCCACTCTCATTATGACGATGGAAGGCACAAACTGCGTCGCGATTTAATAATTCAGTCTCCAGCTGTCATCTTTCCGAGCAACTAACGGGGCTACGGTGGCCAGGTGTACGTCCTCCTGGGGGTGAAATTGCTTGTTTGCGACGCACCACTGACAGTCAATTGTAACCCTCCCACTCTCATTATGACGATGGAAGGCACAAACTGCGTCGCGATTCAATAATTCAGTCTCCAGCTGACATCTTTCCGAGCAACTAACGGGGCTACGGTGGCCAGGTGTACGTCCTCCTGGGGGTGAAATTGCTTGTTTGCGACGCACCACTGACAGTCAAATGTAATGTTCCCACTCTCATCATGACGATGGAAGGCACAAACTGCGTCGCGATTCAATAATTCAGTCTCCAGCTGACATCTTTCCGAGAAACTAACCGGCTACGGTGGCCAGGTGTACGTCCTCCTGGGGGTGAAATTTCTTGTTTGCGACGCACCACTGACAGTCAAGTGTAACCCTCCCACTCTCATTATGACGATGGAAGGCACAAACTGCGTCGCGATTCAATAATTCAGTCTCCAGCTGACATCATTCCGAACAACTAACGGGGCTACGGTGGCCAGGTGTACGTCCTCCTGGGGGTGAAATTGCTGGTTTGCGACGCACCACTGACAGTCAATTGTAACCCTCCCACTCTCATTATGACGATGGAAGGCACAAACTGCGTCGCGATTCAATAATTCAGTCTGCAGCTGACATCTTTCCGAGCAACTAACGGGGCTACGGTGGCCAAGTGTACGTCATCCTGGGGGTGAAATTGCTTGTTTGCGACGCACCACTGACAGTCAGTTGTAACCCTCCCACTGTCATTATGACGATGGAAGGCACAAACTGCGTCGCGATTCAATATTTCAGTCTCCAGCTGACATCTTTCCGAGCTACTAATGGGGCTACGGTGGCCAGGTGTACGTCCTCCTGGAGGTGAAATTGCTTGTTTGCGACGCACCACTGACAGTCAATTGTAACCCTCCCACTCTCATTATGACGATGGAAGGCACAAACTGCGTCGCGATTCAATAATTCAGTCTCCAGCTGACATCTTTCCGAGCAACTAACGGGGCTACGGTGGCCAGGTGTACGTCCTCCTGGGGGTGAAATTGCTTGTTTGCGACGCACCACTGACGGTCAGTTGTAACCCTCCCACTCTCATTATGACGATGGAAGGCACAAACTGCGTCGCGATTCAATAATTCAGTCTCCAGCTGACATCTTTCCGAGCAACTAACGGCGCTACGGTGGCCAGGTGTACGACCTCCTGGGGGTGAAATTGCTTGTTTGCGACGCACCACTGACAGTCAATTATAACCCTCCCACTCTCATTATGACGATGGAAGGCACAAACTGCATCGCGATTTAATAATTCAGTCTCCAGCTGTCATCTTTCCGAGCAACTAACGGGGCTACGGTGGCCAGGTGTACGTCCTCCTGGAGATGAAATTGCTTGTTTGCGACGCACCACTGACAGTCAATTGTAACCCTCCCACTCTCATTATGACGATGGAAGGCACAAACTGCGTCGCGATTCAATAATTCAGTCTCCAGCTGACATCTTTCCGAGCAACTAACGGGGCTACGGTGGCCAGGTGTACGTCCTCCTGGGGGTGAAATTGCTTGTTTGCGACGCACCACTGACAGTCAATTGTAACGTTCCCACTCTCATCATGACGATGGAAGGCACAAACTGCGTCGCGATTCAATAATTCAGTCTCCAGCTGACATCTTTCCGAGAAACTAACCGGCTACGGTGGCCAGGTGTACGTCCTCCTGGGGGTGAAATTTCTTGTTTGCGACGCACCACTGACAGTCAATTGTAACCCTCCCACTCTCATTATGACGATGGAAGGCACAAACTGCGTCGCGATTCAATAATTCAGTCTCCAGCTGACATCATTCCGAACAACTAACGGGGCTACGGTGGCCAGGTGTACGTCCTCCTGGGGGTGAAATTGCTGGTTTGCGACGCACCACTGACAGTCAATTGTAACCCTCCCACTCTCATTATGACGATGGAAGGCACAAACTGCGTCGCGATTCAATAATTCAGTCTGCAGCTGACATCTTTCCGAGCAACTAACGGGGCTACGGTGGCCAGGTGTACGTCATCCTGGGGGTGAAATTGCTTGTTTGCGACGCACCACTGACAGTCAGTTGTAACCCTCCCACTCTCATTATGACGATGGAAGGCACAAACTGCGTCGCGATTCAATAATTCAGTCTCCAGCTGACATCTTTCCGAGCAACTAACGGGGCTACGGTGGCCAGGTGTACGTCCTCCTGGGGGTGAAATTGCTTGTTTGCGACGCACCACTGACAGTCAGTTGTAACCCTCCCACTCTCATTATGACGATGGAAGGCACAAACTGCGTCGCGATTCAATAATTCAGTCTCCAGCTGACATCTTTCCGAGCAACTAACGGGGCTACGGTGGCCAGGTGTACGTCCTCCTGGGGGTGAAATTGCTTGTTTGCGACGCACCACTGACGGTCAGTTGTAACCCTCCCACTCTCATTATGACGATGGAAGGCACAAACTGCGTCGCGATTCAATAATTCAGTCTCCAGCTGACATCTTTCCGAGCAACTAACGGCGCTACGGTGGCCAGGTGTACGTCCTCCTGGGGGTGAAATTGCTTGTTTGCGACGCACCACTGGCAGTCAATTATAACCCTCCCACTCTCATTATGACGATGGAAGGCACAAACTGCGTCGCGATTTAATAATTCAGTCTCCAGCTGTCATCTTTCCGAGCAACTAACGGGGCTACGGTGGCCAGGTGTACGTCCTCCTGGGGGTGAAATTGCTTGTTTGCGACGCACCACTGACAGTCAATTGTAACCCTCCCACTCTCATTATGACGATGGAAGGCACAAACTGCGTCGCGATTCAATAATTCAGTCTCCAGCTGACATCTTTCCGAGCAACTTACGGGGCTACGGTGGCCAGGTGTACGTCCTCCTGGGGGTGAAATTGCTTGTTTGCGACGCACCACTGACAGTCAATTGTAACGTTCCCACTCTCATCATGACGATGGAAGGCACAAACTGCGTCGCGACTCAATAATTCAGTCTCCAGCTGACATCTTTCCGAGAAACTAACCGGCTACGGTGGCCAGGTGTACGTCCTCCTGGGGGTGAAATTGCTTGTTTGCGACGCACCACTGACAGTCAATTGTAACCCTCCCACTCTCATTATGACGATGGAAGGCACAAACTGCGTCGCGATTCAATAATTCAGTCTCCAGCTGACATCTTTCCGAGCAATTACCCGGCTACAGTGGCCAGGTGTACGTCCTCCTGGGGGTGAAATTGCTTGTTTGCGACGCACCACTGACAGTCAATTGTAACCCTCCCACTCTCATTATGACGATGGAAGGCACAAACTGCGTCGCGATTCAATAATTAAGTCTCCAGCTGACATCATTCCGAACAACTAACGGGGCTACGGTGGCCAGGTGTACGTCCTCCTGGGGGTGAAATTGCTTGTTTGCGACGCACCACTGACAGTCAATTGTAACCCTCCCACTCTCATTATGACCATGGAAGGCACAAACTGCGTCGCGATTCAATAATTCAGTCTGCAGCTGACATCTTTCCGAGCAACTAACGGGGCTACGGTGGCCAGGTGTACGTCATCCTGGGGGTGAAATTGCTTGTTTGCGACGCACCACTGACAGTCAGTTGTAACCCTCCCACTCTCATTATGACGATGGAAGGCACAAACTGCGCCGCGATTCAATAATTCAGTCTCCAGCTGACATCTTTCCGAGCAACTAACGGGGCTACGGTGTCCAGGTGTACGTCCTCCTGGGGGTGAAATTGCTTGTTTGCGACGCACCACTGACAGTCAGTTGTAACCCTCCCACTCTCATTATGACGATGGAAGGCACAAACTGCGCCGCGATTCAATAATTCAGTCTCCAGCTGACATCTTTCCGAGCAACTAACGGCGCTACGGTGGCCAGGTGTACGTCCTCCTGGGGGTGAAATTGCTTGTTTGCGACGCACCACTGACAGTCAATTGTAACCCTCCCACTCTCATTATGACGATGGAAGGCACAAACTGCGTCGCGATTCAATAATTCAGTCTCCAGCTGACATCTTTCCGAGCAACTAATGGGGCTATGGTGGCCAGGTGTACGTCCTCCTGGGGGTGAAATTGCTTGTTTGCGACGCACCACTGACAGTCAATTGTAACCCTCCCACTCTCATTATGACGATGGAAGGCACAAACTGCGTTGCGATTCAATAATTCAGTCTCCAGCTGACATCTTTGCGAGCAATTAACCGGCTACGGTGGCCAGGTGTACGTCCTCCTGGGGGTGAAATTGCTTGTTTGCGACGCACCACTGACAGTCAATTGTAACCCTCCCACTCTCATTATGACGATGGAAGGCACAAACTGCGTCGCGATTCAATAATTCAGTCTCCAGCTGACATCTTTCCGAGCAACTAACGGGGCTACGGTGGCCAGGTGTACGTCCTCCTGGGGGTGAAATTGCTTGTTTGCGACGCACCACTGACAGTCAATTGTAACCCTCCCACTCTCATTATGACGATGGAAGGCACAAACTGCGTCGCGATTCAATAATTCAGTCTCCAGCTGACACCTTTCCGAGCAATTAACCGGCTACGGTGGCCAGGTGTACGTCCTCCTGGGGGTGAAATTGCTTGTTTGCGACGCACCACTGACAGTCAATTGTAACCCTCCCACTCTCATTATGACGATGGAAGGCACAAACTGCGTCGCGATTCAATAATTCAGTCTCCAGCTGACATCTTTCCGAGCAACTAACGGGGCTACGGTGGCCAGGTGTACGTCCCCATGGGGGTGAAATTGCTTGTTTGCGACGCACCACTGACAGTCAATTGTAACCCTCCCACTCTCATTATGACGATGGAAGGCACAAACTGCGTCGCGATTCAATAATTCAGTCTCCAGCTGACATCTTTCCGAGCAACTACCTGGCTACGGTGGCCAGGTGTACGTCCTCCTGGGGGTGAAATTGCTTGTTTGCGACGCACCACTGACAGTCAATTGTAACCCTCCCACTCTCATTATGACGATGGAAGGCACATACTGCGTCGCGATTCAATAATTCAGTCTCCAGCTGACATCTTTCCGAGCAACTAACGGGGCTACGGTGGCCAGGTGTACGTCCTCCTGGGGGTGAAATTGCTTGTTAGCGACGCACCACTGACAGTCAATTGTAACCCTCCCACTCTCATTATGACGATGGAAGGCACAAACTGCGTCGCGATTCAATAATTCAGTCTCCAGCTGACATCTTTCCGAGCAACTAACCGGCTACGGTGGCCAGGTGTACGTCCTCCTGGGGGTGAAATTGCTTGTTTGCGACGCACCACTGACAGTCAATTGTAACCCTCCCACTCTCATCATGACGATGGAAGGCACAAACTGCGTCGCGATTCAATAATTCAGTCTCCAGCTGACATCTTTCCCAGCAACTAACGGGGCTACGGTGGCCAGATGTACGTCCTCCTGGGGGTGAAATTGCTTGTTTGCGACGCACCACTGACAGTCAATTGTAACCCTCCCACTCTCATTATGACGATGGAAGGCACAAACTGCGTCGCGATTCAATAATTCAGTCTCCAGCTGACATCTTTCCGAGCAATTAACGGGGCTACGGTGGCCAGGTGTACGTCCTCCTGGGGGTGAAATTGCTTGTTTGCGACGCACCACTGACAGTCAATTGTAACCCTCCCACTCTCATTATGACGATGGAAGGCACAAACTGCGTCGCGATTCAATAATTCAGTCTCCAGCTGACATCTTTCCGAGCAATTAACCGGCTACGGTGGCCAGGTGTACGTCCTCCTGGGGGTGAAATTGCTTGTTTGCGACGCACCACTGACAGTCAATTGTAACCCTCCCACTCACATTATGACGATGGAAGGCACAAACTGCGTCGCGATTCAATAATTCAGTCTCCAGCTGACATCTTTCCGAGCAACTAACGGGGCTACGGTGGCCAGGTGTACGTCCTCCTGGGGGTGAAATTGCTTGTTTGCGACGCACCACTGACAGTCAATTGTAACCCTCCCACTCTCATTATGACGATGGAAGGCACAAACTGCGTCGCGATTCAATAATTCAGTCTCCAGCTGACATCTTTCCGAGCAACTACCCGGCTACGGTGGCCAGGTGTACGTCCTCCTGGGGGTGAAATTGCTTGTTTGCGACGCACCACTGACAGTCAATTGTAACCCTCCCACTCTCATTATGACGATGGAAGGCACAAACTGCGTCGCGATTCAATAATTCAGTCTCCAGCTGACATCTTTCCGAGCAATTAACCGGCTACGGTGGCCAGGTGTACGTCCTCCTGGGGGTGAAATTGCTTGTTTGCGACGCACCACTGACAGTCAATTGTAACCCTCCCACTCTCATTATGACGATGGAAGGCACAAACTGCGTCGCGATTCAATAATTCAGTCTCCAGCTGACATCTTTCCGAGCAACTAACGGGGCTACGGTGGCCAGGTGTACGTCCCCATGGGGGTGAAATTGCTTGTTTGCGACGCACCACTGACAGTCAATTGTAACCCTCCCACTCTCATTATGACGATGGAAGGCACAAACTGCGTCGCGATTCAATAATTCAGTCTCCAGCTGACATCTTTCCGAGCAACTAACGGGGCTACGGTGGCCAGGTGTACGTCCCCATGGGGGTGAAATTGCTTGTTTGCGACGCACCACTGACAGTCAATTGTAACCCTCCCACTCTCATTATGACGATGGAAGGCACAAACTGCGTCGCGATTCAATAATTCAGTCTCCAGCTGACATCTTTCCGAGCAACTACCTGGCTACGGTGGCCAGGTGTACGTCCTCCTGGGGGTGAAATTGCTTGTTTGCGACGCACCACTGACAGTCAGTTGTAACCCTCCCACTCTCATTATGACGATGGAAGGCACAAACTGCGCCGCGATTCAATAATTCAGTCTCCAGCTGACATCTTTCCGAGCAACTAACGGGGCTACGGTGTCCAGGTGTACGTCCTCCTGGGGGTGAAATTGCTTGTTTGCGACGCACCACTGACAGTCAGTTGTAACCCTCCCACTCTCATTATGACGATGGAAGGCACAAACTGCGTCGCGATTCAATAATTCAGTCTCCAGCTGACATCTTTCCGAGCAACTAATGGGGCTATGGTGGCCAGGTGTACGTCCTCCTGGGGGTGAAATTGCTTGTTTGCGACGCACCACTGACAGTCAATTGTAACCCTCCCACTCTCATTATGACGATGGAAGGCACAAACTGCGTCGCGATTCAATAATTCAGTCTCCAGCTGACATCTTTGCGAGCAATTAACCGGCTACGGTGGCCAGGTGTACGTCCTCCTGGGGGTGAAATTGCTTGTTTGCGACGCACCACTGACAGTCAATTGTAACCCTCCCACTCTCATTATGACGATGGAAGGCACAAACTGCGTCGCGATTCAATAATTCAGTCTCCAGCTGACATCTTTCCGAGCAACTAACGGGGCTACGGTGGCCAGGTGTACGTCCTCCTGGGGGTGAAATTGCTTGTTTGCGACGCACCACTGACAGTCAATTGTAACCCTCCCACTCTCATTATGACGATGGAAGGCACAAACTGCGTCGCGATTCAATAATTCAGTCTCCAGCTGACACCTTTCCGAGCAATTAACCGGCTACGGTGGCCAGGTGTACGTCCTCCTGGGGGTGAAATTGCTTGTTTGCGACGCACCACTGACAGTCAATTGTAACCCTCCCACTCTCATTATGACGATGGAAGGCACAAACTGCGTCGCGATTCAATAATTCAGTCTCCAGCTGACATCTTTCCGAGCAACTAACGGGGCTACGGTGGCCAGGTGTACGTCCCCATGGGGGTGAAATTGCTTGTTTGCGACGCACCACTGACAGTCAATTGTAACCCTCCCACTCTCATTATGACGATGGAAGGCACAAACTGCGTCGCGATTCAATAATTCAGTCTCCAGCTGACATCTTTCCGAGCAACTACCTGGCTACGGTGGCCAGGTGTACGTCCTCCTGGGGGTGAAATTGCTTGTTTGCGACGCACCACTGACAGTCAATTGTAACCCTCCCACTCTCATTATGACGATGGAAGGCACATACTGCGTCGCGATTCAATAATTCAGTCTCCAGCTGACATCTTTCCGAGCAACTAACGGGGCTACGGTGGCCAGGTGTACGTCCTCCTGGGGGTGAAATTGCTTGTTAGCGACGCACCACTGACAGTCAATTGTAACCCTCCCACTCTCATTATGACGATGGAAGGCACAAACTGCGTCGCGATTCAATAATTCAGTCTCCAGCTGACATCTTTCCGAGCAACTAACCGGCTACGGTGGCCAGGTGTACGTCCTCCTGGGGGTGAAATTGCTTGTTTGCGACGCACCACTGACAGTCAATTGTAACCCTCCCACTCTCATCATGACGATGGAAGGCACAAACTGCGTCGCGATTCAATAATTCAGTCTCCAGCTGACATCTTTCCCAGCAACTAACGGGGCTACGGTGGCCAGATGTACGTCCTCCTGGGGGTGAAATTGCTTGTTTGCGACGCACCACTGACAGTCAATTGTAACCCTCCCACTCTCATTATGACGATGGAAGGCACAAACTGCGTCGCGATTCAATAATTCAGTCTCCAGCTGACATCTTTCCGAGCAATTAACCGGCTACGGTGGCCAGGTGTACGTCCTCCTGGGGGTGAAATTGCTTGTTTGCGACGCACCACTGACAGTCAATTGTAACCCTCCCACTCTCATTATGACGATGGAAGGCACAAACTGCGTCGCGATTCAATAATTCAGTCTCCAGCTGACATCTTTCCGAGCAACTAACGGGGCTACGGTGGCCAGGTGTACCTCCTCCTGGGGGTGAAATTGCTTGTTTGCGACGCACCACTGACAGTCAATTGTAACCCTCCCACTCTCATTATGACGATGGAAGGCACAAACTGCGTCGCGATTCAATAATTCAGTCTCCAGCTGACATCTTTCCGAGCAACTAACGGGGCTACGGTGGCCAGGTGTACGTCCCCATGGGGGTGAAATTGCTTGTTTGCGACGCACCACTGACAGTCAATTGTAACCCTCCCACTCTCATTATGACGATGGAAGGCACAAACTGCGTCGCGATTCAATAATTCAGTCTCCAGCTGACATCTTTCCGAGCAACTACCTGGCTACGGTGGCCAGGTGTACGTCCTCCTGGGGGTGAAATTGCTTGTTTGCGACGCACCACTGACAGTCAGTTGTAACCCTCCCACTCTCATTATGACGATGGAAGGCACAAACTGCGCCGCGATTCAATAATTCAGTCTCCAGCTGACATCTTTCCGAGCAACTAACGGGGCTACGGTGTCCAGGTGTACGTCCTCCTGGGGGTGAAATTGCTTGTTTGCGACGCACCACTGACAGTCAGTTGTAACCCTCCCACTCTCATTATGACGATGGAAGGCACAAACTGCGTCGCGATTCAATAATTCAGTCTCCAGCTGACATCTTTCCGAGCAACTAATGGGGCTATGGTGGCCAGGTGTACGTCCTCCTGGGGGTGAAATTGCTTGTTTGCGACGCACCACTGACAGTCAATTGTAACCCTCCCACTCTCATTATGACGATGGAAGGCACAAACTGCGTTGCGATTCAATAATTCAGTCTCCAGCTGACATCTTTGCGAGCAATTAACCGGCTACGGTGGCCAGGTGTACGTCCTCCTGGGGGTGAAATTGCTTGTTTGCGACGCACCACTGACAGTCAATTGTAACCCTCCCACTCTCATTATGACGATGGAAGGCACAAACTGCGTCGCGATTCAATAATTCAGTCTCCAGCTGACATCTTTCCGAGCAACTAACGGGGCTACGGTGGCCAGGTGTACGTCCTCCTGGGGGTGAAATTGCTTGTTTGCGACGCACCACTGACAGTCAATTGTAACCCTCCCACTCTCATTATGACGATGGAAGGCACAAACTGCGTCGCGATTCAATAATTCAGTCTCCAGCTGACACCTTTCCGAGCAATTAACCGGCTACGGTGGCCAGGTGTACGTCCTCCTGGGGGTGAAATTGCTTGTTTGCGACGCACCACTGACAGTCAATTGTAACCCTCCCACTCTCATTATGACGATGGAAGGCACAAACTGCGTCGCGATTCAATAATTCAGTCTCCAGCTGACATCTTTCCGAGCAACTAACGGGGCTACGGTGGCCAGGTGTACGTCCCCATGGGGGTGAAATTGCTTGTTTGCGACGCACCACTGACAGTCAATTGTAACCCTCCCACTCTCATTATGACGATGGAAGGCACAAACTGCGTCGCGATTCAATAATTCAGTCTCCAGCTGACATCTTTCCGAGCAACTACCTGGCTACGGTGGCCAGGTGTACGTCCTCCTGGGGGTGAAATTGCTTGTTTGCGACGCACCACTGACAGTCAATTGTAACCCTCCCACTCTCATTATGACGATGGAAGGCACATACTGCGTCGCGATTCAATAATTCAGTCTCCAGCTGACATCTTTCCGAGCAACTAACGGGGCTACGGTGGCCAGGTGTACGTCCTCCTGGGGGTGAAATTGCTTGTTAGCGACGCACCACTGACAGTCAATTGTAACCCTCCCACTCTCATTATGACGATGGAAGGCACAAACTGCGTCGCGATTCAATAATTCAGTCTCCAGCTGACATCTTTCCGAGCAACTAACGGGGCTACGGTGGCCAGGTGTACGTCCTCCTGGGGGTGAAATTGCTTGTTTGCGACGCACCACTGACAGTCAATTGTAACCCTCCCACTCTCATCATGACGATGGAAGGCACAAACTGCGTCGCGATTCAATAATTCAGTCTCCAGCTGACATCTTTCCCGGCAACTAACGGGGCTACGGTGGCCAGATGTACGTCCTCCTGGGGGTGAAATTGCTTGTTTGCGACGCACCACTGACAGTCAATTGTAACCCTCCCACTCTCATTATGACGATGGAAGGCACAAACTGCGTCGCGATTCAATAATTCAGTCTCCAGCTGACATCTTTCCGAGCAATTAACGGGGCTACGGTGGCCAGGTGTACGTCCTCCTGGGGGTGAAATTGCTTGTTTGCGACGCACCACTGACAGTCAATTGTAACCCTCCCACTCTCATTATGACGATGGAAGGCACAAACTGCGTCGCGATTCAATAATTCAGTCTCCAGCTGACATCTTTCCGAGCATTTAACCGGCTACGGTGGCCAGGTGTACGTCCTCCTGGGGGTGAAATTGCTTGTTTGCGACGCACCACTGACAGTCAATTGTAACCCTCCCACTCACATTATGACGATGGAAGGCACAAACTGCGTCGCGATTCAATAATTCAGTCTCCAGCTGACATCTTTCCGAGCAACTAACGGGGCTACGGTGGCCAGGTGTACGTCCTCCTGGGGGTGAAATTGCTTGTTTGCGACGCACCACTGACAGTCAATTGTAACCCTCCCACTCTCATTATGACGATGGAAGGCACAAACTGCGTCGCGATTCAATAATTCAGTCTCCAGCTGACATCTTTCCGAGCAACTACCCGGCTACGGTGGCCAGGTGTACGTCCTCCTGGGGGTGAAATTGCTTGTTTGCGACGCACCACTGACAGTCAATTGTAACCCTCCCACTCTCATTATGACGATGGAAGGCACAAACTGCGTCGCGATTCAATAATTCAGTCTCCAGCTGACATCTTTCCGAGCAATTAACCGGCTACGGTGGCCAGGTGTACGTCCTCCTGGGGGTGAAATTGCTTGTTTGCGACGCACCACTGACAGTCAATTGTAACCCTCCCACTCTCATTATGACGATGGAAGGCACAAACTGCGTCGCGATTCAATAATTCAGTCTCCAGCTGACATCTTTCCGAGCAACTAACGGGGCTATGGTGGCCAGGTGTACGTCCCCATGGGGGTGAAATTGCTTGTTTGCGACGCACCACTGACAGTCAATTGTAACCCTCCCACTCTCATTATGACGATGGAAGGCACAAACTGCGTCGCGATTCAATAATTCAGTCTCCAGCTGACATCTTTCCGAGCAACTAACGGGGCTACGGTGGCCAGGTGTACGTCCCCATGGGGGTGAAATTGCTTGTTTGCGACGCACCACTGACAGTCAATTGTAACCCTCCCACTCTCATTATGACGATGGAAGGCACAAACTGCGTCGCGATTCAATAATTCAGTCTCCAGCTGACATCTTTCCGAGCAACTACCTGGCTACGGTGGCCAGGTGTACGTCCTCCTGGGGGTGAAATTGCTTGTTTGCGACGCACCACTGACAGTCAATTGTAACCCTCCCACTCTCATTATGACGATGGAAGGCACATACTGCGTCGCGATTCAATAATTCAGTCTCCAGCTGACATCTTTCCGAGCAACTAACGGGGCTACGGTGGCCAGGTGTACGTCCTCCTGGGGGTGAAATTGCTTGTTTGCGACGCACCACTGACAGTCAATTGTAACCCTCCCACTCTCATTATGACGATGGAAGGCACAAACTGCGTCGCGATTCAATAATTCAGTCTCCAGCTGACATCTTTCCGAGCAATTAACCGGCTACGGTGGCCAGGTGTACGTCCTCCTGGGGGTGAAATTGCTTGTTTGCGACGCACCACTGACAGTCAATTGTAACCCTCCCACTCTCATTATGACGATGGAAGGCACAAACTGCGTCGCGATTCAATAATTCAGTCTCCAGCTGACATCTTTCCGAGCAACTAACGGGGCTATGGTGGCCAGGTGTACGTCCCCATGGGGGTGAAATTGCTTGTTTGCGACGCACCACTGACAGTCAATTGTAACCCTCCCACTCTCATTATGACGATGGAAGGCACAAACTGCGTCGCGATTCAATAATTCAGTCTCCAGCTGACATCTTTCCGAGCAACTAACGGGGCTACGGTGGCCAGGTGTACGTCCCCATGGGGGTGAAATTGCTTGTTTGCGACGCACCACTGACAGTCAATTGTAACCCTCCCACTCTCATTATGACGATGGAAGGCACAAACTGCGTCGCGATTCAATAATTCAGTCTCCAGCTGACATCTTTCCGAGCAACTAACTGGCTACAGTGGCCAGGTGTACGTCCTCCTGGGGGTGAAATTGCTTGTTTGCGACGCACCACTGACAGTCAATTGTAACCCTCCCACTCTCATTATGACGATGGAAGGCACATACTGCGTCGCGATTCAATAATTCAGTCTCCAGCTGACATCTTTCCGAGCAACTAACGGGGCTACGGTGGCCAGGTGTACGTCCTCCTGGGGGTGAAATTGCTTGTTTGCGACGCACCACTGACAGTCAATTGTAACCCTCCCACTCTCATTATGACGATGGAAGGCACAAACTGCGTCGCGATTCAATAATTCAGTCTCCAGCTGACATCTTTCCGAGCAACTAACCGGCTACGGTGGCCAGGTGTACGTCCTCCTGGGGGTGAAATTGCTTGTTTGCGACGCACCACTGACAGTCAATTGTAACCCTCCCACTCTCATCATGACGATGGAAGGCACAAACTGCGTCGCGATTCAATAATTCAGTCTCCAGCTGACATCTTTCCCAGCAACTAACGGGGCTACGGTGGCCAGATGTACGTCCTCCTGGGGGTGAAATTGCTTGTTTGCGACGCACCACTGACAGTCAATTGTAACCCTCCCACTCTCATTATGACGATGGAAGGCACAAACTGCGTCGCGATTCAATAATTCAGTCTCCAGCTGACATCTTTCCGAGCAATTAAAGGGGCTACGGTGGCCAGGTGTACGTCCTCCTGGGGGTGAAATTGCTTGTTTGCGACGCACCACTGACAGTCAATTGTAACCCTCCCACTCTCATTATGACGATGGAAGGCACAAACTGCGTCGCGATTCAATAATTCAGTCTCCAGCTGACATCTTTCCGAGCAATTAACCGGCTACGGTGGCCAGGTGTACGTCCTCCTGGGGGTGAAATTGCTTGTTTGCGACGCACCACTGACAGTCAATTGTAACCCTCCCACTCTCATTATGACGATGGAAGGCACATACTGCGTCGCGATTCAATAATTCAGTCTCCAGCTGACATCTTTCCGAGCAACTAACGGGGCTACGGTGGCCAGGTGTACGTCCTCCTGGGGGTGAAATTGCTTGTTTGCGACGCACCACTGACAGTCAATTGTAACCCTCCCACTCTCATTATGACGATGGAAGGCACAAACTGCGTCGCGATTCAATAATTCAGTCTCCAGCTGACATCTTTCCGAGCAATTAACCGGCTACGGTGGCCAGGTGTACGTCCTCCTGGGGGTGAAATTGCTTGTTTGCGACGCACCACTGACAGTCAATTGTAACCCTCCCACTCTCATTATGACGATGGAAGGCACAAACTGCGTCGCGATTCAATAATTCAGTCTCCAGCTGACATCTTTCCGAGCAACTAACGGGGCTATGGTGGCCAGGTGTACGTCCCCATGGGGGTGAAATTGCTTGTTTGCGACGCACCACTGACAGTCAATTGTAACCCTCCCACTCTCATTATGACGATGGAAGGCACAAACTGCGTCGCGATTCAATAATTCAGTCTCCAGCTGACATCTTTCCGAGCAACTAACGGGGCTACGGTGGCCAGGTGTACGTCCCCATGGGGGTGAAATTGCTTGTTTGCGACGCACCACTGACAGTCAATTGTAACCCTCCCACTCTCATTATGACGATGGAAGGCACAAACTGCGTCGCGATTCAATAATTCAGTCTCCAGCTGACATCTTTCCGAGCAACTAACTGGCTACAGTGGCCAGGTGTACGTCCTCCTGGGGGTGAAATTGCTTGTTTGCGACGCACCACTGACAGTCAATTGTAACCCTCCCACTCTCATTATGACGATGGAAGGCACATACTGCGTCGCGATTCAATAATTCAGTCTCCAGCTGACATCTTTCCGAGCAACTAACGGGGCTACGGTGGCCAGGTGTACGTCCTCCTGGGGGTGAAATTGCTTGTTTGCGACGCACCACTGACAGTCAATTGTAACCCTCCCACTCTCATTATGACGATGGAAGGCACAAACTGCGTCGCGATTCAATAATTCAGTCTCCAGCTGACATCTTTCCGAGCAACTAACCGGCTACGGTGGCCAGGTGTACGTCCTCCTGGGGGTGAAATTGCTTGTTTGCGACGCACCACTGACAGTCAATTGTAACCCTCCCACTCTCATCATGACGATGGAAGGCACAAACTGCGTCGCGATTCAATAATTCAGTCTCCAGCTGACATCTTTCCCAGCAACTAACGGGGCTACGGTGGCCAGATGTACGTCCTCCTGGGGGTGAAATTGCTTGTTTGCGACGCACCACTGACAGTCAATTGTAACCCTCCCACTCTCATTATGACGATGGAAGGCACAAACTGCGTCGCGATTCAATAATTCAGTCTCCAGCTGACATCTTTCCGAGCAATTAAAGGGGCTACGGTGGCCAGGTGTACGTCCTCCTGGGGGTGAAATTGCTTGTTTGCGACGCACCACTGACAGTCAATTGTAACCCTCCCACTCTCATTATGACGATGGAAGGCACAAACTGCGTCGCGATTCAATAATTCAGTCTCCAGCTGACATCTTTCCGAGCAATTAACCGGCTACGGTGGCCAGGTGTACGTCCTCCTGGGGGTGAAATTGCTTGTTTGCGACGCACCACTGACAGTCAATTGTAACCCTCCCACTCACATTATGACGATGGAAGGCACAAACTGCGTCGCGATTCAATAATTCAGTCTCCAGCTGACATCTTTCCGAGCAACTAACGGGGCTACGGTGGCCAGGTGTACGTCCCCATGGGGGTGAAATTGCTTGTTTGCGACGCACCACTGACAGTCAATTGTAACCCTCCCACTCTCATTATGACGATGGAAGGCACAAACTGCGTCGCGATTCAATAATTCAGTCTCCAGCTGACATCTTTCCGAGCAACTACCCGGCTACGGTGGCCAGGTGTACGTCCTCCTGGGGGTGAAATTGCTTGTTTGCGACGCACCACTGACAGTCAATTGTAACCCTCCCACTGTCATTATGACGATGGAAGGCACAAACTGCGTCGCGATTCAATAATTCAGTCTCCAGCTGACATCTTTCCGAGCAACTACCCGGCTACGGTGGCCAGGTGTACGTCCTCCTGGGGGTGAAATTGCTTGTTTGCGACGCACCACTGATAGTCAATTGTAACCCTCCCACTCTCATTATGACGATGGAAGGCACAAACCGCGTCGCGATTCAATAATTCAGTCTCCAGCTGACATCTTTCCGAGCAACTAACGGGGCTACGGTGGCCAGGTGTACGTCCCCATGGGGGTGAAATTGCTTGTTTGCGACGCACTACTGACAGTCAATTGTAACCCTCCCACTCTCATTATGACGATGGAAGGCACAAACTGCGTCGCGATTCAGTAATTCAGTCTCCAGCTGACATCTTTCCGAGCAACTAATGGGGCTACGGTGGCCAGGTGTACGTCCTCCTGGGGGTGAAATTGCTTGTTTGCGACGCACCACTGACAGTCAATTATAACCCTCCCACTCTCATTATGACGATGGAAGGCACAAACTGCGTCGCGATTCAATAATTCAGTCTCCAGCTGTCATCTTTCCGAGCAATTAACGGGGCTACGGTGGCCAGATGTACGTCCTCCTGGGGGTGAAATTGCTTGTTTGCGACGCACCACTGACAGTCAATTGTAACCCTCCCACTGTCATTATGACGATGGAAGGCACAAACTGCGTCGCGATTCAATAATTCAGTCTCCAGCTGACATCTTTCCGAGCAACTACCCGGCTACGGTGGCCAGGTGTACGTCCTCCTGGGGGTGAAATTGCTTGTTTGCGACGCACCACTGACAGTCAATTGTAACCCTCCCACTCTCATTATGACGATGGAAGGCACAAACTGCGTCGCGATTCAATAATTCAGTCTCCAGCTGACATCTTTCCGAGCAACTAATGGGGCTATGGTGGCCAGGTGTACGTCCTCCTGGGGGTGAAATTGCTTGTTTGCGACGCACCACTGACAGTCAATTGTAACCCTCCCACTCTCATTATGACGATGGAAGGCACAAACTGCGTTGCGATTCAATAATTCAGTCTCCAGCTGACATCTTTGCGAGCAATTAACCGGCTACGGTGGCCAGGTGTACGTCCTCCTGGGGGTGAAATTGCTTGTTTGCGACGCACCACTGACAGTCAATTGTAACCCTCCCACTCTCATTATGACGATGGAAGGCACAAACTGCGTCGCGATTCAATAATTCAGTCTCCAGCTGACATCTTTCCGAGCAACTAACGGGGCTACGGTGGCCAGGTGTACGTCCTCCTGGGGGTGAAATTGCTTGTTTGCGACGCACCACTGACAGTCAATTGTAACCCTCCCACTCTCATTATGACGATGGAAGGCACAAACTGCGTCGCGATTCAATAATTCAGTCTCCAGCTGACATCTTTCCGAGCAACTAACCGGCTACGGTGGCCAGGTGTACGTCCTCCTAGGGGTGAAATTGCTTGTTTTCGACGCACCACTGACAGTCAATTGTAACCCTCCCACTCTCATCATGACGATGGAAGGCACAAACTGCGTCGCGATTCAATAATTCAGTCTCCAGCTGACATCTTTCCGAGCAACTACCCGGCTACGGTGGCCAGGTGTACGTCCTCCTGGGGGTGAAATTGCTTGTTTGCGACGCACCACTGACAGTCAATTGTAACCCTCCCACTCTCATTATGACGATGGAAGGCACAAACTGCGTCGCGATTCAATAATTCAGTCTCCAGCTGACATCTTTCCGAGCAACTAATGGGGCTATGGTGGCCAGGTGTACGTCCTCCTGGGGGTGAAATTGCTTGTTTGCGACGCACCACTGACAGTCAATTGTAACCCTCCCACTCTCATTATGACGATGGAAGGCACAAACTGCGTCGCGATTCAATAATTCAGTCTCCAGCTGACATCTTTCCGAGCAATTAACGGGGCTACGGTGGCCAGGTGTACGTCCTCCTGGGGGTGAAATTGCTTGTTTGCGACGCACCACTGACAGTCAATTGTAACCCTCCCACTCTCATTATGACGATGGAAGGCACAAACTGCGTCGCGATTCAATAATTCAGTCTCCAGCTGACATCTTTCCGAGCAATTAACCGGCTACGGTGGCCAGGTGTACGTCCTCCTGGGGGTGAAATTGCTTGTTTGCGACGCACCACTGACAGTCAATTGTAACCCTCCCACTCTCATTATGACGATGGAAGGCACAAACTGCTTCGCGATTCAATAATTCAGTCTCCAGCTGACATCTTTCCGAACAACTAACGGGGCTACGGTGGCCAGGTGTACGTCCCCATGGGGGTGAAATTGCTTGTTTGCGACGCACCACTGACAGTCAATTGTAACCCTCCCACTCTCATTATGACGATGGAAGGCACAAACTGCGTCGCGATTCAATAATTCAGTCTCCAGCTGACATCTTTCCGAGCAATTAACGGGGCTACGGTGGCCAGGTGTACGTCCTCCAGGGGGTGAAATTGCGTGTTTGCGACGCACCACTGACAGTCAATTGTAACCCTCCCACTCTCATTATGACGATGGAAGGCACAAACTGCGTCGCGATTCAATAATTCAGTCTCCAGCTGTCATCTTTCCGAGCAATTAACGGGGCTACGGTGGCCAGGTGTACGTCCTCCAGGGGGTGAAATTGCTTGTTTGCGACGCACCACTGACAGTCAATTGTAACCCTCCCACTGTCATTATGACGATGGAAGGCACAAACTGCGTCGCGATTCAATAATTCAGTCTCCAGCTGACATCTTTCAGAGTAACTACCCGGCTACGGTGGCCAGGTGTACGTCCTCCTGGGGGTGAAATTGCGTGTTTGCGACGCACCACTGACAGTCAATTGTAACCCTCCCACTCTCATTATGACGATGGAAGGCACAAACTGCGTCACGATTCAATAATTCAGTCTCCAGCTGACATCTTTCCGAGCAACTACCCGGCTACGGTGGCCAGGTGTACGTCCTCCTGGGGGTGGAATTGCTTGTTTGTGACGCACCACTGACAGTCAATTGTAACCGTCCCACTCTCATTATGACGATGGAAGGCACAA
Organism: Schistocerca nitens; assembly: GCF_023898315.1. Taxonomy (NCBI): domain Eukaryota; kingdom Metazoa; phylum Arthropoda; class Insecta; order Orthoptera; family Acrididae; genus Schistocerca; species Schistocerca nitens. The sequence continues at coordinate 60,602,555 of NC_064617.1, forward strand.
ACTGCGTTGCGATTCAATAATTCAGTCTCCAGCTGACATCTTTCCGAGCAATTAACCGGCTACGGTGGCCAGGTGTATGTCCTCCTGGGGGTGAAATTGCTTGTTTGCGACGCACCACTGACAGTCAATTGTAACCCTCCCACTCTCATCATGACGATGGAAGGCACAAACTGTGTCGCGATTCAATAATTCAGTCTCCAGCTGACATCTTTCCCAGCAACTAACGGGGCTACGGTGGCCAGATGTACGTCCTCCTGGGGGTGAAATTGCTTGTTTGCGACGCACCACTGACAGTCAATTGTAACCCTCCCACTGTCATTATGACGATGGAAGGGACAAACTGCGTCGCGATTCAATATTTCAGTCTCCAGCTGACATCTTTCCGAGCAACTACCCGGCTACGGTGGCCAGGTGTACGTCCTCCTGGGAGTGAAATTGCTTGTTTGCGACGCACCACTGACAGTCAATTGTAACCCTCCCACTCTCATTATGACGATGGAAGGCACAAACTGCGTCGCGATTCAATAATTCAGTCTCCAGCTGACATCTTTCTGAGCAACTAACGGGGCTACGGTGGCCAGGTGTACGTCCCCATGGGGGTGAAATTGCTTGTTTGCGACGCACCACTGACAGTCAATTGTAACGTTCCCACTCTCATTATGACGATGGAAGGCACAAACTGCGTCGCGATTCAATAATTATGTCTCCAGCTGACATCTTTCCGAGCAACTACCCGGCTACGGTGGCCAGGTGTACGTCCTCCTGGGGGTGAAATTGCTTGTTTGCGACGCACCACTGACAGTCAATTGTAACCCTCCCACTGTCATTATGCCGATGGAAGGCACAAACTGCGTCGCGAATCAATAATTCAGTCTCCAGCTGACATCTTTCCGAGCAACTAACGGGGCTACGGTGGCCAGGTGTACGTCCTCCTGGGGGTGAAATTGCTTGTTTGCGACGCACCACTGACAGTCAATTGTAACCCTCCCACTCTCATTATGACGATGGAAGGCACAAACTGCGTCGCGATTCATAATTCAGTCTCCAGCTGACATCTTTCCGAGCAACTAACCGGCTACGGTGGCCAGGTGTACGTCCTCCTGGGGGTGAAATTGCTTGTTTGCGACGCACCACAGACAGTCAATTGTAACCGTCCCACTCTCATTATGAGGATGGAAGGCACAAACTGCGTCGCGATTCAATAATTCAGTCTCCAGCTGACATCTTTCCGAGCAACTAACGGGGCTACGGTGGCCAGGTGTACGTCCTCCTGGGGATGAAATTGCTTGTTTGCGACGCACCACTGACAGTCAATTGTAACCCTCCCACTCTCATTATGACGATGGAAGGCACAAACTGCGTCGCGATTCAATAATTCAGTCTCCAGCTAACATCTTTCCTAGCAACTAACGGGGCTACGGTGGCCAGGTGTACGTACTCCTGGGGGTGAAATTGCTTGTTTGCGATGCACCACTGACAGTCAATTGTAACCCTCCCACTCTCATTATGACGATGGAAGGCACAAACTGCGTCGCGATTCAATAATTCAGTTTCCAGCTGACATCTTTCCGAGCAACTAAACGGGTATGGTGGCCAGGTGTACGTCCTCCTGGGGGTGAAATTGCTTGTTTGCGACGCACCACTGACAGTCAATTGTAACCCTCCCACTCTCATTATGACAATGGAGGGCACAAACTGCGTCGCGATTCAATAATTCAGTCTCCAGCTGACATCTTTCCGAGCTACTAACGGGGCTACGGTGGCCAGGTGTAAGTCCTCCTGGAGGTGAAATTGCTTGTTTGCGACGCACCACTGACAGTCAATTGTAACCCTCCCACTCTCATTATGACGATGGAAGGCACAAACTGCGTCGCGATTCAATAATTCAGTCTCCAGCTGACATCTTTCCGAGCAACAAACCGGCTACGGTGGTTAGGTGTCCGTCCTCCTGGGGGTGAAATTGCTTGTTTGCGACGCACCACTGACAGTCAATTGTAACCCTCCCACTCTCATTATGACGATGGAAGGCACAAACTGCGTCGCGATTCAATAATTCAGTCTCCAGCTGACATCTTTCCGAGCAACTAACGGGGCAACGGTGGCCAGGTGTACGTCTTCCTGTGGGTGAAATTGCTTGTTTGCGACGCACCACTGACAGTCAATTGTAACCCTCCCACTCTCATTATGACGATGGAAGGCACAAACTGCGTCGCGATTCAATAATTCAGTCTCCAGCTGACATCTTTCCGAGCAACTAACGGGGCTACGGTGGCCAGGTGTACGTCCTCCTGGGGGTGAAATTGCTTGTTTGCGACGCACCACTGACAGTCAATTGTAACCCTCCCACTGACGATGGAAGGCACAAACTGCGTCGCGATTCAATAATTCAGTCTCCAGCTGACATCTTTCCCAGCAACTACCCGGCTACGGTGGCCAGTTCGACGTCCTCCTGTGGGTGAAATTGCTTTTTTGCGACGCACCACTGACAGTCAATTGTAACCCTCCCACTCTCATTATGACGATGGAAGGCACAAACTGCGTCGCGATTCAATAATTCAGTCTCCAGCTGACATCTTTCCGAGCAACTACCTGGCTACGGTGGCCAGGTGTACGTCCTCCTGGGGGTGAAATTGCTTGTTTACGACGCACTACTGACAGTCAATTGTAACCCTCCCACTCTCATTATGACGATGGAAGGCACAAACTGCGTCGCGATTCAATAATTCAGTTTCCAGCTGACATCTTTCCGAGCAACTAACGGGGCTACGGTGGCCAGGTGTACGTCCTCCTGGGGGTGAAATTGCTTGTTTGCGACGCACCACTGACAGTTAATTGTAACCCTCCCACTCTCATTATGACGATGGAAGGCACAAACTGCGTCGCGATTCAATAATTCAGTCTCCAGCTGACATCTTTCCGAGCAACTAACGGGGCTACGGTGGCCAGGTGTACGTCCTCCTGGGGGTGAAATTGCTTGTTTGCGACGCACCACTGACAGTCAATTGTAACCCTCCCACTCTCATTATGACGATGGAAGGCACAAACTGCGTCGCGATTCAATAATTCAGTCTGCAGCTGACATCTTTCCGAGCAACTAACGGGGCTACGGTGGCCAGGTGTACGTCATCCTGGGGGTGAAATTGCTTGTTTGCGACGCACCACTGACAGTCAATTGTAACCCTCCCACTCTCATTATGACGATGGAAGGCACAAACTGCGTCGCGATTCAATAATTCAGTCTCCAGCTGACATCTTTCCGAGCAACTAACGGGGCTACGGTGGCCAGGTGTACGTCCTCCTGGGGGTGAAATTGCTTGTTTGCGACGCACCACTGACAGTCAGTTGTAACCCTCCCACTCTCATTATGACGATGGAAGGCACAAACTGCGTCGCGATTCAATAATTCAGTCTCCAGCTGACATCTTTCCGAGCAACTAACGGGGCTACGGTGGCCAGGTGTACGTCCTCCTGGAGGTGAAATTGCTTGTTTGCGACGCACCACTGACGGTCAGTTGTAACCCTCCCACTCTCATTATGACGATGGAAGGCACAAACTGCGTCGCGATTCAATAATTCAGTCTCCAGCTGACATCTTTCCGAGCAACTAACGGGGCTACGGTGGCCAGGTGTACGTCCTCCTGGGGGTGAAATTGCTTGTTTGCGACGCACCACTGACAGTCAATTGTAACCCTCCCACTGTCATTATGACGATGGAAGGCACAAACTGCGTTGCGATTCAATAATTCAGTCTCCAGCTGACATCTTTCCGAGCAATGAACCGGCTACGGTGGCCAGGTGTACGTCCTCCTGGGGGTGAAATGGCTTGTTTGCGACGCACCACTGACAGTCAATTGTAACCCTCCCACTCTCATTATGACGATGGAAGGCACAAACTGCGTCGCGATTCAATAATTCAGTCTCCAGCTGACATCTTTCCGAGCAATTAACCGGCTACGGTGGCCAGGTGTACGTCCTCCTGGGGGTGAAATTGCTTGTTTGCGACGCACCACTGACAGTCAATTGTAACCCTCCCACTCTCATTATGACGATGGAAGGCACAAACTGCGTCGCGATTCAATAATTCAGTCTCCAGCTGACATCTTTCCGAGCAACTAACGGGGCTACGGTGGCCAGGTGTACGTCCCCATGGGGGTGAAATTGCTTGTTTGCGACGCACCACTGACAGTCAATTGTAACGTTCCCACTCTCATTATGACGATGGAAGGCACAAACTGCGTCGCGATTCAATAATTATGTCTCCAGCTGACATCTTTCCGAGCAACTACCCGGCTACGGTGGCCAGGTGTACGTCCTCCTGGGGGTGAAATTGCTTGTTTGCGACGCACCATTGACAGTCAATTGTAACCCTCCCACTGTCATTATGCCGATGGAAGGCACAAACTGCGTCGCGATTCAATAATTCAGTCTCCAGCTGACATCTTTCCGAGCAACTAACGGGGCTACGGTGGCCAGGTGTACGTCCTCCTGGGGGTGAAATTGCTTGTTTGCGACGCACCACTGACAGTCAATTGTAACCCTCCCACTCTCATTATGACGATGGAAGGCACAAACTGCGTCGCGATTCATAATTCAGTCTCCAGCTGACATCTTTCCGAGCAACTAACCGGCTACGGTGGCCAGGTGTACGTCCTCCTGGGGGTGAAATTGCTTGTTTGCGACGCACCACAGACAGTCAATTGTAACCGTCCCACTCTCATTATGAGGATGGAAGGCACAAACTGCGTCGCGATTCAATAATTCATTCTCCAGCTGACATCTTTCCGAGCAACTAACGGGGCTACGGTGGCCAGGTGTACGTCCTCCTGGGGATGAAATTGCTTGTTTGTGACGCACCACTGACAGTCAATTGTAACCCTCCCACTCTCATTATGACGATGGAAGGCACAAACTGCGTCGCGATTCAATAATTCAGTCTCCAGCTGACATCTTTCCTAGCAACTAACGGGGCTACGGTGGCCAGGTGTACGTACTCCTGGGGGTGAAATTGCTTGTTTGCGATGCACCACTGACAGTCAATTGTAACCCTCCCACTCTCATCATGACGATGAAAGGCACAAACTGCGTCGCGATTCAATAATTCAGTCTCCAGCTTACATCTTTCCCAGCAACTACCCGGCTACGGTGGCCAGGTGTACGTCCTCCTGGGGGTGAAATTGCTTGTTTGCGACGCACCACTGACAGTCAATTGTAACCCTCCCACTCTCATTATGACGATGGAAGGCACAAACTGCGTCGCGATTCAATAATTCAGTCTCCAGCTGACATCTTTCCGAGCAACTACCCGGCTACGGTGGCCAGGTGTACGTCCTCCTGGGGGTGAAATTGCTTGTTTGCGACGCACCACTGACAGTCAATTGTAACCCTCCCACTGACATTATGACGATGGAAGGCACAAACTGCGTCGCGATTCAATAATTCAGTTTCCAGCTGACATCTTTCCGAGCAACTAAACGGGTATGGTGGCCAGGTGTACGTCCTCCTGGGGGTGAAATTGCTTGTTTGCGACGCACCACTGACAGTCAATTGTAACCCTCCCACTCTCATTATGACAATGGAGGGCACAAACTGCGTCGCGATTCAATATTTCAGTCTCCAGCTGACATCTTTCCGAGCTACTAATGGGGCTACGGTGGCCAGGTGTACGTCCTCCTGGAGGTGAAATTGCTTGTTTGCGACGCACCACTGACAGTCAATTGTAACCCTCCCACTCTCATTATGACGATGGAAGGCACAAACTGCGTCGCGATTCAATAATTCAGTCTCCAGCTGACATCTTTCCGAGCAACAAACCGGCTACGGTGGTTAGGTGTCCGTCCTCCTGGGGGTGAAATTGCTTGTTTGCGACGCACCACTGACAGTCAATTGTAACCCTCCCACTCTCATTATGACGATGGAAGGCACAAACTGCGTCGTGATTCAATAATTCAGTCTCCAGCTGACATCTTTCCGAGCAACTAACGGGGCAACGGTGGCCAGGTGTACGTCTTCCTGGGGGTGAAATTGCTTGTTTGCGACGCACCACTGACAGTCAATTGTAACCCTCCCACTCTCATTATGACGATGGAAGGCACAAACTGCGTCGCGATTCAATAATTCAGTCTCCAGCTGACATCTTTCCGAGCAACTAACGGGGCTACGGTGGCCAGGTGTACGTCCTCCTGGGGGTGAAATTGCTTGTTTGCGACGCACCACTGACAGTCAATTGTAACCCTCCCACTCTCATCATGACGATGGAAGGCACAAACTGCGTCGCGATTCAATAATTCAGTCTCCAGCTGACATCTTTCCCAGCAACTACCCGGCTACGGTGGCCAGGTGTACGTCCTCCTGGGGGTGAAATTGCTTGTTTGCGACGCACCACTGACAGTCAATTGTAACCCTCCCACTCTCATTATGACGATGGAAGGCACAAACTGCGTCGCGATTCAATAATTCAGTCTCCAGCTGACATCTTTCCGAGCAACTACCTGGCTACGGTGGCCAGGTGTACGTCCTCCTGGGGGTGAAATTGCTTGTTTGCGACGCACCACTGACAGTCAATTGTAACCCTCCCACTCTCATTATGACGATGGAAGGCACAAACTGCGTCGCGATTCAATAATTCAGTCTGCAGCTGACATCTTTCCGGGCAACTAACGGGGCTACGGTGGCCAGGTATACGTCATCCTGGGGGTGAAATTGCTTGTTTGCGACGCACCACTGACAGTCAATTGTAACCCTCCCACTCTCATTATGACGATGGAAGGCAGAAATTGCGTCGCGATTCAATAATTCAGTCTCCAGCTGACATCTTTCCCAGCAACTAACGGGGCTACGGTGGCCAGGTGTACGTCCTCCTGGGGGTGAAATTGCTTGTTTGCGACGCACCACTGACGGTCAGTTGTAACCCTCCCACTCTCATTATGACGATGGAAGGCACAAACTGCGTCGCGATTCAATAATTCAGTCTCCAGCTGACATCTTTCCGAGCAACTAATGGGGCTACGGTGGCCAGGTGTACGTCCTCCTGGGGTTGAAATTGCTTGTTTGCGACGCACCACTGACAGTCAATTATAACCCTCCCACTCTCATTATGTCGATGGAAGGCACAAACTGCGTCGCGATTCAATAATTCAGTCTCCAGCTGTCATCTTTCCGAGCAATTAACGGGCAACGGTGGCCAGGTGTACGTCCTCCTGGGGGTGAAATTGCTTGTTTGCGACGCACCACTGACAGTCAATTGTAACCCTCCCACTCTCATTATGACGATGGAAGGCACAAACTGCGTCGCGATTCAATAATTCAGTCTCCAGCTGACATCTTTCCGAGCAACTACCCGGCTACGGTGGCCAGGTGTACGTCCTCCTGGGGGTGAAATTGCTTGTTTGCGACGCACCACTGACAGTCAATTGTAACCTTCCCACTCTCATTATGACGATGGAAGGCACAAACTGCGTCGCGATTCAATAATTCAGTCTCCAGCTGACATCTTTCCGAGCAACTAACGGGGCTACGGTGGCCAGGTGTACGTCCTCCTGGGGGTGAAATTGCTTGTTTGCGACGCACCACTGACAGTCAATTGTAACCCTCCCACTCTCATTATGACGATGGAAGGCACAAACTGCGTTGCGATTCAATAATTCAGTCTCCAGCTGACATCTTTCCGAGCAATGAACCGGCTACGGTGGCCAGGTGTACGTCCTCCTGGGGGTGAAATTGCTTGTTTGCGACGCACCACTGACAGTCAATTGTAACCCTCCCACTCTCATTATGACGATGGAAGGCACAAACTGCGTCGCGATTCAATAATTCAGTCTCCAGCTGACATCTTTCCGACCAACTAACCGGCTACGGTGGCCAGGTGTACGTCCTCCTGGGGGTGAAATTGCTTGTTTGCGACGCACCACTGACAGTCAATTGTAACCCTCCCACTCTCATCATGACGATGGAAGGCACAAACTTCGTCGCGATTCAATAATTCAGTCTCCAGCTGACATCTTTCCGAGCAACTAACGGGGCTACGGTGGCCAGGTGTACGTCCTCCTGGGGGTGAAATTGCTTGTTTGCGACGCACCACTGACAGTCAATTGTAACCCTCCCACTCTCATTATGATGATGGAAGGCACAAACTGCGTCGCGATTCAATAATTCAGTCTCCAGCTGACATCTTTCCGAGCAACTACCCGGCTACGGTGGCCAGGTGTACGTCCTCCTGGGGGTGAAATTGCTAGTTTGCGACGCACCACTGACAGTCAATTGTAACCCTCCCACTCTCATTATGACGATGGAAGGCACAAACTGCGTCGCGATTCAATAATTCAGTCTCCAGCTGACATCTTTCCGGGCAATTAACCGGCTACGGTGGCCAGGTGTACGTCCTCCTGGGGGTGAAATTGCTTGTTTGCGACGCACCACTGACAGTCAATTGTAACCCTCCCACTCTCATTATGACGATGGAAGGCACAAACTGCGTCGCGATTCAATAATTCAGTCTCCAGCTGACATCTTTCCGAGCAACTAACCGGCTACGGTGGCCAGGTGTACGTCTTCCTTGGGGTGAAATTGCTTGTTTGCGACGCACCACTGACAGTCAATTGTAACCCTCCCACTCTCATTATGACGATGGAAGGCACAAACTGCGTCGCGATTCAATAATTCAGTCTCCAGCTGACATCTTTCCGAGCAACTAACGGGGCTACGGTGGCCAGGTGTACGTCCTCCTGGGGGTGAAATTGCTTGTTTGCGACGCACCACTGACAGTCAATTGTAACCCTCCCACTCTCATTATGACGATGGAAGGCACATACTGCGTAGCGATTCAATAATTCAGTCTCCAGCTGACATCTTTCCGAGCAACTAACCGGCTACGGTGGCCAGGTGTACGTCCTCCTGGGGGTGAAATTGCTTGTTTGCGACGCACCACTGACAGTCAATTGTAACCCTCCCACTCTCATTATGACGATGGAAGGCACAAACTGCGTCGCGATTCAATAATTCAGTCTCCAGCTGACATCTTTCCGAGCAACTAACGGGGCAACGATGGCCAGGTGTACGTCCTCCTGGGGGTGAAATTGCTTGTTTGCGACGCACCACTGACAGTCAATTGTAACCCTCCCACTCTCATTATGACGATGGAAGACACAAACTGCGTCGCGATTCAATAAATCAGTCTCCAGCTGACATCTTTCCGTGCAACTAACGGGGCTACGGTGGCCAGGTGTACGTCCTCCTGGGGGTGAAATTGCTTGTTTGCGACGCACCACTGACAATTTCTAACCCTCCCACTCTCATTATGACGATGGAAGGCACAAACTGCGTCGCGATTCAATAATTCAGTCTCCAGCTGACATCTTTCCGAGCAACTAACGGGGCTACGGTGGCCAGGTGTACGTCCTCCTGGGAGTGAAATTGCTTGTTTGCGACGCACCACTGACGGTCAGTTGTAACCCTCCCACTCTCATTATGACGATGTAAGGCACAAACTGAGTCGCGATTCAATAATTCAGTCGCCAGCTGACATCTTTCCGAGCAACTAACGGGGCTACGGTGGCCAGGTGTACGTCCTCCTGGGGGTGAAATTGCTTGTTTGCGACGCACCACTGACAGTCAATTGTAACCCTCCCACTCTCATTATGACGATGGAAGGCACAAACTGCGTCGCGATTCAATAATTCAGTCTCCAGCTGACATCGTTCCGAGCAACTAACGGGGCTAAGGTGGCCAGGTGTACGTCCTCCTGGGGGTGAAATTGCTTGTTTGCGACGCACCACTGACAGTCAATTGTAACCCTCCCACTCTCATTATGACGATGGAAGGCACAAACTGCGTCGCGATTCAATAATTCAGTCTCCAGCTGACATCTTTCCGAGCAACTACCCGGCTACGGTGGCCAGGTGTACGTCCTCCTGGGGGTGAAATTGCTTGTTTGCGACGCACCACTGACAGTCAATTGTAACCCTCCCACTGTCATTATGACGATGGAAGGCACAAACTGCGTCGCGATTCAATAATTCAGTCTCCAGCTGACATCTTTCCGAGCAACTACCCGGCTACGGTGGCCAGGTGTACGTCCTCCTGGGGGTGAAATTGCTTGTTTGCGACGCACCACTGATAGTCAATTGTAACCCTCCCACTCTCATTATGACGATGGAAGGCACAAACCGCGTCGCGATTCAATAATTCAGTCTCCAGCTGACATCTTTCCGAGCAACTAACGGGGCTACGGTGGCCAGGTGTACGTCCCCATGGGGGTGAAATTGCTTGTTTGCGACGCACTACTGACAGTCAATTGTAACCCTCCCACTCTCATTATGACGATGGAAGGCACAAACTGCGTCGCGATTCAGTAATTCAGTCTCCAGCTGACATCTTTCCGAGCAACTAATGGGGCTACGGTGGCCAGGTGTACGTCCTCCTGGGGGTGAAATTGCTTGTTTGCGACGCACCACTGACAGTCAATTATAACCCTCCCACTCTCATTATGACGATGGAAGGCACAAACTGCGTCGCGATTCAATAATTCAGTCTCCAGCTGTCATCTTTCCGAGCAATTAACGGGGCTACGGTGGCCAGATGTACGTCCTCCTGGGGGTGAAATTGCTTGTTTGCGACGCACCACTGACAGTCAATTGTAACCCTCCCACTGTCATTATGACGATGGAAGGCACAAACTGCGTCGCGATTCAATAATTCAGTCTCCAGCTGACATCTTTCCGAGCAACTAACCGGCTACGGTGGCCAGGTGTACGTCCTCCTGGGGGTGAAATTGCTTGTTTGCGACGCACCACTGACAGTCAATTGTAACCCTCCCACTCTCATTATGACGATGGAAGGCACAAACTGCGTCGCGATTCAATAATTCAGTCTCCAGCTGACATCTTTCCGAGCAACTAACGGGGCAACGATGGCCAGGTGTACGTCCTCCTGGGGGTGAAATTGCTTGTTTGCGACGCACCACTGACAGTCAATTGTAACCCTCCCACTCTCATTATGACGATGGAAGACACAAACTGCGTCGCGATTCAATAAATCAGTCTCCAGCTGACATCTTTCCGTGCAACTAACGGGGCTACGGTGGCCAGGTGTACGTCCTCCTGGGGGTGAAATTGCTTGTTTGCGACGCACCACTGACAGTCATTTCTAACCCTCCCACTCTCATTATGACGATGGAAGGCACAAACTGCGTCGCGATTCAATAATTCAGTCTCCAGCTGACATCTTTCCGAGCAACTAACGGGTCTACGGTGGCCAGGTGTACGTCCTCCTGGGAGTGAAATTGCTTGTTTGCGACGCACCACTGACGGTCAGTTGTAACCCTCCCACTCTCATTATGACGATGTAAGGCACAAACTGAGTCGCGATTCAATAATTCAGTCGCCAGCTGACATCTTTCCGAGCAACTAACGGGGCTACGGTGGCCAGGTGTACGTCCTCCTGGGGGTGAAATTGCTTGTTTGCGACGCACCACTGACAGTCAATTGTAACCCTCCCACTCTCATTATGACGATGGAAGGCACAAACTGCGTCGCGATTCAATAATTCAGTCTCCAGCTGACATCTTTCCGAGCAACTAACGGGGCTAAGGTGGCCAGGTGTACGTCCTCCTGGGGTGAAATTGCTTGTTTGCGACGCACCACTGACAGTCAATTGTAACCCTCCCACTCTCATTATGACGATGGAAGGCACAAACTGCGTCGCGATTCAATAATTCAGTCTCCAGCTGACATCTTTCCGAGCAACTAACCGGCTACGGTGGCCAGGTGTACAACCACCTGGGGGTGAAATTGCTTGTTTGCGACGCACCACTGACAGTCAATTGTAACCCTCCCACTCTCATTATGACGATGGAAGGCACAAACTGCGTTGCGATTCAATAATTCAGTCTCCAGCTGACATCTTTCTGAGCAATTAACCGGCTACGGTGGCCAGGTGTACGTCCTCCTGGGGGTGAAATTGCTTGTTTGCGACGCACCACAGACAGTCAATTGTAACCCTCCCACTCTCATTATGACGATGGAAGGCACAAACTGCGTCGCGATTCAATAATTCAGTCTCCAGCTGACATCTTTCCGAGCAACTAACCGGCTACGGTGGCCAGGTGTACGTCTTCCTTGGGGTGAAATTGCTTGTTTGCGACGCACCACTGACAGTCAATTGTAACCCTCCCACTCTCATTATGACGATGGAAGGCACATACTGTGTCGCGATTCAATAATTCAGTCTCCAGCTGACATCTTTCCGAGCAACTAACGGGGCTACGATGGCCAGGTGTACGTCCTCCTGGGGGTGAAATTGCTTGTTTGCGACGCACCACTGACAGTCAATTGTAACCCTCCCACTCTCATTATGACGATGGAAGGCACAAACTGCGTCGCGATTCAATAATTCAGTCTCCAGCTGACATCTTTCCGAGCAACTAACCGGCTACGGTGGCCAGGTGTACGTCCTCCTGGGGGTGAAATTGCTTGTTTGCGACGCACCACTGACAGTCAATTGTAACCCTCCCACTCTCATCATGACGATGGAAGGCACAAACTGCGTCGCGATTCAATAATTCAGTCTCCAGCTGACATCTTTCCCAGCAACTAACGGGGCTACGGTGGCCAGATGTACGTCCTCCTGGGGTTGAAGTTGCTTGTTTGCGACGCACCACTGACAGTCAATTGTAACCCTCCCACTCTCATTATGACGATGGAAGGCACAAACTGCGTCGCGATTCAATAATTCAGTCTCCAGCTGACATCTTTCCGAGCAACTACCCGGCTACAGTGGTCAGGTGTACGTCCTCCTGGGGGTGAAATTGCTTGTTTGCGACGCACCACTGACAGTCAATTGTAACTCTCCCACTCTCATTATGACGATGGAAGGCACAAACTGCGTCGCGATTCAATAATTCAGTCTCCAGCTGACATCTTTCCGAGCAATTAACCGGCTACGGTGGCCAGGTGTACGTCCTCCTGGGGGTGAAAGTGCTTGTTTGCGACGCACCACTGACAGTCAATTGTAACCCTCCCACTCTCATTATGACGATGGAAGGCACAAACTGCGTCGCGATTCAATAATTCAGTCTCCAGCTGACATCTTTCCGAGCAACTAACGGGGCTACGGTGGCCAGGTGTACGTCCCCATGGGGGTGAAATTGCTTGTTTGCGACGCACCACTGACAGTCAATTGTAACCCTCCCACTCTCATTATGACGATGGAAGGCACAAACTGCGTCGCGATTCAATAATTCAGTCTCCAGCTGACATCTTTCCGAGCAACTACCCGGCTACGGTGGCCAGGTGTACGTCCTCCTGGGGGTGAAATTGCTTGTTTGCGACGCACCACTGACAGTCAATTGCAACCCTCCCACTCTCATTATGACGATGGAAGGCACATACTGCGTCGCGATTCAATAATTCAGTCTCCAGCTGACATCTTTCCGAGCAACTAACGGGGCTACGGTGGCCAGGTGTACGTCCTCCTGGGGGTGAAATTGCTTGTTTGCGACGCACCACTGACAGTCAATTGTAACCCTCCCACTCTCATTATGACGATGGAAGGCACAAACTGCGTCGCGATTCAATAATTCAGTCTCCAGCTGACATCTTTCCGAGCAACTAACCGGCTACGGTGGCCAGGTGTACGTCCTCCTGGGGGTGAAATTGCTTGTTTGCGACGCACCACTGACAGTCAATTGTAACCCTCCCACTCTCATCATGACGATGGAAGGCACAAACTGCGTCGCGATTCAATAATTCAGTCTCCAGCTGACATCTTTCCCAGCAACTAACGGGGCTACGGTGGCCAGATGTACGTCCTCCTGGGGGTGAAATTGCTTGTTTGCGACGCACCACTGACAGTCAATTGTAACCCTCCCACTCTCATTATGACGATGGAAGGCACAAACTGCGTCGCGATTCAATAATTCAGTCTCCAGCTGACATCTTTCCGAGCAACTACCCGGCTACGGTGGCCAGGTGTACGTCCTCCTGGGGGTGAAATTGCTTGTTTGCGACGCACCACTGACAGTCAATTGTAACCCTCCCACTCTCATTATGACGATGGAAGGCACAAACTGCGTCGCGATTCAATAATTCAGTCTCCAGCTGACATCTTTACGAGCAAATAACCGGCTACGGTGGCCAGGTGTACGTCCTCCCGGGGGTGAAATTGCTTGTTTGCGACGCACCACTGACAGTCAATTGTAGCCCTCCCACTCTCATTATGACGATGGAAGGCACAAACTGCGTCGCGATTCAATAATTCAGTCTCCAGCTGACATCTTTCCGAGCAACTAACGGGGCTACGGTGGCCAGGTGTACGTCCCCATGGGGGTGAAATTGCTTGTTTGCGACGCACCACTGACAGTCAATTGTAACCCTCCCACTCTCATTATGACGATGGAAGGCACAAACTGCGTCGCGTTTCAATAATTCAGTCTCCATCTGACATCTTTCCGAGCAACTACCCGGCTACAGTGGCCAGGTGTACGTCCTCCTGGGGGTGAAATTGCTTGTTTGCGACGCACCACTGACAGTCAATTATAACCCTCCCACTCTCATTATGACGATGGAAGGCACAAACTGCGTCGCGATTCAATAATTCAGTCTCCAGCTGTCATCTTTCCGAGCAATTAACGGGGCTTCGGTGGCCAGGTGTACGTCCTCCTGGGGGTGAAATTGCTTGTTTGCGACGCACCACTGACAGTCAATTGTAACCCTCCCACTGTCATTATGACGATGGAAGGCACAAACTGCGTCGCGATTCAATAATTCAGTCTCCAGCTGACATCTTTCCGAGCAACTACCCGGCTACGGTGGCCAGGTGTACGTCCTCCTGGGGGTGAAATTGCTTGTTTGCGACGCACCACTGACAGTCAATTGTAACCCTCCCACTCTCATTATGACAATGGAGGGCACAAACTGCGTCGCGATTCAATATTTCAGTCTCCAGCTGACATCTTTCCGAGCTACTAATGGGGCTACGGTGGCCAGGTGTACGTCCTCCTGGAGGTGAAATTGCTTGTTTGCGACGCACCACTGACAGTCAATTGTAACCCTCCCACTCTCATTATGACGATGGAAGGCACAAACTGCGTCGCGATTCAATAATTCAGTCTCCAGCTGACATCTTTCCGAGCAACAAACCGGCTATGGTGGTTAGGTGTCCGTCCTCCTGGGGGTGAAATTGCTTGTTTGCGACGCACCACTGACAGTCAATTGTAACCCTCCCACTCTCATTATGACGATGGAAGGCACAAACTGCGTCGTGATTCAATAATTCAGTCTCCAGCTGACATCTTTCCGAGCAACTAACGGGGCAACGGTGGCCAGGTGTACGTCTTCCTGGGGGTGAAATTGCTTGTTTGCGACGCACCACTGACAGTCAATTGTAACCCTCCCACTCTCATTATGACGATGGAAGGCACAAACTGCGTCGCGATTCAATAATTCAGTCTCCAGCTGACATCTTTCCGAGCAACTAACGGGGCTACGGTGGCCAGGTGTACGTCCTCCTGGGGGTGAAATTGCTTGTTTGCGACGCACCACTGACAGTCAATTGTAACCCTCCCACTCTCATCATGACGATGGAAGGCACAAACTGCGTCGCGATTCAATAATTCAGTCTCCAGCTGACATCTTTCCCAGCAACTACCCGGCTACGGTGGCCAGGTGTACGTCCTCCTGGGGGTGAAATTGCTTGTTTGCGACGCACCACTGACAGTCAATTGTAACCCTCCCACTCTCATTATGACGATGGAAGGCACAAACTGCGTCGCGATTCAATAATTCAGTCTCCAGCTGACATCTTTCCGAGCAACTACCTGGCTACGGTGGCCAGGTGTACGTCCTCCTGGGGGTGAAATTGCTTGTTTGCGACGCACCACTGACAGTCAATTGTAACCCTCCCACTCTCATTATGACGATGGAAGGCACAAACTGCGTCGCGATTCAATAATTCAGTCTGCAGCTGACATCTTTCCGGGCAACTAACGGGGCTACGGTGGCCAGGTATACGTCATCCTGGGGGTGAAATTGCTTGTTTGCGACGCACCACTGACAGTCAATTGTAACCCTCCCACTCTCATTATGACGATGGAAGGCAGAAACTGCGTCGCGATTCAATAATTCAGTCTCCAGCTGACATCTTTCCGAGCAACTAACGGGGCTACGGTGGCCAGGTGTACGTCCTCCTGGGGGTGAAATTGCTTGTTTGCGACGCACCACTGACGGTCAGTTGTAACCCTCCCACTCTCATTATGACGATGGAAGGCACAAACTGCGTCGCGATTCAATAATTCAGTCTCCAGCTGACATCTTTCCGAGCAACTAATGGGTCTACGGTGGCCAGGTGTACGTCCTCCTGGGGGTGAAATTGCTTGTTTGCGACGCACCACTGACAGTCAATTATAACCCTCCCACTCTCATTATGTCGATGGAAGGCACAAACTGCGTCGCGATTCAATAATTCAGTCTCCAGCTGTCATCTTTCCGAGCAATTAACGGGCAACGGTGGCCAGGTGTACGTCCCCTGGGGGTGAAATTGCTTGTTTGCGACGCACCACTGACAGTCAATTGTAACCCTCCCACTCTCATTATGACGATGGAAGGCACAAACTGCGTCGCGATTCAATAATTCAGTCTCCAGCTGACATCTTTCCGAGCAACTACCCGGCTACGGTGGCCAGGTGTACGTCCTCCTGGGGGTGAAATTGCTTGTTTGCGACGCACCACTGACAGTCAATTGTAACCCTCCCACTCTCATTATGACGATGGAAGGCACAAACTGCGTCGCGATTCAATAATTCAGTCTCCAGCTGACATCTTTCCGAGCAACTAACGGGGCTACGGTGGCCAGGTGTTCGTCCTCCTGGGGGTGAAATTGCTTGTTTGCGACGCACCACTGACAGTCAATTGTAACCCTCCCACTCTCATTATGACGATGGAAGGCACAAACTGCGTTGCGATTCAATAATTCAGTCTCCAGCTGACATCTTTCCGAGCAATGAACCGGCTACGGTGGCCAGGTGTACGTCCTCCTGGGGGTGAAATTGCTTGTTTGCGACGCACCACTGACAGTCAATTGTAACCCTCCCACTCTCATTATGACGATGGAAGGCACAAACTGCGTCGCGATTCAATAATTCAGTCTCCAGCTGACATCTTTCCGACCAACTAACCGGCTACGGTGGCCAGGTGTACGTCCTCCTGGGGGTGAAATTGCTTGTTTGCGACGCACCACTGACAGTCAATTGTAACCCTCCCACTCTCATCATGACGATGGAAGGCACAAACTGCGTCGCGATTCAATAATTCAGTCTCCAGCTGACATCTTTCCGAGCAACTAACGGGGCTACGGTGGCCAGGTGTACGTCCTCCTGGGGGTGAAATTGCTTGTTTGCGACGCACCACTGACAGTCAATTGTAACCCTCCCACTCTCATTATGACGATGGAAGGCACAAACTGCGTCGCGATTCAATAATCCAGTCTCCAGCTGACATCTTTCCGAGCAACTAACCGGCTACGGTGGGCAGGTGTACGTCCTCCTGCGGGTGAAATTGCTTGTTTGCGACGCACCACTGACAGTCAGTTGTAACCCTCCCACTCTCATTATGACGATGGAAGGCACAAACTGCGTCGCGATTCAATAATTCAGTCTCCAGCTGACATCTTTCCGAGCAACTAACGGGGCTACGGTGGCCAGGTGTACGTCCTCCTGGGGGTGAAATTGCTTGTTTGCGACGCACCACTGACGGTCAGTTGTAACCCTCCCACTCTCATTATGACGATGGAAGGCACATACTGCGTAGCGATTCAATAATTCAGTCTCCAGCTGACATCTTTCCGAGCAACTAACCGGCTACGGTGGCCAGGTGTACGTCCTCCTGGGGGTGAAATTGCTTGTTTGCGACGCACCACTGACAGTCAATTGTAACCCTCCCACTCTCATTATGACGATGGAAGGCACAAACTGCGTCGCGATTCAATAATTCAGTCTCCAGCTGACATCTTTCCGAGCAACTAACGGGGCAACGATGGCCAGGTGTACGTCCTCCTGGGGGTGAAATTGCTTGTTTGCGACGCACCACTGACAGTCAATTGTAACCCTCCCACTCTCATTATGACGATGGAAGACACAAACTGCGTCGCGATTCAATAAATCAGTCTCCAGCTGACATCTTTCCGTGCAACTAACGGGGCTACGGTGGCCAGGTGTACGTCCTCCTGGGGGTGAAATTGCTTGTTTGCGACGCACCACTGACAGTCATTTCTAACCCTCCCACTCTCATTATGACGATGGAAGGCACAAACTGCGTCGCGATTCAATAATTCAGTCTCCAGCTGACATCTTTCCGAGCAACTAACGGGGCTACGGTGGCCAGGTGTACGTCCTCCTGGGAGTGAAATTGCTTGTTTGCGACGCACCACTGACGGTCAGTTGTAACCCTCCCACTCTCATTATGACGATGTAAGGCACAAACTGAGTCGCGATTCAATAATTCAGTCGCCAGCTGACATCTTTCCGAGCAACTAACGGGGCTACGGTGGCCAGGTGTACGTCCTCCTGGGGGTGAAATTGCTTGTTTGCGACGCACCACTGACAGTCAATTGTAACCCTCCCACTCTCATTATGACGATGGAAGGCACAAACTGCGTCGCGATTCAATAATTCAGTCTCCAGCTGACATCTTTCCGAGCAACTAACGGGGCTAAGGTGGCCAGGTGTACGTCCTCCTGGGGGTGAAATTGCTTGTTTGCGACGCACCACTGACAGTCAATTGTAACCCTCCCACTCTCATTATGACGATGGAAGGCACAAACTGCGTCGCGATTCAATAATTCAGTCTCCAGCTGACATCTTTCCGAGCAACTAACCGGCTACGGTGGCCAGGTGTACGTCCTCCTGGGGGTGAAATTGCTTGTTTGCGACGCACCACTGACAGTCAATTGTAACCCTCCCACTCTCATTATGACGATGGAAGGCACAAACTGCGTCGCGATTCAATAATTCAGTCTCCAGCTGACATCTTTCCGAGCAACTAACGGGGCAACGATGGCCAGGTGTACGTCCTCCTGGGGGTGAAATTGCTTGTTTGCGACGCACCACTGACAGTCAATTGTAACCCTCCCACTCTCATTATGACGATGGAAGACACAAACTGCGTCGCGATTCAATAAATCAGTCTCCAGCTGACATCTTTCCGTGCAACTAACGGGGCTACGGTGGCCAGGTGTACGTCCTCCTGGGGGTGAAATTGCTTGTTTGCGACGCACCACTGACAGTCATTTCTAACCCTCCCACTCTCATTATGACGATGGAAGGCACAAACTGCGTCGCGATTCAATAATTCAGTCTCCAGCTGACATCTTTCCGAGCAACTAACGGGGCTACGGTGGCCAGGTGTACGTCCTCCTGGGAGTGAAATTGCTTGTTTGCGACGCACCACTGACGGTCAGTTGTAACCCTCCCACTCTCATTATGACGATGTAAGGCACAAACTGAGTCGCGATTCAATAATTCAGTCGCCAGCTGACATCTTTCCGAGCAACTAACGGGGCTACGGTGGCCAGGTGTACGTCCTCCTGGGGGTGAAATTGCTTGTTTGCGACGCACCACTGACAGTCAATTGTAACCCTCCCACTCTCATTATGACGATGGAAGGCACAAACTGCGTCGCGATTCAATAATTCAGTCTCCAGCTGACATCTTTCCGAGCAACTAACGGGGCTAAGGTGGCCAGGTGTACGTCCTCCTGGGGTGAAATTGCTTGTTTGCGACGCACCACTGACAGTCAATTGTAACCCTCCCACTCTCATTATGACGATGGAAGGCACAAACTGCGTCGCGATTCAATAATTCAGTCTCCAGCTGACATCTTTCCGAGCAACTAACCGGCTACGGTGGCCAGGTGTACAACCACCTGGGGGTGAAATTGCTTGTTTGCGACGCACCACTGACAGTCAATTGTAACCCTCCCACTCTCATTATGACGATGGAAGGCACAAACTGCGTCGCGATTCAATAATTCAGTCTCCAGCTGACATCTTTCCGAGCAACTAACCGGCTACGGTGGCCAGGTGTACGTCTTCCTTGGGGTGAAATTGCTTGTTTGCGACGCACCACTGACAGTCAATTGTAACCCTCCCACTCTCATTATGACGATGGAAGGCACATACTGTGTCGCGATTCAATAATTCAGTCTCCAGCTGACATCTTTCCGAGCAACTAACGGGGCTACGATGGCCAGGTGTACGTCCTCCTGGGGGTGAAATTGCTTGTTTGCGACGCACCACTGACAGTCAATTGTAACCCTCCCACTCTCATTATGACGATGGAAGGCACAAACTGCGTCGCGATTCAATAATTCAGTCTCCAGCTGACATCTTTCCGAGCAACTAACCGGCTACGGTGGCCAGGTGTACGTCCTCCTGGGGGTGAAATTGCTTGTTTGCGACGCACCACTGACAGTCAATTGTAACCCTCCCACTCTCATCATGACGATGGAAGGCACAAACTGCGTCGCGATTCAATAATTCAGTCTCCAGCTGACATCTTTCCCAGCAACTAACGGGGCTACGGTGGCCAGATGTACGTCCTCCTGGGGTTGAAGTTGCTTGTTTGCGACGCACCACTGACAGTCAATTGTAACCCTCCCACTCTCATTATGACGATGGAAGGCACAAACTGCGTCGCGATTCAATAATTCAGTCTCCAGCTGACATCTTTCCGAGCAACTACCCGGCTACAGTGGTCAGGTGTACGTCCTCCTGGGGGTGAAATTGCTTGTTTGCGACGCACCACTGACAGTCAACTGTAACTCTCCCACTCTCATTATGACGATGGAAGGCACAAACTGCGTCGCGATTCAATAATTCAGTCTCCAGCTGACATCTTTCCGAGCAATTAACCGGCTACGGTGGCCAGGTGTACGTCCTCCTGGGGGTGAAATTGCTTGTTTGCGACGCACCACTGACAGTCAATTGTAACCCTCCCACTCTCATTATGACGATGGAAGGCACATACTGCGTCGCGATTCAATAATTCAGTCTCCAGCTGACATCTTTCCGAGCAACTAACGGGGCTACGGTGGCCAGGTGTACGTCCTCCTGGGGGTGAAATTGCTTGTTTGCGACGCACCACTGACAGTCAATTGTAACCCTCCCACTCTCATTATGACGATGGAAGGCACAAACTGCGTCACGATTCAATAATTCAGTCTCCAGCTGACATCTTTCCGAGCAACTAACCGGCTACGGTGGCCAGGTGTACGTCCTCCTGGGGGTGAAATTGCTTGTTTGCGACGCACCACTGACAGTCAATTGTAACCCTCCCACTCTCATCATGACGATGGAAGGCACAAACTGCGTCGCGATTCAATAATTCAGTCTCCAGCTGACATCTTTCCCAGCAACTAACGGGGCTACGGTGGCCAGATGTACGTCCTCCTGGGGGTGAAATTGCTTGTTTGCGACGCACCACTGACAGTCAATTGTAACCCTCCCACTCTCATTATGACGATGGAAGGCACAAACTGCGTCGCGATTCAATAATTCAGTCTCCAGCTGACATCATTCCGAGCAACTACCCGGCTACGGTGGCCAGGTGTACGTCCTCCTGGGGGTGAAATTGCTTGTTTGCGACGCACCACTGACAGTCAATTGTAACCCTCCCACTCTCATTATGACGATGGAAGGCACAAACTGCGTCGCGATTCAATAATTCAGTCTCCAGCTGACATCTTTCCGAGCAATTAACCGGCTACGGTGGCCAGGTGTACGTCCTCCCGGGGGTGAAATTGCTTGTTTGCGACGCACCACTGACAGTCAATTGTAGCCCTCCCACTCTCATTATGACGATGGAAGGCACAAACTGCGTCGCGATTCAATAATTCAGTCTCCAGCTGACATCTTTCCGAGCAACTAACGGGGCTACGGTGGCCAGGTGTACGTCCCCATGGGGGTGAAATTGCTTGTTTGTGACGCACCACTGACAGTCAATTGTAACCCTCCCACTCTCATTATGACGATGGAAGGCACAAACTGCGTCGCGATTCAATAATTCAGTCTCCAGCTGACATCTTTCCGAGCAACTACCCGGCTACAGTGGCCAGGTGTACGTCCTCCTGGGGGTGAAATTGCTTGTTTGCGACGCACCACTGACAGTCAATTATAACCCTCCCACTCTCATTATGACGATGGAAGGCACAAACTGCGTCGCGATTCAATAATTCAGTCTCCAGCTGTCATCTTTCCGAGCAATTAACGGGGCTTCGGTGGCCAGGTGTACGTCCTCCTGGGGGTGAAATTGCTTGTTTGCGACGCACCACTGACAGTCAATTGTAACCCTCCCACTGTCATTATGACGATGGAAGGCACAAACTGCGTCGCGATTCAATAATTCAGTCTCCAGCTGACATCTTTCCGAGCAACTACCCGGCTACGGTGGCCAGGTGTACGTCCTCCTGGGGGTGAAATTGCTTGTTTGCGACGCACCACTGACAGTCAATTGTAACCCTCCCACTCTCATTATGACGATGGAAGGCACAAACTGCGTCGCGATTCAATAATTCAGTCTCCAGCTGACATCTTTCCGAGCAACTAATGGGGCTATGGTGGCCAGGTGTACGTCCTCCTGGGGGTGAAATTGCTTGTTTGCGACGCACCACTGACAGTCAATTGTAACCCTCCCACTCTCATTATGACGATGGAAGGCACAAACTGCGTTGCGATTCAATAATTCAGTCTCCAGCTGACATCTTTGCGAGCAATTAACCGGCTACGGTGGCCAGGTGTACGTCCTCCTGGGGGTGAAATTGCTTGTTTGCGACGCACCACTGACAGTCAATTGTAGCCCTCCCACTCTCATTATGACGATGGAAGGCACAAACTGCGTCGCGATTCAATAATTCAGTCTCCAGCTGACATCTTTCCGAGCAATTAACCGGCTACGGTGGCCAGGTGTACGTCCTCCTGGGGGTGAAATTGCTTGTTTGCGACGCACCACTGACTGTCAATTGTAACCCTCCCACTCTCATTATGACGATGGAAGGCACAAACTGCGTCGCGATTCAATAATTCAGTCTCCAGCTGACATCTTTCCGAGCAACTAACGGGGCTACGGTGGCCAGGTGTACGTCCCCATGGGGGTGAAATTGCTTGTTTGCGACGCACCACTGACAGTCAATTGTAACCCTCCCACTCTCATTATGACGATGGAAGGCACAAACTGCGTCGCGATTCAATAATTCAGTCTCCAGCTGACATCTTTCCGAGCAACTACCCGGCTACGGTGGCCAGGTGTACGTCCTCCTGGGGGTGAAATTGCTTGTTTGCGACGCACCACTGACAGTCAATTGTAACCCTCCCACTCTCATTATGACGATGGAAGGCACATACTGCGTCGCGATTCAATAATTCAGTCTCCAGCTGACATCTTTCCGAGCAACTAACGGGGCTACGGTGGCCAGGTGTACGTCCTCCTGGGGGTGAAATTGCTTGTTTGCGACGCACCTCTGACAGTCAATTGTAACCCTCCCACTCTCATTATGACGATGGAAGGCACAAACTGCGTCGCGATTCAATAATTCAGTCTCCAGCTGACATCTTTCCGAGCAACTAACCGGCTACGGTGGCCAGGTGTACGTCCTCCTGGGGGTGAAATTGCTTGTTTGCGACGCACCACTGACAGTCAATTGTAACCCTCCCACTCTCATCATGACGATGGAAGGCACAAACTGCGTCGCGATTCAATAATTCAGTCTCCAGCTGACATCTTTCCCAGCAACTAACGGGGCTACGGTGGCCAGATGTACGTCCTCCTGGGGGTGAAATTGCTTGTTTGCGACGCACCACTGACAGTCAATTGTAACCCTCCCACTCTCATTATGACGATGGAAGGCACAAACTGCGTCGCGATTCAATAATTCAGTCTCCAGCTGACATCTTTCCGAGCAACTACCCGGCTACGGTGGCCAGGTGTACGTCCTCCTGGGGGTGAAATTGCTTGTTTGCGACGCACCACTGACAGTCAATTGTAACCCTCCCACTCTCATTATGACGATGGAAGGCACAAACTGCGTCGCGATTCAATAATTCAGTCTCCAGCTGACATCTTTCCGAGCAATTAACCGGCTACGGTGGCCAGGTGTACGTCCTCCCGGGGGTGAAATTGCTTGTTTGCGACGCACCACTGACAGTCAATTGTAGCCCTCCCACTCTCATTATGACGATGGAAGGCACAAACTGCGTCGCGATTCAATAATTCAGTCTCCAGCTGACATCTTTCCGAGCAACTAACGGGGCTACGGTGGCCAGGTGTACGTCCCCATGGGGGTGAAATTGCTTGTTTGCGACGCACCACTGACAGTCAATTGTAACCCTCCCACTCTCATTATGACGATGGAAGGCACAAACTGCGTCGCGATTCAATAATTCAGTCTCCAGCTGACATCTTTCCGAGCAACTACCCGGCTACAGTGGCCAGGTGTACGTCCTCCTGGGGGTGAAATTGCTTGTTTGCGACGCACCACTGACAGTCAATTATAACCCTCCCACTCTCATTATGACGATGGAAGGCACAAACTGCGTCGCGATTCAATAATTCAGTCTCCAGCTGTCATCTTTCCGAGCAATTAACGGGGCTTCGGTGGCCAGGTGTACGTCCTCCTGGGGGTGAAATTGCTTGTTTGCGACGCACCACTGACAGTCAATTGTAACCCTCCCACTGTCATTATGACGATGGAAGGCACAAACTGCGTCGCGATTCAATAATTCAGTCTCCAGCTGACATCTTTCCGAGCAACTACCCGGCTACGGTGGCCAGGTGTACGTCCTCCTGGGGGTGAAATTGCTTGTTTGCGACGCACCACTGACAGTCAATTGTAACCCTCCCACTCTCATTATGACGATGGAAGGCACAAACTGCGTCGCGATTCAATAATTCAGTCTCCAGCTGACATCTTTCCGAGCAACTAATGGGGCTATGGTGGCCAGGTGTACGTCCTCCTGGGGGTGAAATTGCTTGTTTGCGACGCACCACTGACAGTCAATTGTAACCCTCCCACTCTCATTATGACGATGGAAGGCACAAACTGCGTTGCGATTCAATAATTCAGTCTCCAGCTGACATCTTTGCGAGCAATTAACCGGCTACGGTGGCCAGGTGTACGTCCTCCTGGGGGTGAAATTGCTTGTTTGCGACGCACCACTGACAGTCAATTGTAACCCTCCCACTCTCATTATGACGATGGAAGGCACAAACTGCGTCGCGATTCAATAATTCAGTCTCCAGCTGACATCTTTCCGAGCAACTAACGGGGCTACGGTGGCCAGGTGTACGTCCTCCTGGGGGTGAAATTGCTTGTTTGCGACGCACCACTGACAGTCAATTGTAACCCTCCCACTCTCATTATGACGATGGAAGGCACAAACTGCGTCGCGATTCAATAATTCAGTCTCCAGCTGACATCTTTCCGAGCAACTAATGGGGCTACTGTGGCCAGGTGTACGTCCTCCTGGGGGTGAAATTGCTTGTTTGCGACGCACCACTGACAGTCAATTGTAACCCTCCCACTCTCATCATGACGATGGAAGGCACAAACTGCGTCGCGATTCAATAATTCAGTCTCCAGCTGACATCTTTCCCAGCAACTAACGGGGCTACGGTGGCCAGATGTACGTCCTCCTGGGGGTGAAATTGCTTGTTTGCGACGCACCACTGACAGTCAATTGTAACCCTCCCACTCTCATTATGACGATGGAAGGCACAAACTGCGTCGCGATTCAATAATTCAGTCTCCAGCTGACATCTTTCCGAGCAACTACCCGGCTACGGTGGCCAGGTGTACGTCCTCCTGGGGGTGAAATTGCTGGTTTGCGACGCACCACTGACGGTCAATTGTAACCCTCCCACTCTCATTATGACGATGGAAGGCACAAACTGCGTCGCGATTCAATAATTCAGTCTCCAGCTGACATCTTTCTGAGCAATTAACCGGCTACGGTGGCCAGGTGTACGTCCTCCTGGGGGTGAAATTGCTTGTTTGCGACGCACCACTGACAGTCAATTGTAACCCTCCCACTCTCATTATGACGATGGAAGGCACAAACTGCGTCGCGATTCAATAATTCAGTCTCCAGCTGACATCTTTCCGAGCAACTAACGGGGCTACGGTGGCCAGGTGTACGTCCCCACGGGGGTGAAATTCCTTGTTTGCGACGCACCACTGACAGTCAATTGTAACCCTCCCACTCTCATTATGACGATGGAAGGCACAAACTGCGTCGCGATTCAATAATTCAGTCTCCAGCTGACATCTTTCCGAGCAATTAACGGGGCTACGGTGGCCAGGTGTACGTCCTCCTGGGGGTGAAATTGCTTGTTTGCGACGCACCACTGACAGTCAATTGTAACCCTCCCACTCTCATTATGACGATGGAAGGCACAAACTGCGTCGCGATTCAATAATTCAGTCTCCAGCTGACATCTTTCCGAGCAATTAACCGGCTACGGTGGCCAGGTGTACGTCCTCCTGGGGGTGAAATTGCTTGTTTGCGACGCACCACTGACAGTCAATTGTAACCCTCCCACTCTCATTATGACGATGGAAGGCACAAACTGCGTCGCGATTCAATAATTCAGTCTCCAGCTGACATCTTTCCGAGAAACTAATGGGGCTACGGTGGCCAGGTGTACGTCCCCATGGGGGTGAAATTGCTTGTTTGCGACGCACCACTGACAGTCAATTGTAACCCTCCCACTCTCATTATGACGATGGAAGGCACAAACTGCGTCGCGATTCAATAATTCAGTCTCCAGCTGACATCTTTCCGAGCAACTAATGGGGCTATGGTGGCCAGGTGTACGTCCTCCTGGGGGTGAAATTGCTTGTTTGCGACGCACCACTGACAGTCAATTGTAACCCCCCCACTCTCATTATGACGATGGAAGGCACAAACTGCGTCGCGATTCAATAATTCAGTCTCCAGCTGACATCTTTCCGAGCAATTAACCGGCTACGGTGGCCAGGTGTACGTCCTCCTGGGGGTGAAATTGCTTGTTTGCGACGCACCACTGACAGTCAATTGTAACCCTCCCACTGTCATTATGACGATGGAAGGCACAAACTGCGTCGCGATTCAATAATTCAGTCTCCAGCTGACATCTTTCCGAGCAACTACCCGGCTACGGTGGCCAGGTGTACGTCCTCCTGGGGGTGAAATTGCTTGTTTGCGACGCACCACTGACAGTCAATTGTAACCCTCCCACTCTCATTATGACGATGGAAGGCACAAACTGCGTCGCGATTCAATAATTCAGTCTCCAGCTGACATCTTTCCGAGCAATTAACTGGCTACGGTGGCCAGGTGTACGTCCTCCCGGGGGTGAAATTGCTTGTTTGCGACGCACCACTGACAGTCAATTGTAGCCCTCCCACTCTCATTATGACGATGGAAGGCACAAACTGCGTCGCGATTCAATAATTCAGTCTCCAGCTGACATCTTTCCGAGCAACTAACGGGGCTACGGTGGCCAGGTGTACGTCCCCATGGGGGTGAAATTGCTTGTTTGCGACGCACCACTGACAGTCAATTGTAACCCTCCCACTCTCATTATGACGATGGAAGGCACAAACTGCGTCGCGATTCAATAATTCAGTCTCCAGCTGACATCTTTCCGAGCAACTACCCGGCTACAGTGGCCAGGTGTACGTCCTCCTGGGGGTGAAATTGCTTGTTTGCGACGCACCACTGACAGTCAATTATAACCCTCCCACTCTCATTATGACGATGGAAGGCACAAACTGCGTCGCGATTCAATAATTCAGTCTCCAGCTGTCATCTTTCCGAGCAATTAACGGGGCTTCGGTGGCCAGGTGTACGTCCTCCTGGGGGTGAAATTGCTTGTTTGCGACGCACCACTGACAGTCAATTGTAACCCTCCCACTGTCATTATGACGATGGAAGGCACAAACTGCGTCGCGATTCAATAATTCAGTCTCCAGCTGACATCTTTCCGAGCAACTACCCGGCTACGGTGGCCAGGTGTACGTCCTCCTGGGGGTGAAATTGCTTGTTTGCGACGCACCACTGACAGTCAATTGTAACCCTCCCACTCTCATTATGACGATGGAAGGCACAAACTGCGTCGCGATTCAATAATTCAGTCTCCAGCTGACATCTTTCCGAGCAACTAATGGGGCTATGGTGGCCAGGTGTACGTCCTCCTGGGGGTGAAATTGCTTGTTTGCGACGCACCACTGACAGTCAATTGTAACCCTCCCACTCTCATTATGACGATGGAAGGCACAAACTGCGTTGCGATTCAATAATTCAGTCTCCAGCTGACATCTTTGCGAGCAATTAACCGGCTACGGTGGCCAGGTGTACGTCCTCCTGGGGGTGAAATTGCTTGTTTGCGACGCACCACTGACAGTCAATTGTAACCCTCCCACTCTCATTATGACGATGGAAGGCACAAACTGCGTCGCGATTCAATAATTCAGTCTCCAGCTGACATCTTTCCGAGCAACTAACGGGGCTACGGTGGCCAGGTGTACGTCCTCCTGGGGGTGAAATTGCTTGTTTGCGACGCACCACTGACAGTCAATTGTAACCCTCCCACTCTCATTATGACGATGGAAGGCACAAACTGCGTCGCGATTCAATAATTCAGTCTCCAGCTGACATCTTTCCGAGCAACTAATGGGGCTACTGTGGCCAGGTGTACGTCCTCCTGGGGGTGAAATTGCTTGTTTGCGACGCACCACTGACAGTCAATTGTAACCCTCCCACTCTCATCATGACGATGGAAGGCACAAACTGCGTCGCGATTCAATAATTCAGTCTCCAGCTGACATCTTTCCCAGCAACTAACGGGGCTACGGTGGCCAGATGTACGTCCTCCTGGGGGTGAAATTGCTTGTTTGCGACGCACCACTGACAGTCAATTGTAACCCTCCCACTCTCATTATGACGATGGAAGGCACAAACTGCGTCGCGATTCAATAATTCAGTCTCCAGCTGACATCTTTCCGAGCAACTACCCGGCTACGGTGGCCAGGTGTACGTCCTCCTGGGGGTGAAATTGCTGGTTTGCGACGCACCACTGACGGTCAATTGTAACCCTCCCACTCTCATTATGACGATGGAAGGCACCAACTGCGTCGCGATTCAATAATTCAGTCTCCAGCTGACATCTTTCTGAGCAATTAACCGGCTACGGTGGCCAGGTGTACGTCCTCCTGGGGGTGAAATTGCTTGTTTGCGACGCACCACTGACAGTCAATTGTAACCCTCCCACTCTCATTATGACGATGGAAGGCACAAACTGCGTCGCGATTCAATAATTCAGTCTCCAGCTGACATCTTTCCGAGCAACTAACGGGGCTACGGTGGCCAGGTGTACGTCCCCATGGGGGTGAAATTCCTTGTTTGCGACGCACCACTGACAGTCAATTGTAACCCTCCCACTCTCATTATGACGATGGAAGGCACAAACTGCGTCGCGATTCAATAATTCAGTCTCCAGCTGACATCTTTCCGAGCAATTAACGGGGCTACGGTGGCCAGGTGTACGTCCTCCTGGGGGTGAAATTGCTTGTTTGCGACGCACCACTGACAGTCAATTGTAACCCTCCCACTCTCATTATGACGATGGAAGGCACAAACTGCGTCGCGATTCAATAATTCAGTCTCCAGCTGACATCTTTCCGAGCAATTAACCGGCTACGGTGGCCAGGTGTACGTCCTCCTGGGGGTGAAATTGCTTGTTTGCGACGCACCACTGACAGTCAATTGTAACCCTCCCACTCTCATTATGACGATGGAAGGCACAAACTGCGTCGCGATTCAATAATTCAGTCTCCAGCTGACATCTTTCCGAGAAACTAATGGGGCTACGGTGGCCAGGTGTACGTCCCCATGGGGGTGAAATTGCTTGTTTGCGACGCACCACTGACAGTCAATTGTAACCCTCCCACTCTCATTATGACGATGGAAGGCACAAACTGCGTCGCGATTCAATAATTCAGTCTCCAGCTGACATCTTTCCGAGCAATTAACCGGCTACGGTGGCCAGGTGTACGTCCTCCTGGGGGTGAAATTGCTTGTTTGCGACGCACCACTGACAGTCAATTGTAACCCTCCCACTGTCATTATGACGATGGAAGGCACAAACTGCGTAGCGATTCAATAATTCAGTCTCCAGCTAACATCCTTCCGAGTAACTACCCGGCTACGGTGGCGAGGTGTACGTCCTCCTGGGGGTGAAATTGCGTGTTTGCGACGCACCACTGACAGTCAATTGTAACCCTCCCACTCTCATTATGACGATGGAAGGCACAAACTGCGTCGCGATTAAATAATTCAGTCTCCAGCTGACATCTTTCCGAGCAACTAATGGGGCTATGGTGGCCAGGTGTACGTCCTCCTGGGGGTGAAATTGCTTGTTTGCGACGCACCACTGACAGTCAATTGTAACCCTCCCACTCTCATTATGACGATGGAAGGCACAAACTGCGTCGCGATTCAATAATTCAGTCTCTAGCTGACATCTTTCCGAGCAATTAACCGGCTATGGTGGCCAGGTGTACGTCCTGCTGGGGGTGAAATTGCTTGTTTGCGACGCACCACTGACAGTCAATTGTAACCCTCCCACTCTCATTATAACGATGGAAGGCACAAACTGCGTCGCGATTCAATAATTCAGTCTCCAGCTGACATCTTTCTGAGCAACTAACCGGCTACGGTGGCCAGGTGTACGTCTTCCTTGGGGTGAAATTGCTTGTTTGCGACGCATCACTGACAGTCAATTGTAACCCTCCCACTCTCATTATGACGATGGAAGGCACAAACAGCGTCGCGATTCAATAATTCAGTCTCCAGCTGACATCTTTCCTAGCAACTAACGGGGCTACGGTGGCCAGGTGTACGTCCTCCTGGGGGTGAAATTGCTTGTTTGCGACGCACCACTGACAGTCAATTGTAACCCTCCCACTCTCATTATGACGATGGAAGGCAGAAACTGCGTCGCGATTCAATAATTCAGTCTCCAGCTGACATCTTTCCGTGCAACTAACCGGCTACGGTGGCCAGGTGTACGTCCTCCTGGGGGTGAAATTGCTTGTTTGCGACGCACCACTGACAGTCAATTGTAACCCTCCCACTCTCATCATGACGATGGAAGGCACAAACTGTGTCGCGATTCAATAATTCAGTCTCCAGCTGACATCTTTCCCAGCAACTAACGGGGCTACGGTGGCCAGATGTACGTCCTCCTGGGGGTGAAATTGCTTGTTTGCGACGCACCACTGACAGTCAATTGTAACCCTCCCACTCCCATTATGACGATGGAAGGCACAAACTGCGTCGCGATTCAATATTTCAGTCTCCAGCTGACATCTTTCCGAGCAACTACCCGGATACGGTGGCCAGGTGTACGTCCTCCTGGGGGTGAAATTGCTTGTTTGCGACGCACCACTGACAGTCAATTGTAACCCTCCCACTGTCATTATGACGATGGAAGGCACAAACTGCGTCGCGATTCAATAATTCAGTCTCCAGCTGACATCTTTCCGAGCAATTAACCGGCTACGGTGGCCAGGTGTACGTCCTCCTGGGGGTGAAATTGCTTGTTTGCGACGCACCACTGACAGTCAATTGTAACCCTCCCACTCTCATTATGACGATGGAAGGCACAAACTGCGTCGCGATTCAATAATTCAGTCTCCAGCTGACATCTTTCCGAGCAACTAACGGGGCTACGGTGGCCAGGTGTACGTCCCCATGGGAGTGAAATTGCTTGTTTGCGACGCACCACTGACAGTCAATTGTAACGTTCCCACTCTCATTATGACGATGGGAGGCACAAACTGCGTCGCGATTCAATAATTCAGTCTCCAGCTGACATCTTTCCGAGCAACTACCCGGCTACGGTGGCCAGGTGTACGTCCTCCTGGGGGTGAAATTGCTTGTTTGCGACGCACCACTGACAGTCAATTGTAACCCTCCCACTGTCATTATGACGATGGAAGGCACAAACTGCGTCGCGATTCAATATTTCAGTCTCCAGCTGACATCTTTCCGAGCAACTGACCGGCTACGGTGGCCAGGTGTACGTCCTCCTGGGTGTGAAATTGCTTGTTTGCGACGCACCACTGACAGTCAATTGTAACCCTCCCACTCTCATTATGACGATGGAAGGCACAAACTGCGTCGCGATTCAATAATTCAGTCTCCAGCTGACATCTTTCCGAGCAATTACCCGGCTACAGTGGCCAGGTGTACGTCCCCCTGGGGGTGAAATTGCTTGTTTGCGACGCACCACTGACAGTCAATTGTAACCCTCCCACTCTCATTATGACGATGGAAGGCACAAACTGCGTCGCGATTCAATAATTCAGTCTCCAGCTGACATCATTCCGAACAACTAACGGGGCTACGGTGGCCAGGTGTACGTCCTCCTGGGGGTGAAATTGCTTGTTTGCGACGCACCACTGACAGTCAATTGTAACCCTCCCTCTCTCATTATGACGATGGAAGGCACAAACTGCGTCGCGATTCAATAATTCAGTCTCCAGCTGACATCTTTCCGAGCAACTAACGGGGCTACGGTGGCCACGTGTACGTCATCCTGGGGGTGAAATTGCTTGTTTGCGACGCACCACTGACAGTCAGTTGTAACCCTCCCACTCTCATTATGACGATGGAAGGCACAAACTGCGTCGCGATTCAATAATTCAGTCTCCAGCTGACATCTTTCCGAGCAACTAACGGGGCTACGGTGGCCAGGTGTACGTCCTCCTGGGGGTGAAATTGCTTGTTTGCGACGCACCACTGATGGTCAGTTGTAACCCTCCCACTCTCATTATGACGATGGAAGGCACAAACTGCGTCGCGATTCAATAATTCAGTCTCCAGCTGACATCTTTCCGAGCAACTAATGGGGCTACGGTGGCCAGGTGTACGTCCTCCTGGGGGTGAAATTGCTTGTTCGCGACGCACCACTGACAGTCAATCATAACCCTCCCACTCTCATTATGACGATGGAAATCACAAACTGCGTCGCGATTGAATAATTCAGTCTCCAGCTGTCATCTTTCCGAGCAATTAACGGGGCTACGGTGGCCAGGTGTACGTCCTCCTGGGGGTGAAATTGCTTGTTTGCGACGCACCACTGACAGTCAATTGTAACCCTCCCACTGTCATTATGACGATGGAAGGCACAAACTGCGTCGCGATTCAATAATTCAGTCTCCAGCTGACATCTTTCCGAGCAACTACCCGGCTACGGTGGCCAGGTGTACGTCCTCCTGGGGTCGAAATTGCTTGTTTGCGACGCACCACTGACAGTCAATTGTAACCCTCCCACTCTCATTATGACGATGGAAGGCACAAACTGCGTCGCGATTCCATAATTCAGTCTCCAGCTGACATCTTTCCGAGCAATTAACCGGCTACGGTGGCCAGGTGTACGTCCTCCTGGGGGTGAAATTGCTTGTTTGCGACGCACCACTGACAGTCAATTGTAACCCTCCCACTCTCATTATGACGATGGAAGGCACAAACTGCGTTGCGATTCAATAATTCAGTCTCCAGCTGACATCTTTCTGAGCAATTAACCGGCTACGGTGGCCAGGTGTACGTCCTCCTGGGGGTGAAATTGCTTGTTTGCGACGCACCACAGACAGTCAATTGTAACCCTCCCACTCTCATTATGACGATGGAAGGCACAAACTGCGTCGCGATTCAATAATTCAGTCTCCAGCTGACATCATTCCGAGCAACTAACCGGCTACGGTGGCCAGGTGTACGTCTTCCTTGGGGTGAAATTGCTTGTTTGCGACGCACCACTGACAGTCAATTGTAACCCTCCCACTCTCATTATGACGATGGAAGGCACATACTGCGTCGCGATTCAATAATTCAGTCTCCAGCTGACATCTTTCCGAGCAACTAACGGGGCTACGGTGGCCAGGTGTACGTCCTCCTGGGGGTGAAATTGCTTGTTTGCGACGCACCACTGACAGTCAATTGTAACCCTCCCACTCTCATTATGACGATGGAAGGCACAAACTGCGTCGCGATTCAATAATTCAGTCTCCAGCTGACATCTTTGCGAGCAATTAACCGGCTACGGTGGCCAGGTGTACGTCCTCCTGGGGGTGAAATTGCTTGTTTGCGACGCACCACTGACAGTCAATTGTAACCCTCCCACTCTCATTATGACGATGGAAGGCACAAACTGCGTCGCGATTCAATAATTCAGTCTCCAGCTGACATCTTTCCGAGCAACTAACGGGGCTACGGTGGCCAGGTGTACGTCCTCCTGGGGGTGAAATTGCTTGTTTGCGACGCACCACTGACAGTCAATTGTAACCCTCCCACTCTCATTATGACGATGGAAGGCACAAACTGCGTCGCGATTCAATAATTCAGTCTCCAGCTGACATCTTTCCGAGCAACTAATGGGGCTACTGTGGCCAGGTGTACGTCCTCCTGGGGGTGAAATTGCTTGTTTGCGACGCACCACTGACAGTCAATTGTAACCCTCCCACTCTCATCATGACGATGGAAGGCACAAACTGCGTCGCGATTCAATAATTCAGTCTCCAGCTGACATCTTTCCCAGCAACTAACGGGGCTACGGTGGCCAGATGTACGTCCTCCTGGGGGTGAAATTGCTTGTTTGCGACGCACCACTGACAGTCAATTGTAACCCTCCCACTCTCATTATGACGATGGAAGGCACAAACTGCGTCGCGATTCAATAATTCAGTCTCCAGCTGACATCTTTCCGAGCAACTACCCGGCTACGGTGGCCAGGTGTACGTCCTCCTGGGGGTGAAATTGCTGGTTTGCGACGCACCACTGACGGTCAATTGTAACCCTCCCACTCTCATTATGACGATGGAAGGCACCAACTGCGTCGCGATTCAATAATTCAGTCTCCAGCTGACATCTTTCTGAGCAATTAACCGGCTACGGTGGCCAGGTGTACGTCCTCCTGGGGGTGAAATTGCTTGTTTGCGACGCACCACTGACAGTCAATTGTAACCCTCCCACTCTCATTATGACGATGGAAGGCACAAACTGCGTCGCGATTCAATAATTCAGTCTCCAGCTGACATCTTTCCGAGCAACTAACGGGGCTACGGTGGCCAGGTGTACGTCCCCATGGGGGTGAAATTCCTTGTTTGCGACGCACCACTGACAGTCAATTGTAACCCTCCCACTCTCATTATGACGATGGAAGGCACAAACTGCGTCGCGATTCAATAATTCAGTCTCCAGCTGACATCTTTCCGAGCAATTAACGGGGCTACGGTGGCCAGGTGTACGTCCTCCTGGGGGTGAAATTGCTTGTTTGCGACGCACCACTGACAGTCAATTGTAACCCTCCCACTCTCATTATGACGATGGAAGGCACAAACTGCGTCGCGATTCAATAATTCAGTCTCCAGCTGACATCTTTCCGAGCAATTAACCGGCTACGGTGGCCAGGTGTACGTCCTCCTGGGGGTGAAATTGCTTGTTTGCGACGCACCACTGACAGTCAATTGTAACCCTCCCACTCTCATTATGACGATGGAAGGCACAAACTGCGTCGCGATTCAATAATTCAGTCTCCAGCTGACATCTTTCCGAGAAACTAATGGGGCTACGGTGGCCAGGTGTACGTCCCCATGGGGGTGAAATTGCTTGTTTGCGACGCACCACTGACAGTCAATTGTAACCCTCCCACTCTCATTATGACGATGGAAGGCACAAACTGCGTCGCGATTCAATAATTCAGTCTCCAGCTGACATCTTTCCGAGCAATTAACCGGCTACGGTGGCCAGGTGTACGTCCTCCTGGGGGTGAAATTGCTTGTTTGCGACGCACCACTGACAGTCAATTGTAACCCTCCCACTGTCATTATGACGATGGAAGGCACAAACTGCGTAGCGATTCAATAATTCAGTCTCCAGCTAACATCCTTCCGAGTAACTACCCGGCTACGGTGGCGAGGTGTACGTCCTCCTGGGGGTGAAATTGCGTGTTTGCGACGCACCACTGACAGTCAATTGTAACCCTCCCACTCTCATTATGACGATGGAAGGCACAAACTGCGTCGCGATTAAATAATTCAGTCTCCAGCTGACATCTTTCCGAGCAACTAATGGGGCTATGGTGGCCAGGTGTACGTCCTCCTGGGGGTGAAATTGCTTGTTTGCGACGCACCACTGACAGTCAATTGTAACCCTCCCACTCTCATTATGACGATGGAAGGCACAAACTGCGTCGCGATTCAATAATTCAGTCTCTAGCTGACATCTTTCCGAGCAATTAACCGGCTATGGTGGCCAGGTGTACGTCCTGCTGGGGGTGAAATTGCTTGTTTGCGACGCACCACTGACAGTCAATTGTAACCCTCCCACTCTCATTATAACGATGGAAGGCACAAACTGCGTCGCGATTCAATAATTCAGTCTCCAGCTGACATCTTTCTGAGCAACTAACCGGCTACGGTGGCCAGGTGTACGTCTTCCTTGGGGTGAAATTGCTTGTTTGCGACGCATCACTGACAGTCAATTGTAACCCTCCCACTCTCATTATGACGATGGAAGGCACAAACAGCGTCGCGATTCAATAATTCAGTCTCCAGCTGACATCTTTCCTAGCAACTAACGGGGCTACGGTGGCCAGGTGTACGTCCTCCTGGGGGTGAAATTGCTTGTTTGCGACGCACCACTGACAGTCAATTGTAACCCTCCCACTCTCATTATGACGATGGAAGGCAGAAACTGCGTCGCGATTCAATAATTCAGTCTCCAGCTGACATCTTTCCGTGCAACTAACCGGCTACGGTGGCCAGGTGTACGTCCTCCTGGGGGTGAAATTGCTTGTTTGCGACGCACCACTGACAGTCAATTGTAACCCTCCCACTCTCATCATGACGATGGAAGGCACAAACTGTGTCGCGATTCAATAATTCAGTCTCCAGCTGACATCTTTCCCAGCAACTAACGGGGCTACGGTGGCCAGATGTACGTCCTCCTGGGGGTGAAATTGCTTGTTTGCGACGCACCACTGACAGTCAATTGTAACCCTCCCACTCCCATTATGACGATGGAAGGCACAAACTGCGTCGCGATTCAATATTTCAGTCTCCAGCTGACATCTTTCCGAGCAACTACCCGGATACGGTGGCCAGGTGTACGTCCTCCTGGGGGTGAAATTGCTTGTTTGCGACGCACCACTGACAGTCAATTGTAACCCTCCCACTGTCATTATGACGATGGAAGGCACAAACTGCGTCGCGATTCAATAATTCAGTCTCCAGCTGACATCTTTCCGAGCAATTAACCGGCTACGGTGGCCAGGTGTACGTCCTCCTGGGGGTGAAATTGCTTGTTTGCGACGCACCACTGACAGTCAATTGTAACCCTCCCACTCTCATTATGACGATGGAAGGCACAAACTGCGTCGCGATTCAATAATTCAGTCTCCAGCTGACATCTTTCCGAGCAACTAACGGGGCTACGGTGGCCAGGTGTACGTCCCCATGGGAGTGAAATTGCTTGTTTGCGACGCACCACTGACAGTCAATTGTAACGTTCCCACTCTCATTATGACGATGGAAGGCACAAACTGCGTCGCGATTCAATAATTCAGTCTCCAGCTGACATCTTTCCGAGCAACTACCCGGCTACGGTGGCCAGGTGTACGTCCTCCTGGGGGTGAAATTGCTTGTTTGCGACGCACCACTGACAGTCAATTGTAACCCTCCCACTGTCATTATGACGATGGAAGGCACAAACTGCGTCGCGATTCAATATTTCAGTCTCCAGCTGACATCTTTCCGAGCAACTGACCGGCTACGGTGGCCAGGTGTACGTCCTCCTGGGTGTGAAATTGCTTGTTTGCGACGCACCACTGACAGTCAATTGTAACCCTCCCACTCTCATTATGACGATGGAAGGCACAAACTGCGTCGCGATTCAATAATTCAGTCTCCAGCTGACATCTTTCCGAGCAATTACCCGGCTACAGTGGCCAGGTGTACGTCCCCCTGGGGGTGAAATTGCTTGTTTGCGACGCACCACTGACAGTCAATTGTAACCCTCCCACTCTCATTATGACGATGGAAGGCACAAACTGCGTCGCGATTCAATAATTCAGTCTCCAGCTGACATCATTCCGAACAACTAACGGGGCTACGGTGGCCAGGTGTACGTCCTCCTGGGGGTGAAATTGCTTGTTTGCGACGCACCACTGACAGTCAATTGTAACCCTCCCTCTCTCATTATGACGATGGAAGGCACAAACTGCGTCGCGATTCAATAATTCAGTCTCCAGCTGACATCTTTCCGAGCAACTAACGGGGCTACGGTGGCCACGTGTACGTCATCCTGGGGGTGAAATTGCTTGTTTGCGACGCACCACTGACAGTCAGTTGTAACCCTCCCACTCTCATTATGACGATGGAAGGCACAAACTGCGTCGCGATTCAATAATTCAGTCTCCAGCTGACATCTTTCCGAGCAACTAACGGGGCTACGGTGGCCAGGTGTACGTCCTCCTGGGGGTGAAATTGCTTGTTTGCGACGCACCACTGATGGTCAGTTGTAACCCTCCCACTCTCATTATGACGATGGAAGGCACAAACTGCGTCGCGATTCAATAATTCAGTCTCCAGCTGACATCTTTCCGAGCAACTAATGGGGCTACGGTGGCCAGGTGTACGTCCTCCTGGGGGTGAAATTGCTTGTTCGCGACGCACCACTGACAGTCAATCATAACCCTCCCACTCTCATTATGACGATGGAAATCACAAACTGCGTCGCGATTGAATAATTCAGTCTCCAGCTGTCATCTTTCCGAGCAATTAACGGGGCTACGGTGGCCAGGTGTACGTCCTCCTGGGGGTGAAATTGCTTGTTTGCGACGCACCACTGACAGTCAATTGTAACCCTCCCACTGTCATTATGACGATGGAAGGCACAAACTGCGTCGCGATTCAATAATTCAGTCTCCAGCTGACATCTTTCCGAGCAACTACCCGGCTACGGTGGCCAGGTGTACGTCCTCCTGGGGTCGAAATTGCTTGTTTGCGACGCACCACTGACAGTCAATTGTAACCCTCCCACTCTCATTATGACGATGGAAGGCACAAACTGCGTCGCGATTCCATAATTCAGTCTCCAGCTGACATCTTTCCGAGCAATTAACCGGCTACGGTGGCCAGGTGTACGTCCTCCTGGGGGTGAAATTGCTTGTTTGCGACGCACCACTGACAGTCAATTGTAACCCTCCCACTCTCATTATGACGATGGAAGGCACAAACTGCGTTGCGATTCAATAATTCAGTCTCCAGCTGACATCTTTCTGAGCAATTAACCGGCTACGGTGGCCAGGTGTACGTCCTCCTGGGGGTGAAATTGCTTGTTTGCGACGCACCACAGACAGTCAATTGTAACCCTCCCACTCTCATTATGACGATGGAAGGCACAAACTGCGTCGCGATTCAATAATTCAGTCTCCAGCTGACATCATTCCGAGCAACTAACCGGCTACGGTGGCCAGGTGTACGTCTTCCTTGGGGTGAAATTGCTTGTTTGCGACGCACCACTGACAGTCAATTGTAACCCTCCCACTCTCATTATGACGATGGAAGGCACATACTGCGTCGCGATTCAATAATTCAGTCTCCAGCTGACATCTTTCCGAGCAACTAACGGGGCTACGGTGGCCAGGTGTACGTCCTCCTGGGGGTGAAATTGCTTGTTTGCGACGCACCACTGACAGTCAATTGTAACCCTCCCACTCTCATTATGACGATGGAAGGCACAAACTGCGTCGCGATTCAATAATTCAGTCTCCAGCTGACATCTTTCCGAGCAACTAACCGGCTACGGTGGCCAGGTGTATGTCCTCCTGGGGGTGAAATTGCTTGTTTGCGACGCACCACTGACAGTCAATTGTAACCCTCCCACTCTCATCATGACGATGGAAGGCACAAACTGCGTCGCGATTCAATAATTCGGTCTCCAGCTGACATCTTTCCCAGCAACTAACGGGGCTATGGTGGCCAGATGTACGTCCTCCTGGGGGTGAAATTGCTTGTTTGCGACGCACCACTGACAGTCAGTTGTAACCCTCCCACTCTCATTATGACGATGGAAGGCACAAACTGCGTCGCGATTCAATAATTCAGTCTCCAGCTGACATCTTTCCGAGCAACTAACGGGGCTACGGTGGCCAGGTGTACGTCCTCCTGGGGGTGAAATTGCTTGTTTGCGACGCACCACTGATGGTC
This sequence comes from Schistocerca nitens, assembly GCF_023898315.1. Lineage (NCBI taxonomy): Eukaryota > Metazoa > Arthropoda > Insecta > Orthoptera > Acrididae > Schistocerca > Schistocerca nitens. Next base: position 60,642,841 of record NC_064617.1, read on the forward strand.
AGTTGTAACCCTCCCACTCTCATTATGACGATGGAAGGCACAAACTGCGTCGCGATTCAATAATTCAGTCTCCAGCTGACATCTTTCCGAGCAACTAATGGGGCTACGGTGGCCAGGTGTACGTCCTCCTGGGGGTGAAATTGCTTGTTCGCGACGCACCACTGACAGTCAATTATAACCCTCCCACTCTCATTATGACGATGGAAATCACAAACTGCGTCGCGATTCAATAATTCAGTCTCCAGCTGTCATCTTTCCGAGCAATTAACGGTGCTACGGTGGCCAGGTGTACGTCCTCCTGGGGGTAAAATTCCTTGTTTGCGACGCACCACTGACAGTCAATTGTAACCCTCTCACTGTCATTATGACGATGGAAGGCACAAACTGCGTCGCGATTCAATAATTCAGTCTCCAGCTGACATCTTTCCGAGCAACTACCCGGCTACGGTGGCCAGGTGTACGTCCTCCTGGGGGTGAAATTGCTTGTTTGCGACGCACCACTGACAGTCAATTGTAACCCTCCCACTCTCATTATGACGATGGAAGGCACAAACTGCGTCGCGATTCAATAATTCAGTCTCCAGCTGACATCTTTCCGAGAAACTAATGGGGCTACGGTGGCCAGGTGTACGTCCCCATGGGGGTGAAATTGCTTGTTTGCGACGCACCACTGACAGTCATTTGTAACCCTCCCACTCTCATTATGACGATGGAAGGCACAAACTGCGTCGCGATTCAATAATTCAGTCTCCAGCTGACATCTTTCCGAGCAACTAATGGGGCTATGGTGGCCAGGTGTACGTCCTCCTGGGGGTGAAATTGCTTGTTTGCGACGCACCACTGACAGTCAATTGTAACCCTCCCACTCTCATTATGACGATGGAAGGCACAAACTGCGTCGCGATTCAATAATTCAGTCTCCAGCTGACATCTTTCCGAGCAATTAACCGGCTACGGTGGCCAGGTGTACGTCCTCCTGGGGGTGAAATTGCTTGTTTGCGACGCACCACTGACAGTCAATTGTAACCCTCCCACTGTCATTATGACGATGGAAGGCACAAACTGCGTCGCGATTCAATAATTCAGTCTCCAGCTGACATCTTTCCGAGTAACTACCCGGCTACGGTGGCGAGGTGTACGTCCTCCTGGGGGTGAAATTGCGTGTTTGCGACGCACCACTGACAGTCAATTGTAACCCTCCCACTCTCATTATGACGATGGAAGGCACAAACTGCGTCGCGATTAAATAATTCAGTCTCCAGCTGACATCTTTCCGAGCAACTAATGGGGCTATGGTGGCCAGGTGTACGTCCTCCTGGGGGTGAAATTGCTTGTTTGCGACGCACCACTGACAGTCAATTGTAACCCTCCCACTCTCATTATGACGATGGAAGGCACAAACTGCGTCGCGATTCAATAATTCAGTCTCCAGCTGACATCTTTCCGTGCAACTAACCGGCTACGGTGGCCAGGTGTACGTCCTCCTGGGGGTGAAATTGCTTGTTTGCGACGCACCACTGACAGTCAATTGTAACCCTCCCACTCTCATCATGACGATGGAAGGCACAAACTGTGTCGCGATTCAATAATTCAGTCTCCAGCTGACATCTTTCCCAGCAACTAACGGGGCTACGGTGGCCAGATGTACGTCCTCCTGGGGGTGAAATTGCTTGTTTGCGACGCACCACTGACAGTCAATTGTAACCCTCCCACTCCCATTATGACGATGGAAGGCACAAACTGCGTCGCGATTCAATATTTCAGTCTCCAGCTGACATCTTTCCGAGCAACTACCCGGCTACGGTGGCCAGGTGTACGTCCTCCTGGGGGTGAAATTGCTTGTTTGCGACGCACCACTGACAGTCAATTGTAACCCTCCCACTGTCATTATGACGATGGAAGGCACAAACTGCGTCGCGATTCAATAATTCAGTCTCCAGCTGACATCTTTCCGAGCAATTAACCGGCTACGGTGGCCAGGTGTACGTCCTCCTGGGGGTGAAATTGCTTGTTTGCGACGCACCACTGACAGTCAATTGTAACCCTCCCACTCTCATTATGACGATGGAAGGCACAAACTGCGTCGCGATTCAATAATTCAGTCTCCAGCTGACATCTTTCCGAGCAACTAACGGGGCTACGGTGGCCAGGTGTACGTCCCCATGGGAGTGAAATTGCTTGTTTGCGACGCACCACTGACAGTCAATTGTAACGTTCCCACTCTCATTATGACGATGGAAGGCACAAACTGCGTCGCGATTCAATAATTCAGTCTCCAGCTGACATCTTTCCGAGCAACTACCCGGCTACGGTGGCCAGGTGTACGTCCTCCTGGGTGTGAAATTGCTTGTTTGCGACGCACCACTGACAGTCAATTGTAACCCTCCCACTCTCATTATGACGATGGAAGGCACAAACTGCGTCGCGATTCAATAATTCAGTCTCCAGCTGACATCTTTCCGAGCAATTACCCGGCTACAGTGGCCAGGTGTACGTCCCCCTGGGGGTGAATTTGCTTGTTTGCGACGCACCACTGACAGTCAATTGTAACCCTCCCACTCTCATTATGACGATGGAAGGCACAAACTGCGTCGCGATTCAATAATTCAGTCTCCAGCTGACATCATTCCGAACAACTAACGGGGCTACGGTGGCCAGGTGTACGTCCTCCTGGGGGTGAAATTGCTTGTTTGCGACGCACCACCTGACAGTCAATTGTAACCCTCCCTCTCTCATTATGACGATGGAAGGCACAAACTGCGTCGCGATTCAATAATTCAGTCTCCAGCTGACATCTTTCCGAGCAACTAACGGGGCTACGGTGGCCACGTGTACGTCATCCTGGGGGTGAAATTGCTTGTTTGCGACGCACCACTGACAGTCAGTTGTAACCCTCCCACTCTCATTATGACGATGGAAGGCACAAACTGCGTCGCGATTCAATAATTCAGTCTCCAGCTGACATCTTTCCGAGCAACTAACGGGGCTACGGTGGCCAGGTGTACGTCCTCCTGGGGGTGAAATTGCTTGTTTGCGACGCACCACTGATGGTCAGTTGTAACCCTCCCACTCTCATTATGACGATGGAAGGCACAAACTGCGTCGCGATTCAATAATTCAGTCTCCAGCTGACATCTTTCCGAGCAACTAATGGGGCTACGGTGGCCAGGTGTACGTCCTCCTGGGGGTGAAATTGCTTGTTCGCGACGCACCACTGACAGTCAATTATAACCCTCCCACTCTCATTATGACGATGGAAATCACAAACTGCGTCGCGATTCAATAATTCAGTCTCCAGCTGTCATCTTTCCGAGCAATTAACGGGGCTACGGTGGCCAGGTGTACGTCCTCCTGGGGGTGAAATTGCTTGTTTGCGACGCACCACTGACAGTCAATTGTAACCCTCCCACTGTCATTATGACGATGGAAGGCACAAACTGCGTCGCGATTCAATAATTCAGTCTCCAGCTGACATCTTTCCGAGCAACTACCCGGCTACGGTGGCCAGGTGTACGTCCTCCTGGGGGTGAAATTGCTTGTTTGCGACGCACCACTGACAGTCAATTGTAACCCTCCCACTCTCATTATGACGATGGAAGGCACAAACTGCGTCGCGATTCAATAATTCAGTCTCCAGCTGACATCTTTCCGAGCAACTACCCGGCTACGGTGGCCAGGTGTACGTCCTCCTGGGGGTGAAATTGCTTGTTTGCGACGCACCACTGACAGTCAATTGTAACCCTCCCACTCTCATTATGACGATGGAAGGCACAAACTGCGTCGCGATTCAATAATTCAGTCTCCAGCTGACATCTTTCCGAGCAACTAACGGGGCTACGGTGGCCAGGTGTACGTCCTCCTGGGGGTGAAATTGCTTGTTTGCGACGCACCACTGATGGTCAGTTGTAACCCTCCCACTCTCATTATGACGATGGAAGGCACAAACTGCGTCGCGATTCAATAATTCAGTCTCCAGCTGACATCTTTCCGAGCAACTAATGGGGCTACGGTGGCCAGGTGTACGTCCTCCTGGGGGTGAAATTGCTTGTTCGCGACGCACCACTGACAGTCAATTATAACCCTCCCACTCTCATTATGACGATGGAAGGCACAAACTGCGTCGCGATTCAATAATTCAGTCTCCAGCTGACATCTTTCCGAGCAACTAATGGGGCTATGGTGGCCAGGTGTACGTCCTCCTGGGGGTGAAATTGCTTGTTTGCGACGCACCACTGACAGTCAATTGTAACCCTCCCACTCTCATTATGACGATGGAAGGCACAAACTGCGTCGCGATTCAATAATTCAGTCTCCAGCTGACATCTTTCCGAGCAATTAACCGGCTACGGTGGCCAGGTGTACGTCCTCCTGGGGGTGAAATTGCTTGTTTGCGACGCACCACTGACAGTCAATTGTAACCCTCCCACTGTCATTATGACGATGGAAGGCACAAACTGCGTCGCGATTCAATAATTCAGTCTCCAGCTGACATCTTTCCGAGTAACTACCCGGCTACGGTGGCGAGGTGTACGTCCTCCTGGGGGTGAAATTGCGTGTTTGCGACGCACCACTGACAGTCAATTGTAACCCTCCCACTCTCATTATGACGATGGAAGGCACAAACTGCGTCGCGATTCAATAATTCAGTCTCCAGCTGACATCTTTCCGAGCAACTACCCGGCTACGGTGGCCAGGTGTACGTCCTCCTGGGGGTGAAATTGCTTGTTTGCGACGCACCACTGACAGTCAATTGTAACCCTCCCACTCTCATTATGACGATGGAAGGCACAAACTGCGTCGCGATTCAATAATTCAGTCTCCAGCTGACATCTTTCCGAGCAACTAACGGGGCTACGGTGGCCAGGTGTACGTCCTCCTGGGGGTGAAATTGCTTGTTTGCGACGCACCACTGATGGTCAGTTGTAACCCTCCCACTCTCATTATGACGATGGAAGGCACAAACTGCGTCGCGATTCAATAATTCAGTCTCCAGCTGACATCTTTCCGAGCAACTAATGGGGCTACGGTGGCCAGGTGTACGTCCTCCTGGGGGTGAAATTGCTTGTTCGCGACGCACCACTGACAGTCAATTATAACCCTCCCACTCTCATTATGACGATGGAAATCACAAACTGCGTCGCGATTCAATAATTCAGTCTCCAGCTGTCATCTTTCCGAGCAATTAACGGTGCTACGGTGGCCAGGTGTACGTCCTCCTGGGGGTAAAATTGCTTGTTTGCGACGCACCACTGACAGTCAATTGTAACCCTCTCACTGTCATTATGACGATGGAAGGCACAAACTGCGTCGCGATTCAATAATTCAGTCTCCAGCTGACATCTTTCCGAGCAACTACCCGGCTACGGTGGCCAGGTGTACGTCCTCCTGGGGGTGAAATTGCTTGTTTGCGACGCACCACTGACAGTCAATTGTAACCCTCCCACTCTCATTATGACGATGGAAGGCACAAACTGCGTCGCGATTCAATAATTCAGTCTCCAGCTGACATCTTTCCGAGAAACTAATGGGGCTACGGTGGCCAGGTGTACGTCCCCATGGGGGTGAAATTGCTTGTTTGCGACGCACCACTGACAGTCAATTGTAACCCTCCCACTCTCATTATGACGATGGAAGGCACAAACTGCGTCGCGATTCAATAATTCAGTCTCCAGCTGACATCTTTCCGAGCAACTAATGGGGCTATGGTGGCCAGGTGTACGTCCTCCTGGGGGTGAAATTGCTTGTTTGCGACGCACCACTGACAGTCAATTGTAACCCTCCCACTCTCATTATGACGATGGAAGGCACAAACTGCGTCGCGATTCAATAATTCAGTCTCCAGCTGACATCTTTCCGAGCAACTAATGGGGCTATGGTGGCCAGGTGTACGTCCTCCTGGGGGTGAAATTGCTTGTTTGCGACGCACCACTGACAGTCAATTGTAACCCTCCCACTGTCATTATGACGATGGAAGGCACAAACTGCGTCGCGATTCAATAATTCAGTCTCCAGCTGACATCTTTCCGAGCAATTAACCGGCTACGGTGGCCAGGTGTACGTCCTCCTGGGGGTGAAATTGCTTGTTTGCGACGCACCACTGACAGTCAATTGTAACCCTCCCACTCTCATTATGACGATGGAAGGCACAAACTGCGTCGCGATTCAATAATTCAGTCTCCAGCTGACATCTTTCCGTGCAACTAACCTGCTACGGTGGCCAGGTGTACGTCCTCCTGGGGGTGAAATTGCTTGTTTGCGACGCACCACTGACAGTCAATTGTAACCCTCCCACTCTCATCATGACGATGGAAGGCACAAACTGTGTCGCGATTCAATAATTCAGTCTCCAGCTGACATCTTTCCGAGCAACTAACGGGGCTACGGTGGCCAGATGTACGTCCTCCTGGGGGTGAAATTGCTTGTTTGCGACGCACCACTGACAGTCAATTGTAACCCTCCCACTCCCATTATGACGATGGAAGGCACAAACTGCGTCGCGATTCAATATTTCAGTCTCCAGCTGACATCTTTCCGAGCAACTACCCGGCTACGGTGGCCAGGTGTACGTCCTCCTGGGGGTGAAATTGCTTGTTTGCGACGCACCACTGACAGTCAATTGTAACCCTCCCACTGTCATTATGACGATGGAAGGCACAAACTGCGTCGCGATTCAATAATTCAGTCTCCAGCTGACATCTTTCCGAGCAATTAACCGGCTACGGTGGCCAGGTGTACGTCCTCCTGGGGGTGAAATTGCTTGTTTGCGACGCACCACTGACAGTCAATTGTAACCCTCCCACTCTCATTATGACGATGGAAGGCACAAACTGCGTCGCGATTCAATAATTCAGTCTCCAGCTGACATCTTTCCGAGCAACTAACGGGGCTACGGTGGCCAGGTGTACGTCCCCATGGGTGTGAAATTGCTTGTTTGCGACGCACCACTGACAGTCAATTGTAACGTTCCCACTCTCATTATGACGATGGAAGGCACAAACTGCGTCGCGATTCAATAATTCAGTCTCCAGCTGACATCTTTCCGAGCAACTACCCGGCTACGGTGGCCAGGTGTACGTCCTCCTGGGGTTGAAATTGCTTGTTTGCGACGCACCACTGACAGTCAATTGTAACCCTCCCACTGTCATTATGACGATGGAAGGCACAAACTGCGTCGCGATTCAATATTTCAGTCTCCAGCTGACATCTTTCCGAGCAACTGACCGGCTACGGTGGCCAGGTGTACGTCCTCCTGGGTGTGAAATTGCTTGTTTGCGACGCACCACTGACAGTCAATTGTAACCCTCCCACTCTCATTATGACGATGGAAGGCACAAACTGCGTCGCGATTCAATAATTCAGTCTCCAGCTGACATCTTTCCGAGCAATTACCCGGCTACAGTGGCCAGGTGTACGTCCCCCTGGGGGTGAAATTGCTTGTTTGCGACGCACCACTGACAGTCAATTGTAACCCTCCCACTCTCATTATGACGATGGAAGGCACAAACTGCGTCGCGATTCAATAATTCAGTCTCCAGCTGACATCATTCCGAACAACTAACGGGGCTACGGTGGCCAGGTGTACGTCCTCCTGGGGGTGAAATTGCTTGTTTGCGACGCACCACCTGACAGTCAATTGTAACCCTCCCTCTCTCATTATGACGATGGAAGGCACAAACTGCGTCGCGATTCAATAATTCAGTCTCCAGCTGACATCTTTCCGAGCAACTAACGGGGCTACGGTGGCCACGTGTACGTCATCCTGGGGGTGAAATTGCTTGTTTGCGACGCACCACTGACAGTCAGTTGTAACCCTCCCACTCTCATTATGACGATGGAAGGCACAAACTGCGTCGCGATTCAATAATTCAGTCTCCAGCTGACATCTTTCCGAGCAACTAACGGGGCTACGGTGGCCAGGTGTACGTCCTCCTGGGGGTGAAATTGCTTGTTTGCGACGCACCACTGATGGTCAGTTGTAACCCTCCCACTCTCATTATGACGATGGAAGGCACAAACTGCGTCGCGATTCAATAATTCAGTCTCCAGCTGACATCTTTCCGAGCAACAAATGGGGCTACGGTGGCCAGGTGTACGTCCTCCTGGGGGTGAAATTGCTTGTTCGCGACGCACCACTGACAGTCAATTATAACCCTCCCACTCTCATTATGACGATGGAAATCACAAACTGCGTCGCGATTCAATAATTCAGTCTCCAGCTGTCATCTTTCCGAGCAATTAACGGGGCTACGGTGGCCAGGTGTACGTCCTCCTGGGGGTGAAATTGCTTGTTTGCGACGCACCACTGACAGTCAATTGTAACCCTCCCACTGTCATTATGACGATGGAAGGCACAAACTGCGTCGCGATTCAATAATTCAGTCTCCAGCTGACATCTTTCCGAGCAACTACCCGGCTACGGTGGCCAGGTGTACGTCCTCCTGGGGGTGAAATTGCTTGTTTGCGACGCACCACTGACAGTCAATTGTAACCCTCCCACTCTCATTATGACGATGGAAGGCACAAACTGCGTCGCGATTCAATAATTCAGTCTCCAGCTGACATCTTTCCGAGCAATTACCCGGCTACAGTGGCCAGGTGTACGTCCCCCTGGGGGTGAAATTGCTTGTTTGCGACGCACCACTGACAGTCAATTGTAACCTTCCCACTCTCATTATGACGATGGAAGGCACAAACTGCGTCGCGATTCAATAATTCAGTCTCCAGCTGACATCATTCCGAACAACTAACGGGGCTACGGTGGCCAGGTGTACGTCCTCCTGGGGGTGAAATTGCTTGTTTGCGACGCACCACCTGACAGTCAATTGTAACCCTCCCTCTCTCATTATGACGATGGAAGGCACAAACTGCGTCGCGATTCAATAATTCAGTCTCCAGCTGACATCTTTCCGAGCAACTAACGGGGCTACGGTGGCCACGTGTACGTCATCCTGGGGGTGAAATTGCTTGTTTGCGACGCACCACTGACAGTCAGTTGTAACCCTCCCACTCTCATTATGACGATGGAAGGCACAAACTGCGTCGCGATTCAATAATTCAGTCTCCAGCTGACATCTTTCCGAGCAACTAACGGGGCTACGGTGGCCAGGTGTACGTCCTCCTGGGGGTGAAATTGCTTGTTTGCGACGCACCACTGATGGTCAGTTGTAACCCTCCCACTCTCATTATGACGATGGAAGGCACAAACTGCGTCGCGATTCAATAATTCAGTCTCCAGCTGACATCTTTCCGAGCAACTAATGGGGCTACGGTGGCCAGGTGTACGTCCTCCTGGGGGTGAAATTGCTTGTTCGCGACGCACCACTGACAGTCAATTATAACCCTCCCACTCTCATTATGACGATGGAAATCACAAACTGCGTCGCGATTCAATAATTCAGTCTCCAGCTGTCATCTTTCCGAGCAATTAACGGGGCTACGGTGGCCAGGTGTACGTCCTCCTGGGGGTGAAATTGCTTGTTTGCGACGCACCACTGACAGTCAATTGTAACCCTCCCACTGTCATTATGACGATGGAAGGCACAAACTGCGTCGCGATTCAATAATTCAGTCTCCAGCTGACATCTTTCCGAGCAACTACCCGGCTACGGTGGCCAGGTGTACGTCCTCCTGGGGGTGAAATTGCTTGTTTGCGACGCACCACTGACAGTCAATTGTAACCCTCCCACTCTCATTATGACGATGGAAGGCACAAACTGCGTCGCGATTCCATAATTCAGTCTCCAGCTGACATCTTTCCGAGCAATTAACCGGCTATGGTGGCCAGGTGTACGTCCTCCTGGGGGTGAAATTGCTTGTTTGCGACGCACCACTGACAGTCAATTGTAACCCTCCCACTCTCATTATGACGATGGAAGGCACAAACTGCGTTGCGATTCAATAATTCAGTCTCCAGCTGACATCTTTCTGAGCAATTAACCGGCTACGGTGGCCAGGTGTACGTCCTCCTGGGGGTGAAATTGCTTGTTTGCGACGCACCACAGACAGTCAATTGTAACCCTCCCACTCTCATTATGACGATGGAAGGCACAAACTGCGTCGCGATTCAATAATTCAGTCTCCAGCTGACATCTTTCCGAGCAACTAACCGGCTACGGTGGCCAGGTGTACGTCTTCCTTGGGGTGAAATTGCTTGTTTGCGACGCACCACTGACAGTCAATTGTAACCCTCCCACTCTCATTATGACGATGGAAGGCACATACTGCGTCGCGATTCAATAATTCAGTCTCCAGCTGACATCTTTCCGAGCAACTAACGGGGCTACGGTGGCCAGGTGTACGTCCTCCTGGGGGTGAAATTGCTTGTTTGCGACGCACCACTGACAGTCAATTGAAACCCTCCCACTCTCATTATGACGATGGAAGGCACAAACTGCGTCGCGATTCAATAATTCAGTCTCCAGCTGACATCTTTCCGAGCAACTAACCGGCTACGGTGGCCAGGTGTACGTCCTCCTGGGGGTGAAATTGCTTGTTTGCGACGCACCACTGACAGTCAATTGTAACCCTCCCACTCTCATCATGACGATGGAAGGCACAAACTGCGTCGCGATTCAATAATTCGGTCTCCAGCTGACATCTTTCCCAGCAACTAACGGGGCTATGGTGGCCAGATGTACGTCCTCCTGGGGGTGAAATTGCTTGTTTGCGACGCACCACTGACAGTCAATTGTAACCCTCCCACTCTCATTATGACGATGGAAGGCACAAACTGCGTCGCGATTCAATAATTCAGTCTCCAGCTGACATCTTTCCGAGCAACTACCCGGCTACAGTGGCCAGGTGTACGTCCTCCTGGGGGTGAAATTGCTTGTTTGCGACGCACCACAGACAGTCAATTGTAACCCTCCCACTCTCATTATGACGATGGAAGGCACAAACTGCGTCGCGATTCAATAATTCAGTCTCCAGCTGACATCTTTCCGAGCAACTAACCGGCTACGGTGGCCAGGTGTACGTCCTCCTGGGGGTGAAATTGCTTGTTTGCGACGCACCACTGACAGTCAATTGTAACCCTCCCACTCTCATCATGACGATGGAAGGCTCAAACTGCGTCGCGATTCAATAATTCGGTCTCCAGCTGACATCTTTCCCAGCAACTAACGGGGCTATGGTGGCCAGATGTACGTCCTCCTGGGGGTGAAATTGCTTGTTTGCGACGCACCACTGACAGTCAATTGTAACCCTCCCACTCCCATTATGACGATGGAAGGCACAAACTGCGTCGCGATTCAATAATTCAGTCTCCAGCTGACATCTTTCCGAGCAACTACCCGGCTACAGTGGCCAGGTGTACGTCCTCCTGGGGGTGAAATTGCTTGTTTGCGACGCACCACTGACAGTCAATTGTAACCCTCCCACTCTCATTATGACGATGGAAGGCACAAACTGCGTCGCGATTCAATAATTCAGTCTCCAGCTGACATCTTTCCGAGCAACTAACCGGCTACGGTGGCCAGGTGTACGTCTTCCTTGGGGTGAAATTGCTTGTTTGCGACGCACCACTGACAGTCAATTGTAACCCTCCCACTCTCATTATGACGATGGAAGGCACATACTGCGTCGCGATTCAATAATTCAGTCTCCAGCTGACATCTTTCCGAGCAACTAACGGGGCTACGGTGGCCAGGTGTACGTCCTCCTGGGGGTGAAATTGCTTGTTTGCGACGCACCACTGACAGTCAATTGAAACCCTCCCACTCTCATTATGACGATGGAAGGCACAAACTGCGTCGCGATTCAATAATTCAGTCTCCAGCTGACATCTTTCCGAGCAACTAACCGGCTACGGTGGCCAGGTGTACGTCCTCCTGGGGGTGAAATTGCTTGTTTGCGACGCACCACTGACAGTCAATTGTAACCCTCCCACTCTCATCATGACGATGGAAGGCACAAACTGCGTCGCGATTCAATAATTCGGTCTCCAGCTGACATCTTTCCCAGCAACTAACGGGGCTATGGTGGCCAGATGTACGTCCTCCTGGGGGTGAAATTGCTTGTTTGCGACGCACCACTGACAGTCAATTGTAACCCTCCCACTCTCATTATGACGATGGAAGGCACAAACTGCGTCGCGATTCAATAATTCAGTCTCCAGCTGACATCTTTCCGAGCAACTACCCGGCTACAGTGGCCAGGTGTACGTCCTCCTGGGGGTGAAATTGCTTGTTTGCGACGCACCACTGACAGTCAATTGTAACCCTCCCACTCTCATTATGACGATGGAAGGCACAAACTGCGTCGCGATTCAATAATTCAGTCTCCAGCTGACATCTTTCCGAGCAACTAATGGGGCTATGGTGGCCAGGTGTACGTCCTCCTGGGGGTGAAATTGCTTGTTTGCGACGCACCACTGACAGTCAATTGTAACCCTCCCACTCTCATTATGACGATGGAAGGCACAAACTTCGTCGCGATTCAATAATTCAGTCTCCAGCTGACATCTTTCCGAGCAACTAACGGGGCTACGGTGGCCAGGTGTACGTCCCCATGGGGGTGAAATTGCTTGTTTGCGACGCACCACTGACAGTCAATTGTAACCCTCCCACTCTCATTATGACGATGGAAGGCACAAACGGCGTCGCGTTTCAATAATTCAGTCTCCAGCTGACATCTTTCCGAGCAACTACCCGGCTACGGTGGCCAGGTGTACGTCCTCCTGGGGGTGAAATTGCTTGTTTGCGACGCACCACTGACAGTCAATTGTAACCCTCCCACTCTCATTATGACGATGGAAGGCACAAACTGCGTCGCGATTCAATAATTCAGTCTCCAGCTGACATCTTTCCGAGCAACTAACGGGGCTACGGTGGCCAGGTGTACGTCCTCCTGGGGGTGAAATTGCTTGTTTGCGACGCACCACTGACAGTCAATTGTAACCCTCCCACTCTCATTATGACGATGGAAGGCACAAACTGCGTCGCGATTCAATAATTCAGTCTCCAGCTGACATCTTTCCGAGCAACTACCCGGCTACGGTGGCCAGGTGTACGTCCTCCTGGGGGTGAAATTGCTTGTTTGCGACGCACCACTGACAGTCAATTGTAACCCTCCCACTCTCATTATGACGATGGAAGGCACAAACTGCGTCGCGATTCAATAATTCAGTCTCCAGCTGACATCTTTCCGAGCAATTACCCGGCTACAGTGGCCAGGTGTACGTCCCCCTGGGGGTGAAATTGCTTGTTTGCGACGCACCACTGACAGTCAATTGTAACCCTCCCACTCTCATTATGACGATGGAAGGCACAAACTGCGTCGCGATTCAATAATTCAGTCTCCAGCTGACATCATTCCGAACAACTAACGGGGCTACGGTGGCCAGGTGTACGTCCTCCTGGGGGTGAAATTGCTTGTTTGCGACGCACCACTGACAGTCAATTGTAACCCTCCCACTCTCATTATGACGATGGAAGGCACAAACTGCGTCGCGATTCAATAATTCAGTCTCCAGCTGACATCTTTCCGAGCAACTAACGGGGCTACGGTGGCCAGGTGTACGTCCTCCTGGGGGTGAAATTGCTTGTTTGCGACGCACCACTGATGGTCAGTTGTAACCCTCCCACTCTCATTATGACGATGGAAGGCACAAACTGCGTCGCGATTCAATAATTCAGTCTCCAGCTGACATCTTTCCGAGCAACTAATGGGGCTACGGTGGCCAGGTGTACGTCCTCCTGGGGGTGAAATTGCTTGTTCGCGACGCACCACTGACAGTCAATTATAACCCTCCCACTCTCATTATGACGATGGAAATCACAAACTGCGTCGCGATTCAATAATTCAGTCTCCAGCTGTCATCTTTCCGAGCAATTAACGGGGCTACGGTGGCCAGGTGTACGTCCTCCTGGGGGTGAAATTGCTTGTTTGCGACGCACCACTGACAGTCAATTGTAACCCTCCCACTCTCATTAAGACGATATAAGGCACAAACTGCGTCGCGATTCAATAATTCAGTCTCCAGCTGACATCTTTCCGAGCAATTACCCGGCTACAGTGGCCAGGTGTACGTCCCCCTGGGGGTGAAATTGCTTGTTTGCGACGCACCACTGACAGTCAATTGTAACCCTCCCACTCTCATTATGACGATGGAAGGCACAAACTGCGTCGCGATTCAATAATTCAGTCTCCAGCTGACATCATTCCGAACAACTAACGGGGCTACGGTGGCCAGGTGTACGTCCTCCTGGGGGTGAAATTGCTTGTTTGCGACGCACCACTGACAGTCAATTGTAACCCTCCCTCTCTCATTATGACGATGGAAGGCACAAACTGCGTCGCGATTCAATAATTCAGTCTCCAGCTGACATCTTTCCGAGCAACTAACGGGGCTACGGTGGCCACGTGTACGTCATCCTGGGGGTGAAATTGCTTGTTTGCGACCCACCACTGACAGTCAGTTGTAACCCTCCCACTCTCATTATGACGATGGAAGGCACAAACTGCGTCGCGATTCAATAATTCAGTCTCCAGCTGACATCTTTCCGAGCAACTAACGGGGCTACGGTGGCCAGGTGTACGTCCTCCTGGGGGTGAAATTGCTTGTTTGCGACGCACCACTGATGGTCAGTTGTAACCCTCCCACTCTCATTATGACGATGGAAGGCACAAACTGCGTCGCGATTCAATAATTCAGTCTCCAGCTGACATCTTTCCGAGCAACTAATGGGGCTACGGTGGCCAGGTGTACGTCCTCCTGGGGGTGAAATTGCTTGTTCGCGACGCACCACTGACAGTCAATTATAACCCTCCCACTCTCATTATGACGATGGAAATCACAAACTGCGTCGCGATTCAATAATTCAGTCTCCAGCTGTCATCTTTCCGAGCAATTAACGGGGCTACGGTGGCCAGGTGTACGTCCTCCTGGGGGTGAAATTGCTTGTTTGCGACGCACCACTGACAGTCAATTGTAACCCTCCCACTGTCATTATGACGATGGAAGGCACAAACTGCGTCGCGATTCAATAATTCAGTCTCCAGCTGACATCTTTCCGAGCAACTAACCGGCTACGGTGGCCAGGTGTACGTCCTCCTGGGGGTGAAATTGCTTGTTTGCGACGCACCACTGACAGTCAATTGTAACCCTCCCACTCTCATCATGACGATGGAAGGCACAAACTGCGTCGCGATTCAATAATTCGGTCTCCAGCTGACATCTTTCCCAGCAACTAACGGGGCTATGGTGGCCAGATGTACGTCCTCCTGGGGGTGAAATTGCTTGTTTGCGACGCACCACTGACAGTCAATTGTAACCCTCCCACTCTCATTATGACGATGGAAGGCACAAACTGCGTCGCGATTCAATAATTCAGTCTCCAGCTGACATCTTTCCGAGCAACTACCCGGCTACAGTGGCCAGGTGTACGTCCTCCTGGGGGTGAAATTGCTTGTTTGCGACGCACCACAGACAGTCAATTGTAACCCTCCCACTCTCATTATGACGATGGAAGGCACAAACTGCGTCGCGATTCAATAATTCAGTCTCCAGCTGACATCTTTCCGAGCAACTAACCGGCTACGGTGGCCAGGTGTACGTCCTCCTGGGGGTGAAATTGCTTGTTTGCGACGCACCACTGACAGTCAATTGTAACCCTCCCACTCTCATCATGACGATGGAAGGCTCAAACTGCGTCGCGATTCAATAATTCGGTCTCCAGCTGACATCTTTCCCAGCAACTAACGGGGCTATGGTGGCCAGATGTACGTCCTCCTGGGGGTGAAATTGCTTGTTTGCGACGCACCACTGACAGTCAATTGTAACCCTCCCACTCCCATTATGACGATGGAAGGCACAAACTGCGTCGCGATTCAATAATTCAGTCTCCAGCTGACATCTTTCCGAGCAACTACCCGGCTACAGTGGCCAGGTGTACGTCCTCCTGGGGGTGAAATTGCTTGTTTGCGACGCACCACTGACAGTCAATTGTAACCCTCCCACTCTCATTATGACGATGGAAGGCACAAACTGCGTCGCGATTCAATAATTCAGTCTCCAGCTGACATCTTTCCGAGCAACTAACCGGCTACGGTGGCCAGGTGTACGTCTTCCTTGGGGTGAAATTGCTTGTTTGCGACGCACCACTGACAGTCAATTGTAACCCTCCCACTCTCATTATGACGATGGAAGGCACATACTGCGTCGCGATTCAATAATTCAGTCTCCAGCTGACATCTTTCCGAGCAACTAACGGGGCTACGGTGGCCAGGTGTACGTCCTCCTGGGGGTGAAATTGCTTGTTTGCGACGCACCACTGACAGTCAATTGAAACCCTCCCACTCTCATTATGACGATGGAAGGCACAAACTGCGTCGCGATTCAATAATTCAGTCTCCAGCTGACATCTTTCCGAGCAACTAACCGGCTACGGTGGCCAGGTGTACGTCCTCCTGGGGGTGAAATTGCTTGTTTGCGACGCACCACTGACAGTCAATTGTAACCCTCCCACTCTCATTATGACGATGGAAGGCACAAACTGCGTCGCGATTCAATAATTCAGTCTCCAGCTGACATCTTTCCGAGCAACTACCCGGCTACAGTGGCCAGGTGTACGTCCTCCTGGGGGTGAAATTGCTTGTTTGCGACGCACCACTGACAGTCAATTGTAACCCTCCCACTCTCATTATGACGATGGAAGGCACAAACTGCGTCGCGATTCAATAATTCAGTCTCCAGCTGACATCTTTCCGAGCAACTAATGGGGCTATGGTGGCCAGGTGTACGTCCTCCTGGGGGTGAAATTGCTTGTTTGCGACGCACCACTGACAGTCAATTGTAACCCTCCCACTCTCATTATGACGATGGAAGGCACAAACTGCGTCGCGATTCAATAATTCAGTCTCCAGCTGACATCATTCCGAACAACTAACGGGGCTACGGTGGCCAGGTGTACGTCCTCCTGGGGGTGAAATTGCTTGTTTGCGACGCACCACTGACAGTCAATTGTAACCCTCCCCCTCTCATTATGACGATGGAAGGCACAAACTGCGTCGCGATTCAATAATTCAGTCTCCAGCTGACATCTTTCCGAGCAACTAACGGGGCTACGGTGGCCAGGTGTACGTCATCCTGGGGGTGAAATTGCTTGTTTGCGACGCACCACTGACAGTCAGTTGTAACCCTCCCACTCTCATTATGACGATGGAAGGCACAAACTGCGTCGCGATTCAATAATTCAGTCTCCAGCTGACATCTTTCCGAGCAACTAACGGGGCTACGGTGGCCAGGTGTACGTCCTCCTGGGGGTGAAATTGCTTGTTTGCGACGCACCACTGATGGTCAGTTGTAACCCTCCCACTCTCATTATGACGATGGAAGGCACAAACTGCGTCGCGATTCAATAATTCAGTCTCCAGCTGACATCTTTCCGAGCAACTAATGGGGCTACGGTGGCCAGGTGTACGTCCTCCTGGGGGTGAAATTGCTTGTTTGCGACGCACCACTGACAGTCAATTATAACCCTCCCACTCTCATTATGACGATGGAAATCACAAACTGCGTCGCGATTCAATAATTCAGTCTCCAGCTGTCATCTTTCCGAGCAATTAACGGGGCTACGGTGGCCAGGTGTACGTCCTCCTGGGGGTGAAATTGCTTGTTTGCGACGCACCACTGACAGTCAATTGTAACCCTCCCACTGTCATTATGACGATGGAAGGCACAAACTGCGTCGCGATTCAATAATTCAGTCTCCAGCTGACATCTTTCCGAGCAACTACCCGGCTACGGTGGCCAGGTGTACGTCCTCCTGGGGGTGAAATTGCTTGTTTGCGACGCACCACTGACAGTCAATTGTAACCCTCCCACTCTCATTATGACGATGGAAGGCACAAACTGCGTCGCGATTCAATAATTCAGTCTCCAGCTGACATCTTTCCGAGCAACTAATGGGGCTATGGTGGCCAGGTGTACGTCCTCCTGGGGGTGAAATTGCTTGTTTGCGACGCACCACTGACAGTCAATTGTAACCCTCCCACTCTCATTATGACGATGGAAGGCACAAACTGCGTCGCGATTCAATAATTCAGTCTCCAGCTGACATCTTTCCGAGCAACTACCCGGCTACGGTGGCCAGGTGTACGTCCTCCTGGGGGTGAAATTGCTTGTTTGCGACGCACCACTGACAGTCAATTGTAACCCTCCCACTCTCATTATGACGATGGAAGGCACAAACTGCGTCGCGATTCAATAATTCAGTCTCCAGCTGACATCTTTCCGAGCAACTAATGGGGCTATGGTGGCCAGGTGTACGTCCTCCTGGGGGTGAAATTGCTTGTTTGCGACGCACCACTGACAGTCAATTGTAACCCTCCCACTCTCATTATGACGATGGAAGGCACAAACTGCGTAGCGATTCAATAATTCAGTCTCCAGCTGACATCTTTCTGAGCAATTAACCGGCTATGGTGGCCAGGTGTACGTCCTCCTGGGGGTGAAAATGCTTGTTTGCGACGCACCACAGACAGTCAATTGTAACCCTCCCACTCTCATTATGACGATGGAAGGCACAAACTGCGTCGCGATTCAATAATTCAGTCTCCAGCTGACATCTTTCCGAGCAACTAACCGGCTACGGTGGCCAGGTGTACGTCTTCCTTGGGGTGAAATTGCTTGTTTGCGACGCACCACTGACAGTCAATTGTAACCCTCCCACTCTCATTATGACGATGGAAGGCACATACTGCGTCGCGATTCAATAATTCAGTCTCCAGCTGACATCTTTCCGAGCAACTAACGGGGCTACGGTGGCCAGGTGTACGTCCTCCTGGGGGTGAAATTGCTTGTTTGCGACGCACCACTGACAGTCAATTGTAACCCTCCCACTCTCATTATGACGATGGAAGGCACAAACTGCGTCGCGATTCAATAATTCAGTCTCCAGCTGACATCTTTCCGAGCAACTACCCGGCTACAGTGGCCAGGTGTACGTCCTCCTGGGGGTGAAATTGCTTGTTTGCGACGCACCACTGACAGTCAATTGTAACCCTCCCACTCTCATTATGACGATGGAAGGCACAAACTGCGTCGCGATTCCATAATTCAGTCTCCAGCTGACATCTTTCCGAGCAATTAACCGGCTACGGTGGCCAGGTGTACGTCCTCCTGGGGGTGAAATTGCTTGTTTGCGACGCACCACTGACAGTCAATTGTAACCCTCCCACTCTCATTATGACGATGGAAGGCACAAACTGCGTCGCGATTCAATAATTCAGTCTCCAGCTGACATCTTTCCGAGCAACTAACGGGCCTACGGTGGCCAGGTGTACGTCCCCATGGGGGTGAAATTGCTTGTTTGCGACGCACCACTGACAGTCAATTGTAACCCTCCCACTCTCATTATGACGATGGAAGGCACAAACGGCGTCGCGATTCAATAACTCAGTTTCCAGCTGACATCTTTCCGAGCAACTACCCGGCTACGGTGGCCAGGTGTACGTCCTCCTGGGGGTGAAATTGCTTGTTTGCGACGCACCACTGACAGTCAATTGTAACCCTCCCACTCTCATTATGACGATGGAAGGCACAAACTGCGTCGCGATTCAATAATTCAGTCTCCAGCTGACATCTTTCCGAGCAACTAACGGGGCTACGGTGGCCAGGTGTACGTCCTCCTGGGGGTGAAATTGCTTGTTTGCGACGCACCACTGACAGTCAATTGTAACCCTCCCACTCTCATTATGACGATGGAAGGCACAAACTGCGTCGCGATTCAATAATTCAGTCTCCAGTTGACATCTTTCCGAGCAACTAACCGGCTACGGTGGCCAGGTGTACGTCCTCCTGGGGGTGAAATTACTTGTTTGCGACGCACCACTGACAGTCAATTGTAACCCTCCCACTCTCATCATGACGATGGAAGGCACAAACTGCGTCGCGATTCAATAATTCAGTCTCCAGCTGACATCTTTCCCAGCAACTAACGGGGCTACGGTGGCCAGATGTACGTCCTCCTGGGGGTGAAATTGCTTGTTTGCGACGCACCACTGACAGTCAATTGTAACCCTCCCACTCTCATTATGACGATGGAAGGCACAAACTGCGTCGTGATTCAATAATTCAGTCTCCAGCTGACATCTTTCCGAGCAACTACCCGGCTACGGTGGCCAGGTGTACGTCCTCCTGGGGGTGAAATTGCTTGTTTGCGACGCACCACTGACAGTCAATTGTAACCCTCCCACTCTCATTATGACGATGGAAGGCACAAACTGCGTCGCGATTCAATAATTCAGTCTCCAGCTGACATCTTTCCGAGCAACTACCCGGCTACAATGGCCAGGTGTACGTCCTCCTGGGGGTGAAATTGCTTGTTTGCGACGCACCACTGACAGTCAATTGTAACCCTCCCACTCTCATTATGACGATGGAAGGCACAAACGGCGTCGCGATTCAATAATTCAGTCTCCAGCTGACATCTTTCCGAGCAACTACCCGGCTACGGTGGCCAGGTGTACGTCCTCCTGGGGGTGAAATTGCTTGTTTGCGACGCACCACTGACAGTCAATTGTAACCCTCCCACTCTCATTATGACGATGGAAGGCACAAACTGCGTCGCGATTCAATATTTCAGTCTCCAGCTGACATTTTTCCGAGCAACTAACGGGGCTACGGTGGCCAGGTGTACGTCCTCCTGGGGGTGAAATTGCTTGTTTGCGACGCACCACTGACAGTCAATAGTAACCTTCCCACTCTCATTATGACGATGGAAGGCACAAACTGCGTCGCGATTCAATAATTCAGTCTCCAGCTGACATCTTTCCGAGCAACTAACCGGCTACGGTGGCCAGGTGTACGTCCTCCTGGGGGTGAAATTGCTTGTTTGCGACGCACCACTGACAGTCAATTGTAACCCTCCCACTCTCATCATGACGATGGAAGGCACAAACTGCGTCGCGATTCAATAATTCATTCTCCAGCTGACATCTTTCCCAGCAACTAACGGGGCTACGGTGGCCAGATGTACGTCCTCCTGGGGGTGAAATTGCTTGTTTGCGACGCACCACTGACAGTCAATTGTAACCCTCCCACTCTCATTATGACGATGGAAGGCACAAACTGCGTCGCGATTCAATAATTCAGTCTCCAGCTGACATCTTTCCGAGCAACTACCCGGCTACGGTGGCCAGGTGTACGTCCTCCTGGGGGTGAAATTGCTTGTTTGCGACGCACCACTGACAGTCAATTGTAACCCTCCCACTCTCATTATGACGATGGAAGGCACAAACTGCGTCGCGATTCAATAATTCAGTCTCCAGCTGACATCTTTCCGAGCAATTAACCGGCTACGGTGGCCAGGTGTACGTCCTCCTGGGGGTGAAATTGCTTGTTTGCGACGCACCACTGACAGTCAATTGTAACCCTCCCACTCACATTATGACGATGGAAGGCACAAACTGCGTCGCGATTCAATAATTCAGTCTCCAGCTGACATCTTTCCGAGCAACTAACGGGGCTACGGTGGCCAGGTGTACGTCCCCATGGGGGTGAAATTGCTTGTTTGCGACGCACCACTGACAGTCAATTGTAACCCTCCCACTCTCATTATGACGATGGAAGGCACAAACTGCGTCGCGATTCAATAATTCAGTCTCCAGCTGACATCTTTCCGAGCAACTACCCGGCTACAGTGGCCAGGTGTACGTCCTCCTGGGGGTGAAATTGCTTGTTTGCGACGCACCACTGACAGTCAATTGTAACCCTCCCACTCTCATTATGACGATGGAAGGCACAAACTGCGTCGCGATTCCATAATTCAGTCTCCAGCTGACATCTTTCCGAGCAATTAACCGGCTACGGTGGCCAGGTGTACGTCCTCCTGGGGGTGAAATTGCTTGTTTGCGACGCACCACTGACAGTCAATTGTAACCCTCCCACTCTCATTATGACGATGGAAGGCACAAACTGCGTCGCGATTCAATAATTCAGTCTCCAGCTGACATCTTTCCGAGCAACTAACGGGCCTACGGTGGGCAGGTGTACGTCCCCATGGGGATGAAATTGCTTGTTTGCGACGCACCACTGACAGTCAATTGTAACCCTCCCACTCTCATTATGACGATGGAAGGCACAAACGGCGTCGCGATTCAATAACTCAGTTTCCAGCTGACATCTTTCCGAGCAACTACCCGGCTACGGTGGCCAGGTGTACGTCCTCCTGGGGGTGAAATTGCTTGTTTGCGACGCACCACTGACAGTCAATTGTAACCCTCCCACTCTCATTATGACGATGGAAGGCACAAACTGCGTCGCGATTCAATAATTCAGTCTCCAGCTGACATCTTTCCGAGCAACTAACGGGGCTACGGTGGCCAGGTGTACGTCCTCCTGGGGGTGAAATTGCTTGTTTGCGACGCACCACTGACAGTCAATTGTAACCCTCCCACTCTCATTATGACGATGGAAGGCACAAACTGCGTCGCGATTCAATAATTCAGTCTCCAGTTGACATCTTTCCGAGCAACTAACCGGCTACGGTGGCCAGGTGTACGTCCTCCTGGGGGTGAAATTACTTGTTTGCGACGCACCACTGACAGTCAATTGTAACCCTCCCACTCTCATCATGACGATGGAAGGCACAAACTGCGTCGCGATTCAATAATTCAGTCTCCAGCTGACATCTTTCCCAGCAACTAACGGGGCTACGGTGGCCAGATGTACGTCCTCCTGGGGGTGAAATTGCTTGTTTGCGACGCACCACTGACAGTCAATTGTAACCCTCCCACTCTCATTATGACGATGGAAGGCACAAACTGCGTCGTGATTCAATAATTCAGTCTCCAGCTGACATCTTTCCGAGCAACTACCCGGCTACGGTGGCCAGGTGTACGTCCTCCTGGGGGTGAAATTGCTTGTTTGCGACGCACCACTGACAGTCAATTGTAACCCTCCCACTCTCATTATGACGATGGAAGGCACAAACTGCGTCGCGATTCAATAATTCAGTCTCCAGCTGACATCTTTCCGAGCAACTACCCGGCTACAATGGCCAGGTGTACGTCCTCCTGGGGGTGAAATTGCTTGTTTGCGACGCACCACTGACAGTCAATTGTAACCCTCCCACTCTCATTATGACGATGGAAGGCACAAACGGCGTCGCGATTCAATAATTCAGTCTCCAGCTGACATCTTTCCGAGCAACTACCCGGCTACGGTGGCCAGGTGTACGTCCTCCTGGGGGTGAAATTGCTTGTTTGCGACGCACCACTGACAGTCAATTGTAACCCTCCCACTCTCATTATGACGATGGAAGGCACAAACTGCGTCGCGATTCAATAATTCAGTCTCCAGCTGACATTTTTCCGAGCAACTAACGGGGCTACAATGGCCAGGTGTACGTCCTCCTGGGGGTGAAATTGCTTGTTTGCGACGCACCACTGACAGTCAATAGTAACCTTCCCACTCTCATTATGACGATGGAAGGCACAAACTGCGTCGCGATTCAATAATTCAGTCTCCAGCTGACATCTTTCCGAGCAACTAACCGGCTACGGTGGCCAGGTGTACGTCCTCCTGGGGGTGAAATTGCTTGTTTGCGACGCACCACTGACAGTCAATTGTAACCCTCCCACTCTCATCATGACGATGGAAGGCACAAACTGCGTCGCGATTCAATAATTCATTCTCCAGCTGACATCTTTCCCAGCAACTAACGGGGCTACGGTGGCCAGATGTACGTCCTCCTGGGGGTGAAATTGCTTGTTTGCGACGCACCACTGACAGTCAATTGTAACCCTCCCACTCTCATTATGACGATGGAAGGCACAAACTGCGTCGCGATTCAATAATTCAGTCTCCAGCTGACATCTTTCCGAGCAACTACCCGGCTACGGTGGCCAGGTGTACGTCCTCCTGGGGGTGAAATTGCTTGTTTGCGACGCACCACTGACAGTCAATTGTAACCCTCCCACTCTCATTATGACGATGGAAGGCACAAACTGCGTCGCGATTCAATAATTCAGTCTCCAGCTGACATCTTTCCGAGCAATTAACCGGCTACGGTGGCCAGGTGTACGTCCTCCTGGGGGTGAAATTGCTTGTTTGCGACGCACCACTGACAGTCAATTGTAACCCTCCCACTCACATTATGACGATGGAAGGCACAAACTGCGTCGCGATTCAATAATTCAGTCTCCAGCTGACATCTTTCCGAGCAACTAACGGGGCTACGGTGGCCAGGTGTACGTCCCCA
The DNA here is from genome assembly GCF_023898315.1 of Schistocerca nitens. NCBI lineage: Eukaryota > Metazoa > Arthropoda > Insecta > Orthoptera > Acrididae > Schistocerca > Schistocerca nitens. The sequence goes on from NC_064617.1 coordinate 60,667,044, forward strand.
TGGGGGTGAAATTGCTTGTTTGCGACGCACCACTGACAGTCAATTGTAACCCTCCCACTCTCATTATGACGATGGAAGGCACAAACTGCGTCGCGATTCAATAATTCAGTCTCCAGCTGACATCTTTCCGAGCAACTAACGGGGCTACGGTGGCCAGGTGTACGTCCTCCTGGGGGTGAAATTGCTTGTTTGCGACGCACCACTGACAGTCAATTGTAACCCTCCCACTCTCATTATGACGATGGAAGGCACAAACTGCGTCGCGATTCAATAATTCAGTCTCCAGCTGACATCTTTCCGAGCAACTACCCGGCTACAGTGGCCAGGTGTACGTCCTCCTGGGGGTGAAATTGCTTGTTTGCGACGCACCACTGACAGTCAATTGTAACCCTCCCACTCTCATTATGACGATGGAAGGCACAAACTGCGTCGCGATTCCATAATTCAGTCTCCAGCTGACATCTTTCCGAGCAATTAACCGGCTACGGTGGCCAGGTGTACGTCCTCCTGGGGGTGAAATTGCTTGTTTGCGACGCACCACTGACAGTCAATTGTAACCCTCCCACTCTCATTATGACGATGGAAGGCACAAACTGCGTCGCGATTCAATAATTCAGTCTCCAGCTGACATCTTTCCGAGCAACTAACGGGCCTACGGTGGCCAGGTGTACGTCCCCATGGGGGTGAAATTGCTTGTTTGCGACGCACCACTGACAGTCAATTGTAACCCTCCCACTCTCATTATGACGATGGAAGGCACAAACGGCGTCGCGATTCAATAACTCAGTTTCCAGCTGACATCTTTCCGAGCAACTACCCGGCTACGGTGGCCAGGTGTACGTCCTCCTGGGGGTGAAATTGCTTGTTTGCGACGCACCACTGACAGTCAATTGTAACCCTCCCACTCTCATTATGACGATGGAAGGCACAAACTGCGTCGCGATTCAATAATTCAGTCTCCAGCTGACATCTTTCCGAGCAACTAATGGGGCTATGGTGGCCAGGTGTACGTCCTCCTGGGGGTGAAATTGCTTGTTTGCGACGCACCACTGACAGTCAATTGTAACCCTCCCACTCTCATTATGACGATGGAAGGCACAAACTGCGTTGCGATTCAATAATTCAGTCTCCAGCTGACATCTTTCTGAGCAATTAACCGGCTACGGTGGCCAGGTGTACGTCCTCCTGGGGGTGAAATTGCTTGTTTGCGACGCACCACAGACAGTCAATTGTAACCCTCCCACTCTCATTATGACGATGGAAGGCACAAACTGCGTCGCGATTCAATAATTCAGTCTCCAGCTGACATCTTTCCGTGCAACTAACCGGCTACGGTGGCCAGGTGTACGTCTTCCTTGGGGTGAAATTGCTTGTTTGCGACGCACCACTGACAGTCAATTGTAACCCTCCCACTCTCATTATGACGATGGAAGGCACATACTGCGTCGCGATTCAATAATTCAGTCTCCAGCTGACATCTTTCCGAGCAACTAACGGGGCTACGGTGGCCAGGTGTACGTCCTCCTGGGGGTGAAATTGCTTGTTTGCGACGCACCACTGACAGTCAATTGTAACCCTCCCACTCTCATTATGACGATGGAAGGCACAAACTGCGTCGCGATTCAATAATTCAGTCTCCAGCTGACATCTTTCCGAGCAACTACCCGGCTACAGTGGCCAGGTGTACGTCCTCCTGGGGGTGAAATTGCTTGTTTGCGACGCACCACTGACAGTCAATTGTAACCCTCCCACTCTCATTATGACGATGGAAGGCACAAACTGCGTCGCGATTCCATAATTCAGTCTCCAGCTGACATCTTTCCGAGCAATTAACCGGCTACGGTGGCCAGGTGTACGTCCTCCTGGGGGTGAAATTGCTTGTTTGCGACGCACCACTGACAGTCAATTGTAACCCTCCCACTCTCATTATGACGATGGAAGGCACAAACTGCGTCGCGATTCAATAATTCAGTCTCCAGCTGACATCTTTCCGAGCAACTAACGGGCCTACGGTGGCCAGGTGTACGTCCCCATGGGGGTGAAATTGCTTGTTTGCGACGCACCACTGACAGTCAATTGTAACCCTCCCACTCTCATTATGACGATGGAAGGCACAAACGGCGTCGCGATTCAATAATTCAGTTTCCAGCTGACATCTTTCCGAGCAACTACCCGGCTACGGTGGCCAGGTGTACGTCCTCCTGGGGGTGAAATTGCTTGTTTGCGACGCACCACTGACAGTCAATTGTAACCCTCCCACTCTCATTATGACGATGGAAGGCACAAACTGCGTCGCGATTCAATAATTCAGTCTCCAGCTGACATCTTTCCGAGCAACTAACGGGGCTACGGTGGCCAGGTGTACGTCCTCCTGGGGGTGAAATTGCTTGTTTGCGACGCACCACTGACAGTCAATTGTAACCCTCCCACTCTCATTATGACGATGGAAGGCACAAACTGCGTCGCGATTCAATAATTCAGTCTCCAGCTGACATCTTTCCGAGCAACTAACCGGCTACGGTGGCCAGGTGTACGTCCTCCTGGGGGTGAAATTGCTTGTTTGCGACGCACCACTGACAGTCAATTGTAACCCTCCCACTCTCATCATGACGATGGAAGGCACAAACTGCGTCGCGATTCAATAATTCAGTCTCCAGCTGACATCTTTCCCAGCAACTAACGGGGCTACGGTGGCCAGATGTACGTCCTCCTGGGGGTGAAATTGCTTGTTTGCGACGCACCACTGACAGTCAATTGTAACCCTCCCACTCTCATTATGACGATGGAAGGCACAAACTGCGTCGTGATTCAATAATTCAGTCTCCAGCTGACATCTTTCCGAGCAACTACCCGGCTACGGTGGCCAGGTGTACGTCCTCCTGGGGGTGAAATTGCTTGTTTGCGACGCACCACTGACAGTCAATTGTAACCCTCCCACTCTCATTATGACGATGGAAGGCACAAACTGCCTCGCGATTCAATAATTCAGTCTCCAGCTGACATCTTTCCGAGCAACTAACGGGGCTACGGTGGCCAGGTGTACGTCCCCATGGGGGTGAAATTGCTTGTTTGCGACGCACCACTGACAGTCAATTGTAACCCTCCCACTCTCATTATGACGATGGAAGGCACAAACGGCGTCGCGATTCAATAATTCAGTCTCCAGCTGACATCTTTCCGAGCAACTACCCGGCTACGGTGGCCAGGTGTACGTCCTCCTGGGGGTGAAATTGCTTGTTTGCGACGCACCACTGACAGTCAATTGTAACCCTCCCACTCTCATTATGACGATGGAAGGCACAAACTGCGTCGCGATTCAATAATTCAGTCTCCAGCTGACATCTTTCCGAGCAACTAACGGGGCTACGGTGGCCAGGTGTACGTCCTCCTGGGGGTGAAATTGCTTGTTTGCGACGCACCACTGACAGTCAATTGTAACCTTCCCACTCTCATTATGACGATGGAAGGCACAAACTGCGTCGCGATTCAATAATTCAGTCTCCAGCTGACATCTTTCCGAGCAACTAACCGGCTACGGTGGCCAGGTGTACGTCCTCCTGGGGGTGAAATTGCTTGTTTGCGACGCACCACTGACAGTCAATTGTAACCCTCCCACTCTCATCATGACGATGGAAGGCACAAACTGCGTCGCGATTCAATAATTCAGTCTCCAGCTGACATCTTTCCCAGCAACTAACGGGGCTACGGTGGCCAGGTGTACGTCCTCCTGGGGGTGAAATTGCTTGTTTGCGACGCACCACTGACAGTCAATTGTAACCCTCCCACTCTCATTATGACGATGGAAGGCACAAACTGCGTCGCGATTCAATAATTCAGTCTCCAGCTGACATCTTTCCGAGCAACTACCCGGCTACGGTGGCCAGGTGTACGTCCTCCTGGGGGTGAAATTGCTTGTTTGCGACGCACCACTGACAGTCAATTGTAACCCTCCCACTCTCATTATGACGATGGAAGGCACAAACTGCGTCGCGATTCAATAATTCAGTCTCCAGCTGACATCTTTCCGAGCAATTAACCGGCTACGGTGGCCAGTTGTACGTCCTCCTGGGGGTGAAATTGCTTGTTTGCGACGCACCACTGACAGTCAATTGTAACCCTCCCACTCACATTATGACGATGGAAGGCACAAACTGCGTCGCGATTCAATAATTCAGTCTCCAGCTGACATCTTTCCGAGCAACTAACGGGGCTACGGTGGCCAGGTGTACGTCCCCATGGGGGTGAAATTGCTTGTTTGCGACGCACCACTGACAGTCAATTGTAACCCTCCCACTCTCATTATGACGATGGAAGGCACAAACTGCGTCGCGATTCAATAATTCAGTCTCCAGCTGACATCTTTCCGAGCAACTACCCGGCTACGGTGGCCAGGTGTACGTCCTCCTGGGTGTGAAATTGCTTGTTTGCGACGCACCACTGACAGTCAATTGTAACCCTCCCACTCTCATTATGACGATGGAAGGCACAAACTGCGTCGCGATTCAATAATTCAGTCTCCAGCTGACATATTTCCGAGCAATTAACCGGCTACGGTGGCCAGGTGTACGTCCTCCTGGGGGTGAAATTTCTTGTTTGCGACGCACCACTGACAGTCAATTGTAACCCTCCCACTCTCATTATGACGATGGAAGGCACAAACTGCGTCGCGATTCAATAATTTAGTCTCCAGCTGACATCTTTCCGAGCAACTACCCGGCTACGGTGGCCAGGTGTACGTCCTCCTGGGGGTGAAATTGCTTGTTTGCGACGCACCACTGACAGTCAATTGTAACCCTCCCACTCTCATTATGACGATGGAAGGCACAAACTGCGTCGCGATTCAATAATTCAGTCTCCAGCTGACATCTTTCCGAGCAACTAATGGGGCTACGGTGGCCAGGTGTACGTCCTCTTGGGGGTGAAATTGCTTGTTTGCGACGCACCACTGACAGTCAATTATAACCCTCCCACTCTCATTATGACGATGGAAGGCACAAACTGCGTCGCGATTCAATAATTCAGTCTCCAGCTGTCATCTTTCCGAGCAATTAACGGGGCTTCGGTGGCCAGGTGTACGTCCTCCTGGGGGTGAAATTGCTTGTTTGCGACGCACCACTGACAGTCAATTGTAACCCTCCCACTCTCATTATGACGATGGAAGGCACAAACTGCGTCGCGATTCAATAATTCAGTCTCCAGCTGACATCTTTCCGAGCAACTACCCGGCTACGGTGGCCAGGTGTACGTCCTCCTGGGGGTGAAATTGCTTGTTTGCGACGCACCACTGACAGTCAATTGTAACCCTCCCACTCTCATTATGACGATGGAAGGCACAAACTGCGTCGCGATTCAATAATTCAGTCTCCAGCTGACATCTTTCCGAGCAACTAATGGGGCTATGGTGGCCAGGTGTACGTCCTCCTGGGGGTGAAATTGCTTGCTTGCGACGCACCACTGACAGTCAATTGTAACCCTCCCACTCTCATTATGACGATGGAAGGCACAAACTGCGTTGCGATTCAATAATTCAGTCTCCAGCTGACATCTTTGCGAGCATTTAACCGGCTACGGTGGCCAGGTGTACGTCCTCCTGGGGGTGAAATTGCTTGTTTGCGACGCACCACTGACAGTCAATTGTAACCCTCCCACTCTCATTATGACGATGGAAGGCACAAACTGCGTCGCGATTCAATAATTCAGTCTCCAGCTGACATCTTTCCGAGCAACTACCCGGCTACAGTGGCCAGGTGTACGTCCTCCTGGGGGTGAAATTGCTTGTTTGCGACGCACCACTGACAGTCAATTGTAACCCTCCCACTCTCATTATGACGATGGAAGGCACAAACTGCGTCGCGATTCCATAATTCAGTCTCCAGCTGACATCTTTCCGAGCAATTAACCGGCTACGGTGGCCAGGTGTACGTCCTCCTGGGGGTGAAATTGCTTGTTTGCGACGCACCACTGACAGTCAATTGTAACCCTCCCACTCTCATTATGACGATGGAAGGCACAAACTGCGTCGCGATTCAATAATTCAGTCTCCAGCTGACATCTTTCCGAGCAACTAACGGGCCTACGGTGGCCAGGTGTACGTCCCCATGGGGGTGAAATTGCTTGTTTGCGACGCACCACTGACAGTCAATTGTAACCCTCCCACTCTCATTATGACGATGGAAGGCACAAACGGCGTCGCGATTCAATAATTCAGTTTCCAGCTGACATCTTTCCGAGCAACTACCCGGCTACGGTGGCCAGGTGTACGTCCTCCTGGGGGTGAAATTGCTTGTTTGCGACGCACCACTGACAGTCAATTGTAACCCTCCCACTCTCATTATGACGATGGAAGGCACAAACTGCGTCGCGATTCAATAATTCAGTCTCCAGCTGACATCTTTCCGAGCAACTAACGGGGCTTCGGTGGCCAGGTGTACGTCCTCCTGGGGGTGAAATTGCTTGTTTGCGACGCACCACTGACAGTCAATTGTAACCCTCCCACTCTCATTATGACGATGGAAGGCACAAACTGCGTCGCGATTCAATAATTCAGTCTCCAGCTGACATCTTTCCGAGCAACTACCCGGCTACGGTGGCCAGGTGTACGTCCTCCTGGGGGTGAAATTGCTTGTTTGCGACGCACCACTGACAGTCAATTGTAACCCTCCCACTCTCATTATGACGATGGAAGGCACAAACTGCGTCGCGATTCAATAATTCAGTCTCCAGCTGACATCTTTCCGAGCAACTAATGGGGCTATGGTGGCCAGGTGTACGTCCTCCTGGGGGTGAAATTGCTTGTTTGCGACGCACCACTGACAGTCAATTGTAACCCTCCCACTCTCATTATGACGATGGAAGGCACATACTGCGTCGCGATTCAATAATTCAGTCTCCAGCTGACATCTTTCCGAGCAACTAACGGGGCTACGGTGGCCAGGTGTACGTCCTCCTGGGGGTGAAATTGCTTGTTTGCGACGCACCACTGACAGTCAATTGTAACCCTCCCACTCTCATTATGACGATGGAAGGCACAAACTGCGTCGCGATTCAATAATTCAGTCTCCAGCTGACATCTTTCCGAGCAACTACCCGGCTACAGTGGCCAGGTGTACGTCCTCCTGGGGGTGAAATTGCTTGTTTGCGACGCACCACTGACAGTCAATTGTAACCCTCCCACTCTCATTATGACGATGGAAGGCACAAACTGCGTCGCGATTCCATAATTCAGTCTCCAGCTGACATCTTTCCGAGCAATTAACCGGCTACGGTGGCCAGGTGTACGTCCTCCTGGGGGTGAAATTGCTTGTTTGCGACGCACCACTGACAGTCAATTGTAACCCTCCCACTCTCATTATGACGATGGAAGGCACAAACTGCGTCGCGATTCAATAATTCAGTCTCCAGCTGACATCTTTCCGAGCAACTAACGGGCCTACGGTGGCCAGGTGTACGTCCCCATGGGGGTGAAATTGCTTGTTTGCGACGCACCACTGACAGTCAATTGTAACCCTCCCACTCTCATTATGACGATGGAAGGCACAAACGGCGTCGCGATTCAATAATTCAGTTTCCAGCTGACATCTTTCCGAGCAACTACCCGGCTACGGTGGCCAGGTGTACGTCCTCCTGGGGGTGAAATTGCTTGTTTGCGACGCACCACTGACAGTCAATTGTAACCCTCCCACTCTCATTATGACGATGGAAGGCACAAACTGCGTCGCGATTCAATAATTCAGTCTCCAGCTGACATCTTTCCGAGCAACTAACGGGGCTACGGTGGCCAGGTGTACGTCCTCCTGGGGGTGAAATTGCTTGTTTGCGACGCACCACTGACAGTCAATTGTAACCCTCCCACTCTCATTATGACGATGGAAGGCACAAACTGCGTCGCGATTCAATAATTCAGTCTCCAGCTGACATCTTTCCGAGCAACTAACCGGCTACGGTGGCCAGGTGTACGTCCTCCTGGGGGTGAAATTGCTTGTTTGCGACGCACCACTGACAGTCAATTGTAACCCTCCCACTCTCATCATGACGATGGAAGGCACAAACTGCGTCGCGATTCAATAATTCAGTCTCCAGCTGACATCTTTCCCAGCAACTAACGGGGCTACGGTGGCCAGATGTACGTCCTCCTGGGGGTGAAATTGCTTGTTTGCGACGCACCACTGACAGTCAATTGTAACCCTCCCACTCTCATTATGACGATGGAAGGCACAAACTGCGTCGTGATTCAATAATTCAGTCTCCAGCTGACATCTTTCCGAGCAACTACCCGGCTACGGTGGCCAGGTGTACGTCCTCCTGGGGGTGAAATTGCTTGTTTGCGACGCACCACTGACAGTCAATTGTAACCCTCCCACTCTCATTATGACGATGGAAGGCACAAACTGCCTCGCGATTCAATAATTCAGTCTCCAGCTGACATCTTTCCGAGCAACTAACGGGGCTACGGTGGCCAGGTGTACGTCCCCATGGGGGTGAAATTGCTTGTTTGCGACGCACCACTGACAGTCAATTGTAACCCTCCCACTCTCATTATGACGATGGAAGGCACAAACGGCGTCGCGATTCAATAATTCAGTCTCCAGCTGACATCTTTCCGAGCAACTACCCGGCTACGGTGGCCAGGTGTACGTCCTCCTGGGGGTGAAATTGCTTGTTTGCGACGCACCACTGACAGTCAATTGTAACCCTCCCACTCTCATTATGACGATGGAAGGCACAAACTGCGTCGCGATTCAATAATTCAGTCTCCAGCTGACATCTTTCCGAGCAACTAACGGGGCTACGGTGGCCAGGTGTACGTCCTCCTGGGGGTGAAATTGCTTGTTTGCGACGCACCACTGACAGTCAATTGTAACCTTCCCACTCTCATTATGACGATGGAAGGCACAAACTGCGTCGCGATTCAATAATTCAGTCTCCAGCTGACATCTTTCCGAGCAACTAACCGGCTACGGTGGCCAGGTGTACGTCCTCCTGGGGGTGAAATTGCTTGTTTGCGACGCACCACTGACAGTCAATTGTAACCCTCCCACTCTCATCATGACGATGGAAGGCACAAACTGCGTCGCGATTCAATAATTCAGTCTCCAGCTGACATCTTTCCCAGCAACTAACGGGGCTACGGTGGCCAGGTGTACGTCCTCCTGGGGGTGAAATTGCTTGTTTGCGACGCACCACTGACAGTCAATTGTAACCCTCCCACTCTCATTATGACGATGGAAGGCACAAACTGCGTCGCGATTCAATAATTCAGTCTCCAGCTGACATCTTTCCGAGCAACTACCCGGCTACGGTGGCCAGGTGTACGTCCTCCTGGGGGTGAAATTGCTTGTTTGCGACGCACCACTGACAGTCAATTGTAACCCTCCCACTCTCATTATGACGATGGAAGGCACAAACTGCGTCGCGATTCAATAATTCAGTCTCCAGCTGACATCTTTCCGAGCAATTAACCGGCTACGGTGGCCAGTTGTACGTCCTCCTGGGGGTGAAATTGCTTGTTTGCGACGCACCACTGACAGTCAATTGTAACCCTCCCACTCACATTATGACGATGGAAGGCACAAACTGCGTCGCGATTCAATAATTCAGTCTCCAGCTGACATCTTTCCGAGCAACTAACGGGGCTACGGTGGCCAGGTGTACGTCCCCATGGGGGTGAAATTGCTTGTTTGCGACGCACCACTGACAGTCAATTGTAACCCTCCCACTCTCATTATGACGATGGAAGGCACAAACTGCGTCGCGATTCAATAATTCAGTCTCCAGCTGACATCTTTCCGAGCAACTACCCGGCTACGGTGGCCAGGTGTACGTCCTCCTGGGTGTGAAATTGCTTGTTTGCGACGCACCACTGACAGTCAATTGTAACCCTCCCACTCTCATTATGACGATGGAAGGCACAAACTGCGTCGCGATTCAATAATTCAGTCTCCAGCTGACATATTTCCGAGCAATTAACCGGCTACGGTGGCCAGGTGTACGTCCTCCTGGGGGTGAAATTTCTTGTTTGCGACGCACCACTGACAGTCAATTGTAACCCTCCCACTCTCATTATGACGATGGAAGGCACAAACTGCGTCGCGATTCAATAATTTAGTCTCCAGCTGACATCTTTCCGAGCAACTACCCGGCTACGGTGGCCAGGTGTACGTCCTCCTGGGGGTGAAATTGCTTGTTTGCGACGCACCACTGACAGTCAATTGTAACCCTCCCACTCTCATTATGACGATGGAAGGCACAAACTGCGTCGCGATTCAATAATTCAGTCTCCAGCTGACATCTTTCCGAGCAACTAATGGGGCTACGGTGGCCAGGTGTACGTCCTCTTGGGGGTGAAATTGCTTGTTTGCGACGCACCACTGACAGTCAATTATAACCCTCCCACTCTCATTATGACGATGGAAGGCACAAACTGCGTCGCGATTCAATAATTCAGTCTCCAGCTGTCATCTTTCCGAGCAATTAACGGGGCTTCGGTGGCCAGGTGTACGTCCTCCTGGGGGTGAAATTGCTTGTTTGCGACGCACCACTGACAGTCAATTGTAACCCTCCCACTCTCATTATGACGATGGAAGGCACAAACTGCGTCGCGATTCAATAATTCAGTCTCCAGCTGACATCTTTCCGAGCAACTACCCGGCTACGGTGGCCAGGTGTACGTCCTCCTGGGGGTGAAATTGCTTGTTTGCGACGCACCACTGACAGTCAATTGTAACCCTCCCACTCTCATTATGACGATGGAAGGCACAAACTGCGTCGCGATTCAATAATTCAGTCTCCAGCTGACATCTTTCCGAGCAACTAATGGGGCTATGGTGGCCAGGTGTACGTCCTCCTGGGGGTGAAATTGCTTGCTTGCGACGCACCACTGACAGTCAATTGTAACCCTCCCACTCTCATTATGACGATGGAAGGCACAAACTGCGTTGCGATTCAATAATTCAGTCTCCAGCTGACATCTTTGCGAGCATTTAACCGGCTACGGTGGCCAGGTGTACGTCCTCCTGGGGGTGAAATTGCTTGTTTGCGACGCACCACTGACAGTCAATTGTAACCCTCCCACTCTCATTATGACGATGGAAGGCACAAACTGCGTCGCGATTCAATAATTCAGTCTCCAGCTGACATCTTTCCGAGCAACTAACGGGGCTACGGTGGCCAGGTGTACGTCCTCCTGGGGGTGAAATTGCTTGTTTGCGACGCACCACTGACAGTCAATTGAAACCCTCCCACTCTCATTATGACGATGGAAGGCACAAACTGCGTCGCGATTCAATAATTCAGTCTCCAGCTGACATCTTTCCCAGCAACTAACGGGGCTACGGTGGCCAGATGTACGTCCTCCTGGGGGTGAAATTGCTTGTTTGCGACGCACCACTGACAGTCAATTGTAACCCTCCCACTCTCATTATGACGATGGAAGGCACAAACTGCGTCGCGATTCAATAATTCAGTCTCCAGCTGACATCTTTCCGAGCAACTACCCGGCTACGGTGGCCAGGTGTACGTCCTCCTGGGGGTGAAATTGCTTGTTTGCGACGCACCACTGACAGTCAATTGTAACCCTCCCACTCTCATTATGACGATGGAAGGCACAAACTGCGTCGCGATTCAATAATTCAGTCTCCAGCTGACATCTTTCCGAGCAACTAACGGGGCTACGGTGGCCAGGTGTACGTCCCCATGGGGGTGAAATTGCTTGTTTGCGACGCACCACTGACAGTCAATTGTAACCCTCCCACTCTCATTATGACGATGGAAGGCACAAACTGCGTCGCGATTCAATAATTCAGTCTCCAGCTGACATCTTTCCGAGCAACTACCCGGCTACGGTGGCCAGGTGTACGTCCTCCTGGGGGTGAAATTGCTTGTTTGCGACGCACCACTGACGGTCAATTGTAACCCTCCCACTCTCATTATGACGATGGAAGGCACAAACTGCGTCGCGATTCAATAATTCAGTCTCCAGCTGACATCTTTCCGAGTAATTAACCGGCTACGGTGGCCAGGTGTACGTATTCCTGGGGGTGAAATTGCTTGTTTGCGACGCACCACTGACAGTCAATTGTAACCCTCCCACTCTCATTATGACGATGGAAGGCACAAACTGCGTCGCGATTCAATAATTCAGTCTCCAGCTGACATCTTTCCGAGCAACTAACGGGGCTACGGTGGCCAGGTGTACGTCCTCCTGGGGGTGAAATTGCGTGTTTGCGACGCACCACTGACAGTCAATTGTAACCCTCCCACTCTCATTATGACGATGGAAGGCACAAACTGCGTCGCGATTCAATAATTCAGTCTCCAGCTGACATCTTTCCGAGCAACTAATGGGGCTATGGTGGCCAGGTGTACGTCCTCCTGGGGGTGAAATTGCTTGTTTGCGACGCACCACTGACAGTCAATTGTAACCCTCCCACTCTCATTATGACGATGGAAGCCACAAACTGCGTCGCGATTCAATAATTCAGTCTCCAGCTGACATCTTTCCGAGCAATTAACCGGCTACGGTGGCCAGGTGTACGTCCTCCTGGGGGTGAAATTGCTTGTTTGCGACGCACCACTGACAGTCAATTGTAACCCTCCCACTCTCATTATGACGATGGAAGGCACAAACTGCGTCGCGATTCAATATTTCAGTCTCCAGCTGACATCTTTCCGAGCAACTAACCGGCTACGTTGGCCAGGTGTACGTCTTCCTTGGGGTGAAATTGCTTGTTTGCGACGCACCACTGACAGTCAATTGTAACCCTCCCACTCTCATTATGACGATTGGAAGGCACAAACTGTGTCGCGATTCAATAATTCAGTATCCAGCTGACATCTTTCCTAGCAACTAACGGGGCTACGGTGGCCAGGTGTACGTCCTCCTGGGGGTGAAATTGCTTGTTTGCGACGCACCACTGACAGTCAATTGTAACCCTCCCACTCTCATTATGACGATGGAAGGCAGAAACTGCGTCGCGATACAATAATTCAGTCTCCAGCTGACATCTTTCCGTGCAACTAACCGGCTACGGTGGCCAGGTGTACGTCCTCCTGGGGGTGAAATTGCTTGTTTGCGACGCACCACTGACAGTCAATTGTAACCCTCCCACTCTCATCATGACGATGGAAGGCACAAACTGTGTCGCGATTCAATAATTCAGTCTCCAGCTGACATCTTTCCCAGCAACTAACGGGGCTATGGTGGCCAGGTGTACGTCCTCCTGGGGGTGAAATTGCTTGTTTGCGACGCACCACTGACAGTCAATTGTAACCCTCCCACTCTCATTATGACGATGGAAGGCACAAACTGCGTCGCGATTCAATATTTCAGTCTCCAGCTGACATCTTTCCGAGCAACCACCCGGCTACGGTGGCCAGGTGTACGTCCTCCTGGGGGTGAAATTGCTTGTTTGCGACGCACCACTGACAGTCAATTGTAACCCTCCCACTCTCATTATGACGATGGAAGGCACAAACTGCGTCGCGATTCAATAATTCAGTCTCCAGCTGACATCTTTCCGAGCAATTAACCGGCTACGGTGGCCAGGTGTACGTCCTCCTGGGGGTGAAATTGCTTGTTTGCGACGCACCACTGACAGTCAATTGTAACCCTCCCACTCTCATTATGACGATGGAAGGCACAAACTGCGTCGCGATTCAATAATTCAGTCTCCAGCTGACATCTTTCCGAGCAACTAACGGGGCTACGGTGGCCAGGTGTACGTCCCCATGGGGGTGAAATTGCTTGTTTGCGACGCACCACTGACAGTCAATTGTAACGTTCCCACTCTCATTATGACGATGGAAGGCACAAACTGCGTCGCGATTCAATAATTCAGTCTCCAGCTGACATCTTTCCGAGCAACTACCCGGCTACGGTGGCCAGGTGTACGTCCTCCTGGGGGTGAAATTGCTTGTTTGCGACGCACCACTGACAGTCAATTGTAACCCTCCCACTGTCATTATGACGATGGAAGGCACAAACTGCGTCGCGATTCAATAATTCAGTCTCCAGCTGACATCTTTCCGAGCAACTACCCGGCTACGGTGGCCAGGTGTACGTCCTCCTGGGGGTGAAATTGCTTGTTTGCGACGCACCACTGACAGTCAATTGTAACCCTCCCACTCTCATTATGACGATGGAAGGCACAAACTGCGTCGCGATTCAATAATGCAGTCTCCAGCTGACATCTTTCCGAGCAACTACCTGGCTACGGTGGCCAGGTGTACGTCCTCCTGGGGGTGAAATTGCTTGTTTACGACGCACTACTGACAGTCAATTGTAACCCTCCCACTCTCATTATGACGATGGAAGGCACAAACTGCGTCGCGATTCAATAATTCAGTTTCCAGCTGACATGTTTCCGAGCAACTAACCTGGTATGGTTCCAGGTGTACGTCCTCCTGGGGGTGAAATTGCTTGTTTGCGACGCACCACTGACAGTTAATTGTAACCCTCCCACTCTCATTATGACGATGGAAGGCACAAACTGCGTCGCGATTCAATAATTCAGTCTCCAGCTGACATCTTTCCGAGCAACTAACGGGGCTACGGTGGCCAGGTGTACGTCCTCCTGGGGGTGAAATTGCTTGTTTGCGACGCACCACTGACAGTCAATTGTAACCCTCCCACTCTCATTATGACGATGGAAGGCACAAACTGCGTTGCGATTCAATAATTCAGTCTGCAGCTGACATCTTTCCGAGCAACTAACGGGGCTACGGTGGCCAGGTGTACGTCATCCTGGGGGTGAAATTGCTTGTTTGCGACGCACCACTGACAGTCAATTGTAACCCTCCCACTCTCATTATGACGATGGAAGGCACAAACTGCGTCGCGATTCAATAATTCAGTCTCTAGCTGACATCTTTCCGAGCAACTAACGGGGCTACGGTGGCCAGGTGTACGTCCTCCTGGGGGTGAAATTGCTTGTTTGCGACGCACCACTGACAGTCAGTTGTAACCCTCCCACTCTCATTATGACGATGGAAGGCACAAACTGCGTCGCGATTCAATAATTCAGTCTCCAGCTGACATCTTTCCGGGCAACTAACGGGGCTACGGTGGCCAGGTGTACGTCCTCCTGGGGGTGAAATTGCTTGTTTGCGACGCACCACTGACGGTCAGTTGTAACCCTCCCACTCTCATTATGACGATGGAAGGCACAAACTGCGTCGCGATTCAATAATTCAGTCTCCAGCTGACATATTTCCGAGCAACTAATGGGGCTACGGTGGCCAGGTGTACGTCCTCCTGGGGGTGAAATTGCTTGTTCGCGACGCACCACTGACAGTCAATTATAACCCTCCCACTCTCATTATGACGATGGAAGGCACAAACTGCGTCGCGATTCAATAATTCAGTCTCCAGCTGTCATCTTTCCGAGCAATTAACGGGGCTATGGTGGCCAGGTGTACGTCCTCCTGGGGGTGAAATTGCTTGTTTGCGACGCTCCACTGACAGTCAATTGTAACCCTCCCACTCTCATTATGACGATGGAAGGCACAAACTGCGTCGCGATTCAATAATTCAGTCTCCAGCTGACATCTTTCCGAGCAACTAACCGGCTACGGTGGCCAGGTGTACGTCCTCCTGGGGGTGAAATTGCTTGTTTGCGACGCACCACTGACAGTCAATTGTAACCCTCCCACTCTCATTATGACGATGGAAGGCACAAACTGCGTCGCGATTCAATAATTCTGTCTCCAGCTGACATCTTTCCGAGCAACTAACGGGGCTACGGTGGCCAGGTGTACGTCCTCCTGGGGGTGAAATTGCTTGTTTGTGACGCACCACTGACCGTCGATTGTAACCCTCCCACTCTCATTATGACGATGGAAGGCACAAACTGCGTCGCGATTCAATAATTCAGTCTCCAGCTGACATCTTTCCGAGCAACTAACGGGGCTACTGTGGCCAGGTGTACGTCCTCCTGGGGGTGAAATTGCTTGTTTGCAACGCACCACTGACAGTCAATTGTAACCCTCCCACTCTCATTATGACGATGGAAGGCACAAACTGCGTCGCGATTCAATAATTCAGTCTCCAGCTGACATCTTTCCGAGCAACTAATGGGGCTACGGTGGCCAGGTGTACGTCCTCCTGGGGGTGAAATTGCTTGTTTGCGACGCACCACTGACAGTCACTTGTAACCCTCCCACTCTCATTATGACGATGGAAGGCACAAACTGCGTTGCGATTCAATAATTCAGTCTCCAGCTGACATCTTTCCGAGCGATGAACCGGCTACGGTGGCCAGGTGTACGTCCTCCTGGGGGTGAAATTGCTTGTTTGCGACGCACCACTGACAATTGTAACCCTCCCACTCTCATTATGACGATGGAAGGCACAAACTGCGTCGCGATTCAATAATTCAGTCTCCAGCTGACATCTTTCCGACCAACTAACCGGCTACGGTGGCCAGGTGTACGTCCTCTTGGGGGTGAAATTGCTTGTTTGCGACGCACCACTGACAGTCAATTGTAACCCTCCCACTCTCATCATGACGATGGAAGGCACAAACTGCGTCGCGATTCAATAATTCAGTCTCCAGCTGACATCTTTCCGAGCAACTAACGGGGCTACGGTGGCCAGGTGTACGTCCTCCTGGGGGTGAAATTGCTTGTTTGCGACGCACCACTGACAGTCAATTGTAACCCTCCCACTCTCATTATGACGATGGAAGGCACAAACTGCGTCGCGATTCAATAATTCAGTCTCCAGCTGACATCTTTCCGAGCAACTACCCGGCTACGGTGGCCAGGTGTACGTCCTCCTGGGGGTGAAATTGCTTGTTTGCGACGCACCACTGACAGTCAATTGTAACCCTCCCACTCTCATTATGACGATGGAAGGCACAAACTGCGTCGCGATTCAATAATTCAGTCTCCAGCTGACATCTTTCCGAGCAATTAACCGGCTACGGTGGCCAGGTGTACGTCCTCCTGGGGGTGAAATTGCTTGTTTGCGACGCACCACTGACAGTCAATTGTAACCCTCCCACTCTCATTATGACGATGGAAGGCACTAACTGCGTCGCGATTCAATAATCCAGTCTCCAGCTGACATCTTTCCGAGCAATTAACGGGGCTACGGTGGCCAGGTGTACGTCCTCCTGGGGGTGAAATTGCTTGTTTGCGACGCACCACTGACAGTCAATTGTAACGTTCCCACTCTCATTATGACGATGGAAGGCACAAACTGCGTCGCGATTCAATAATTCAGTCTCCAGCTGACATCTTTCCGAGTAACTAACTGGCTACGGTGGCCAGGTGTACGTCTTCCTGGGGGTGAAATTGCTTGTTTGCGACGCACCACTGACAGTCAATTGTAACGTTCCCACTCTCATTATAACGATGGAAGGCACAAACTGCGTCGCGATTCAATAATTCAGTCTCCAGCTGACATCTTTCCGAGCAACTACCCGGCAACGGTGGCCAGGTGTACGTCTTCCTGGGGGTGAAATTGCTTGTTTGCGACGCACCACTGACAGTCAATTGTAACCCTCCCACTGTCATTATGACGATGGAAGGCACAAACTGCGTCGCGATTCAATAATTCAGTCTCCAGCTGACATCTTTCCGAGCAACTAACGGGGCTACGGTGGCCAGGTGTACGTCCTCCTGGGGGTGAAATTGCTTGTTTGCGACGCACCACTGACAGTCAATTGTAACCCTCCCACTCTCATTATGACGATGGAAGGCACAAACTGCGTCGCGATTCATAATTCAGTCTCCAGCTGACATCTTTCCGAGCAACTAACCGGCTACGGTGGTTAGGTGTCCGTCCTCCTGGGGGTGAAATTGCTTGTTTGCGACGCACCACTGACAGTCAATTGTAACCCTCCCACTCTCATTATGACGATGGAAGGCACAAACTGCGTCGCGATTCAATAATTCAGTCTCCAGCTGACATCTTTCCGAGCAACTAACGGGGCTACGGTGGCCAGGTGTACGTCTTCTTGGGGGTGAAATTGCTTGTTTGCGACGCACCACTGACAGTCAATTGTAACCCTCCCACTGTCATTATGACGATGGAAGGCACAAACTGCGTCGCGATTCAATAATTCAGTCTCCAGCTGACATCTTTCCCAGCAACTAACGGGGCTATGGTGGCCAGGTGTACGTCCTCCTGGAAGTGAAATTGCTTGTTTGCGACGCACCACTGACAGTCAATTGTAACCCTCCCACTCTCATTATGACGATGGAAGGCACAACTGCGTCGCGATTCAATAATCCAGTCTCCAGCTGACATCTTTCCGAGCAACTAACGGGGCTACGGTGGCCAGGTGTACGTCCTCCTGGGGGTGAAATTGCTTGTTTGCGACGCACCACTGACAGTCAATTGTAACCCTCCCACTCTCATTATGACGATGGAAGGCACAAACTGCGTCGCGATTCAATAATTCAGTTTCCAGCTGACATCTTTCCGTGCAACTAACGGGGTTACGGTGGCCAGGTGTACGTCCTCCTGGAAGTGAAATTGCTTGTTTGCGACGCACCACTGACAGTCAATTGTAACCCTCCCACTCTCATTATGACGATGGAAGGCACAAACTGCGTCGCGATTCAATAATCCAGTCTCCAGCTGACATCTTTCCGAGCAACTAACGGGGCTACGGTGGCCAGGTGTACGTCCTCCTGGGGGTGAAATTGCTTGTTTGCGACGCACCACTGACAGTCAATTGTAACCCTCCCACCCTCATTATGACGATGGAAGGCACAAACTGCGTCGCGATTCAATAATTCAGTCTCCAGCTGACATCTTTCCGAGCAACTACCCGGCTACGGTGGCCAGGTGTACGTCCTCCTGGGGGTGAAATTGCTTGTTTGCGACGCACCACTGACAGTCAATTGTAACCCTCCCACTCTCATTATGACGATGGAAGGCACAAACTGCGTCGCGATTCAATAATTCAGTTTCCAGCTGACATCTTTCCGAGCAACTAACCGGGTATGGTGGCCAGGTGTACGTCCTCCTGGGGGTGAAATTGCTTGTTTGCGACGCACCACTGACAGTCAATTGTAACCCTCCCACTCTCATTATGACAATGGAGGGCACAAACTGCGTCGCGATTCAATAATTCAGTCTCCAGCTGTCATCTTTCCGAGCTACTAACGGGGCTACGGTGGCCAGGTGTACGTCCTCCGTGGAGGTGAAATTGCTTGTTTGCGACGCACCACTGACAGTCAATTGTAACCCTCCCACTCTCATTATGACGATGGAAGGCACAAACTGCGTCGCGATTCAATAATTCAGTCTCCAGCTGACATCTTTCCGAGCAACAAACCGGCTACGGTGGTTAGGTGTCCGTCCTACTGGGGGTGAAATTGCTTGTTTGCGACGCACCACTGACAGTCAATTGTAACCCTCCCACTCTCATTATGACGATGGAAGGCACAAACTGCGTCGCGATTCAATAATTCAGTCTCCAGCTGACATCTTTCCGAGCAACTAACGGGGCAACGGTGGCCAGGTGTACGTCTTCCTGGGGGTAAAATTGCTTGTCTGCGACGCACCACTGACAGTCAATTGTAACCCTCCCACTCTCATTATGACGATGGAAGGCACAAACTGCGTCGCGATTCAATAATTCAGTCTCCAGCTGACATCTTTCCGAGCAACTAACGGGGCTACGGTGGCCAGGTGTACGTCCTCCTGGGGGTGAAATTGCTTGTTTGCGACGCACCACTGACAGTCAATTGTAACCCTCCCACTCTCATTATGACGATGGAAGGCACAAACTGCGTCGCGATTCAATAATTCAGTCTCCAGCTGACATCTTTCCGAGCAACTAACGGGGCTACGGTGGCCAGGTGTACGTCCCCCTGGGGGTGAATTTGCTTGTTTGCGACGCACCACTGACAGTCAATTGTAACCCTCCCACTCTCATCATGACGATGGAAGGCACAAACTGCGTCGCGATTCAATAATTCAGTCTCCAGCTGACATCTTTCCGACCAACTAACCGGCTACGGTGGCCAGGTGTACGTCCTCCTGGGGGTGAAATTGCTTGTTTGCGACGCACCACTGACAGTCAATTGTAACCCTCCCACTCTCATTATGACGATGGAAGGCACAAACTGCGTCGCGATTCAATAATTCAGTCTCCAGCTGACATCTTTCCGAGCAACTACCTGGCTACGGTGGCCAGGTGTACGTCCTCCTGGGGGTGAAATTGCTTGTTTACGACGCACTACTGACAGTCAATTGTAACCCTCCCACTCTCATTATGACGATGGAAGGCACAAACTGCGTCGCGATTCAATAATTCAGTTTCCAGCTGACATCTTTCCGAGCAGCTAACCTGGTATGGTTCCAGGTGTACGTCCTCCTGGGGGTGAAATTGCTTGTTTGCGACGCACCACTGACAGTTAATTGTAACCCTCCCACTCTCATTATGACGATGGAAGGCACAAACTGCATCGCGATTCAATAATTCAGTCTCCAGCTGACATCTTTCCGAGCAACTAACGGGGCTACGGTGGCCAGGTGTACGTCCTCCTGGGGGTGAAATTGCTTGTTTGCGACGCACCACTGACAGTCAATTGTAACCCTCCCACTCTCATTATGACGATGGAAGGCACAAACTGCGTCGCGATTCAATAATTCAGTCTGCAGCTGACATCTTTCCGAGCAACTAACGGGGCTACGGTGGCCAGGTGTACGTCATCCTGGGGGTGAAATTGCTTGTTTGCGACGTACCACTGACAGTCAATTGTAACCCTCCCACTCTCATTATGACGATGGAAGGCACAAACTGCGTCGCGATTCAATAATTCAGTCTCCAGCTGACATCTTTCCGAGCAACTAACGGGGCTACGGTGGCCAGGTGTACGTCCTCCTGGGGGTGAAATTGCTTGTTTGCGACGCACCACTGACAGTCAGTTGTAACCCTCCCACTCTCATTATGACGATGGAAGGCACAAACTGCGTCGCGATTCAATAATTCAGTCTCCAGCTGACATCTTTCCGAGCAACTAACGGGGCTACGGTGGCCAGGTGTACGTCCTCCTGGGGGTGAAATTGCTTGTTTGCGACGCACCACTGACGGTCAGTTGTAACCCTCCCACTCTCATTATGACGATGGAAGGCACAAACTGCGTCGCGATTCAATAATTCAGTCTCCAGCTGACATCTTTCCGAGCAACTAATGGGGCTACGGTGGCCAGGTGTACGTCCTCCTGGGGGTGAAATTGCTTGTTTGCGACGCACCACTGACAGTCAATTATAACCCTCCCACTCGCATTATGACGATGGAAGGCA
Source organism: Schistocerca nitens (assembly GCF_023898315.1). Lineage (NCBI taxonomy): Eukaryota > Metazoa > Arthropoda > Insecta > Orthoptera > Acrididae > Schistocerca > Schistocerca nitens. The sequence goes on from NC_064617.1 coordinate 60,688,306, forward strand.
CAAACTGCGTCGCGATTCAATAATTCAGTCTCCAGCTGACATCTTTCCCAGCAACTACCCGGCTACGGTGGCCAGGTGTACGTCCTCCTGGGGGTGAAATTGCTTGTTTGCGACGCACCACTGACAGTCAATTGTAACCCTCCCACTCTCATTATGACGATGGAAGGCAGAAACTGCGTCGCGATTCAATAATTCAGTCTCCAGCTGACATCTTTCCGAGCAACTACCCGGCTATGGTGGCCAGGTGTACGTCCTCCTGGGGGTGAAATTGCTTGTTTGCGACGCACCACTGACAGTCAATTGTAACCCTCCCACTCTCATTATGACGATGGAAGGCACAAACTGCGTCGCGATTCAATAATTCAGTCTCCAGCTGACATCTTTCCGAGCAATTAACCGGCTACGGTGGCCAGGTGTACGTCCTCCTGGGGGTGAAATTGCTTGTTTGCGACGCACCACTGACAGTCAATTGTAACCCTCCCACTCTCATTATGACGATGGAAGGCACAAACTGCGTCGCGATTCAATAATTCAGTCTCCAGCTGACATCTTTCCGAGCAACTGACGGGGCTACGGTGGCCAGGTGTACGTCCCCATGGGGGTGAAATTGCTTGTTTGCGACGCACCACTGACAGTCAATTGTAACCCTCCTACTCTCATTATGACGATGGAAGGCACAAACTGCGTCGCGATTCAATAATTCAGTCTCCAGCTGACATCTTTCCGAGCAACTAACGGGGCTACGGTGGCCAGGTGTACGTCCCCATGGGGGTGAAATTGCTTGTGTGCGACGCACCACTGACAGTCAATTGTAACCCTCCCACTCTCATTATGACGATGGAAGGCACAAACTGCGTCGCGATTCAATAATTCAGTCTCCAGCTGACATCTTTCCGAGCAACTAATGGGGCTACGGTGGCCAGGTGTACGTCCTCTTGGGGGTGAAATTGCTTGTTTGCGACGCACCACTGACAGTCAATTATAACCCTCCCACTCTCATTATGACGATGGAAGGCACAAACTGCGTCGCGATGCAATAATTCAGTCTCCAGCTGTCATCTTTCCGAGCAATTAACGGGGCTTCGGTGGCCAGGTGTACGTCCTCCTGGGGGTGAAATTGCTTGTTTGCGACGCACCACTGACAGTCAATTGTAACCCTCCCACTGTCATTATGACGATGGAAGGCACAAACTGCGTCGCGATTCAATAATTCAGTCTCCAGCTGACATCTTTCCGAGCAACTACCCGGCTACGGTGGCCAGGTGTACGTCCTCCTGGGGGTGAAATTGCTTGTTTGCGACGCACCACTGACAGTCAATTGTAACCCTCCCACTCTCATTATGACGATGGAAGGCACAAACTGCGTCGCGATTCAATAATTCAGTCTCCAGCTGACATCTTTCCGAGCAACTAATGGGGCTATGGTGGCCAGGTGTACGTCCTCCTGGGGGTGAAAATGCTTGCTTGCGACGCACCACTGACAGTCAATTGTAACCCTCCCACTCTCATTATGACGATGGAAGGCACAAACTGCGTTGCGATTCAATAATTCAGTCTCCAGCTGACATCTTTGCGAGCAATTAACCGGCTACGGTGGCCAGGTGTACGTCCTCCTGGGGGTGAAATTGCTTGTTTGCGACGCACCACTGACAGTCAATTGTAACCCTCCCACTCTCATTATGACGATGGAAGGCACAAACTGCGTCGCGATTCAATAATTCAGTCTCCAGCTGACATCTTTCCGAGCAACTAACGGGGCTACGGTGGCCAGGTGTACGTCCTCCTGGGGGTGAAATTGCTTGTTTGCGACGCACCACTGACAGTCAATTGAAACCCTCCCACTCTCATTATGACGATGGAAGGCACAAACTGCGTCGCGATTCAATAATTCAGTCTCGAGCTGACATCTTTCCCAGCAACTAACGGGGCTACGGTGGCCAGATGTACGTCCTCCTGGGGGTGAAATTGCTTGTTTGCGACGCACCACTGACAGTCAATTGTAACCCTCCCACTCTCATTATGACGATGGAAGGCACAAACTGCGTCGCGATTCAATAATTCAGTCTCCAGCTGACATCTTTCCGAGCAACTACCCGGCTACGGTGGCCAGGTGTACGTCCTCCTGGGGGTGAAATTGCTTGTTTGCGACGCACCACTGACAGTCAATTGTAACCCTCCCACTCTCATTATGACGATGGAAGGCACAAACTGCGTCGCGATTCAATAATTCAGTCTCCAGCTGACATCTTTCCGAGCAATTAACCGGCTACGGTGGCCAGGTGTACGTCCTCCTGGGGGTGAAATTGCTTGTTTGCGACGCACCACTGACAGTCAATTGTAACCCTCCCACTCTCATTATGACGATGGAAGGCACAAACTGCGTCGCGATTCAATAATTCAGTCTCCAGCTGACATCTTTCCGAGCAACTGACGGGGCTACGGTGGCCAGGTGTACGTCCCCATGGGGGTGAAATTGCTTGTTTGCGACGCACCACTGACAGTCAATTGTAACCCTCCCACTCTCATTATGACGATGGAAGGCACAAACTGCGTCGCGATTCAATAATTCAGTCTCCAGCTGACATCTTTCCGAGCAATTAACGGGGCTACGGTGGCCAGGTGTACGTCCTCCTGGGGGTGAAATTGCTTGTTTGCGACGCACCACTGACAGTCAATTGTAACCCTCCCACTCTCATTATGACGATGGAAGGCACAAACTGCGTCGCGATTCAATAATTCAGTCTCCAGCTGACATCTTTCCGAGCAACTAATGGGGCTACGGTGGCCAGGTGTACGTCCCCATGGGGGTGAAATTGCTTGTTTGCGACGCACCACTGACAGTCAATTGTAACCCTCCCACTCTCATTATGACGATGGAAGGCACAAACTGCGTCGCGATTCAATAATTCAGTCTCCAGCTGACATCTTTCCGGGCAACTACCCGGCTACGGTGGCCAGGTGTACGTCCTCCTGGGGGTGAAATTGCTTGTTTGCGACGCACCACTGACAGTCAATTGTAACCCTCCCACTCTCATTATGACGATGGAAGGCACAAACTGCATCGCGATTCAATAATTCAGTCTCCAGCTGACATCTTTCCGAGTAATTAACCGGCTACGGTGGCCAGGTGTACGTATTCCTGGGGGTGAAATTGCTTGTTTGCGACGCACCACTGACAGTCAATTGTAACCCTCCCACTCTCATTATGACGATGGAAGGCACAAACTGCGTCGCGATTCAATAATTCAGTCTCCAGCTGACATCTTTCCGAGCAACTAACGGGGCTACGGTGGCCAGGTGTACGTCCTCCTGGGGGTGAAATTGCGTGTTTGCGACGCACCACTGACAGTCAATTGTAACCCTCCCACTCTCATTATGACGATGGAAGGCACAAACTGCGTCGCGATTCAATAATTCAGTCTCCAGCTGACATCTTTCCGAGCAACTAATGGGGCTATGGTGGCCAGGTGTACGTCCTCCTGGGGGTGAAATTGCTTGTTTGCGACGCACCACTGACAGTCAATTGTAACCCTCCCACTCTCATTATGACGATGGAAGGCACAAACTGCGTCGCGATTCAATAATTCAGTCTCCAGCTGACATCTTTCCGAGCAATTAACCGGCTACGGTGGCCAGGTGTACGTCCTCCTGGGGGTGAAATTGCTTGTTTGCGACGCACCACTGACAGTCAATTGTAACCCTCCCACTCTCATTATGACGATGGAAGGCACAAACTGCGTCGCGATTCAATATTTCAGTCTCCAGCTGACATCTTTCCGAGCAACTAACCGGCTACGTTGGCCAGGTGTACGTCTTCCTTGGGGTGAAATTGCTTGTTTGCGACGCACCACTGACAGTCAATTGTAACCCTCCCACTCTCATTATGACGATGGAAGGCACAAACTGCGTCGCGATTCAATAATTCAGTCTCCAGCTGACATCTTTCCTGGCAACTAACGGGGCTACGGTGGCCAGGTGTACGTCCTCCTGGGGGTGAAATTGCTTGTTTGCGACGCACCACTGACAGTCAATTGTAACGTTCCCACTCTCATTATGACGATGGAAGGCACAAACTGCGTCGCGATTCAATAATTCAGTCTCCAGCTGACATCTTTCCGAGCAACTACCCGGCTACGGTGGCCAGGTGTACGTCCTCCTGGGGGTGAAATTGCTTGTTTGCGACGCACCACTGACAGTCAATTGTAACCCTCCCACTGTCATTATGACGATGGCAGGCACAAACTGCATCGCGATTCAATAATTCAGTCTCCAGCTGACATCTTTCCGAGCAACTACCCGGCTACGGTGGCCAGGTGTACGTCCTCCTGGGGGTGAAATTGCTTGTTTGCGACGCACCACTGACAGTCAATTGTAACCCTCCCACTCTCATTATGACGATGGAAGGCACAAACTTCGTCGCGATTCAATAATGCAGTCTCCAGCTGACATCTTTCCGAGCAACTACCTGGCTACGGTGGCCAGGTGTACGTCCTCCTGGGGGTGAAATTGCTTGTTTACGACGCACTACTGACAGTCAATTGTAACCCTCCCACTCTCATTATGACGATGGAAGGCACAAACTGCGTCGCGATTCAATAATTCAGTTTCCAGCTGACATCTTTCCGAGCAACTAACCTGGTATGGTTCCAGGTGTACGTCCTCCTGGGGGTGAAATTGCTTGTTTGCGACGCACCACTGACAGTTAATTGTAACCCTCCCACTCTCATTATGACGATGGAAGGCACAAACTGCGTCGCGATTCAATAATTCAGTCTCCAGCTGACATCTTTCCGAGCAACTAACGGGGCTACGGTGGCCAGGTGTACGTCATCCTGGGGGTGAAATTGCTTGTTTGCGACGCACCACTGACAGTCAATTGTAACCCTCCCACTCTCATTATGACGATGGAAGGCACAAACTGCGTCGCGATTCAATAATTCAGTCTCCAGCTGACATCTTTCCGAGCAACTAACGGGGCTACGGTGGCCAGGTGTACGTCCTCCTGGGGGTGAAATTGCTTGTTTGCGACGCACCACTGACAGTCAGTTGTAACCCTCCCACTCTCATTATGACGATGGAAGGCACAAACTGCGTCGCGATTCAATAATTCAGTCTCCAGCTGACATCTTTCCGGGCAACTAACGGGGCTACGGTGGCCAGGTGTACGTCCTCCTGGGGGTGAAATTGCTTGTTTGCGACGCACCACTGACGGTCAGTTGTAACCCTCCCACTCTCATTATGACGATGGAAGGCACAAACTGCGTCGCGATTCAATAATTCAGTCTCCAGCTGACATCTTTCCGAGCAACTAATGGGGCTACGGTGGCCAGGTGTACGTCCTCCTGGGGGTGAAATTGCTTGTTCGCGACGCACCACTGACAGTCAATTATAACCCTCCCACTCTCATTATGACGATGGAAGGCACAAACTGCGTCGCGATTCAATAATTCAGTCTCCAGCTGTCATCTTTCCGAGCAATTAACGGGGCTATGGTGGCCAGGTGTACGTCCTCCTGGGGGTGAAATTGCTTGTTTGCGACGCTCCACTGACAGTCAATTGTAACCCTCCCACTCTCATTATGACGATGGAAGGCACAAACTGCGTCGCGATTCAATAATTCAGTCTCCAGCTGACACCTTTCCGAGCAACTAACCGGCTACGGTGGCCAGGTGTACGTCCTCCTGGGGGTGAAATTGCTTGTTTGCGACGCACCACTGACAGTCAATTGTAACCCTCCCACTCTCATTATGACGATGGAAGGCACAAACTGCGTCGCGATTCAATAATTCAGTCTCCAGCTGACATCTTTCCGAGCAACTAACGGGGCTACGGTGGCCAGGTGTACGTCCTCCTGGGGGTGAAATTGCTTGTTTGCGACGCACCACTGACCGTCGATTGTAACCCTCCCACTCTCATTATGACGATGGAAGGCACAAACTGCGTCGCGATTCAATAATTCAGTCTCCAGCTGACATCTTTCCGAGCAACTAACGGGGCTACTGTGGCCAGGTGTACGTCCTCCTGGGGGTGAAATTGCTTGTTTGCAACGCACCACTGACAGTCAATTGTAACCCTCCCACTCTCATTATGACGATGGAAGGCACAAACTGCGTCGCGATTCAATAATTCAGTCTCCAGCTGACATCTTTCCGAGCAACTAATGGGGCTACGGTGGCCAGGTGTACGTCCTCCTGGGAGTGAAATTGCTTGTTTGCGACGCACCACTGACAGTCAATTGTAACCCTCCCACTCTCATTATGACGATGGAAGGCACAAACTGCGTTGCGATTCAATAATTCAGTCTCCAGCTGACATCTTTCCGAGCGATGAACCGGCTACGGTGGCCAGGTGTACGTCCTCCTGGGGGTGAAATTGCTTGTTTGCGACGCACCACTGACAATTGTAACCCTCCCACTCTCATTATGACGATGGAAGGCACAAACTGCGTCGCGATTCAATAATTCAGTCTCCAGCTGACATCTTTCCGACCAACTAACCGGCTACGGTGGCCAGGTGTACGTCCTCCTGGGGGTGAAATTGCTTGTTTGCGACGCACCACTGACAGTCAATTGTAACCCTCCCACTCTCATCATGACGATGGAAGGCACAAACTGCGTCGCGATTCAATAATTCAGTCTCCAGCTGACATCTTTCCGAGCAACTAACGGGGCTACGGTGGCCAGGTGTACGTCCTTCTGGGGGTGAAATTGCTTGTTTGCGACGCACCACTGACAGTCAATTGTAACCCTCCCACTCTCATTATGACGATGGAAGGCACAAACTGCGTCGCGATTCAATAATTCAGTCTCCAGCTGACATCTTTCCGAGCAACTACCCGGCTACGGTGGCCAGGTGTACGTCCTCCTGGGGGTGAAATTGCTTGTTTGCGACGCACCACTGACAGTCAATTGTAACCCTCCCACTCTCATTATGACGATGGAAGGCACAAACTGCGTCGCGATTCAATAATTCAGTCTCCAGCTGACATCTTTCCGAGCAATTAACCGGCTACGGTGGCCAGGTGTACGTCCTCCTGGGGGTGAAATTGCTTGTTTGCGACGCACCACTGACAGTCAATTGTAACCCTCCCACTCTCATTATGACGATGGAAGGCACTAACTGCGTCGCGATTCAATAATCCAGTCTCCAGCTGACATCTTTCCGAGCAACTAACGGGGCTACGGTGGCCAGGTGTACGTCCTCCTGGGGGTGAAATTGCTTGTTTGCGACGCACCACTGACAGTCAGTTGTAACCCTCCCACTCTCATTATGACGATGGAAGGCACAAACTGCGTCGCGATTCAATAATTCAGTCTCCAGCTGACATCTTTCCGAGTAACTAACTGGCTACGGTGGCCAGGTGTACGTCTTCCTGGGGGTGAAATTGCTTGTTTGCGACGCACCACTGACAGTCAATTGTAACGTTCCCACTCTCATTATAACGATGGAAGGCACAAACTGCGTCGCGATTCAATAATTCAGTCTCCAGCTGACATCTTTCCGAGCAACTAACGGCGCTACGGTGGCCAGGTGTACGTCTTCCTGGGGGTGAAATTGCTTGTTTGCGACGCACCACTGACAGTCAATTGTAACCCTCCCACTGTCATTATGACGATGGAAGGCACTAACTGCGTCGCGATTCAATAATTCAGTCTCCAGCTGACATCTTTCCGAGCAACTAACGGGGCTACGGTGGCCAGGTGTACGTCCTCCTGGAAGTGAAATTGCTTGTTTGCGACGCACCACTGACAGTCAATTGTAACCCTCCCACTCTCATTATGACGATGGAAGGCACAAACTGCGTCGCGATTCATAATTCAGTCTCCAGCTGACATCTTTCCGAGCAACTAACCGGCTACGGTGGTTAGGTGTCCGTCCTCCTGGGGGTGAAATTGCTTGTTTGCGACGCACCACTGACAGTCAATTGTAACCCTCCCACTCTCATTATGACGATGGAAGGCACAAACTGCGTCGCGATTCAATAATTCAGTCTCCAGCTGACATCTTTCCGAGCAACTAACGGGGCTACGGTGGCCAGGTGTACGTCTTCCTGGGGGTGAAATTGCTTGTTTGCGACGCACCACTGACAGTCAATTGTAAGCCTCCCACTCTCATTATGACGATGGAAGGCACAAACTGCGTCGCGATTCAATAATTCAGTCTCCAGCTGACATCTTTCCGAGCAACTAACGGGGCTACGGTGGCCAGGTGTACGTCCTCCTGGAAGTGAAATTGCTTGTTTGCGACGCACCACTGACAGTCAATTGTAACCCTCCCACTCTCATTATGACGATGGAAGGCACAAACTGCGTCGCGATTCAATAATTCAGTTTCCAGCTGACATCTTTCCGAGCAACTAACCTGGTATGGTTCCAGGTGTACGTCCTCCTGGGGGTGAAATTGCTTGTTTGCGACGCACCACTGACAGTTAATTGTAACCCTCCCACTCTCATTATGACGATGGAAGGCACAAACTGCGTCGCGATTCAATAATTCAGTTTCCAGCTGACATCTTTCCGAGCAACTAACCTGGTATGGTTCCAGGTGTACGTCCTCCTGGGGGTGAAATTGCTTGTTTGCGACGCACCACTGACAGTTAATTGTAACCCTCCCACTCTCATTATGACGATGGAAGGCACAAACTGCGTCGCGATTCAATAATTCAGTCTCCAGCTGACATCTTTCCGAGCAACTAACGGGGCTACGGTGGCCAGGTGTACGTCCTCCTGGGGGTGAAATTGCTTGTTTGCGACGCACCACTGACAGTCAATTGTAACCCTCCCACTCTCATTATGACGATGGATGGCACAAACTGCGTTGCGATTCAATAATTCAGTCTGCAGCTGACATCTTTCCGAGCAACTAACGGGGCTACGGTGGCCAGGTGTACGTCATCCTGGGGGTGAAATTGCTTGTTTGCGACGCACCACTGACAGTCAATTGTAACCCTCCCACTCTCATTATGACGATGGAAGGCACAAACTGCGTCGCGATTCAATAATTCAGTCTCCAGCTGACATCTTTCCGAGCAACTAACGGGGCTACGGTGGCCAGGTGTACGTCCTCCTGGGGGTGAAATTGCTTGTTTGCGACGCACCACTGACAGTCAGTTGTAACCCTCCCACTCTCATTATGACGATGGAAGGCACAAACTGCGTCGCGATTCAATAATTCAGTCTCCAGCTGACATCTTTCCGGGCAACTAACGGGGCTACGGTGGCCAGGTGTACGTCTTCCTGGGGGTGAAATTGCTTGTTTGCGACGCACCACTGACGGTCAGTTGTAACCCTCCCACTCTCATTATGACGATGGAAGCCACAAACTGCGTCGCGATTCAATAATTCAGTCTCCAGCTGACATCTTTCCGAGCAACTAATGGGGCTACGGTGGCCAGGTGTACGTCCTCCTGGGGGTGAAATTGCTTGTTCGCGACGCACCACTGACAGTCAATTATAACCCTCCCACTCTCATTATGACGATGGAAGGCACAAACTGCGTCGCGATTCAATAATTCAGTCTCCAGCTGTCATCTTTCCGAGCAATTAACGGGGCTATGGTGGCCAGGTGTACGTCCTCCTGGGGGTGAAATTGCTTGTTTGCGACGCTCCACTGACAGTCAATTGTAACCCTCCCACTCTCATTATGACGATGGAAGGCACAAACTGCGTCGCGATTCAATAATTCAGTCTCCAGCTGACACCTTTCCGAGCAACTAACCGGCTACGGTGGCCAGGTGTACGTCCTCCTGGGGGTGAAATTGCTTGTTTGCGACGCACCACTGACAGTCAATTGTAACCCTCCCACTCTCATTATGATGATGGAAGGCACAAACTGCGTCGCGATTCAATAATTCAGTCTCCAGCTGACATCTTTCCGAGCAACTAACGGGGCTACGGTGGCCAGGTGTACGTCCTCCTGGGGGTGAAATTGCTTGTTTGCGACACACCACTGACCGTCGATTGTAACCCTCCCACTCTCATTATGACGATGGAAGGCACAAACTGCGTCGCGATTCAATAATTCAGTCTCCAGCTGACATCTTTCCGAGCAACTAACGGGGCTACTGTGGCCAGGTGTACGTCCTCCTGGGGGTGAAATTGCTTGTTTGCAACGCACCACTGACAGTCAATTGTAACCCTCCCACTCTCATTATGACGATGGAAGGCACAAACTGCGTCGCGATTCAATAATTCAGTCTCCAGCTGACATCTTTCCGAGCAACTAATGGGGCTACGGTGGCCAGGTGTACGTCCTCCTGGGAGTGAAATTGCTTGTTTGCGACGCACCACTGACAGTCAATTGTAACCCTCCCACTCTCATTATGACGATGGAAGGCACAAACTGCGTTGCGATTCAATAATTCAGTCTCCAGCTGACATCTTTCCGAGCGATGAACCGGCTACGGTGGCCAGGTGTACGTCCTCCTGGGGGTGAAATTGCTTGTTTGCGACGCACCACTGACAATTGTAACCCTCCCACTCTCATTATGACGATGGAAGGCACAAACTGCGTCGCGATTCAATAATTCAGTCTCCAGCTGACATCTTTCCGACCAACTAACCGGCTACGGTGGCCAGGTGTACGTCCTCCTGGGGGTGAAATTGCTTGTTTGCGACGCACCACTGACAGTCAATTGTAACCCTCCCACTCTCATCATGACGATGGAAGGCACAAACTGCGTCGCGATTCAATAATTCAGTCTCCAGCTGACATCTTTCCGAGCAACTAACGGGGCTACGGTGGCCAGGTGTACGTCCTTCTGGGGGTGAAATTGCTTGTTTGCGACGCACCCCTGACAGTCAATTGTAACCCTCCCACTCTCATTATGACGATGGAAGGCACAAACTGCGTCGCGATTCAATAATTCAGTCTCCAGCTGACATCTTTCCGAGCAACTACCCGGCTACGGTGGCCAGGTGTACGTCCTCCTGGGGGTGAAATTGCTTGTTTGCGACGCACCACTGACAGTCAATTGTAACCCTCCCACTCTCATTATGACGATGGAAGGCACAAACTGCGTCGCGATTCAATAATTCAGTCTCCAGCTGACATCTTTCCGAGCAATTAACCGGCTACGGTGGCCAGGTGTACGTCCTCCTGGGGGTGAAATTGCTTGTTTGCGACGCACCACTGACAGTCAATTGTAACCCTCCCACTCTCATTATGACGATGGAAGGCACTAACTGCGTCGCGATTCAATAATCCAGTCTCCAGCTGACATCTTTCCGAGCAACTAACGGGGCTACGGTGGCCAGGTGTACGTCCTCCTGGGGGTGAAATTGCTTGTTTGCGACGCACCACTGACAGTCAGTTGTAACCCTCCCACTCTCATTATGACGATGGAAGGCACAAACTGCGTCGCGATTCAATAATTCAGTCTCCAGCTGACATCTTTCCGAGTAACTAACTGGCTACGGTGGCCAGGTGTACGTCTTCCTGGGGGTGAAATTGCTTGTTTGCGACGCACCACTGACAGTCAATTGTAACCCTCCCACTCTCATTATAACGATGGAAGGCACAAACTGCGTCGCGATTCAATAATTCAGTCTCCAGCTGACATCTTTCCGAGCAACTACCCGGCAACGGTGGCCAGGTGTACGTCTTCCTGGGGGTGAAATTGCTTGTTTGCGACGCACCACTGACAGTCAATTGTAACCCTCCCACTGTCATTATGACGATGGAAGGCACTAACTGCGTCGCGATTCAATAATTCAGTCTCCAGCTGACATCTTTCCGAGCAACTAACGGGGCTACGGTGGCCAGGTGTACGTCCTCCTGGAAGTGAAATTGCTTGTTTGCGACGCACCACTGACAGTCAATTGTAACCCTCCCACTCTCATTATGACGATGGAAGGCACAAACTGCGTCGCGATTCATAATTCAGTCTCCAGCTGACATCTTTCCGAGCAACTAACCGGCTACGGTGGTTAGGTGTCCGTCCTCCTGGGGGTGAAATTGCTTGTTTGCGACGCACCACTGACAGTCAATTGTAACCCTCCCACTCTCATTATGACGATGGAAGGCACAAACTGCGTCGCGATTCAATAATTCAGTCTCCAGCTGACATCTTTCCGAGCAACTAACGGGGCTACGGTGGCCAGGTGTACGTCTTCCTGGGGGTGAAATTGCTTGTTTGCGACGCACCACTGACAGTCAATTGTAAGCCTCCCACTCTCATTATGACGATGGAAGGCACAAACTGCGTCGCGATTCAATAATTCAGTCTCCAGCTGACATCTTTCCGAGCAACTAACGGGGCTACGGTGGCCAGGTGTACGTCCTCCTGGAAGTGAAATTGCTTGTTTGCGACGCACCACTGACAGTCAATTGTAACCCTCCCAATCTCATTATGACGATGGAAGGCACAAACTGCGTCGCGATTCAATAATCCAGTCTCCAGCTGACATCTTTCCGAGCAACTAACGGGGCTACGGTGGCCAGGTGTACGTCCTCCTGGGGGTGAAATTGCTTGTTTGCGACGCACCACTGACAGTCAATTGTAACCCTCCCACTCTCATTATGACGATGGAAGGCACAAACTGCGTCGCGATTCAATAATTCAGTTTCCAGCTGACATCTTTCCGTGCAACTAACGGGGTTACGGTGGCCAGGTGTACGTCCTCCTGGAAGTGAAATTGCTTGTTTGCGACGCACCACTGACAGTCAATTGTAACCCTCCCACTCTCATTATGACGATGGAAGGCACAAACTGCGTCGCGATTCAATAATCCAGTCTCCAGCTGACATCTTTCCGAGCAACTAACGGGGCTACGGTGGCCAGGTGTACGTCCTCCTGGGGGTGAAATTGCTTGTTTGCGACGCACCACTGACAGTCAATTGTAACCCTCCCACCCTCATTATGACGATGGAAGGCACAAACTGCGTCGCGATTCAATAATTCAGTCTCCAACTGACATCTTTCCGAGCAACTACCCGGCTACGGTGGCCAGGTGTACGTCCTCCTGGGGGTGAAATTGCTTGTTTGCGACGCACCACTGACAGTCAATTGTAACCCTCCCACTCTCATTATGACTATGGAAGGCACAAACTGCGTCGCGATTCAATAATTCAGTTTCCAGCTGACATCTTTCCGAGCAACTAACCGGGTATGGTGGCCAGGTGTACGTCCTCCTGGGGGTGAAATTGCTTGTTTGCGACGCACCACTGACAGTTAATTGTAACCCTCCCACTCTCATTATGACGATGGAAGGCACAAACTGCGTCGCGATTCAATAATTCAGTCTCCAGCTGACATCTTTCCGAGCAACTAACGGGGCTACGGTGGCCAGGTGTACGTCCTCCTGGGGGTGAAATTGCTTGTTTGCGACGCACCACTGACAGTCAATTGTAACCCTCCCACTCTCATTATGACGATGGATGGCACAAACTGCGTTGCGATTCAATAATTCAGTCTGCAGCTGACATCTTTCCGAGCAACTAACGGGGCTACGGTGGCCAGGTGTACGTCATCCTGGGGGTGAAATTGCTTGTTTGCGACGCACCACTGACAGTCAATTGTAACCCTCCCACTCTCATTATGACGATGGAAGGCACAAACTGCGTCGCGATTCAATAATTCAGTCTCCAGCTGACATCTTTCCGAGCAACTAACGGGGCTACGGTGGCCAGGTGTACGTCCTCCTGGGGGTGAAATTGCTTGTTTGCGACGCACCACTGACAGTCAGTTGTAACCCTCCCACTCTCATTATGACGATGGAAGGCACAAACTGCGTCGCGATTCAATAATTCAGTCTCCAGCTGACATCTTTCCGGGCAACTAACGGGGCTACGGTGGCCAGGTGTACGTCTTCCTGGGGGTGAAATTGCTTGTTTGCGACGCACCACTGACGGTCAGTTGTAACCCTCCCACTCTCATTATGACGATGGAAGCCACAAACTGCGTCGCGATTCAATAATTCAGTCTCCAGCTGACATCTTTCCGAGCAACTAATGGGGCTACGGTGGCCAGGTGTACGTCCTCCTGGGGGTGAAATTGCTTGTTCGCGACGCACCACTGACAGTCAATTATAACCCTCCCACTCTCATTATGACGATGGAAGGCACAAACTGCGTCGCGATTCAATAATTCAGTCTCCAGCTGTCATCTTTCCGAGCAATTAACGGGGCTATGGTGGCCAGGTGTACGTCCTCCTGGGGGTGAAATTGCTTGTTTGCGACGCTCCACTGACAGTCAATTGTAACCCTCCCACTCTCATTATGACGATGGAAGGCACAAACTGCGTCGCGATTCAATAATTCAGTCTCCAGCTGACACCTTTCCGAGCAACTAACCGGCTACGGTGGCCAGGTGTACGTCCTCCTGGGGGTGAAATTGCTTGTTTGCGACGCACCACTGACAGTCAATTGTAACCCTCCCACTCTCATTATGATGATGGAAGGCACAAACTGCGTCGCGATTCAATAATTCAGTCTCCAGCTGACATCTTTCCGAGCAACTAACGGGGCTACGGTGGCCAGGTGTACGTCCTCCTGGGGGTGAAATTGCTTGTTTGCGACACACCACTGACCGTCGATTGTAACCCTCCCACTCTCATTATGACGATGGAAGGCACAAACTGCGTCGCGATTCAATAATTCAGTCTCCAGCTGACATCTTTCCGAGCAACTAACGGGGCTACTGTGGCCAGGTGTACGTCCTCCTGGGGGTGAAATTGCTTGTTTGCAACGCACCACTGACAGTCAATTGTAACCCTCCCACTCTCATTATGACGATGGAAGGCACAAACTGCGTCGCGATTCAATAATTCAGTCTCCAGCTGACATCTTTCCGAGCAACTAATGGGGCTACGGTGGCCAGGTGTACGTCCTCCTGGGAGTGAAATTGCTTGTTTGCGACGCACCACTGACAGTCAATTGTAACCCTCCCACTCTCATTATGACGATGGAAGGCACAAACTGCGTTGCGATTCAATAATTCAGTCTCCAGCTGACATCTTTCCGAGCGATGAACCGGCTACGGTGGCCAGGTGTACGTCCTCCTGGGGGTGAAATTGCTTGTTTGCGACGCACCACTGACAATTGTAACCCTCCCACTCTCATTATGACGATGGAAGGCACAAACTGCGTCGCGATTCAATAATTCAGTCTCCAGCTGACATCTTTCCGACCAACTAACCGGCTACGGTGGCCAGGTGTACGTCCTCCTGGGGGTGAAATTGCTTGTTTGCGACGCACCACTGACAGTCAATTGTAACCCTCCCACTCTCATCATGACGATGGAAGGCACAAACTGCGTCGCGATTCAATAATTCAGTCTCCAGCTGACATCTTTCCGAGCAACTAACGGGGCTACGGTGGCCAGGTGTACGTCCTTCTGGGGGTGAAATTGCTTGTTTGCGACGCACCCCTGACAGTCAATTGTAACCCTCCCACTCTCATTATGACGATGGAAGGCACAAACTGCGTCGCGATTCAATAATTCAGTCTCCAGCTGACATCTTTCCGAGCAACTACCCGGCTACGGTGGCCAGGTGTACGTCCTCCTGGGGGTGAAATTGCTTGTTTGCGACGCACCACTGACAGTCAATTGTAACCCTCCCACTCTCATTATGACGATGGAAGGCACAAACTGCGTCGCGATTCAATAATTCAGTCTCCAGCTGACATCTTTCCGAGCAATTAACCGGCTACGGTGGCCAGGTGTACGTCCTCCTGGGGGTGAAATTGCTTGTTTGCGACGCACCACTGACAGTCAATTGTAACCCTCCCACTCTCATTATGACGATGGAAGGCACTAACTGCGTCGCGATTCAATAATCCAGTCTCCAGCTGACATCTTTCCGAGCAACTAACGGGGCTACGGTGGCCAGGTGTACGTCCTCCTGGGGGTGAAATTGCTTGTTTGCGACGCACCACTGACAGTCAGTTGTAACCCTCCCACTCTCATTATGACGATGGAAGGCACAAACTGCGTCGCGATTCAATAATTCAGTCTCCAGCTGACATCTTTCCGAGTAACTAACTGGCTACGGTGGCCAGGTGTACGTCTTCCTGGGGGTGAAATTGCTTGTTTGCGACGCACCACTGACAGTCAATTGTAACCCTCCCACTCTCATTATAACGATGGAAGGCACAAACTGCGTCGCGATTCAATAATTCAGTCTCCAGCTGACATCTTTCCGAGCAACTACCCGGCAACGGTGGCCAGGTGTACGTCTTCCTGGGGGTGAAATTGCTTGTTTGCGACGCACCACTGACAGTCAATTGTAACCCTCCCACTGTCATTATGACGATGGAAGGCACTAACTGCGTCGCGATTCAATAATTCAGTCTCCAGCTGACATCTTTCCGAGCAACTAACGGGGCTACGGTGGCCAGGTGTACGTCCTCCTGGAAGTGAAATTGCTTGTTTGCGACGCACCACTGACAGTCAATTGTAACCCTCCCACTCTCATTATGACGATGGAAGGCACAAACTGCGTCGCGATTCATAATTCAGTCTCCAGCTGACATCTTTCCGAGCAACTAACCGGCTACGGTGGTTAGGTGTCCGTCCTCCTGGGGGTGAAATTGCTTGTTTGCGACGCACCACTGACAGTCAATTGTAACCCTCCCACTCTCATTATGACGATGGAAGGCACAAACTGCGTCGCGATTCAATAATTCAGTCTCCAGCTGACATCTTTCCGAGCAACTAACGGGGCTACGGTGGCCAGGTGTACGTCTTCCTGGGGGTGAAATTGCTTGTTTGCGACGCACCACTGACAGTCAATTGTAAGCCTCCCACTCTCATTATGACGATGGAAGGCACAAACTGCGTCGCGATTCAATAATTCAGTCTCCAGCTGACATCTTTCCGAGCAACTAACGGGGCTACGGTGGCCAGGTGTACGTCCTCCTGGAAGTGAAATTGCTTGTTTGCGACGCACCACTGACAGTCAATTGTAACCCTCCCAATCTCATTATGACGATGGAAGGCACAAACTGCGTCGCGATTCAATAATCCAGTCTCCAGCTGACATCTTTCCGAGCAACTAACGGGGCTACGGTGGCCAGGTGTACGTCCTCCTGGGGGTGAAATTGCTTGTTTGCGACGCACCACTGACAGTCAATTGTAACCCTCCCACTCTCATTATGACGATGGAAGGCACAAACTGCGTCGCGATTCAATAATTCAGTTTCCAGCTGACATCTTTCCGTGCAACTAACGGGGTTACGGTGGCCAGGTGTACGTCCTCCTGGAAGTGAAATTGCTTGTTTGCGACGCACCACTGACAGTCAATTGTAACCCTCCCACTCTCATTATGACGATGGAAGGCACAAACTGCGTCGCGATTCAATAATCCAGTCTCCAGCTGACATCTTTCCGAGCAACTAACGGGGCTACGGTGGCCAGGTGTACGTCCTCCTGGGGGTGAAATTGCTTGTTTGCGACGCACCACTGACAGTCAATTGTAACCCTCCCACCCTCATTATGACGATGGAAGGCACAAACTGCGTCGCGATTCAATAATTCAGTCTCCAACTGACATCTTTCCGAGCAACTACCCGGCTACGGTGGCCAGGTGTACGTCCTCCTGGGGGTGAAATTGCTTGTTTGCGACGCACCACTGACAGTCAATTGTAACCCTCCCACTCTCATTATGACTATGGAAGGCACAAACTGCGTCGCGATTCAATAATTCAGTTTCCAGCTGACATCTTTCCGAGCAACTAACCGGGTATGGTGGCCAGGTGTACGTCCTCCTGGGGGTGAAATTGCTTGTTTGCGACGCACCACTGACAGTCAATTGTAACCCTCCCACTCTCATTATGACAATGGAGGGCACAAACTGCGTCGCGATTCAATAATTCAGTCTCCAGCTGTCATCTTTCCGAGCTACTAACGGGGCTACGGTGGCCAGGTGTACGTCCTCCTGGAGGTGAAATTGCTTGTTTGCGACGCACCACTGACAGTCAATTGTAACCCTCCCACTCTCATTATGACGATGGAAGGCACAAACTGCGTCGCGATTCAATAATGCAGTCTCCAGCTGACATCTTTCCGAGCAACAAACCGGCTACGGTGGTTAGGTGTCCGTCCTACTGGGGGTGAAATTGCTTGTTTGCGACGCACCACTGACAGTCAATTGTAACCCTCCCACTCTCATTATGACGATGGAAGGCACAAACTGCGTCGCGATTCAATAATTCAGTCTCCAGCTGACATCTTTCCGAGCAACTAACGGGGCAACGGTGGCCAGGTGTACGTCTTCCTGGGGGTAAAATTGCTTGTGTGCGACGCACCACTGACAGTCAATTGTAACCCTCCCACTCTCATTATGACGATGGAAGGCACAAACTGCGTCGCGATTCAATAATTCAGTCTCCAGCTGACATCTTTCCGAGCAACTAACGGGGCTACGGTGGCCAGGTGTATGTCCTCCTGGGGGTGAAATTGCTTGTTTGCGACGCACCACTGACAGTCAATTGTAACCCTCCCACTCTCATTATGACGATGGAAGGCACAAACTGCGTCGCGATTCAATAATTCAGTCTCCAGCTGACATCTTTCCGAGCAACTACCTGGCTACGGTGGCCAGGTGTACGTCCTCCTGGGGGTGAAATTGCTTGTTTACGACGCACTACTGACAGTCAATTGTAACCCTCCCACTCTCATTATGACGATGGAAGGCACAAACTGCGTCGCGATTCAATAATTCAGTTTCCAGCTGACATCTTTCCGAGCAGCTAACCTGGTATGGTTCCAGGTGTACGTCCTCCTGGGGGTGAAATTGCTTGTTTGCGACGCACCACTGACAGTTAATTGTAACCCTCCCACTGTCATTATGACGATGGAAGGCACAAACTGCATCGCGATTCAATAATTCAGTCTCCAGCTGACATCTTTCCGAGCAACTAACGGGGCTACGGTGGCCAGGTGTACGTCCTCCTGGGGGTGAAATTGCTTGTTTGTGACGCACCACTGACAGTCAGTTGTAACCCTCCCAATCTCATTATGACGATGGAAGGCACAAACTGCGTCGCGATTCAATAATTCAGTCTGCAGCTGACATCTTTCCGAGCAACTAACGGGGCTACGGTGGCCAGGTGTACGTCATCCTGGGGGTGAAATTGCTTGTTTGCGACGCACCACTGACAGTCAATTGTAACCCTCCCACTCTCATTATGTCGATGGAAGGCACAAACTGCGTCGCGATTCAATAATTCAGTCTCCAGCTGACATCTTTCCGAGCAACTAACGGGGCTACGGTGGCCAGGTGTACGTCCTCCTGGGGGTGAAATTGCTTGTTTGCGACGCACCACTGACAGTCAGTTGTAACCCTCCCACTCTCATTATGACCATGGAAGGCACAAACTGCGTCGCGATTCAATAATTCAGTCTCCAGCTGACATCTTTCCGAGCAACTAACGGGGCTACGGTGGCCAGGTGTACGTCCTCCTGGGGGTGAAATTGCTTGTTTGCGACGCACCACTGACGGTCAGTTGTAACCCTCCCACTCTCATTATGACGATGGAAGGCACAAACTGCGTCGCGATTCAATAATTCAGTCTCCAGCTGACATCTTTCCGAGCAACTAATGGGGCTACGGTGGCCAGGTGTACGTCCTCCTGGGGGTGAAATTGCTTGTTTGCGACGCACCACTGACAGTCAATTATAACCCTCCCACTCGCATTATGACGATGGAAGGCACAAACTGCGTCGCGATTCAATAATTCAGTCTCCAGCTGACATCTTTCCCAGCAACTACCCGGCTACGGTGGCCAGGTGTACGTCCTCCTGGGGGTGAAATTGCTTGTTTGCGACGCACCACTGACAGTCAATTGTAACCCTCCCACTCTCATTATGACGATGGAAGGCACAAACTGCGTCGCGATTCAATAATTCAGTCTCCAGCTGACATCTTTCCGAGCAACTACCTGGCTACGGTGGCCAGGTGTACGTCCTCCTGGGGGTGAAATTGCTTGTTTACGACGCACTACTGACAGTCAATTGTAACCCTCCCACTCTCATTATGACGATGGAAGGCCCAAACTGCGTCGCGATTCAATAATTCAGTTTCCAGCTGACATCTTTCCGAGCAACTAACCTGGTATGGTTCCAGGTGTACGTCCTCCTGGGGGTGAAATTGCTTGTTTGCGACGCACCACTGACAGTCAATTGTAACCCTCCCACTCTCATTATGACGATGGAAGGCACAAACTGCGTCGCGATTCAATAATTCAGTCTCCAGCTGACATCTTTCCGAGCAACTACCCGGCTACGGTGGCCAGGTGTACGTCCTCCTGGGGGTGAAATTGCTTGTTTGCGACGCACCACTGACAGTCAGTTGTAACCCTCCCACTCAAATTATGACGATGGAAGGCACAAACTGCGTCGCGATTCAATAATTCAGTTTCCAGCTGACATCTTTCCGAGCAACTAACCGTGTATGGTGGCCAGGTGTACGTCCTCCTGGGGGTGAAATTGCTTGTTTGCGACGCACCACTGACAGTCAATTGTAACCCTCCCACGCTCATTATGACAATGGAGGGCACAAACTGCTTCGCGATTCAATCAGTCTCCAGCTGACATCTTTCCGAGCTACTAACGGGGCTACGGTGGCCAGGTGTACGTCCTCCTGGAGATGAAATTGCTTGCTTGCGACGCACCACTGACAGTGAATTGTAACCCTCCCACTCTCATTATGACGATGGAAGGCACAAACTGCGTCGCAATTCAATAATTCAGTCTCCAGCTGACATCTTTCCGAGCAACAAACCGGCTACGGTGGTTAGGTGTCCGTCCTCCTGGGGGTGAAAATGCTTGTTTGCGACGCACCACTGACAGTCAATTGTAACCCTCCCACTCTCATTATGACGATGGAAGGCACAAACTGCGTCGCGATTCAATAATTCAGTCTCCAGCTGACATCTTTCCGAGCAACTAATGGGGCTACGGTGGCCAGGTGTACGTCCTCCTGGGGGTGAAATTGCTTTTTTGCGACGCACCACTGACAGTCAATTATAACCCTCCCACTCTCATTATGACGATGGAAGGCACAAACTGCGTCGCGATTCAATAATTCAGTCTCCAGCTGTCATCTTTCCGAGCAATTAACGGGGCTATGGTGGCCAGGTGTACGTCCTCCTGGGGGTGAAATTGCTTGTTTGCGACGCACCACTGACAGTCAATTGTAACCCTCCCACTCTCATTATGACGATGGAAGGCACAAACTGCTTCGCGATTCAATAATTCAGTCTCCAGCTGACATCTTTCCGAGCAACTACCCGGCTACGGTGGCCAGGTGTACGTCCTCCTGGGGGTGAAATTGCTTGTTTGCGACGCACCACTGACAGTCAATTGTAACCCTCCCACTCTCATTATGACGATGGAAGGCACAAACTGCGTCGCGATTCAATAATTCAGTCTCCAGCTGACATCTTTCCGAGCAACTAACGGGGCTACGGTGGCCAGGTGTACGTCCTCCTGGCGTGAAATTGCTTGTTTGCGACGCACCACTGACCGTCGATTGTAACCCTCCCACTCTCATTATGACGATGGAAGGCACAAACTGCGTCGCGATTCAATAATTCAGTCTCCAGCTGACATCTTTCCGAGCAACTAACGGGGCTACTGTGGCCAGGTGTACGTCCTCCTGGGGGTGAAATTGCTTGTTTGCGACGCACCACTGACAGTCAATTGTAACCCTCCCACTCTCATTATGATGATGGAAGGCACAAACTGCGTCGCGATTCAATAATTCAGTCTCCAGCTGACATCTTTCCGAGCAACTACCCGGCTACGGTGGCCAGGTGTACGTCCTCCTGGGGGTGAAATTGCTTGTTTGCGACGCACCACTGACAGTCAATTGTAACCCTCCCACTCTCATTATGACGATGGAAGGCACAAACTGCGTTGCGATTCAATAATTCAGTCTCCAGCTGACATCTTTCCGAGCAATGAACCGGCTACGGTGGCCAGGTGTACGTCCTCCTGGGGGTGAAATCGCTTGTTTGCGACGCACCACTGACAGTCAATTGTAACCCTCCCACTCTCATCATGACGATGGAAGGCACAAACTGCGTCGCGATTCAATAATTCAGTCTCCAGCTGACATCTTTCCGAGCAACTAACAGGGCTACGGTGGCCAGGTGTACGTCCTCCTGGGGGTGAAATTGTTGTTTGCGACGCACCACTGACAGTCAATTGTAACCCTCCCACTCTCATTATGACGATGGAAGGCACAAACTGCGTCGCGATTCAATAATTCAGTCTCCAGCTGACATCTTTCCGAGCAACTAATGGGGCTACGGTGGCCAGGTGTACGTCCTCCTGGGGGTGAAATTGCTTGTTTGCGACGCACCACTGACAGTCAATTATAACCCTCCCACTCGCATTATGACGATGGAAGGCACAAACTGCGTCGCGATTCAATAATTCAGTCTCCAGCTGACATCTTTCCCAGCAACTACCCGGCTACGGTGGCCAGGTGTACGTCCTCCTGGGGGTGAAATTGCTTGTTTGCGACGCACCACTGACAGTCAATTGTAACCCTCCCACTCTCATTATGACGATGGAAGGCACAAACTGCGTCGCGATTCAATAATTCAGTCTCCAGCTGACATCTTTCCGAGCAACTACCTGGCTACGGTGGCCAGGTGTACGTCCTCCTGGGGGTGAAATTGCTTGTTTACGACGCACTACTGACAGTCAATTGTAACCCTCCCACTCTCATTATGACGATGGAAGGCCCAAACTGCGTCGCGATTCAATAATTCAGTTTCCAGCTGACATCTTTCCGAGCAACTAACCTGGTATGGTTCCAGGTGTACGTCCTCCTGGGGGTGAAATTGCTTGTTTGCGACGCACCACTGACAGTCAATTGTAACCCTCCCACTCTCATTATGACGATGGAAGGCACAAACTGCGTCGCGATTCAATAATTCAGTCTCCAGCTGACATCTTTCCGAGCAACTACCCGGCTACGGTGGCCAGGTGTACGTCCTCCTGGGGGTGAAATTGCTTGTTTGCGACGCACCACTGACAGTCAGTTGTAACCCTCCCACTCAAATTATGACGATGGAAGGCACAAACTGCGTCGCGATTCAATAATTCAGTTTCCAGCTGACATCTTTCCGAGCAACTAACCGTGTATGGTGGCCAGGTGTACGTCCTCCTGGGGGTGAAATTGCTTGTTTGCGACGCACCACTGACAGTCAATTGTAACCCTCCCACGCTCATTATGACAATGGAGGGCACAAACTGCTTCGCGATTCAATCAGTCTCCAGCTGACATCTTTCCGAGCTACTAACGGGGCTACGGTGGCCAGGTGTACGTCCTCCTGGAGATGAAATTGCTTGCTTGCGACGCACCACTGACAGTGAATTGTAACCCTCCCACTCTCATTATGACGATGGAAGGCACAAACTGCGTCGCAATTCAATAATTCAGTCTCCAGCTGACATCTTTCCGAGCAACAAACCGGCTACGGTGGTTAGGTGTCCGTCCTCCTGGGGGTGAAAATGCTTGTTTGCGACGCACCACTGACAGTCAATTGTAACCCTCCCACTCTCATTATGACGATGGAAGGCACAAACTGCGTCGCGATTCAATAATTCAGTCTCCAGCTGACATCTTTCCGAGCAACTAATGGGGCTACGGTGGCCAGGTGTACGTCCTCCTGGGGGTGAAATTGCTTTTTTGCGACGCACCACTGACAGTCAATTATAACCCTCCCACTCTCATTATGACGATGGAAGGCACAAACTGCGTCGCGATTCAATAATTCAGTCTCCAGCTGTCATCTTTCCGAGCAATTAACGGGGCTATGGTGGCCAGGTGTACGTCCTCCTGGGGGTGAAATTGCTTGTTTGCGACGCACCACTGACAGTCAATTGTAACCCTCCCACTCTCATTATGACGATGGAAGGCACAAACTGCTTCGCGATTCAATAATTCAGTCTCCAGCTGACATCTTTCCGAGCAACTACCCGGCTACGGTGGCCAGGTGTACGTCCTCCTGGGGGTGAAATTGCTTGTTTGCGACGCACCACTGACAGTCAATTGTAACCCTCCCACTCTCATTATGACGATGGAAGGCACAAACTGCGTCGCGATTCAATAATTCAGTCTCCAGCTGACATCTTTCCGAGCAACTAACGGGGCTACGGTGGCCAGGTGTACGTCCTCCTGGCGTGAAATTGCTTGTTTGCGACGCACCACTGACCGTCGATTGTAACCCTCCCACTCTCATTATGACGATGGAAGGCACAAACTGCGTCGCGATTCAATAATTCAGTCTCCAGCTGACATCTTTCCGAGCAACTAACGGGGCTACTGTGGCCAGGTGTACGTCCTCCTGGGGGTGAAATTGCTTGTTTGCGACGCACCACTGACAGTCAATTGTAACCCTCCCACTCTCATTATGATGATGGAAGGCACAAACTGCGTCGCGATTCAATAATTCAGTCTCCAGCTGACATCTTTCCGAGCAACTACCCGGCTACGGTGGCCAGGTGTACGTCCTCCTGGGGGTGAAATTGCTTGTTTGCGACGCACCACTGACAGTCAATTGTAACCCTCCCACTCTCATTATGACGATGGAAGGCACAAACTGCGTTGCGATTCAATAATTCAGTCTCCAGCTGACATCTTTCCGAGCAATGAACCGGCTACGGTGGCCAGGTGTACGTCCTCCTGGGGGTGAAATCGCTTGTTTGCGACGCACCACTGACAGTCAATTGTAACCCTCCCACTCTCATCATGACGATGGAAGGCACAAACTGCGTCGCGATTCAATAATTCAGTCTCCAGCTGACATCTTTCCGAGCAACTAACAGGGCTACGGTGGCCAGGTGTACGTCCTCCTGGGGGTGAAATTGTTGTTTGCGACGCACCACTGACAGTCAATTGTAACCCTCCCACTCTCATTATGACGATGGAAGGCACAAACTGCGTCGCGATTCAATAATTCAGTCTCCAGCTGACATCTTTCCGAGCAACTACCCGGCTACGGTGGCCAGGTGTACGTCCTCCTGGGGGTGAAATTGCTTGTTTGCGACGCACCACTGACAGTCAATTGTAACCCTCCCACTCTCATTATGACGATGGAAGGCACAAACTGCGTCGCGATTCAATAATTCAGTCTCCAGCTGACATCTTTCCGAGCACTTAACCGGCTACGGTGGCCAGGTGTTCGTCTTCCTTGGGGTGAAATTGCTTGTTTGCGACGCACCACTGACAGTCAATTGTAACCCTCCCACTCTCATTATGACGATGGAAGGCACAAACTGCGTCGCGATTCAATAATTCAGTCTCCAGCTGACATCTTTCCGAGCAACTAACGGGGCTACGGTGGCCAGGTGTACGTCCTCCTGGGGGTGAAATCGCTTGTTTGCGACGCACCACTGACATTCAATTGTAACCCTCCCACTCTCATTATGACGATGGAAGGCACAAACTGCGTCGCGATTCAATAATCCAGTCTCCAGCTGACATCTTTCCGAGCAACTAACGGGACTACGGTGGCCAGGTGTACGTCCTCCTGGGGGTGAAATTGCTTGTTTGCGACGCACCACTGACAGTCAATTGTAACGTTCCCACTCTCATTATGACGATGGAAGGCACAAACTGCGTCTCGATTCAATAATTCAGTCTCCAGCTGACATCTTTCCGAGTAACTAACTGGCTACGGTGGCCAGGTGTACGTCTTCCTGGGGGTGAAATTGCTTGTTTGCGACGCACCACTGACAGTCAATTGTAACCCTCCCACTCTCATCATGACGATGGAAGGCACAAACTGCGTCGCGATTCAATAATTCAGTCTCCAGCTGACATCTTTCCCAGCAACTACCCGGCTACGGTGGCCAGGTGTACGTCCTCCTGGGGGTGAAATTGCTTGTTTGCGACGCACCACTGACAGTCTATTGTATCCCTCCAACTCTCATTATGACGATGGAAGGCACAAACTGCGTCGCGATTCAATAATTCAGTCTCCAGCTGACATCTTTCCGAGCAACTACCCGGCTACGGTGGCCAGGTGTACGTCCTCCAGGGGGTGAAATTGCTTGTTTGCGACGCACCACTGACAGTCAATTGTAACCCTCCCACTCTCATTATGACGATGGAAGGCACAAACTGCGTCGCGATTCAATAATTCAGTCTCCAGCTGACATCTTTCCGAGCAACTAACCGGGTATGGTGGCCAGGTGTACGTCCTCCTGGGGGTGAAATTGCTTGTTTGCGACGCACCACTGACAGTCAATTGTAACGTTCCCACTCTCATTATGACAATGGAAGGCACAAACTGCGTCGCGATTCAATAATTCAGTCTCCAGCTGACATCTTTCCGAGCTACTAACGGGGCTACGGTGGCCAGGTGCACGTCCTCCTGGAGGTGAAATTGCTTGTTTGCGACGCACCACTGACAGTCAATTGTAACCCTCCCACTCTCATTATGACGATGGAAGGCACAAACTGCGTCGCGATTCAATAATTCAGTCTCCAGCTGACATCTTTCCGAGCAACAAACCGGCTACGGTGGTTAGGTGTCCGTCCTCCTGGGGGTGAAATTGCTTGTTTGCGACGCACCACTGACAGTCAATTGTAACCCTCCCACTCTCATTATGACGATGGAAGGCACAAACTGCGTCGCGATTCAATAATTCAGTCTCCAGCTGACATCTTTCCGAGCAACTAACGGGGCTACGGTGGCCAGGTGTACGTCCTCCTGGGGGTGAAATTGCTTGTTTGCGACGCACCACTGACAGTCAATTGTAAGCCTCCCACTCTCATTATGACGATGGAAGGCACAAACTGCGTCGCGATTCAATAATTCAGTCTCCAGCTGACATCTTTCCGAGCAACTAACGGGGCTACAGTGGCCAGGTGTACGTCCTCCTGGGGGTGAAATTGCTTGTTTGCGACGCACCACTGACAGTCAATTGTAACCCTCCCACTCTCATTATGACGATGGAAGGCACAAACTGCGTCGCGATTCAATAAATCAGTCTCCAGCTGACATCTTTCCGAGCAACTAACGGGGCTACGGTGGCCAGGTGTACGTCCTCCTGGGGGTGAAATTGCTTGTTTGCGACGCACCACTGACAGTCAATTGTAACCCTCCCACTCTCATCATGACGATGGAAGGCACAAACTGCGTCGCGATTCAATAATTCAGTTTCCAGCTGACATCTTTCCGAGCAACTAACCAGGTATGGTGGCCAGGTGTACGTCCTCCTGGGGGTGAAATTGCATGTTTGCGACGCACCACTGACAGTCAATTGTAACCCTCCCACTCTCATTATGACGATGGAAGGCACAAACTGCGTCGCGATTCAATAATTCAGTCTCCAGCTGACATCTTTCCGAGCAACTAACGGGGCTACGGTGGCCAGGTGTACGTCCTCCTGGGGGTGAAATTGCTTGTTTGCGACGCACCACTGACAGTCAATTGTAACCCTCCCACTCTCATTATGACGATGGAAGGCACAAACTGCGTCGCGATTCAATAATTCAGTTTCCAGCTGACATCTTTCCGTGCAACTAACGGGGTTACGGTGGCCAGGTGTACGTCCTCCTGGAAGTGAAATTGCTTGTTTGCGACGCACCACTGACAGTCAATTGTAACCCTCCCACTCTCATTATGACGATGGAAGGCACAAACTGCTTCGCGATTCAATAATCCAGTCTCCAGCTGACATCTTTCCGAGCAACTAACGGGGCTACGGTGGCCAGGTGTACGTCCTCCTGGGGGTGAAATTGCTTGTTTGCGACGCACCACTGACAGTCAATTGTAACCCTCCCACTCTCATTATGACGATGGAAGGCACAAACTGCGTCGCGATTCAATAATTCAGTTTCCAGCTGACATCTTTCCGTGCAACTAACGGGGTTACGGTGGCCAGGTGTACGTCCTCCTGGAAGTGAAATTGCTTGTTTGCGACGCACCACTGACAGTCAATTCTAACCCTCCCACTCTCATTATGACGATGGAAGGCACAAACTGCGTCGCGATTCAATAATCCAGTCTCCAGCTGACATCTTTCCGAGCAACTAACGGGGCTACGGTGGCCAGGTGTACGTCTTCCTGGGAGTGAAATTGCTTGTTTGCGACGCACCACTGACAGTCAATTGTAACCCTCCCACTCTCATTATGACGATGGAAGGCACAAACTGCGTCGCGATTCAATAATTCAGTCTCCAGCTGACATCTTTCCGAGCAACTAACGGCGCTACGGTGGCCAGGTGTACATCCTCCTGGGGGTTAAATTGCTTGTTTGCGACGCACCACTGACAGTCAATTGTAACCCTCCCACTCTCATCATGACGATGGAAGGCACAAACTACGTCGCGATTCCATAATTCAGTCTCCAGCTGACATCTTTCCGAGCAACAAACCGGCTACGGTGGCCAGGTGTACGTCCTCCTGGGGGTGAAATTGCTTGTTTGCGACGCACCACTGACAGTCAATTGTAACCCTCCCACTCTCATTATGACGATGGAAGGCACAAACTGCGTCACGATTCAATAATTCAGTCTCCAGGTGACATCTTTCCAAGCAACTACCCGGCTAAGGTGGCCAGGTGTACGTCCTCCTGGGGGTGAAATTGCTTGTTTGCGACGCACCACTGACAGTCAATTGTAACCCTCCCACTCTCATTATGACGATGGAAGGCACAAACTGTGTCACGATTCAATAATTCATTCTCCAGCTGACATCTTTCCGAGCAACTAACCGGCTACGGTGGCCAGGTGTACGTCCTCCTGGGGGTGAAATTGCTTGTTTGCGACGCACCACTGACAGTCAATTGTAACCCTCCCACTCTCATTATGACGATGGAAGGCACAAACTGCGTCGCGATTTAATAATTCAGTCTCCAGCTGACATCATTCCGAGCAACTAACTGCGCTACGGTGGACAGGTGTACGTCCTCCTGGGGGTGAAATTGCTTGTTTGCGACGCACCACTGACAGAAATTGTAACCCTCCCACTCTCTTTATGACGATGGAAGGCACAAACTGCGTCGCGATTCAATAATTCAGTCTCCAGCTGACATCTTTCCGAGCAAGTAACGGGGCTACGGTGGCCAGGTGTACGTCCTCCTGGGGGTGAAATTGCTTGTTTGCGACGCACCACTGACAGTCAATTGTAACCCTCCCACTCTCATTATGACGATGGAAGGCACAAACTGCGTCGCGATTCAATAATTCAGTCTCCAGCTGACATCTTTCCGAGCAACTAACGGGGCTACGGTGGCCAGGTGTACGTCCTCCTGGGGGTGAAATTGCTTGTTTGCGACGCACCACTGACAGTCAATTGTAACCCTCCCACTCTCATTATGACGATGGAAGGCACAAACTGCGTCACGATTCAATAATTCAGTCTCCAGCTGACATCTTTCAAAGCAACTACCCGGCTATGGTGGCCAGGTGTACGTCCTCCTGGGGGTGAAATTGCTTGTTTGCGACGCACCACTGACAGTCAATTGTAACCCTCCCACTCTCATTATGACGATGGAAGGCACAAACTGCGTCGCGATTCAATAATTCAGTCTCCAGCTGACATCTTTCCGAGCAACTAACCGGCTACGGTGGCCAGGTGTACGTCCTCCTGGGGGTGAAATTGCTTGTTTGCGACGCACCACTGACAGTCAATTGTAACCCTCCCACTCTCATTATGACGATGGAAGGCACAATCTGCGTCGCGATTCAATAATTCAGTCTCCAGCTGACATCATTCCGAGCAACTAACGGGGCTACAGTGGCCAGGTGTACGTCCTCCTGGGGGTGAAATTGCTTGTTTGCGACGCACCACTGACAGAAATTGTAACCCTCCCACTCTCATTATGACGATGGAAGGCACAAACTGCGTCGCGATTCAATAATTCAGTCTCCAGCTGACATCTTTCCGAGCAACTAACGGGGCTACGGTGGCCAGGTGTACGTCCTCCTGGGGGTGAAATTGCTTGTTTGCGACGCACCACTGACAGTCAATTGTAACCCTCCCACTCTCATCATGACGATGGAAGGCACAAACTGCGTCGCGATTCAATAATTCAGTCTCCAGCTGACATCTTTCCGCGCAACTAACGGGGCTACGGTGGCCAGGTGTACGTCCTCCTGGGGGTGAAACTGCTTGTTTGCGACGCACCACTGACAGTCAATTGTAACCCTCCCACTCTCATTATGACGATGGAAGGCACAAACTGCGTCGCGATTCAATAATTCAGTCTGCAGCTGATATCTTTCCGAGCAACTAACGGGGCTACGGTGGCCAGGTGTACGTCCTCCTGGGGGTGAAATTGCTTGTTTGCGACGCACCACTGACAGTCAATTGTAACCCTCCCACTCTCATTATGACGATGGAAGGCACAAACTGCGTCGCGATTCAATAATTCAGTCTCCAGCTGACATCTTTCCGCGCAACTAACGGGGCTACGGTGGCCAGGTGTAGGTCCTCCTGGGGGTGAAACTGTTTGTTTGCGACGCACCACTGACAGTCAATTGTAACCCTCCCACTCTCATTATGACGATCGAAGGCACAAACTGCGTCGCGATTCAATAATTCAGTCTCCAGCTGACATCTTTCCGAGCAACTAACGGGGCTACGGTGGCCAGGTGTACGTCCTCCTGGGGGTGAAATTGCTTGTTTGCGACGCACCACTGACAGTCAATTGTAACCCTCCCACTCTCATTATGACGATGGAAGGCACAAACTGCGTCGCGATTCAATAATTCAGTCTCCAGCTGACATCTTTCCGAGCAACTAACGGGGCTACAGTGGCCAGGTGTACGTCCTCCTGGGGGTGAAATTGCTTGTTTGCGACGCACCACTGACAGTCAATTGTAACCCTCCCACTCTCATTATGACGATGGAAGGCACAAACTGCGTCGCGATTCAATAATTCAGTCTCCAGCTGACATCTTTCCGAGCAAGTAACCGGCTACGGTGGCCAGGTGTACGTCCTCCTGGGGGTGAAATTGCTTGTTTGCGACGCACCACTGACAGTCAATTGTAACCCTCCCACTCTCATTATGACGATGGAAGGCACAGACTGCGTCGCGATTCAATAATTCAGCCTCCAGCGGACATCTTTCCGAGCAACTAACGGGGCTACGGTGGCCAGGTGTACGTCCTCCTGGGGGTGAAATTGCTTGTTTGCGACGCACCACTGACAGTCAATTGTAACCCTCCCACTCTCATTATGACGATGGAAGGCACAAACTGCGTCGCGATTCAATAATTCAGTCTCCAGCTGACATCTTTCCGAGCAACTAACCGGCTACGGTGGCCAGGTGTACGTCCTCCTGGGGGTTAAATTGCTTGTTTGCGACGCACCACTGACAGTCAATTGTAACCCTCCCACTCTCATTATGACGATGGAAGGCACAAACTGCGTCGCGATTCAATAATTCAGTCTCCAGCTGACATCTTTCCGAGCAACTAACGGGGCTACGGTGGCCAGGTGTACGTCCTCCTGGGAGTGAAATTGCTTGTTTGCGACGCACCACTGACAGTCAGTTGTAACCCTCCCACTCTCATTATGACGATGGAAGGCACAAACTGCGTCGCGATTCAATAATTCAGTCTCCAGCTGACATCTTTCCGAGCAACTAACGGGGCTACGGTGGCCAGATGTACGTCCTCCTGGGGGTGAAATTGCTTGTTTGCGACGCACCACTGACGGTCAGTTGTAACCCTCCCACTCTCATTATGACGATGGAAGGCACAAACTGCGTCGCGATTCAATAATTCAGTCTCCAGCTGACATCTTTCCGAGCAAATAACGGCGCTACGGTGGCCAGGTGTACGTCCTCCTGGGGGTGAAATTGCTTGTTTGCGACGCACCACTGACAGTCAATTATAACCCTCCCACTCTCATTATGACGATGGAAGGCACAAACTACGTCGCGATTTAATAATTCAGTCTCCAGCTGTCATCTTTCTGAGCAACTAACGGGGCTACGGTGGCCAGGTGTACGTCCTCCTGGGGGTGAAATTGCTTGTTTGCGACGCACCACTGACAGTCAATTGTAACCCTCCCACTCTCATTATGACGATGGAAGGCACAAACTGCGTCGTGATTCAATAATTCAGTCTCCAGCTGACATCTTTCCGAGCAACTAACGGGGCTACGGTGGCCAGGTGTACGTCCTCCTGGGGGTGAAATTGCTTGTTTGCGACGCCCCACTGACAGTCAATTGTAACCCTCCCACTCTCATCATGACGATGGAAGGCACAAACTGAGTCGCGATTCAATAATTCAGTTTCCAGCTGACATCTTTCGGAGAAACTAACCGGCTACGGTGGCCAGGTGTACGTCCTCCTGGGGGTGAAATTGCTTGTTTGCGACGCACCACTGACAGTCAATTGGAACCCTCCCACTCTCATTATGACGATGGAAGGCACAAACTGCGTCGCGATTCAATAATTCAGTCTCCAGCTGACATCTTTCCGAGCAATTATCCGGCTACAGTGGCCAGGTGTACGTCCTCCTGGGGGTGAAATTGCTTGTTTGCGACGCACCACTGACAGTCAATTGTAACCCTCCCACTCTCATTATGACGATGGAAGGCACAAACTGCGTCGCGATTCAATAATTCAGTCTCCAGCTGACATCTTTCCGAGCAACTAACGGGGCTACGGTGGCCAGGTGTACGTCCTCCTGGGGGTGAAATTGCTTGTTTGGACGCGCCACTGACAGTCAGTTGTAACCCTCCGACTCTCATTATGACGATGGAAGGCACAAACTGCGTCGCGATTCAATAATTCAGTCTCCAGCTGACATCTTTCCGAGCAACTAATGGGGCTACGGTGGCCAGGTGTACGTCCTCCTGGGGGTGAAATTGCTTGTTTGCGACGCACCACTGACAGTCAATTATAACCCTCCCACTCTCATTATGACGATGGAAGGCACAAACTGCGTCGCGATTCAATAATTCAGTCTCCAGCTGTCATCTTTCCGAGCAATAAACGGGGCTACGGTGGCCAGGTGTACGTCCTCCTGGGGGTGAAATTGCTTGTTTGCGACGCACCACTGACAGTCAATTGGAACCCTCCCACTCTCATTATGACGATGGAAGGCACAAACTGCGTCGCGATTCAATAATTCAGTCTCCAGCTGACATCTTTCCGAGCAATTACCCGGCTACAGTGGCCAGGTGTACGTCCTCCTGGGGGTGAAATTGCTTGTTTGCGACGCACCACTGACAGTCAATTGTAACCCTCCCACTCTCATTATGACGATGGAAGGCACAAACTGCGTCGCGATTCAATAATTCAGTCTCCAGCTGACATCTTTCCGAGCAACTAACGGGGCTACGGTGGCCAGGTGTACGTCCTCCTGGGGGTGAAATTGCTTGTTTGCGACGCACCACTGACAGTCAATTGTAACCCTCCCACTCTCATTATGACGAAGGAAGGCACAAACTGCGTCGCGATTCAATAATTCGGTCTCCAGCTGACATCTTTCCGAGCAACTAACGGGGCTACGGTGGCCAGGTGTACGTCCTCCTGGGGGTGAAATTGCTTGTTTGCGACGCGCCACTGACAGTCAGTTGTAACCCTCCCACTCTCATTATGACGATGAAAGGCACAAACTGCGTCGCGATTCAATAATTCAGTCTCCAGCTGACATCTTTCCGAGCAACTAACGGGGCTACGGTGGCCAGGTGTACGTCCTCCTGGGGGTGAAATTGCTTGTTTGCGACGCACCACTGACGGTCAGTTGTAAGCCTCCCACTCTCATTATGACGATGGAAGGCACAAACTGCGTCGCGATTCAATAATTCAGTCTCCAGCTGACATCTTTCCTAGCAACTAACGGGGCTACGGTGGCCAGGTGTACGTCCTCCTGGGGGTGAAATTGCTTGTTTGCGACGCACCACTGACAGTCAATTGTAACCCTCCCACTCTCATCATGACGATGGAAGGCACAAACTGCGTCGCGATTCAATAATTCAGTCTCCAGCTGACATCAATCCCAGCAACGACCCGGCTACGGTGGCCAGGTGTACGTCCTCCTGGGGGTGAAATTGCTTGTTTGCGACGCACTACTGACAGTCAATTATAACCCTCCCACTCTCATTATGACGATGGAAGGCACAAACTGCGTCGCGATTCAATAATTCAGTCTCCAGCTGTCATCTTTCCGAGCAATTAACGGGGCTACGGTGGCCAGGCGTACGTCCTCCTGGGGGTGAAATTGCTTGTTTGCGACGCACCACTGACAGTCAATTGTAACCCTCCCACTGTCATTATGACGATGGAAGGCACAAACTGCG
Source organism: Schistocerca nitens (assembly GCF_023898315.1). Lineage (NCBI taxonomy): Eukaryota > Metazoa > Arthropoda > Insecta > Orthoptera > Acrididae > Schistocerca > Schistocerca nitens. The sequence goes on from NC_064617.1 coordinate 60,722,535, forward strand.
TCGCGATTCAATAATTCAGTCTCCAGCTGACATCTTTCCGAGCAACTACCCGGCTACGGTGGCCAGGTGTACGTCCTCCTGGGGGTGAAATTGCTTGTTTGCGACGCACCACTGACAGTCAATTGTAACCCTCCCACTCTCATTATGACGATGGAAGGCACAAACTGTGTCACGATTCAATAATTCAGTCTCCAGCTGACATCTTTCCGAGCAACTAACCGGCTACGGTGGCCAGGTGTACGTCCTCCTGGGGGTGAAATTGCTTGTTTGCGACGCACCACTGACAGTCAATTGTAACCCTCCCACTCTCATTATGACGATGGAAGGCACAAACTGCGTCGCGATTCAATAATTCAGTCTCCAGCTGACATCATTCCGAGCAACTAACTGCGCTACGGTGGACAGGTGTACGTCCTCCTGGGGGTGAAATTGCTTGTTTGCGACGCACCACTGACAGAAATTGTAACCCTCCCACTCTCTTTATGACGATGGAAGGCACAAACTGCGTCGCGATTCAATAATTCAGTCTCCAGCTGACATCTTTCCGAGCAAGTAACGGGGCTACGGTGGCCAGGTGTACGTCCTCCTGGGGGTGAAATTGCTTGTTTGCGACGCACCACTGACAGTCAATTGTAACCCTCCCACTCTCATTATGACGATGGAAGGCACAAACTGCGTCGCGATTCAATAATTCAGTCTCCAGCTGACATCTTTCCGAGCAACTAACGGGGCTACGGTGGCCAGGTGTACGTCCTCCTGGGGGTGAAATTGCTTGTTTGCGACGCACCACTGACAGTCAATTGTAACCCTCCCACTCTCATTATGACGATGGAAGGCACAAACTGCGTCACGATTCAATAATTCAGTCTCCAGCTGACATCTTTCAAAGCAACTACCCGGCTATGGTGGCCAGGTGTACGTCCTCCTGGGGGTGAAATTGCTTGTTTGCGACGCACCACTGACAGTCAATTGTAACCCTCCCACTCTCATTATGACGATGGAAGGCACAAACTGCGTCGCGATTCAATAATTCAGTCTCCAGCTGACATCTTTCCGAGCAACTAACCGGCTACGGTGGCCAGGTGTACGTCCTCCTGGGGGTGAAATTGCTTGTTTGCGACGCACCACTGACAGTCAATTGTAACCCTCCCACTCTCATTATGACGATGGAAGGCACAATCTGCGTCGCGATTCAATAATTCAGTCTCCAGCTGACATCATTCCGAGCAACTAACGGGGCTACAGTGGCCAGGTGTACGTCCTCCTGGGGGTGAAATTGCTTGTTTGCGACGCACCACTGACAGTCAATTGTAACCCTCCCACTCTCATTATGACGATGGAAGGCACAAACTGCGTCGCGATTCAATAATTCAGTCTCCACCTGACATCTTTCCGAGCAACTAACGGGGCTACGGTGGCCAGGTGTACGTCCTCCTGGGGGTGAAATTGCTTGTTTGCGACGCACCACTGACAGTCAATTGTAACCCTCCCACTCTCATCATGACGATGGAAGGCACAAACTGCGTCGCGATTCAATAATTCAGTCTCCAGCTGACATCTTTCCGCGCAACTAACGGGGCTACGGTGGCCAGGTGTACGTCCTCCTGGGGGTAAAACTGCTTGTTTGCGACGCACCACTGACAGTCAATTGTAACCCTCCCACTCTCATTATGACGATGGAAGGCACAAACTGCGTCGCGATTCAATAATTCAGTCTGCAGCTGATATCTTTCCGAGCAACTAACGGGGCTACGGTGGCCAGGTGTACGTCCTCCTGGGGGTGAAATTGCTTGTTTGCGACGCACCACTGACAGTCAATTGTAACCCTCCCACTCTCATTATGACGATGGAAGGCACAAACTGCGTCGCGATTCAATAATTCAGTCTCCAGCTGACATCTTTCCGCGCAACTAACGGGGCTACGGTGGCCAGGTGTAGGTCCTCCTGGGGGTGAAACTGTTTGTTTGCGACGCACCACTGACAGTCAATTGTAACCCTCCCACTCTCATTATGACGATCGAAGGCACAAACTGCGTCGCGATTCAATAATTCAGTCTCCAGCTGACATCTTTCCGAGCAACTAACGGGGCTACGGTGGCCAGGTGTACGTCCTCCTGGGGGTGAAATTGCTTGTTTGCGACGCACCACTGACAGTCAATTGTAACCCTCCCACTCTCATTATGACGATGGAAGGCACAAACTGCGTCGCGATTCAATAATTCAGTCTCCAGCTGACATCTTTCCGAGCAACTAACGGGGCTACAGTGGCCAGGTGTACGTCCTCCTGGGGGTGAAATGGCTTGTTTGCGACGCACCACTGACAGTCAATTGTAACCCTCCCACTCTCATTATGACGATGGAAGGCACAGACTGCGTCGCGATTCAATAATTCAGCCTCCAGCGGACATCTTTCCGAGCAACTAACGGGGCTACGGTGGCCAGGTGTACGTCCTCCTGGGGGTGAAATTGCTTGTTTGCGACGCACCACTGACAGTCAATTGTAACCCTCCCACTCTCATTATGACGATGGAAGGCACAAACTGCGTCGCGATTCAATAATTCAGTCTCCAGCTGACATCTTTCCGAGCAACTAACCGGCTACGGTGGCCAGGTGTACGTCCTCCTGGGGGTTAAATTGCTTGTTTGCGACGCACCACTGACAGTCAATTGTAACCCTCCCACTCTCATTATGACGATGGAAGGCACAAACTGCGTCGCGATTCAATAATTCAGTCTGCAGCTGACATCTTTCCGAGCAACTAACGGGGCTACGGTGGCCAGGTGTACGTCCTCCTGGGAGTGAAATTGCTTGTTTGCGACGCACCACTGACAGTCAGTTGTAACCCTCCCACTCTCATTATGACGATGGAAGGCACAAACTGCGTCGCGATTCAATAATTCAGTCTCCAGCTGACATCTTTCCGAGCAACTAACGGGGCTACGGTGGCCAGATGTACGTCCTCCTGGGGGTGAAATTGCTTGTTTGCGACGCACCACTGACGGTCAGTTGTAACCCTAGCACTCTCATTATGACGATGGAAGGCACAAACTGCGTCGCGATTCAATAATTCAGTCTCCAGCTGACATCTTTCCGAGCAAATAACGGCGCTACGGTGGCCAGGTGTACGTCCTCCTGGGGGTGAAATTGCTTGTTTGCGACGCACCACTGACAGTCAATTATAACCCTCCCACTCTCATTATGACGATGGAAGGCACAAACTACGTCGCGATTTAATAATTCAGTCTCCAGCTGTCATCTTTCTGAGCAACTAACGGGGCTACGGTGGCCAGGTGTACGTCCTCCTGGGGGTGAAATTGCTTGTTTGCGACGCACCACTGACAGTCAATTGTAACCCTCCCACTCTCATTATGACGATGGAAGGCACAAACTGCGTCGTGATTCAATAATTCAGTCTCCAGCTGACATCTTTCCGAGCAACTAACGGGGCTACGGTTTCCAGGTGTACGTCCTCCTGGGGGTGAAATTGCTTGTTTGCGACGCCCCACTGACAGTCAATTGTAACCCTCCCACTCTCATCATGACGATGGAAGGCACAAACTGAGTCGCGATTCAATAATTCAGTTTCCAGCTGACATCTTTCGGAGAAACTAACCGGCTACGGTGGCCAGGTGTACGTCCTCCTGGGGGTGAAATTGCTTGTTTGCGACGCACCACTGACAGTCAATTGGAACCCTCCCACTCTCATTATGACGATGGAAGGCACAAACTGCGTCGCGATTCAATAATTCAGTCTCCAGCTGACATCTTTCCGAGCAATTATCCGGCTACAGTGGCCAGGTGTACGTCCTCCTGGGGGTGAAATTGCTTGTTTGCGACGCACCACTGACAGTCAATTGTAACCCTCCCACTCTCATTATGACGATGGAAGGCACAAACTGCGTCGCGATTCAATAATTCAGTCTCCAGCTGACATCTTTCCGAGCAACTAACGGGGCTACGGTGGCCAGGTGTACGTCCTCCTGGGGGTGAAATTGCTTGTTTGGACGCGCCACTGACAGTCAGTTGTAACCCTCCGACTCTCATTATGACGATGGAAGGCACAAACTGCGTCGCGATTCAATAATTCAGTCTCCAGCTGACATCTTTCCGAGCAACTAATGGGGCTACGGTGGCCAGGTGTACGTCCTCCTGGGGGTGAAATTGCTTGTTTGCGACGCACCACTGACAGTCAATTATAACCCTCCCACTCTCATTATGACGATGGAAGGCACAAACTGCGTCGCGATTCAATAATTCAGTCTCCAGCTGTCATCTTTCCGAGCAATAAACGGGGCTACGGTGGCCAGGTGTACGTCCTCCTGGGGGTGAAATTGCTTGTTTGCGACGCACCACTGACAGTCAATTGGAACCCTCCCACTCTCATTATGACGATGGAAGGCACAAACTGCGTCGCGATTCAATAATTCAGTCTCCAGCTGACATCTTTCCGAGCAATTACCCGGCTACAGTGGCCAGGTGTACGTCCTCCTGGGGGTGAAATTGCTTGTTTGCGACGCACCACTGACAGTCAATTGTAACCCTCCCACTCTCATTATGACGATGGAAGGCACAAACTGCGTCGCGATTCAATAATTCAGTCTCCAGCTGACATCTTTCCGAGCAACTAACGGGGCTACGGTGGCCAGGTGTACGTCCTCCTGGGGGTGAAATTGCTTGTTTGCGACGCACCACTGACAGTCAATTGTAACCCTCCCACTCTCATTATGACGAAGGAAGGCACAAACTGCGTCGCGATTCAATAATTCGGTCTCCAGCTGACATCTTTCCGAGCAACTAACGGGGCTACGGTGGCCAGGTGTACGTCCTCCTGGGGGTGAAATTGCTTGTTTGCGACGCGCCACTGACAGTCAGTTGTAACCCTCCCACTCTCATTATGACGATGAAAGGCACAAACTGCGTTGCGATTCAATAATTCAGTCTCCAGCTGACATCTTTCCGAGCAACTAACGGGGCTACGGTGGCCAGGTGTACGTCCTCCTGGGGGTGAAATTGCTTGTTTGCGACGCACCACTGACGGTCAGTTGTAAGCCTCCCACTCTCATTATGACGATGGAAGGCACAAACTGCGTCGCGATTCAATAATTCAGTCTCCAGCTGACATCTTTCCTAGCAACTAACGGGGCTACGGTGGCCAGGTGTACGTCCTCCTGGGGGTGAAATTGCTTGTTTGCGACGCACCACTGACAGTCAATTGTAACCCTCCCACTCTCATCATGACGATGGAAGGCACAAACTGCGTCGCGATTCAATAATTCAGTCTCCAGCTGACATCAATCCCAGCAACGACCCGGCTACGGTGGCCAGGTGTACGTCCTCCTGGGGGTGAAATTGCTTGTTTGCGACGCACTACTGACAGTCAATTATAACCCTCCCACTCTCATTATGACGATGGAAGGCACAAACTGCGTCGCGATTCAATAATTCAGTCTCCAGCTGTCATCTTTCCGAGCAATTAACGGGGCTACGGTGGCCAGGCGTACGTCCTCCTGGGGGTGAAATTGCTTGTTTGCGACGCACCACTGACAGTCAATTGTAACCCTCCCACTCTCATTATGACGATGGAAGGCACAAACTGCGTCGCGATTCAATAATTCAGTCTCCAGCTGACATCTTTCCGAGCAACTAACCGGCTACGGTGGCCAGGTGTACGTCCTCCTGGGGGTGAAATTGCTTGTTTGCGACGCACCACTGACAGTCAATTGTAACCCTCCCACTCTCATTATGACGATGGAAGGCACAATCTGCGTCGCGATTCAATAATTCAGTCTCCAGCTGACATCATTCCGAGCAACTAACGGGGCTACAGTGGCCAGGTGTACGTCCTCCTGGGGGTGAAATTGCTTGTTTGCGACGCACCACTGACAGAAATTGTAACCCTCCCACTCTCATTATGACGATGGAAGGCACAAACTGCGTCGCGATTCAATAATTCAGTCTCCAGCTGACATCTTTCCGAGCAACTAACGGGGCTACGGTGGCCAGGTGTACGTCCTCCTGGGGGTGAAATTGCTTGTTTGCGACGCACCACTGACAGTCAATTGTAACCCTCCCACTCTCATCATGACGATGGAAGGCACAAACTGCGTCGCGATTCAATAATTCAGTCTCCAGCTGACATCTTTCCGCGCAACTAACGGGGCTACGGTGGCCAGGTGTACGTCCTCCTGGGGGTGAAATTGCTTGTTTGCGACGCACCACTGACAGTCAATTGTAACCCTCCCACTCTCATTATGACGATGGAAGGCACAAACTGCGTCGCGATTCAATAATTCAGTCTGCAGCTGATATCTTTCCGAGCAACTAACGGGGCTACGGTGGCCAGGTGTACGTCCTCCTGGGGGTGAAATTGCTTGTTTGCGACGCACCACTGACAGTCAATTGTAACCCTCCCACTCTCATTATGACGATGGAAGGCACAAACTGCGTCGGGATTCAATAATTCAGTCTCCAGCTGACATCTTTCCGCGCAACTAACGGGGCTACGGTGGCCAGGTGTAGGTCCTCCTGGGGGTGAAACTGTTTGTTTGCGACGCACCACTGACAGTCAATTGTAACCCTCCCACTCTCATTATGACGATCGAAGGCACAAACTGCGTCGCGATTCAATAATTCAGTCTCCAGCTGACATCTTTCCGAGCAACTAACGGGGCTACGGTGGCCAGGTGTACGTCCTCCTGGGGGTGAAATTGCTTGTTTGCGACGCACCACTGACAGTCAATTGTAACCCTCCCACTCTCATTATGACGATGGAAGGCACAAACTGCGTCGCGATTCAATAATTCAGTCTCCAGCTGACATCTTTCCGAGCAACTAACGGGGCTACAGTGGCCAGGTGTACGTCCTCCTGGGGGTGAAATGGCTTGTTTGCGACGCACCACTGACAGTCAATTGTAACCCTCCCACTCTCATTATGACGATGGAAGGCACAAACTGCGTCGCGATTCAATAATTCAGTCTCCAGCTGACATCTTTCCGAGCAAGTAACCGGCTACGGTGGCCAGGTGTACGTCCTCCTGGGGGTGAAATTGCTTGTTTGCGACGCACCACTGACAGTCAATTGTAACCCTCCCACTCTCATTATGACGATGGAAGGCACAGACTGCGTCGCGATTCAATAATTCAGCCTCCAGCGGACATCTTTCCGAGCAACTAACGGGGCTACGGTGGCCAGGTGTACGTCCTCCTGGGGGTGAAATTGCTTGTTTGCGACGCACCACTGACAGTCAATTGTAACCCTCCCACTCTCATTATGACGATGGAAGGCACAAACTGCGTCGCGATTCAATAATTCAGTCTCCAGCTGACATCTTTCCGAGCAAATAACGGCGCTACGGTGGCCAGGTGTACGTCCTCCTGGGGGTGAAATTGCTTGTTTGCGACGCACCACTGACAGTCAATTATAACCCTCCCACTCTCATTATGACGATGGAAGGCACAAACTACGTCGCGATTTAATAATTCAGTCTCCAGCTGTCACCTTTCTGAGCAACTAACGGGGCTACGGTGGCCAGGTGTACGTCCTCCTGGGGGTGAAATTGCTTGTTTGCGACGCACCACTGACAGTCAATTGTAACCCTCCCACTCTCATTATGACGATGGAAGGCACAAACTGCGTCGTGATTCAATAATTCAGTCTCCAGCTGACATCTTTCCGAGCAACTAACGGGGCTACGGTGGCCAGGTGTACGTCCTCCTGGGGGTGAAATTGCTTGTTTGCGACGCCCCACTGACAGTCAATTGTAACCCTCCCACTCTCATCATGACGATGGAAGGCACAAACTGAGTCGCGATTCAATAATTCAGTTTCCAGCTGACATCTTTCGGAGAAACTAACCGGCTACGGTGGCCAGGTGTACGTCCTCCTGGGGGTGAAATTGCTTGTTTGCGACGCACCACTGACAGTCAATTGGAACCCTCCCACTCTCATTATGACGATGGAAGGCACAAACTGCGTCGCGATTCAATAATTCAGTCTCCAGCTGACATCTTTCCGAGCAATAAACGGGGCTACGGTGGCCAGGTGTACGTCCTCCTGGGGGTGAAATTGCTTGTTTGCGACGCACCACTGACAGTCAATTGGAACCCTCCCACTCTCATTATGACGATGGAAGGCACAAACTGCGTCGCGATTCAATAATTCAGTCTCCAGCTGACATCTTTCCGAGCAATTACCCGGCTACAGTGGCCAGGTGTACGTCCTCCTGGGGGTGAAATTGCTTGTTTGCGACGCACCACTGACAGTCAATTGTAACCCTCCCACTCTCATTATGACGATGGAAGGCACAAACTGCGTCGCGATTCAATAATTCAGTCTCCAGCTGACATCTTTCCGAGCAACTAACGGGGCTACGGTGGCCAGGTGTACGTCCTCCTGGGGGTGAAATTGCTTGTTTGCGACGCACCACTGACAGTCAATTGTAACCCTCCCACTCTCATTATGACGAAGGAAGGCACAAACTGCGTCGCGATTCAATAATTCGGTCTCCAGCTGACATCTTTCCGAGCAACTAACGGGGCTACGGTGGCCAGGTGTACGTCCTCCTGGGGGTGAAATTGCTTGTTTGCGACGCGCCACTGACAGTCAGTTGTAACCCTCCCACTCTCATTATGACGATGAAAGGCACAAACTGCGTCGCGATTCAATAATTCAGTCTCCAGCTGACATCTTTCCGAGCAACTAACGGGGCTACGGTGGCCAGGTGTACGTCCTCCTGGGGGTGAAATTGCTTGTTTGCGACGCACTACTGACAGTCAATTATAACCCTCCCACTCTCATTATGACGATGGAAGGCACAAACTGCGTCGCGATTCAATAATTCAGTCTCCAGCTGTCATCTTTCCGAGCAATTAACGGGGCTACGGTGGCCAGGCGTACGTCCTCCTGGGGGTGAAATTGCTTGTTTGCGACGCACCACTGACAGTCAATTGTAACCCTCCCACTCTCATTATGACGATGGAAGGCACAAACTGCGTCGCGATTCAATAATTCAGTCTCCAGCTGACATCTTTCCGAGCAACTAACCGGCTACGGTGGCCAGGTGTACGTCCTCCTGGGGGTGAAATTGCTTGTTTGCGACGCACTACTGACAGTCAATTATAACCCTCCCACTCTCATTATGACGATGGAAGGCACAAACTGCGTCGCGATTCAATAATTCAGTCTCCAGCTGTCATCTTTCCGAGCAATTAACGGGGCTACGGTGGTCAGGCGTACGTCCTCCTGGGGGTGAAATTGCTTGTTTGCGACGCACCACTGACAGTCAATTGTAACCCTCCCACTGTCATTATGACGATGGAAGGCACAAACTGCGTCGCGATTCAATAATTCAGTCTCCAGCTGACATCTTTCCGAGCAACTACCCGGCTACGGTGGCCAGGTGTACGTCCTCCTGGGGGTGAAATTGCTTGTTTGCGACGCACCACTGACAGTCAATTGTAACCCTCCCACTCTCATTATGACGATGGAAGGCACAAACTGCGTCGCGATTCAATAATTCAGTCTCCAGCTGACATCTTTCCGAGCAACTAACGGGGCTACGGTGGCCAGGTGTACGTCCTCCTGGGGGTGAAATTGCTTGTTTGCGACGCACCACTGACAGTCAATTGTAACCCTCCCACTGTCATTATGACGATGGAAGGCACAAACTGCGTCGCGATTCAATAATTCAGTCTCCAGCTGACATCTTTCCGAGCAACTAACTGGCTACGGTGGCCAGGTGTACGTCTTCCTGGGGGTGAAATTGCTTGTTTGCGACGCACCACTGACAGTCAATTGTAACGTTCCCACTCTCATTATGACGATGGAAGGCACAAACAGCGTCGCAATTCAATAATTCAGTCTCCAGCTGACATCTTTCCGAGCAACTACCCGGCTACGGTGGCCAGGTGTACGTCCTCCTGGGGGTGAAATTGCTTGTTTGCGACGCACCACTGACAGTCAATTGTAACCCTCCCACTGTCATTATGACGATGGAAGGCACAAACTGCGTCGCGATTCAATAATTCAGTCTCCAGCTGACATCTTTCCGAGCAACTAACGGGGCTACGGTGGCCAGGTGTACGTCCTCCTGGAGGTGAAATTGCTTGTTTGCGACGCACCACTGACAGTCAATTGTAACCCTCCCACTCTCATTATGACGATGGAAGGCACAAACTGCGTCGCCATTCAATAATTCAGTCTCCAGCTGACATCTTTCCGAGCAACTAACGGGGCTACGGTGGCCAGGTGTACGTCTTCCTGGGGGTGAAATTGCTTGTTTGCGACGCACCACTGACAGTCAATTGTAACCCTCCCACTCTCATTATGACGATGTAAGGCACAAACTGCGTCGCGATTCAATAATTCAGTCTCCAGCTGACATCTTTCCGTGCAACTAACGGGGCTACGGTGGCCAGGTGTACGTCATCCTGGGGGTGAAATTGCTTGTTTGCGACGCACCACTGACAGTCAATTGTAACCCTCCCACTCTCATTATGACGATGGAAGGCACAAACTGCATCGCAATTCAATAATCCAGTCTCCAGCTGACATCTTTCTGAGCAACTAACGGGGCTACGGTGGCCAGGTGTACGTCCTCCTGGGGGTGAAATTGCTTGTTTGCGACGCACCACTGACAGTCAATTGTAACCCTCCCACTCTCATTATGACGATGGAAGGCACAAACTGCGTCGCGATTCAATAATTCAGTCTCCAGCTGACATCTTTCCGAGCAACTAACTGGCTACGGTGGCCAGGTGTACGTTTTCCTGGGGGTGAAATTGCTTGTTTGCGACGCACCACTGACAGTCAATTGTAACGTTCCCACTCTCATTATGACGATGGAAGGCACAAACTGCGTCGCGATTCAATAATTCAGTCTCCAGCTGACATCTTTCCGAGCAACTACCCGGCTACGGTGGCCAGGTGTACATCCTCCTGGGGGTGAAATTGCTTGTTTGCGACGCACCACTGACAGTCAATTGTAACCCTCCCACTGTCATTATGACGATGGAAGGCACAAACTGCGTCGCGATTCAATAATTCAATCTCCAGCTGACATCTTTCCGAGCTACTAACGGGGCTACGGTGGCCAGGTGTACGTCCTCCTGGAGGTGAAATTGCTTGTTTGCGACGCACCACTGACAGTCAATTGTAACCCTCCCACTCTCATTATGACGATGGAAGGCACAAACTGCGTCGCGATTCAATAATTCAGTCTCCAGCTGACATCTTTCCGATCAACAAACCGGCTACGGTGGTTAGGTGTACGTCCTCCTGGGGGTGAAATTGCTTGTTTGCGACGCACCACTGACAGTCAATTGTAACCCTCCCACTCTCATTATGACGATGGAAGGCACAATCTGCGTCGCGATTCAATAATTCAGTCTCCAGCTGACATCTTTCCGTGCAACTAACGGGGCTACGGTGGCCAGGTGTACGTCCTCCTGGGGGTGAAATTGCTTGTTTGCGACGCACCACTGACAGTCAATTGTAACCCTCCCACTCTCATTATGACGATGGAAGGCACAAACTGCGTCGCGATTCAATAATCCAGTCTCCAGCTGACATCTTTCCGAGCAACTAACGGGGCTACGGTGACCAGGTGTACGTCCTCCTGGGGGTGAAATTGCTTGTTTGCGACGCCCCACTGACAGTCAATTGTAACCCTCCCACTCTCATTATGACGATGGAAGGCACAAACTGCGTCGCGATTCAATAATTCAGTCTCCAGCTGACATCTTTCCGAGCAACTAACTGGCTATGGTGGCCAGGTGTACGTCTTCCTGGGGGTGAAATTGCTTGTTTGCGACGCACCACTGACAGTCAATTGTAACGTTCCCACTCTCATTATGACGATGGAAGGCACAAACTGCGTCGCGATTCAATTATTCAGTCTCCAGCTGACATCTTTCCGAGCAACTACCCGGCTACGGTGGCCAGGTGTACGTCCTCCTGGGGGTGAAATTGCTTGTTTGCGACACACCACTGACAGTCAATTGTAACCCTCCCACTGTCATTATGACGATGGAAGGCACAAACTGCGTCGCGATTCAATAATTCAGTCTCCAGCTGACATCTTTCCGAGCAACTAACGGGGCTACGGTGGCCAGGTGTACGTCCTCCTGGGGGTGAAATTGCTTGTTTGTGACGCACCACTGACAGTCAATTGTAACCCTCCCACTCTCATTATGACGATGGAAGGCACAAACTGCGTCGCGATTCAATAATTCAGTCTCCAGCTGACATCTTTCCGAGCAACTAACCGGCTACGGTGGCCAGGTGTACGTCCTCCTGGGGGTGAAATTGCTTGTTTGCGACGCACCACAGACAGTCAATTGTAACCCTCCCACTCTCATTATGACGATGGAAGGCACAAACTGCGTCGCGATTCAATAATTCAGTCTCCAGCTGACATCTTTCCTAGCAACTAACGGGGCTACGGTGGCCAGGTGTACGTCCTCCTGGGGGTGAAATTGCTTGTTTGCGACGCACCACTGACAGTCAATTGTAACCCTCCCACTCTCATCATGACGATGGAAGGCACAAACTGCGTCGCGATTCAATAATTCAGTCTCCAGCTGACATCAATCCCAGCAACTACCCGGCTACAGTGGCCGGGTGTACGTCCTCCTGGGGGTGAAATTGCTTGTTTGCGACGCACCACTGACAGTCAATTGTAACCCTCCCACTCTCATTATGACGATGGAAGGCACAAACTGCGTCGCGATTCAATAATTCAGTCTCCAGCTGACATCTTTCCGAGCAACTACCCGGCTACGGTGGCCAGGTGTACGTCCTCCTGGGGGTGAAATTGCTTGTTTGCGACGCACCACTGACAGTCAATTGTAACCCTCCCACTCTCATTATGACGATGGAAGGCACAAACTGCGTCGCGATTCAATAATTCAGTTTCCAGCTGACATCTTTCCGAGCAACTAACCGGTTATGGTGGCCAGGTGTACGTCCTCCTGGGGGTGAAATTGCTTGTTTGCGACGCACCACTGACAGTCAATTGTAACCCTCCCACTCTCATTATGACAATGGAAGGCACAAACTGCGTCGCGATTCAATAATTCAGTCTCCAGCTGACATCTTTCCGAGCTACTAACGGGGCTACGGTGGCCAGGTGTACGTCCTCCTGGAGGTGAAATTGCTTTTTTGCGACGCACCACTGACAGTCAATTGTAACCCTCCCACTCTCATTATGACGATGGAAGGCACAAACTGCGTCGCTATTCAATAATTCAGCCTCCAGCTGACATCTTTCCGAGCAACAAACCGGCTACGGTGGTTAGGTGTACGTCCTCCTGGGGGTGAAGTTGCTTGTTTGCGACGCACCACTGACAGTCAATTGTAACCCTCCCACTCACATTATGACGGTGGAAGGCACAAACTGCGTCGCGATTCAATAATTCAGTCTCCAGTTGACATCTTTCCGAGCAACTAACGGGGCTACGGTAGCCAGGTGTACGTCTTCCTGGGGGTGAAATTGCTTGTTTGCGACGCACCACTGACAGTCAATTGTAACCCTCCCACTCTCATTATGACGATGGAAGGCACAAACTGCGTCGCGATTCAATAATTCAGTCTCCAGCTGACATCTTTCCGAGCAACTAACGGGGCTACGGTGGCCAGGTGTACGTCCTCCAGGGGGTGAAATTGCTTGTTTGCGACGCACCACTGACAGTCAATTGTAACCCTCCCACTCTCATTATGACGATGGAAGGCACAAACTGCGTCGCGATTCAATAATTCAGTCTCCAGCTGACATCTTTCCGAGCAACTAACGGGGCTACGGTGGCCAGGTGTACGTCCTCCTGGGGGTGAAATTGCTTGTTTGCGACGCACCACTGACAGTCAATTGTAACCCTCCCACTGTCATTATGACGATGGAAGGCACAAACTGCGTCGCGATTCAATAATTCAGTCTCCAGCTGACATCTTTCCGAGCAACTAACGGGGCTACGGTGGCCAGGTGTACGTCCTCCTGGGGGTGAAATTGCTTGTTTGCGACGCACCACTGACAGTCAATTGTAACCCTCCCACTCTCATTATGACGATGGAAGGCACAAACTGATTCGCGATTCAATAATTCAGTCTCCAGCTGACATCTTTCCGAGCAACTAACCGGCTACGGTGGCCAGGTGTACGTCCTCCTGGGGGTGAAATTGCTTGTTTGCGACGCACCACAGACAGTCAATTGTAACCCTCCCACTCTCATTATGAGGATGGAAGGCACAAACTGCGTCGCGATTCAATAATTCAGTATCCAGCTGTCATCTTTCCGAGCAACTAACGGGGTTACGGTGGCCAGGTGTACGTCCTCCTGGGGGTGAAATTGCTTGTTTGCGACGCACCACTGACAGTCAATTGTAACCCTCCCACTCTCATTATGACGATGGAAGGCACAAACTGCGTCGCGATTCAATAATTCAGTCTCCAGCTGACATCTTTCCTAGCAACTAACGGGGCTACGGTGGCCAGGTGTACGTCCTCCTGGGGGTGAAATTGCTTGTTAGCGACGCACCACTGACAGTCAATTGTAACCCTCCCACTCTCATCATGACGATGGAAGGCACAAACTGCGTCGCGATTCAATAATTCAGTCTCCAGCTGACATCAATCCCAGCAACGACCCGGCTACGGTGGCCAGGTGTACGTCCTCCTGGGGGTGAAATTGCTTGTTTGCGACGCACCACTGACAGTCAATTGTAACCCTCCCACTGTCATTATGACGATGGAAGGCAAAAACTGCGTCGCGATTCAATAATTCAGTCTCCAGCTGACATCTTTCCGAGCAACTAACTGGCTACGGTGGCCAGGTGTACGTCTTCCTGGGGGTGAAATTGCTTGTTTGCGACGCACCACTGACAGTCAATTGTAACGTTCCCACTCTCATTATGACGATGGAAGGCACAAACTGCGTCGCGATTCAATAATTCAGTCTCCAGCTGACATCTTTCCGAGCAACTACCCGGCTACGGTGGCCAGGTGTACGTCCTCCTGGGGGTGAAATTGCTTGTTTGCGACGCACCACTGACAGTCAATTGTAACCCTCCCACTGTCATTATGACGATGGAAGGCACAAACTGCGTCGCGATTCAATAATTCAGTCTCCAGCTGACATCTTTCCGAGCAACTAACGGGGCTACGGTGGCCAGGTGTACGTCCTCCTGGAGGTGAAATTGCTTGTTTGCGACGCACCACTGACAGTCAATTGTAACCCTCCCACTCTCATTATGACGATAAAAGGCACAAACTGCGTCGCCATTCAATAATTCAGTCTCCAGCTGACATCTTTCCGAGCAACTAACGGGGCTATGGTGGCCAGGTGTACGTCTTCCTGGGGGTGAAATTGCTTGTTTGCGACGCACCACTGACAGTCAATTGTAACCCTCCCACTCTCATTATGACGATGGAAGGCACAAACTGCGTCGCGATTCAATAATTCAGTCTCCAGCTGACATCTTTCCGTGCAACTAACGGGGCTACGGTGGCCAGGTGTACGTCATCCTGGGGGTGAAATTGCTTGTTTGCGACGCACCACTGACAGTCAATTGTAACCCTCCCACTCTCATTATGACGATGGAAGGCACAAACTGCATCGCGATTCAATAATCCAGTCTCCAGCTGACATCTTTCCGAGCAACTAACGGGGCTACGGTGGCCAGGTGTACGTCCTCCTGGGGGTGAAATTGCTTGTTTGCGACGCACCACTGACAGTCAATTGTAACCCTCCCACTCTCATTATGACGATGGAAGGCACAAACTGCGTCGCGATTCAATAATTCAGTCTCCAGCTGACATCTTTCCGAGCAACTAACTGGCTACGGTGGCCAGGTTTACGTTTTCCTGGGGGTGAAATTGCTTGTTTGCGACGCACCACTGACAGTCAATTGTAACGTTCCCACTCTCATTATGACGATGGAAGGCACAAACTGCGTCGCGATTCAATAATTCAGTCTCCAGCTGACATCTTTCCGAGCAACTACCCGGCTACGGTGTCCAGGTGTACATCCTCCTGGGGGTGAAATTGCTTGTTTGCGACGCACCACTGACAGTCAATTGTAACCCTCCCACTGTCATTATGACGATGGAAGGCACAAACTGCGTCGCGATTCAATAATTCAGTCTCCAGCTGACATCTTTCCGAGCTACTAACGGGGCTACGGTGGCCAGGTGTACGTCCTCCTGGAGGTGAAATTGCTTGTTTGCGACGCACCACTGACAGTCAATTGTAACCCTCCCACTCTCATTATGACGATGGAAGGCACAAACTGCGTCGCGATTCAATAATTCAGTCTCCAGCTGACATCTTTCCGATCAACAAACCGGCTACGGTGGTTAGGTGTACGTCCTCCTGGGGGTGAAATTGCTTGTTTGCGACGCACCACTGACAGTCAATTGTAACCCTCCCACTCTCATTATGACGATGGAAGGCACAAACTGCGTCGCGATTCAATAATTCAGTCTCCAGCTGACATCTTTCCGTGCAACTAACGGGGCTACGGTGGCCAGGTGTACGTCCTCCTGGGGGTGAAATTGCTTGTTTGCGACGCACCACTGACAGTCAATTGTAACCCTCCCACTCTCATTATGACGATGGAAGGCACAAACTGCGTCGCGATTCAATAATCCAGTCTCCAGCTGACATCTTTCCGAGCAACTAACGGGGCTACGGTGACCAGGTGTACGTCCTCCTGGGGGTGAAATTGCTTGTTTGCGACGCCCCACTGACAGTCAATTGTAACCCTCCCACTCTCATTATGACGATGGAAGGCACAAACTGCGTCGCGATTCAATAATTCAGTCTCCAGCTGACATCTTTCCGAGCAACTACCCGGCTACGGTGGCCAGGTGTACGTCCTCCTGGGGGTGAAATTGCTTGTTTGCGACACACCACTGACAGTCAATTGTAACCCTCCCACTGTCATTATGACGATGGAAGGCACAAACTGCGTCGCGATTCAATAATTCAGTCTCCAGCTGACATCTTTCCGAGCAACTAACGAGGCTACGGTGGCCAGGTGTACGTCCTCCTGGGGGTGAAATTGCTTGTTTGCGACGCACCACTGACAGTCAATTGTAACCCTCCCACTCTCATTATGACGATGGAAGGCACAAACTGCGTCGCGATTCAATAATTCAGTCTCCAGCTGACATCTTTCCGAGCAACTAACCGGCTACGGTGGCCAGGTGTACGTCCTCCTGGGGGTGAAATTGCTTGTTTGCGACGCACCACAGACAGTCAATTGTAACCCTCCCACTGTCATT
This sequence comes from Schistocerca nitens, assembly GCF_023898315.1. Classification (NCBI taxonomy): domain Eukaryota; kingdom Metazoa; phylum Arthropoda; class Insecta; order Orthoptera; family Acrididae; genus Schistocerca; species Schistocerca nitens. The sequence continues at coordinate 60,739,811 of NC_064617.1, forward strand.
ATGACGATGGAAGGCACAAACTGCGTCGCGATTCAATAATTCAGTCTCCAGCTGACATCTTTCCGAGCAACTAACGGGGCTACGGTGGTTAGGTGTACGTCCTCCTGGGGGTGAAATTGCTTGTTTGCGACGCACCACTGACAGTCAATTGTAACCCTCCCACTCTCATTATGACGATGGAAGGCACAAACTGCGTCGCGATTCAATAATTCAGTCTCCAGCTGACATCTTTCCTAGCAACTAACGGGGCTACGGTGGCCAGGTGTACGTCCTCCTGGGGGTGAAATTGCTTGTTGGCGACGCACCACTGACAGTCAATTGTAACCCTCCCACTCTCATCATGACGATGGAAGGCACAAACTGCGTCGCGATTCAATAATTCAGTCTCCAGCTGACATCAATCCCAGCAACTACCCGGCTACAGTGGCCAGGTGTACGTCCTCCTGGGGGTGAAATTGCTTGTTTGCGACGCACCACTGACAGTCAATTGTAACCCTCCCACTCTCATTATGACGATGGAAGGCACAAACTGCATCGCGATTCAATAATCCAGTCTCCAGCTGACATTTTTCCGAGCAACTAACGGGGCTACGGTGGCCAGGTGTACGTCCTCCTGGGGGTGAAATTGCTTGTTTGCGACGCACCACTGACAGTCAATTGTAACCCTCCCACTCTCATTATGACGATGGAAGGCACAAACTGCGTCGCGATTCAATAATTCAGTCTCCAGCTGACATCTTTCCGAGCAACTAACGGGGCTACGGTGGCCAGGTGTACGTCCTCCTGGGGGTGAAATTGCTTGTTTGCGACGCACCACTGACAGTCAATTGTAACCCTCCCACTCTCATTATGACGATGGAAGGCACAAACTGCGTCGCGATTCAATAATTCAGTCTCCAGCTGACATCTTTCCGAGCAACTAACTGGCTACGGTGGCCAGGTGTACGTTTTCCTGGGGGTGAAATTGCTTGTTTGCGACGCACCACTGACAGTCAATTGTAACGTTCCCACTCTCATTATGACGATGGAAGGCACAAACTGCGTCGCGATTCAGTAATTCAGTCTCCAGCTGACATCTTTCCGAGCAACTACCCGGCTACGGTGGCCAGGTGTACATCCTCCTGGGGGTGAAATTGCTTGTTTGCGACGCACCACTGACAGTCAATTGTAACCCTCCCACTGTCATTATGACGATGGAAGGCACAAACTGCGTCGCGATTCAATAATTCAGTCTCCAGCTGACATCTTTCCGAGCTACTAACGGGGCTACGGTGGCCAGGTGTACGTCCTCCTGGAGGTGAAATTGCTTGTTTGCGACGCACCACTGACAGTCAATTGTAACCCTCCCACTCTCATTATGACGATGGAAGGCACAAACTGCGTCGCGATTCAATAATTCAGTCTCCAGCTGACATCTTTCCGATCAACAAACCGGCTACGGTGGTTAGGTGTACGTCCTCCTGGGGGTGAAATTGCTTGTTTGCGATGCACCACTGACAGTCAATTGTAACCCTCCCACTCTCATTATGACGATGGTAGGCACAAACTGCGTCGCGATTCAATAATTCAGTCTCCAGCTGACATCTTTCCGTGCAACTAACGGGGCTACGGTGGCCAGGTGTACGTCCTCCTGGGGGTGAAATTGCTTGTTTGCGACGCACCACTGACAGTCAATTGTAACCCTCCCACTCTCATTATGACGATGGAAGGCACAAACTGCGTCGCGATTCAATAATCCAGTCTCCAGCTGACATCTTTCCGAGCAACTAACGGGGCTACGGTGACCAGGTGTACGTCCTCCTGGGGGTGAAATTGCTTGTTTGCGACGCCCCACTGACAGTCAATTGTAACCCTCCCACTCTCATTATGACGATGGAAGGCACAAACTGCGTCGCGATTCAATAATTCAGTCTCCAGCTGACATCTTTCCGAGCAACTAACTGGCTACGGTGGCCAGGTGTACGTCTTCCTGGGGGTGAAATTGCTTGTTTGCGACGCACCACTGACAGTCAATTGTAACGTTCCCACTCTCATTATGACGATGGAAGGCACAAACTGCGTCGCGATTCAATAATTCAGTCTCCAGCTGACATCTTTCCGACCAACTACCCGGCTACGGTGGCCAGGTGTACGTCCTCCTGGGGGTGAAATTGCTTGTTTGCGACACACCACTGACAGTCAATTGTAACCCTCCCACTGTCATTATGACGATGGAAGGCACAAACTGCGTCGCGATTCAATAATTCAGTCTCCAGCTGACATCTTTCCGAGCAACTAACGAGGCTACGGTGGCCAGGTGTACGTCCTCCTGGGGGTGAAATTGCTTGTTTGCGACGCACCACTGACAGTCAATTGTAACCCTCCCACTCTCATTATGACGATGGAAGGCACAAACTGCGTCGCGATTCAATAATTCAGTCTCCAGCTGACCTCTTTCCGAGCAACTAACCGGCTACGGTGGCCAGGTGTACGTCCTCCTGGGGGTGAAATTGCTTGTTTGCGACGCACCACAGACAGTCAATTGTAACCCTCCCACTCTCATTATGACGATGGAAGGCACAAACTGCGTCGCGATTCAATAATTCAGTCTCCAGCTGACATCTTTCCGAGCAACTAACGGGGCTACGGTGGCCAGGTGTACGTCCTCCTGGGGGTGAAATTGCTTGTTTGCGACGCACCACTGACAGTCAATTGTAACCCTCCCACTCTCATTATGACGATGGAAGGCACAAACTGCGTCGCGATTCAATAATTCAGTCTCCAGCTGACATCTTTCCTAGCAACTAACGGGGCTACGGTGGCCAGGTGTACGTCCTCCTGGGGGTGAAATTGCTTGTTTGCGACGCACCACTGACAGTCAATTGTAACCCTCCCACTCTCATCATGACGATGGAAGGCACAAACTGCGTCGCGATTCAATAATTCAGTCTCCAGCTGACATCAATCCCAGCAACTACCCGGCTACAGTGGCCAGGTGTACGTCCTCCTGGGGGTGAAATTGCTTGTTTGCGACGCACCACTGACAGTCAATTGTAACCCTCCCACTCTCATTATGACGATGGAAGGCACAAACTGCATCGCGATTCAATAATCCAGTCTCCAGCTGACATCTTTCCGAGCAACTAACGGGGCTACGGTGGCCAGGTGTACGTCCTCCTGGGGGTGAAATTGCTTGTTTGCGACGCACCACTGACAGTCAATTGTAACCCTCCCACTCTCATTATGACGATGGAAGGCACAAACTGCGTCGCGATTCAATAATTCAGTCTCCAGCTGACATCTTTCCGAGCAACTAACGGGGCTACGGTGGCCAGGTGTACGTCTTCCTGGGGGTGAAATTGCTTGTTTGCGACGCACCACTGACAGTCAATTGTAACCCTCCCACTGTCATTATGACGATGGAAGGCACAAACTGCGTCGCGATTCAATAATTCAGTCTCCAGCTGACATCTTTCCGTGCAACTAACGGGGCTACGGTGGCCAGGTGTACGTCATCCTGGGGGTGAAATTGCTTGTTTGCGACGCACCACTGACAGTCAATTGTAACCCTCCCACTCTCATTATGACGATGGAAGGCACAAACTGCATCGCGATTCAATAATCCAGTCTCCAGCTGACATCTTTCCGAGCAACTAACGGGGCTACGGTGGCCAGGTGTACGTCCTCCTGGGGGTGAAATTGCTTGTTTGCGTCGCACCACTGACAGTTAATTGTAACCCTCCCACTCTCATTATGACGATGGAAGGCACAAACTGCGTCGCGATTCAATAATTCAGTCTCCAGCTGACATCTTTCCGAGCAACTAACTGGCTACGGTGGCCAGGTGTACGTTTTCCGGGGGGTGAAATTGCTTGTTTGCGACGCACCACTGACAGTCAATTGTAACGTTCCCACTCTCATTATGACGATGGAAGGCACAAACTGCGTCGCGATTCAATAATTCAGTCTCCAGCTGACATCTTTCCGAGCAACTACCCGGCTACGGTGGCCAGGTGTACATCCTCCTGGGGGTGAAATTGCTTGTTTGCGACGCACCACTGACAGTCAATTGTAACCCTCCCACTGTCATTATGACGATGGAAGGCACAAACTGCGTCGCGATTCAATAATTCAGTCTCCAGCTGACATCTTTCCGAGCAACTAACTGGCTACGGTGGCCAGGTGTACGTTTTCCGGGGGGTGAAATTGCTTGTTTGCGACGCACCACTGACAGTCAATTGTAACGTTCCCACTCTCATTATGACGATGGAAGGCACAAACTGCGTCGCGATTCAATAATTCAGTCTCCAGCTGACATCTTTCCGAGCAACTACCCGGCTACGGTGGCCAGGTGTACATCCTCCTGGGGGTGAAATTGCTTGTTTGCGACGCACCACTGACAGTCAATTGTAACCCTCCCACTCTCATTATGACGATGGAAGGCACAAACTGCGTCGCGATTCAATAATTCAGTCTCCAGCTGACATCTTTCCGTGCAACTAACGGGGCTACGGTGGCCAGGTGTACGTCCTCCTGGGGGTGAAATTGCTTGTTTGCGACGCACCACTGACAGTCAATTGTAACCCTCCCACTCTCATTATGACGATGGAAGGCACAAACTGCGTCGCGATTCAATAATCCAGTCTCCAGCTGACATCTTTCCGAGCAACTAACGGGGCAACGGTGACCAGGTGTACGTCCTCCTGGGGGTGAAATTGCTTGTTTGCGACGCCCCACTGACAGTCAATTGTAACGTTCCCACTCTCATTATGACGATGGAAGGCACAAACTGCGTCGCGATTCAATAATTCAGTCTCCAGCTGACATCTTTCCGAGCAACTACCCGGCTACGGTGGCCAGGTGTACATCCTCCTGGGGGTGAAATTGCTTGTTTGCGACGCACCACTGACAGTCAATTGTAACCCTCCCACTCTCATTATGACGATGGAAGGCACAAACTGCGTCGCGATTCAATAATTCAGTCTCCAGCTGACATCTTTCCGTGCAACTAACGGGGCTACGGTGGCCAGGTGTACGTCCTCCTGGGGGTGAAATTGCTTGTTTGCGACGCACCACTGACAGTCAATTGTAACCCTCCCACTCTCATTATGACGATGGAAGGCACAAACTGCGTCGCGATTCAATAATCCAGTCTCCAGCTGACATCTTTCCGAGCAACTAACGGGGCAACGGTGACCAGGTGTACGTCCTCCTGGGGGTGAAATTGCTTGTTTGCGACGCCCCACTGACAGTCAATTGTAACCCTCCCACTCTCATTATGACGATGGAAGGCACAAACTGCGTCGCGATTCAATAATTCAGTCTCCAGCTGACATCTTTCCGAGCAACTAACTGGCTACGGTGGCCAGGTGTACGTCTTCCTGGGGGTGAAATTGCTTGTTTGCGACGCACCACTGACAGTCAATTGTAACGTTCCCACTCTCATTATGACGATGGAAGGCACAAACTGCGTCGCGTTTCAATTATTCAGTCTCCAGCTGACATCTTTCCGAGCAACTACCCGGCTACGGTGGCCAGGTGTACGTCCTCCTGGGGGTGAAATTGCTTGTTTGCGACACACCACTGACAGTCAATTGTAACCCTCCCACTGTCATTATGACGATGGAAGGCACAAACTGCGTCGCGATTCAATAATTCAGTCTCCAGCTGACATCTTTCCGAGCAACTAACGGGGCTACGGTGGCCAGGTGTACGTCCTCCTGGGGGTGAAATTGCTTGTTTGCGACGCACCACTGACAGTCAATTGTAACCCTCCCACTCTCATTATGACGATGGAAGGCACAAACTGCGTCGCGATTCAATAATTCAGTCTCCAGCTGACATCTTTCCGAGCAACTAACCGGCTACGGTGGCCAGGTGTACGTCCTCCTGGGGGTGAAATTGCTTGTTTGCGACGCACCACAGACAGTCAATTGTAACCCTCCCACTCTCATTATGACGATGGAAGGCACAAACTGCGTCGCGATTCAATAATTCAGTCTCCAGCTGACATCTTTCCGAGCAACTAACGGGGCTACGGTGGCCAGGTGTACGTCCTCCTGGGGGTGAAATTGCTTGTTTGCGACGCACCACTGACAGTCAATTGTAACCCTCCCACTCTCATTATGACGATGGAAGGCACAAACTGCGTCGCGATTCAATAATTCAGTCTCCAGCTGACATCTTTCCTAGCAACTAACGGGGCTACGGTGGCCAGGTGTACGTCCTCCTGGGGGTGAAATTGCTTGTTTGCGACGCACCACTGACAGTCAATTGTAACCCTCCCACTCTCATCATGACGATGGAAGGCACAAACTGCGTCGCGATTCAATAATTCAGTCTCCAGCTGACATCAATCCCAGCAACTACCCGGCTACAGTGGCCAGGTGTACGTCCTCCTGGGGGTGAAATTGCTTGTTTGCGACGCACCACTGACAGTCAATTGTAACCCTCCCACTCTCATTATGACGATGGAAGGCACAAACTGCGTCGCGATTCAATAATTCAGTCTCCAGCTGACATCTTTCCGAGCAACTACCCGGCTACGGTGGCCAGGTGTACGTCCTCCTGGGGGTGAAATTGCTTGTTTGCGACGCACCACTGACAGATATTGTAACCCTCCCACTCTCATCATGACGATGGAAGGCACAAACTGCGTCGCTATTCAATAATTCAGCCTCCAGCTGACATCTTTCCGAGCAACAAACCGGCTACGGTGGTTAGGTGTACGTCCTCCTGGGGGTGAAATTGCTTGTTTGCGACGCACCACTGACAGTCAATTGTAACCCTCCCACTCTCATTATGACGGTGGAAGGCACAAACTGCGTCGCGATTCAATAATTCAGTCTCCAGTTGACATCTTTCCGAGCAACTAGCGGGGCTACGGTAGCCAGGTGTACGTCTTCCTGGGGGTGAAATTGCTTGTTTGCGACGCACCACTGACAGTCAATTGTAACCCTCCCACTCTCATTATGACGATGGAAGGCACAAACTGCGTCGCGATTCAATAATTCAGTCTCCAGCTGACATCTTTCCGAGCAAATAACGGGGCTACGGTGGCCAGGTGTACGTCCTCCAGGGGGTGAAATTGCTTGTTTGCGACGCACCACTGACAGTCAATTGTAACCCTCCCACTCTCATTATGACGATGGAAGGCACAAACTGCGTCGCGATTCAATAATTCAGTCTCCAGCTGACATCTTTCCGAGCAACTAACGGGGCTACGGTGGCCAGGTGTACGTCCTCCTGGGGGTGAAATTGCTTGTTTGCGACGCACCACTGACAGTCAATTGTAACCCTCCCACTGTCATTATGACGATGGAAGGCACAAACTGCGTCGCGATTCAATAATTCAGTCTCCAGCTGACATCTTTCCGAGCAACTAACGGGGCTACGGTGGCCAGGTGTACGTCCTCCTGGGGGTGAAATTGCTTGTTTGCGACGCACCACTGACAGTCAATTGTAACCCTCCCACTCTCATTATGACGATGGAAGGCACAAACTGATTCGCGATTCAATAATTCAGTCTCCAGCTGACATCTTTCCGAGCAACTAAGCGGCTACGGTGGCCAGGTGTACGTCCTCCTGGGGGTGAAATTGCTTGTTTGCGACGCACCACAGACAGTCAATTGTAACCCTCCCACTCTCATTATGACGATGGAAGGCACAAACTGCGTCGCAATTCAATAATTCATTATCCAGCTGACATCTTTCCGAGCAACTAACGGGGCTACGGTGGCCAGGTGTACGTCCTCCTGGGGGTGAAATTGCTTGTTTGCGACGCACCACTGACAGTCAATTGTAACCCTCCCACTCTCATTATGACGATGGAAGGCACAAACTGCGTCGCGATTCAATAATTCAGTCTCCAGCTGACATCTTTCCTAGCAACTAACGGGGCTACGGTGGCCAGGTGTACGTCCTCCTGGGGGTGAAATTGCTTGTTTGCGACGCACCACTGACAGTCAATTGTAACCCTCCCACTCTCATCATGACGATGGAAGGCACAAACTGCGTCGCGATTCAATAATTCAGTCTCCAGCTGACATCAATCCCAGCAACGACCCGGCTACGGTGGCCAGGTGTACGTCCTCCTGGGGGTGAAATTGCTTGTTTGCGACGCACCACTGACAGTCAATTGTAACCCTCCCACTCTCATTATGACGATGGAAGGCACAAACTGCGTCGCGATTCAATAATTCAGTCTCCAGCTGACATCTTTCCGAGCAACTACCCGGCTACGGTGGCCAGGTGTACGTCCTCCTGGGGGTGAAATTGCTTGTTTGCGACGCACCACTGACAGTCAATTGTAACCCTCCCACTCTCATTATGACGATGGAAGGCACAAACTGCGTCGCGATTCAATAATTCAGTTTCCAGCTGACATCTTTCCGTGCAACTAACCGGGTATGGTGGCCAGGTGTACGTCCTCCTGGGGGTGAAATTGCTTGTTTGCGACGCACCACTGACAGTCAATTGTAACCCTCCCACTCTCATTATGACAATGGAAGGCACAAACTGCGTCGCGATTCAATAATTCAGTCTCCAGCTGACATCTTTCCGAGCTACTAACGGAGCTACGGTGGCCAGGTGTACGTCCTCCTGGAGGTGAAATTGCTTGTTTGCGACGCACCACTGACAGTCAATTGTAACCCTCCCACTCTCATTATGACGATGGAAGGCACAAACTGCGTCGCGATTCAATAATTCAGTCTCCAGCTGACATCTTTCCGAGCAACAACCCGGCTACGGTGGCCAGGTGTACGTCCTCCTGGGGGTGAAATTGCTTGTTTGCGACGCACCACTGACAGTCAATTGTAACCCTCCCACTCTCATTATGACGATGGAAGGCACAAACTGCGTCGCGATTCAATAATTCAGTCTCCAGCTGACATCTTTCCGTGCAACTAACGGGGCTACGGTGGCCAGGTGTACGTCCTCCTGGGGGTGAAATTGCTTGTTTGCGACGCACCACTGACAGTCAATTGTAACCCTCCCACTCTCATTATGACGATGGAAGGCACAAACTGCGTCGCGATTCAATAATCCAGTCTCCTGCTGACATCTTTCCGAGCAACTAACGGGGCTACGGTGGCCAGGTGTACGTCCTCCTGGGGGTGAAATTGCTTGTTTGCGACGCCCCACTGACAGTCAATTGTAACCCTCCCACTCTCATTATGACGATGGAAGGCACAAACTGCGTCGCGATTCAATAATTCAGTCTCCAGCTGACATCTTTCCGAGCAACTAACCGGCTACGGTGGCCAGGTGTACGTCCTCCTGGGGGTGAAATTGCTTGTTTGCGACGCACCACAGACAGTCAATTGTAACCCTCCCACTCTCATTATGAGGATGGAAGGCACAAACTGCGTCGCGATTCAATAATTCAGTCTCCAGCTGACATCTTTCCGAGCAACTAACGGGGCTACGGTGGCCAGGTGTACGTCCTCCTGGGGGTGAAATTGCTTGTTTGCGACGCACCACTGACAGTCAATTGTAATCCTCCCACTCTCATTATGACGATGGAAGGCACAAACTGCGTCGCGATTCAATAATTCAGTCTCCAGCTGACATCTTTCCTAGCAACTAACGGGGCTACGGTGGCCAGGTGTACGTCCTCCTGGGGGTGAAATTGCTTGTTTGCGACGCACCACTGACAGTCAATTGTAACCCTCCCACTCTCATCATGACGATGGAAGGCACAAACTGCGTCGCGATTCAATAATTCAGTCTCCAGCTGACATCAATCCCAGCAACTACCCGGCTACGGTGGCCAGGTGTACGTCCTCCTGGGGGTGAAATTGCTTGTTTGCGACGCACCACTGACAGTCAATTGTAACGTTCCCACTCTCATTATGACGATGGAAGGCACAAACTGCGTCGCGATTCAATTATTCAGTCTCCAGCTGACATCTTTCCGAGCAACTACCCGGCTACGGTGGCCAGGTGTACGTCCTCCTGGGGGTGAAATTGCTTGTTTGCGACGCACCACTGACAGTCAATTGTAACCCTCCCACTCTCATTATGACGATGGAAGGCACAAACTGCGTCGCGATTCAATAATTCAGTTTCCAGCTGACATCTTTCCGAGCAACTAACCGGGTATGGTGGCCAGGTGTACGTCCTCCTGGGGGTGAAATTGCTTGTTTGCGACGCACCACTGACAGTCAATTGTAACCCTCCCACTCTCATTATGACAATGGGAGGCACAAACTGCGTCGCGATTCAATAATTCAGTCTCCAGCTGACATCTTTCCGAGCTACTAACGGGGCTACGGTGGCCAGGTGTACGTCCTCCTGGAGGTGAAATTGCTTGTTTGCGATGCACCACTGACAGTCAATTGTAACCCTCCCACTCTCATTATGACGATGGAAGGCACAAACTGCGTCGCGATTCAATAATTCAGTCTCCAGCTGACATCTCTCCGAGCAACAAACCGGCTACGGTGGTTAGGTGTACGTCCTCCTGGGGGTGAAATTGCTTGTTTGCGACGCACCACTGACAGTCAATTGTAACCCTCCCACTCTCATTATGACGATGGAAGGCACAAACTGCGTCGCGATTCAATAATTCAGTCTCCAGCTGACATCTTTCCGTGCAACTAACGGGGCTACGGTGGCCAGGTGTACGTCCTCCTGGGGGTGAAATTGCTTGTTAGCGACGCACCACTGACAGTCAATTGTAACCCTCCCACTCTCATTATGACGATGGAAGGCACAAACTGCGTCGCGATTCAATAATCCAGTCTCCAGCTGACATCTTTCCGAGCAACTAACGGGGCTACGGTGGCCAGGTGTACGTCCTCCTGGGGGTGAAATTGCTTGTTTGCGACGCACCACTGACAGTCAATTGTAACCCTCCCACTCTCATTATGACGATGGAAGGCACAAACTGCGTCGCGATTCAATAATTCAGTTTCCAGCTGACATCTTTCCGTGCAACTAACCGGGTATGGTGGCCAGGTGTACGTCCTCCTGGGGGTGAAATTGCTTGTTTGCGACGCACCACTGACAGTCAATTGTAACCCTCCCACTCTCATTATGACAATGGAAGGCACAAACTGCGTCGCGATTCAATAATTCAGTCTCCAGCTGACATCTTTCCGAGCTACTAACGGAGCTACGGTGGCCAGGTGTACGTCCTCCTGGAGGTGAAATTGCTTGTTTGCGACGCACCACTGACAGTCAATTGTAACCCTCCCACTCTCATTATGACGATGGAAGGCACAAACTGCGTCGCGATTCAATAATTCAGTCTCCAGCTGACATCTTTCCGAGCAACAACCCGGCTACGGTGGCCAGGTGTACGTCCTCCTGGGGGTGAAATTGCTTGTTTGCGACGCACCACTGACAGTCAATTGTAACCCTCCCACTCTCATTATGACGATGGAAGGCACAAACTGCGTCGCGATTCAATAATTCAGTCTCCAGCTGACATCTTTCCGTGCAACTAACGGGGCTACGGTGGCCAGGTGTACGTCCTCCTGGGGGTGAAATTGCTTGTTTGCGACGCACCACTGACAGTCAATTGTAACCCTCCCACTCTCATTATGACGATGGAAGGCACAAACTGCGTCGCGATTCAATAATCCAGTCTCCTGCTGACATCTTTCCGAGCAACTAACGGGGCTACGGTGGCCAGGTGTACGTCCTCCTGGGGGTGAAATTGCTTGTTTGCGACGCCCCACTGACAGTCAATTGTAACCCTCCCACTCTCATTATGACGATGGAAGGCACAAACTGCGTCGCGATTCAATAATTCAGTCTCCAGCTGACATCTTTCCGAGCAACTAACCGGCTACGGTGGCCAGGTGTACGTCCTCCTGGGGGTGAAATTGCTTGTTTGCGACGCACCACAGACAGTCAATTGTAACCCTCCCACTCTCATTATGAGGATGGAAGGCACAAACTGCGTCGCGATTCAATAATTCAGTCTCCAGCTGACATCTTTCCGAGCAACTAACGGGGCTACGGTGGCCAGGTGTACGTCCTCCTGGGGGTGAAATTGCTTGTTTGCGACGCACCACTGACAGTCAATTGTAATCCTCCCACTCTCATTATGACGATGGAAGGCACAAACTGCGTCGCGATTCAATAATTCAGTCTCCAGCTGACATCTTTCCTAGCAACTAACGGGGCTACGGTGGCCAGGTGTACGTCCTCCTGGGGGTGAAATTGCTTGTTTGCGACGCACCACTGACAGTCAATTGTAACCCTCCCACTCTCATCATGACGATGGAAGGCACAAACTGCGTCGCGATTCAATAATTCAGTCTCCAGCTGACATCAATCCCAGCAACTACCCGGCTACGGTGGCCAGGTGTACGTCCTCCTGGGGGTGAAATTGCTTGTTTGCGACGCACCACTGACAGTCAATTGTAACGTTCCCACTCTCATTATGACGATGGAAGGCACAAACTGCGTCGCGATTCAATTATTCAGTCTCCAGCTGACATCTTTCCGAGCAACTACCCGGCTACGGTGGCCAGGTGTACGTCCTCCTGGGGGTGAAATTGCTTGTTTGCGACGCACCACTGACAGTCAATTGTAACCCTCCCACTCTCATTATGACGATGGAAGGCACAAACTGCGTCGCGATTCAATAATTCAGTTTCCAGCTGACATCTTTCCGAGCAACTAACCGGGTATGGTGGCCAGGTGTACGTCCTCCTGGGGGTGAAATTGCTTGTTTGCGACGCACCACTGACAGTCAATTGTAACCCTCCCACTCTCATTATGACAATGGGAGGCACAAACTGCGTCGCGATTCAATAATTCAGTCTCCAGCTGACATCTTTCCGAGCTACTAACGGGGCTACGGTGGCCAGGTGTACGTCCTCCTGGAGGTGAAATTGCTTGTTTGCGATGCACCACTGACAGTCAATTGTAACCCTCCCACTCTCATTATGACGATGGAAGGCACAAACTGCGTCGCGATTCAATAATTCAGTCTCCAGCTGACATCTTTCCGAGCAACAAACCGGCTACGGTGGTTAGGTGTACGTCCTCCTGGGGGTGAAATTGCTTGTTTGCGACGCACCACTGACAGTCAATTGTAACCCTCCCACTCTCATTATGACGATGGAAGGCACAAACTGCGTCGCGATTCAATAATTCAGTCTCCAGCTGACATCTTTCCGTGCAACTAACGGGGCTACGGTGGCCAGGTGTACGTCCTCCTGGGGGTGAAATTGCTTGTTAGCGACGCACCACTGACAGTCAATTGTAACCCTCCCACTCTCATTATGACGATGGAAGGCACAAACTGCGTCGCGATTCAATAATCCAGTCTCCAGCTGACATCTTTCCGAGCAACTAACGGGGCTACGGTGGCCAGGTGTACGTCCTCCTGGGGGTGAAATTGCTTGTTTGCGACGCACCACTGACAGTCAATTGTAACCCTCCCACTCTCATTATGACGATGGAAGGCACAAACTGCGTCGCGATTCAATAATTCAGTCTCCAGCTGACATCTTTCCGAGCAGCTAACTGGCTACGGTGGCCAGGTGTACGTCTTCCTGGGGGTGAAATTGCTTGTTTGCGACGCACCACTGACAGTCAATTGTAACGTTCCCACTCTCATTATGACGATGGAAGGCACAAACTGGGTCGCGATTCAATAATTCAGTCTCCAGCTGACATCTTTCCGAGCAACTACCCGGCTACGGTGGCCAGGTGTACGTCCTCCTGGGGGTGAAATTGCTTGTTTGCGACGCACCACTGACAGTCAATTGTAACCCTCCCACTGTCATTATGACGATGGAAGGCACAAACTGCGTCGCGATTCAATAAATCTGTCTCCAGCTGACATCTTTCCGAGCAACTAACGGGGCTACGGTGGCCAGGTGTACGTCCTCCTGGGGGTGAAATTGCTTGTTTGCGACGCACCACTGACAGTCAATTGTAACCCTCCCACTCTCATTATGACGATGGAAGGCACAAACTGCGTCGCGATTCAATAATTCAGTCTCCAGCTGACATCTTTCCGAGCAACTAACCGGCTACGGTGGCCAGGTGTACGTCCTCCTGGGGGTGAAATTGCTTGTTTGCGACGCACCACAGACAGTCAATTGTAACCCTCCCACTCTCATTATGACGATGGAAGGCACAAACTGCGTCGCGATTCAATAATTCAGTCTCCAGCTGACATCTTTCCGAGCAACTACCCGGCTACGGTGGCCAGGTGTACATCCTCCTGGGGGTGAAATTGCTTGTTTGCGACGCACCACTGACAGTCAATTGTAACCCTCCCACTGTCATTATGACGATGGAAGGCACAAACTGCGTCGCGATTCAATAATTCAGTCTCCAGCTGACATCTTTCCGAGCTACTAACGGGGCTACGGTGGCCAGGTGTACGTCCTCCTGGAGGTGAAATTGCTTGTTTGCGACGCACCACTGACAGTCAATTGTAACCCTCCCACTCTCATTATGACGATGGAAGGCACAAACTGCGTCGCGATTCAATAATTCAGTCTCCAGCTGACATCTTTCCGATCAACAAACCGGCTACGGTGGTTAGGTGTACGTCCTCCTGGGGGTGAAATTGCTTGTTTGCGACGCACCACTGACAGTCAATTGTAACCCTCCCACTCTCATTATGACGATGGAAGGCACAAACTGCGTCGCGATTCAATAATTCAGTCTCCAGCTGACATCTTTCCGTGCAACTAACGGGGCTACGGTGGCCAGGTGTACGTCCTCCTGGGGGTGAAATTGCTTGTTTGCGACGCACCACTGACAGTCAATTGTAACCCTCCCACTCTCATTATGACAATGGAAGGCACAAACTGCGTCGCGATTCAATAATTCAGTTTCCAGCTGACATCTTTCCGAGCTACTAACCGGGTATGGTGGCCAGGTGTACGTCCTCCTGGGGGTCAAATTGCTTGTTTGCGACGCACCACTGACAGTCAATTGTAACCCTCCCACTCTCATTATGACGATGGAAGGCACAAACTGCGTCGCGATTCAATAATTCAGTTTCCAGCTGACATCTTTCCGAGCAACTAACCGGGTATGGTGGCCAGGTGTACGTCCTCCTGGGGGTGAAATTGCTTGTTTGCGACGCACCACTGACAGTCAATTGTAACCCTCCCACTCTCATTATGACGATGGAAGGCACAAACTGCGTCGCGATACAATAATTCAGTCTCCAGCTGACATCTTTCCGAGCAACTAACTGGCTACGGTGGCCAGGTGAACGTCTTCCTGGGGGTGAAATTGCTTGTTTGCGACGCACCACTGACAGTCAATTGTAACCCTCCCACTCTCATTATGACGATGGAAGGCACAAACTGCGTCGCGATTCAATAATTCAGTTTCCAGCTGACATCTTTCCGAGCAACTAACCGGGTATGGTGGCCAGGTGTACGTCCTCCTGGGGGTGAAATTGCTTGTTTGCGACGCACCACTGACAGTCAATTGTAACCCTCCCACTGTCATTATGACGATGGAAGGCACAAACTGCGTCGCGATTCAATAATTCAGTCTCCAGCTGACATCTTTCCGAGCAACTAACCGGGTATGGTGGCCACGTGTACGTCCTCCTGGGGGTGAAATTGCTTGTTTGCGACGCACCACTGACAGTCAATTGTAACCCTCCCACTCTCATTATGACGGTGGAAGGCACAAACTGCGTCGCGATTCAATAATTCAGTCTCCAGCTGACATCTTTCCGAGCTACTAACGGGGCTACGGTGGCCAAGTGTACGTCCTCCTGGAGGTGAAATTGCTTGTTTGCGACGCACCACTGACAGTCAATTGTAACCCTCCCACTCTCATTATGACAATGGAAGGCACAAACTGCGTCGCGATTCAATAATTCAGTCTCCAGCTGACATCTTTCCGAGCTACTAACGGGGCTACGGTGGCCAGGTGTACGTCCTCCTGGAGGTGAAATTGCTTGTTTGCGACGCACCACTGACAGTCAATTGTAACCCTCCCACTCTCATTATGACGATGGAAGGCACAAACTGCGTCGCGATTCAATAATTCAGTCTCCAGCTGACATCTTTCCGAGCAACTAACGGGGCTACGGTGGCCAGGTGTACGTCCTCCTGGGGTTGAAATTGCTTGTTTGCGACGCACCACTGACAGTCAATTGTAACCCTCCCACTCTCATTATGACGGTGGAAGGCACAAACTGCGTCGCGATTCAATAATTCAGTCTCCAGCTGACATCTTTCCGTGCAAATAACGGGGTTACGGTGGCCAGGTGTACGTCCTCCTGGAAGTGAAATTGCTTGTTTGCGACGCACCACTGACAGTCAATTGTAACCCTCCCACTCTCATTATGACGATGGAAGGCACAAACTGCGTCGCAATTCAATAATCCAGTCTCCAGCTGACATCTTTCCGAGCAACTAACGGGGCTACGGTGGCCAGGTGTACGTCCTCCTGGGGGTGAAATTGCTTGTTTGCGACGCACCACTGACAGTCAATTGTAACCCTCCCACTCTCATTATGACAATGGAAGGCACAAACTGCGTCGCGATTCAATAATTCAGTTTCCAGCTGACATCTTTCCGAGCAACTAACCGGGTATGGTGGCCAGGTGTACGTCCTCCTGGGGGTCAAATTGCTTGTTTGCGACGCACCACTGACAGTCAATTGTAACCCTCCCACTCTCATTATGACGATGGAAGGCACAAACTGCGTCGCGATTCAATAATTCAGTCTCCAGCTGACATCTTTCCGAGCAACTACCCGGCTACGGTGGCCAGGTGTACGTCCTCCTGGGGGTGAAATTACTTGTTTGCGACGCACCACTGACAGTCAATTGTAACCCTCCCACTCTCATTATGACGATGGAAGGCACAAACTGCGTCGCGATACAATAATTCAGTCTCCAGCTGACATCTTTCCGAGCAACTAACTGGCTACGGTGGCCAGGTGAACGTCTTCCTGGGGGTGAAATTGCTTGTTTGCGACGCACCACTGACAGTCAATTGTAACCCTCCCACTCTCATTATGACGATGGAAGGCACAAACTGCGTCGCGATTCAATAATTCAGTTTCCAGCTGACATCTTTCCGAGCAACTAACCGGGTATGGTGGCCAGGTGTACGTCCTCCTGGGGGTGAAATTGCTTGTTTGCGACGCACCACTGACAGTCAATTGTAACCCTCCCACTGTCATTATGACGATGGAAGGCACAAACTGCGTCGCGATTCAATAATTCAGTCTGCAGCTGACATCTTTCCGAGCAACTAACCGGGTATGGTGGCCAGGTGTACGTCCTCCTGGGGGTGAAATTGCTTGTTTGCGACGCACCACTGACAGTCAATTGTAACCCTCCCACTCTCATTATGACAATGGATGGCACAAACTGCGTCGCGATTCAATAATTCAGTCTCCAGCTGACATCTTTCCGAGCTACTAACGGGGCTACGGTGGCCAAGTGTACGTCCTCCTGGAGGTGAAATTGCTTGTTTGCGACGCACCACTGACCGTCAATTGTAACCCTCCCACTCTCATTATGACAATGGAAGGCACAAACTGCGTCGCGATTCAATAATTCAGTCTCCAGCTGACATCTTTCCGAGCTACTAACGGGGCTACGGTGGCCAGGTGTACGTCCTCCTGGAGGTGAAATTGCTTGTTTGCGACGCACCACTGACAGTCAATTGTAACCCTCCCACTCTCATTATGACGATGGAAGGCACAAACTGCGTCGCGATTCAATAATTCAGTCTCCAGCTGACATCTTTCCGAGCAACTAACGGGGCTACGGTGGCCAGGTGTACGTCCTCCTGGGGTTGAAATTGCTTGTTTGCGACGCACCACTGACAGTCAATTGTAACCCTCCCACTCTCATTATGACGGTGGAAGGCACAAACTGCGTCGCGATTCAATAATTCAGTTTCCAGCTGACATCTTTCCGTGCAACTAACGGGGTTACGGTGGCCAGGTGTACGTCCTCCTGGAAGTGAAATTGCTTGTTTGCGACGCACCACTGACAGTCAATTGTAACCCTCCCACTCTCATTATGACGATGGAAGGCACAAACTGCGTCGCAATTCAATAATCCAGTCTCCAGCTGACATCTTTCCGAGCAACTAACGGGGCTACGGTGGCCAGGTGTACGTCCTCCTGGGGGTGAAATTGCTTGTTTGCGACGCACCACTGACAGTCAATTGTAACCCTCCCACTCTCATTATGACGATGGAAGGCACAAACTGCGTCGCGATTCAATAATTCAGTCTCCAGCTGACATCTTTCCGAGCAACTAACCGGCTACGGTGGCCAGGTGTACGTCTTCCTGGGGGTGAAATTGCTTGTTTGCGACGCACCACTGACTGTCAATTGTAACCCTCCCACTCTCATTATGACGATGGAAGGCACAAACTGCGTCGCGATTCAATAATTCAGTCTCCAGCTGACATCTTTCCGAGCAACTAACGGGGCTACGGTGGCCAGGTGTACATCCTCGTGGGGGTGAAATTGCTTGTTTGCGACGCACCACTGACAGTCAATTGTAACCCTCCCACTCTTATCATGACGATGGAAGGCACAAACTGCGTCGCGATTCCATAATTCAGTCTCCAGCTGACATCTTTCCGAGCAACTAACCGGCTACGGTGGCCAGGTGTACGTCCTCCTGGGGGTGAAATTGCTTGTTTGCGACGCACCACTGACAGTCAATTGTAACCCTCCCACTCTCATTATGACGATGGAAGGCACAAACTGCGTCACGATTCAATAATTCAGTCTCCAGCTGACATCTTTCCAAGCAACTACCCGGCTATGGTGGCCAGGTGTACGTCCTCCTGGGGGTGAAATTGCTTGTTTGCGACGCACCACTGACAGTCAATTGTAACCCTCCCACTCTCATTATGACGATGGAAGGCACAAACTGCGTCGCGATTCAATAATTCAGTCTCCAGCTGACATCTTTCCGAGCAACTAACCGGCTACGGTGGCCAGGTGTACGTCCTCCTGGGGGTGAAATTGCTTGTTTGCGACGCACCACTGACAGTCAATTGTAACCCTCCCACTCTCATTATGACGATGGAAGGAACAAACTGCGTCGCGATTCAATAATTCAGTCTCCAGCTGACATCTTTCCGAGCAACTAACCGGCTACGGTGGCCAGGTGTACGTCCTCCTGGGGGTGAAATTGCTTGTTTGCGACGCACCACTGACAGATATTGTAACCCTCCCACTCTCATTATGACGATGGAAGGCACAAACTGCGTCGCGATTCAATAATTCAGCCTCCAGCTGACATCTTTCCGATCAACTAACGGGGCTACGGTGGCCAGGTGTACGTCCTCCTGGGGGTGAAATTGCTTGTTTGCGACGCACCACTGACAGTCAATTGTAACCCTCCCACTCTCATTATGACGATGGAAGGCACAAACTGCGTCGCGATTCTATAATTCAGTTTCCAGCTGACATCATTCCGAGCAACTAACGGGGCTACGGTGGCCAGGTGTACGTCCTCCTGGGGGTGAAATTGCTTGTTTGCGACGCACCACTGACAGTCAATTGTAACCCTCCCACTCTCATTATGACGATGGAAGGCACAAACTGCGTCGCGATTCAATAATTCAGTCTCCAGCTGACATCTTTCCGCGCAACTAACGGGGCTACGGTGGCCAGGTGTACGTCCTCCTGGGGGTGAAACTGCTTGTTTGCGACGCACCACTGACAGTCAATTGTAACCCTCCCACTCTCATTATGACGATGGAAGGCACAAACTGCGTCGCGATTCAATAATTCAGTCTGCAGCTGATATCTTTCCGAGTAACTAACGGGGCTACGGTGGCCAGGTGTACGTCCTCCTGGAAGTGAAATTGCTTGTTTGCGACGCACCACTGACAGTCAATTGTAACCCTCCCACTCTCATTATGACGATGGAAGGCACAAACTGCGTCGCGATTCAATAATTCAGTCTCCAGCTGACATCTTTCCGCGCAACTAACGGGGCTACGGTGGCCAGGTGTACGTCCTCCTGGGGGTGGAACTGCTTGTTTGCGACGCACCACTGACAGTCAATTGTAACCCTCCCACTCTCATTATGACGATGGAAGGCACAAACTGCGTCGCGATTCAATAATTCAGTCTCCAGCTGACATCTTTCCTAGCAACAAACGGGGCCACGGTGGCCAGGTGTACGTCCTCCTGTGGGTGAAATTGCTTGTTTGCGACGCACCACTGACAGTCAATTGTAACCCTCCCACTCTCATCATGACGATGGAAGGCACAAAGTGCGTCGCGATTCAATAATTCAGTCTCCAGCTGACATCAATCCCAGCAACTACCCGGCTACGGTGGCCAGGTGTACGTCCTCCTGGGGGTGAAATTGCTTGTTTGCGACGCACCACTGACAGTCAATTGTAACCCTCCCACTCTCATTATGACGATGGAAGGCACAAACTGCGTCGCGATTCAATAATTCAGTCTCCAGCTGACATCTTTCCGAGCAACTACCCGGCTACGGTGGCCAGGTGTACGTCCTCCTGGGGGTGAAATTGCTTGTTTGCGACGCACCACTGACAGTCAATTGTAACCCCCCACTCTCATTATGACGATGGAAGGCACAAACTGCGTCGCGATTCAATAATTCAGTCTCCAGCTGACATCTTTCCAAGCAAATAACGGGGCTACGGTGGCCAGGTGTACGTCCTCCTGGGGGTGAAATTGCTTGTTTGCGACGCACCACTGACAGTCAATTGTAACCCTCCCACTCTCATTATGACGATGGAAGGCACAAACTGCGTCGCGATTCAATAATTCAGTCTCCAGCTGACATCTTTCCGAGCAACTAACGGGGCTACGGTGGCCAGGTGTACGTCCTCCTGGGGGTGAAATTGCTTGTTTGCGACGCACCACTGACAGTCAATTGTAACCCTCCCACTCTCATCATGACGATGGAAGGCACAAACTGCGTCGCGATTCAATAATTCAGGCTCCAGCTGACATCTTTCCCAGCAACTACCCGGCTACGGTGGCCAGGAGTACGTCCTCCTGGGGGTGAAATTGCTTGTTTGCGACGCACCACTGACAGTCAATTGTAACCCTCCCACTCTCATTATGACGATGGAAGGCACAAACTGCGTCGCGATTCAATAATTCAGTCTCCAGCTGACATCTTTCCGAGCAACTACCCGGCTACGGTGGCCAGGTGTACGTCCTCCTGGGGGTGAAATTGCTTGTTTGCGACGCACCACTGACAGTCAATTGTAACCCTCCCACTCTCATTATGACGATGGAAGGCACAAACTGCGTCGCGATTCAATAATTCAGTTTCCAGCTGACATCTTTCCGAGCAACTAACCGGGTATGGTGGCCAGGTGTACGTCCTCCTGGGGGTGAAATTGCTTGTTTGCGACGCACCACTGACAGTCAATTGTAACCCTCCCACTCTCATTATGACGGTGGAAGGCACAAACTGCGTCGCGATTCAATAATTCAGTTTCCAGCTGACATCTTTCCGTGCAACTAACGGGGTTACGGTGGCCAGGTGTACGTCCTCCTGGAAGTGAAATTGCTTGTTTGCGACGCACCACTGACAGTCAATTGTAACCCTCCCACTCTCATTATGACGATGGAAGGCACAAACTGCGTCGCGATTCAATAATCCAGTCTCCAGCTGACATCTTTCCGAGCAACTAACGGGGCTACGGTGGCCAGGTGTACATCCTCCTGGGGGTGAAATTGCTTGTTTGCGACGCACCACTGACAGTCAATTGTAACCCTCCCACTCTCATTATGACGATGGAAGGCACAAACTGCGTCGCGATTCAATAATTCAGTCTCCAGCTGACATCTTTCCGAGCAACTACCCGGCTACGGTGGCCAGGTGTACGTCCTCCTGGGGGTGAAATTGCTTGTTTGCGACGCACCACTGACAGTCAATTGTAACCCTCCCACTCTCATTATGACGATGGAAGGCACAAACTGCGTCGCGCTTCAATAATTCAGTTTCCAGCTGACATCTTTCCGAGCAACTAACCGGGTATGGTGGCCAGGTGTACGTCCTCCTGGGGGTGAAATTGCTTGTTTGCGACGCACCACTGACAGTCAATTGTAACCCTCCCACTCTCATTATGACAATGGAAGGCACAAACTGCGTCGCGATTCAATAATTCAGTCTCCAGCTGACATCTTTCCGAGCTACTAACGGGGCTACGGTGGCCAGGTGTACGTCCTCCTGGAGGTGAAATTGCTTGTTTGCGACGCACCACTGACAGTCAATTGTAACCCTCCCACTCTCATTATGACGATGGAAGGCACAAACTGCGTCGCGATTCAATAATTCAGTCTCCAGCTGACATCTTTCCGAGCAACTAACGGGGCTACGGTGGCCAGGTGTACGTCCTCCTGGGGGTGAAATTGCTTGTTTGCGACGCACCACTGACAGTCAATTGTAACCCTCCCACTCTCATTATGACGATGGAAGGCACAAACTGCGTCGCGATTCAATAATTCAGTTTCCAGCTGACATCTTTCCGTGCAACTAACGGGGTTACGGTGGCCAGGTGTACGTCCTCCTGGAAGTGAAATTGCTTGTTTGCGACGCACCACTGACAGTCAATTGTAACCCTCCCACTCTCATTATGACGATGGAAGGCACAAACTGCGTCGCGATTCAATAATCCAGTCTCCAGCTGACATCTTTCCGAGCAACTAACGGGGCTACGGTGGCCAGGTGTACGTCCTCCTGGGGGTGAAATTGCTTGTTTGCGACGCACCACTGACAGTCAATTGTAACCCTCCCACTCTCATTATGACGATGGAAGGCACAAACTGCGTCGCGATTCAATAATTCAGTCTCCAGCTGACATCTTTCCGAGCAACTACCCGGCTACGGTGGCCAGGTGTACGTCCTCCTGGGGGTGAAATTGCTTGTTTGCGACGCACCACTGACAGTCAATTGTAACCCTCCCACTCTCATTATGACGATGGAAGGCACAAACTGCGTCGCGATTCAATAATTCAGTTTCCAGCTGACATCTTTCCGTGCAACTAACGGGGTTACGGTGGCCAGGTGTACTTCCTCCCGGAAGTGAAATTGCTTGTTTGCGACGCACCACTGACAGTCAATTGTAACCCTCCCACTCTCATTATGACGATGGAAGGCACAAACTGCGTCGCGATTCAATAATCCAGTCTCCAGCTGACATCTTTCCTAGCAACAAACGGGGCCACGGTGGCCAGGTGTACGTCCTCCTGGGGGTGAAATTGCTTGTTTGCGACGCACCACTGACAGTCAATTGTAACCCTCCCACTCTCATCATGACGATGGAAGGCACAAAGTGCGTCGCGATTCAATAATTCAGTCTCCAGCTGACATCAATCCCAGCAACTACCCGGCTACGGTGGCCAGGTGTACGTCCTCCTGGGGGTGAAATTGCTTGTTTGCGACGCACCACTGACAGTCAATTGTAACCCTCCCACTCTCATTATGACGATGGAAGGCACAAACTGCGTCGCGATTCAATAATTCAGTCTCCAGCTGACATCTTTCCGAGCAACTACCCGGCTACGGTGGCCAGGTGTACGTCCTCCTGGGGGTGAAATTGCTTGTTTGCGACGCACCACTGACAGTCAATTGTAACCCCCCACTCTCATTATGACGATGGAAGGCACAAACTGCGTCGCGATTCAATAATTCAGTCTCCAGCTGACATCTTTCCAAGCAAATAACGGGGCTACGGTGGCCAGGTGTACGTCCTCCTGGGGGTGAAATTGCTTGTTTGCGACGCACCACTGACAGTCAATTGTAACCCTCCCACTCTCATTATGACGATGGAAGGCACAAACTGCGTCGCGATTCAATAATTCAGTCTCCAGCTGACATCTTTCCGAGCAACTAACGGGGCTACGGTGGCCAGGTGTACGTCCTCCTGGGGGTGAAATTGCTTGTTTGCGACGCACCACTGACAGTCAATTGTAACCCTCCCACTCTCATCATGACGATGGAAGGCACAAACTGCGTCGCGATTCAATAATTCAGGCTCCAGCTGACATCTTTCCCAGCAACTACCCGGCTACGGTGGCCAGGAGTACGTCCTCCTGGGGGTGAAATTGCTTGTTTGCGACGCACCACTGACAGTCAATTGTAACCCTCCCACTCTCATTATGACGATGGAAGGCACAAACTGCGTCGCGATTCAATAATTCAGTCTCCAGCTGACATCTTTCCGAGCAACTACCCGGCTACGGTGGCCAGGTGTACGTCCTCCTGGGGGTGAAATTGCTTGTTTGCGACGCACCACTGACAGTCAATTGTAACCCTCCCACTCTCATTATGACGATGGAAGGCACAAACTGCGTCGCGATTCAATAATTCAGTTTCCAGCTGACATCTTTCCGAGCAACTAACCGGGTATGGTGGCCAGGTGTACGTCCTCCTGGGGGTGAAATTGCTTGTTTGCGACGCACCACTGACAGTCAATTGTAACCCTCCCACTCTCATTATGACGGTGGAAGGCACAAACTGCGTCGCGATTCAATAATTCAGTTTCCAGCTGACATCTTTCCGTGCAACTAACGGGGTTACGGTGGCCAGGTGTACGTCCTCCTGGAAGTGAAATTGCTTGTTTGCGACGCACCACTGACAGTCAATTGTAACCCTCCCACTCTCATTATGACGATGGAAGGCACAAACTGCGTCGCGATTCAATAATCCAGTCTCCAGCTGACATCTTTCCGAGCAACTAACGGGGCTACGGTGGCCAGGTGTACATCCTCCTGGGGGTGAAATTGCTTGTTTGCGACGCACCACTGACAGTCAATTGTAACCCTCCCACTCTCATTATGACGATGGAAGGCACAAACTGCGTCGCGATTCAATAATTCAGTCTCCAGCTGACATCTTTCCGAGCAACTACCCGGCTACGGTGGCCAGGTGTACGTCCTCCTGGGGGTGAAATTGCTTGTTTGCGACGCACCACTGACAGTCAATTGTAACCCTCCCACTCTCATTATGACGATGGAAGGCACAAACTGCGTCGCGCTTCAATAATTCAGTTTCCAGCCGACATCTTTCCGAGCAACTAACCGGGTATGGTGGCCAGGTGTACGTCCTCCTGGGGGTGAAATTGCTTGTTTGCGACGCACCACTGACAGTCAATTGTAACCCTCCCACTCTCATTATGACAATGGAAGGCACAAACTGCGTCGCGATTCAATAATTCAGTCTCCAGCTGACATCTTTCCGAGCTACTAACGGGGCTACGGTGGCCAGGTGTACGTCCTCCTGGAGGTGAAATTGCTTGTTTGCGACGCACCACTGACAGTCAATTGTAACCCTCCCACTCTCATTATGACGATGGAAGGCACAAACTGCGTCGCGATTCAATAATTCAGTCTCCAGCTGACATCTTTCCGAGCAACTAACGGGGCTACGGTGGCCAGGTGTACGTCCTCCTGGGGGTGAAATTGCTTGTTTGCGACGCACCACTGACAGTCAATTGTAACCCTCCCACTCTCATTATGACGATGGAAGGCACAAACTGCGTCGCGATTCAATAATTCAGTTTCCAGCTGACATCTTTCCGTGCAACTAACGGGGTTACGGTGGCCAGGTGTACGTCCTCCTGGAAGTGAAATTGCTTGTTTGCGACGCACCACTGACAGTCAATTGTAACCCTCCCACTCTCATTATGACGATGGAAGGCACAAACTGCGTCGCGATTCAATAATCCAGTCTCCAGCTGACATCTTTCCGAGCAACTAACGGGGCTACGGTGGCCAGGTGTACGTCCTCCTGGGGGTGAAATTGCTTGTTTGCGACGCACCACTGACAGTCAATTGTAACCCTCCCACTCTCATTATGACGATGGAAGGCACAAACTGCGTCGCGATTCAATAATTCAGTCTCCAGCTGACATCTTTCCGAGCAACTACCCGGCTACGGTGGCCAGGTGTACGTCCTCCTGGGGGTGAAATTGCTTGTTTGCGACGCACCACTGACAGTCAATTGTAACCCTCCCACTCTCATTATGACGATGGAAGGCACAAACTGCGTCGCGATTCAATAATTCAGTTTCCAGCTGACATCTTTCCGTGCAACTAACGGGGTTACGGTGGCCAGGTGTACTTCCTCCCGGAAGTGAAATTGCTTGTTTGCGACGCACCACTGACAGTCAATTGTAACCCTCCCACTCTCATTATGACGATGGAAGGCACAAACTGCGTCGCGATTCAATAATCCAGTCTCCAGCTGACATCTTTCCGAGCAACTAACGGGGCTACGGTGGCCAGGTGTACGTCCTCCTGGGGGTGAAATTGCTTGTTTGCGACGCCCCACTGACAGTCAATTGTAACCCTCCCACTCTCATTATGACGATGGAAGGCACAAACTGCGTCGCGATTCAATAATTCAGTCTCCAGCTGACATCTTTCCGAGCAACTAACGGGGCTACGGTGGCCAGGTGTACGTCCTCCTGGGGGTGAAATTGCTTGTTTGCGACGCACCACTGACAGTCAATTGTAACCCTCCCACTCTCATTATGACGATGGAAGGCACAAACTGCGTCGCGATACAATAATTCAGTCTCCAGCTGACATCTTTCCGAGCAACTAACTGGCTACGGTGGCCAGGTGTACGTCTTCCTGGGGGTGAAATTGCTTGTTTGCGACGCACCACTGGCAGTCAATTGTAACGTTCCCACTCTGATTATGACGATGGAAGGCACAAACTGCGTCGCGATTCAATAATTCAGTCTCCAGCTGACATCTTTCCGAGCAACTACCCGGCTACGGTGGCCAGGTGTACGTCCTCCTGGGGGTGAAATTGCTTGTTTGCGACGCACCACTGACAGTCAATTGTAACCCTCCCACTGTCATTATGACGATGGAAGGCACAAACTGCGTCGCGATTCAATAATTCAGTCTCCAGCTGACATCTTTCCGAGCAACTAACCGGGTATGGTGGCCAGGTGTACGTCCTCCTGGGGGTGAAATTGCTTGTTTGCGACGCACCACTGACAGTCAATTGTAACCCTCCCACTCTCATTATGACAATGGATGGCACAAACTGCGTCGCAATTCAATAATTCAGTCTCCAGCTGACATCTTTCCGAGCTACTAACGGGGCTACGGTGGCCAGGTGTACGTCCTCCTGGAGGTGAAATTGCTTGTTTGCGACGCACCACTGACAGTCAATTGTAACCCTCGCACTCTCATTATGACAATGGAAGGCACAAACTGCGTCGCGATTCAATAATTCAGTCTCCAGCTGACATCTTTCCGAGCTACTAACGGGGCTACGGTGGCCAGGTGTACGTCCTCCTGGAGGTGAAATTGCTTGTTTGCGACGCACCACTGACAGTCAATTGTAACCCTCCCACTCTCATTATGACGATGGAAGGCACAAACTGCGTCGCGATTCAATAATTCAGTCTCCAGCTGACATCTTTCCGAGCAATTAACGGGGCTACGGTGGCCAGGTGTACGTCCTCCTGGGGGTGAAATTGCTTGTTTGCGACGCACCACTGACAGTCAATTGTAACCCTCCCACTCTCATTATGACGGTGGAAGGCACAAACTGCGTCGCGATTCAATAATTCAGTTTCCAGCTGACATCTTTCCGTGCAACTAACGGGGTTACGGTGGCCAGGTGTACGTCCTCCTGGAAGTGAAATTGCTTGTTTGCGACGCACCACTGACAGTCAATTGTAACCCTCCCACTCTCATTATGACGATGGAAGCTACAAACTGCGTCGCGATTCAATAATCCAGTCTCCAGCTGACATCTTTCCGAGCAACTAACGGGGCTACGGTGGCCAGGTGTACGTCCTCTTGGGGGTGAAATTGCTTGTTTGCGACGCACCACTGACAGTCAATTGTAACCCTCCCACTCTCATTATGACGATGGAATTCACAAACTGCGTCGCGATTCAATAATTCAGTCTCCAGCTGACATCTTTCCTAGCAACAAACAGGGCTACGGTGGCCAGGTGTACGTCCTCCTGGGGGTGAAATTGCTTGTTTGCGACGCACCACTGACAGTCAATTGTAACCCTCCCACTCTCATCATGACGATGGAAGGCACAAACTGCGTCGCGATTCAATAATTCAGTCTCCAGCTGACATCAATCCCAGCAACTACCCGGCTACGGTGGCCAGGTGTACGTCCTCCTGGGGGTGAAATTGCTTGTTTGCGACGCACCACTGACAGTCAATTGTAACCCTCCCACTCTCATTATGACGATGGAAGGCACAAACTGCGTCGCGATTCAATAATTCAGTCTCCAGCTGACATCTTTCCGAGCAACTACCCGGCTACGGTGGCCAGGTGTACGTCCTCCTGGGGGTGAAATTGCTTGTTTGCGACGCACCACTGACAGTCAATTGTAACCCTCCCACTCTCATTATGACAATGGATGGCACAAACTGCGTCGCAATTCAATAATTCAGTCTCCAGCTGACATCTTTCCGAGCTACTAACGGGGCTACGGTGGCCAGGTGTACGTCCTCCTGGAGGTGAAATTGCTTGTTTGCGACGCACCACTGACAGTCAATTGTAACCCTCCCACTGTCATTATGACGATGGAAGGCACAAACTGCGTCGCGATTCAATAATTCAGTCTCCAGCTGACATCTTTCCGAGCAACTAACCGGGTATGGTGGCCAGGTGTACGTCCTCCTGGGGGTGAAATTGCTTGTTTGCGACGCACCACTGACAGTCAATTGTAACCCTCCCACTCTCATTATGACAATGGATGGCACAAACTGCGTCGCAATTCAATAATTCAGTCTCCAGCTGACATCTTTCCGAGCTACTAACGGGGCTACGGTGGCCAGGTGTACGTCCTCCTGGAGGTGAAATTGCTTGTTTGCGACGCACCACTGACAGTCAATTGTAACCCTCGCACTCTCATTATGACAATGGAAGGCACAAACTGCGTCGCGATTCAATAATTCAGTCTCCAGCTGACATCTTTCCGAGCTACTAACGGGGCTACGGTGGCCAGGTGTACGTCCTCCTGGAGGTGAAATTGCTTGTTTGCGACGCACCACTGACAGTCAATTGTAACCCTCCGACTCTCATTATGACGATGGAAGGCACAAACTGCGTCGCGATTCAATAATTCAGTCTCCAGCTGACATCTTTCCGAGCAATTAACGGGGCTACGGTGGCCAGGTGTACGTCCTCCTGGGGGTGAAATTGCTTGTTTGCGACGCACCACTGACAGTCAATTGTAACCCTCCCACTCTCATTATGACGGTGGAAGGCACAAACTGCGTCGCGATTCAATAATTCAGTTTCCAGCTGACATCTTTCCGTGCAACTAACGGGGTTACGGTGGCCAGGTGTACGTCCTCCTGGAAGTGAAATTGCTTGTTTGCGACGCACCACTGACAGTCAATTGTAACCCTCCCACTCTCATTATGACGATGGAAGGCACAAACTGCGTCGCGATTCAATAATCCAGTCTCCAGCTGACATCTTTCCGAGCAACTAACGGGGCTACGGTGGCCAGGTGTACGTCCTCTTGGGGGTGAAATTGCTTGTTTGCGACGCACCACTGACAGTCAATTGTAACCCTCCCACTCTCATTATGACGATAGAATTCACAAACTGCGTCGCGATTCAATAATTCAGTCTCCAGCTGACATCTTTCCTAGCAACAAACAGGGCTACGGTGGCCAGGTGTACGTCCTCCTGGGGGTGAAATTGCTTGTTTGCGACGCACCACTGACAGTCAATTGTAACCCTCCCACTCTCATCATGACGATGGAAGGCACAAACTGCGTCGCGATTCAATAATTCAGTCTCCAGCTGACATCAATCCCAGCAACTACCCGGCTACGGTGGCCAGGTGTACGTCCTCCTGGGGGTGAAATTGCTTGTTTGCGACGCACCACTGACAGTCAATTGTAACCCTCCCACTCTCATTATGACGATGGAAGGCACAAACTGCGTCGCGATTCAATAATTCAGTCTCCAGCTGACATCTTTCCGAGCAACTACCCGGCTACGGTGGCCAGGTGTACGTCCTCCTGGGGGTGAAATTGCTTGTTTGCGACGCACCACTGACAGTCAATTGTAACCCTCCCACTCTCATTATGACAATGGATGGCACAAACTGCGTCGCAATTCAATAATTCAGTCTCCAGCTGACATCTTTCCGAGCTACTAACGGGGCTACGGTGGCCAGGTGTACGTCCTCCTGGAGGTGAAATTGCTTGTTTGCGACGCACCACTGACAGTCAATTGTAACCCTCCCACTCTCATTATGACGATGGAAGGCACAAACTGCGTCGCGATTCAATAATTCAGTCTCCAGCTGACATCTTTCCGAGCAATTAACGGGGCTACGGTGGCCAGGTGTACGTCCTCCTGGGGGTGAAATTGCTTGTTTGCGACGCACCACTGACAGTCAATTGTAACCCTCCCACTCTCATTATGACGGTGGAAGGCACAAACTGCGTCGCGATTCAATAATTCAGTTTCCAGCTGACATCTTTCCGTGCAACTAACGGGGTTACGGTGGCCAGGTGTACGTCCTCCTGGAAGTGAAATTGCTTGTTTGCGACGCACCACTGACAGTCAATTGTAACCCTCCCACTCTCATTATGACGATGGAAGGCACAAACTGCGTCGCGATTCAATAATCCAGTCTCCAGCTGACATCTTTCCGAGCAACTAACGGGGCTACGGTGGCCAGGTGTACGTCCTCTTGGGGGTGAAATTGCTTGTTTGCGACGCACCACTGACAGTCAATTGTAACCCTCCCACTCTCATTATGACGATGGAAGGCACAAACTGCGTCGCGATTCAATAATTCAGTCTCCAGCTGACATCTTTCCGAGCAACTAACCGGCTACGGTGGCCAGGTGTACGTCTTCCTGGGGGTGAAATTGCTTGTTTGCGACGCACCACTGACTGTCAATTGTAACCCTCCCACTCTCATTATGACGATGGAATTCACAAACTGCGTCGCGATTCAATAATTCAGTCTCCAGCTGACATCTTTCCTAGCAACAAACAGGGCTACGGTGGCCAGGTGTACGTCCTCCTGGGGGTGAAATTGATTGTTTGCGACGCACCACTGACAGTCAATTGTAACCCTCCCACTCTCATCATGACGATGGAAGGCACAAACTGCGTCGCGATTCAATAATTCAGTCTCCAGCTGACATCAATCCCAGCAACTACCCGGCTACGGTGGCCAGGTGTACGTCCTCCTGGGGTTGAAATTGCTTGTTTGCGACGCACCACTGACAGTCAATTGTAACCCTCCCACTCTCATTATGACGATGGAAGGCACAAACTGCGTCGCGATTCAATAATTCAGTCTCCAGCTGACATCTTTCCGAGCAACTACCCGGCTACGGTGGCCAGGTGTACGTCCTCCTGGGGGTGATATTGCTTGTTTGCGACGCACCACTGACAGTCAATTGTAACCCTCCCACTCTCATTATGACGATGGAAGGCACAAACTGCGTCGCGATACAATAATTCAGTCTCCAGCTGACATCTTTCCGAGCAACTAACTGGCTACGGTGGCCAGGTGTACGTCTTCCTGGGGGTGAAATTGCTTGTTTGCGACGCACCACTGGCAGTCAATTGTAACGTTCCCACTCTGATTATGACGATGGAAGGCACAAACTGCGTCGCGATTCAATAATTCAGTCTCCAGCTGACATCTTTCCGAGCAACTAACCGGCTACGGTGGCCAGGTGTACGTCCTCCTGGGGGTGAAATTGCTTGTTTGCGACGCACCACTGACAGATATTGTAACCCTCCCACTCTCATTATGACGATGGAAGGCACAAACTGCGTCGCGATTCAATAATTCAGTCTCCAGCTGACATCTTTCCGAGCAACTAACGGGGCTACGGTGGCCAGGTGTACGTCCTCCTGGGGGTGAAATTGCTTGTTTGCGACGCACCACTGACAGTCAATTGTAACCCTCCCACTCTCATTATGACGATGGAAGGCACAAACTGCGTCGCGATTCAATAATTCAGTCTCCAGCTGACATCTTTCCGCGCAACTAACGGGGCTACGGTGGCCAGGTGTACGTCCTCCTGGGGGTGAAACTGCTTGTTTGCGACGCACCACTGACAGTCAATTGTAACCCTCCCACTCTCATTATGACGATGGAAGGCACAAACTGCATCGCGATTCAATAATTCAGTCTGCAGCTGATATCTTTCCGAGTAACTAACGGGGCTACGGTGGCCAGGTGTACGTCCTCCTGGGGGTGAAATTGCTTGTTTGCGACGCACCACTGACAGTCAATTGTAACCCTCCCACTCTCATTATGACGATGGAAGGCACAAACTGCGTCGCGATTCAATAATTCAGTCTCCAGCTGACATCTTTCCGCGCAACTAACGGGGCTACGGTGGCCAGGTGTACGTCCTCCTGGGGGTGAAATTGCTTGTTTGCGACGCACCACTGACAGTCAATTGTAACCCTCCCACTCTCATCATGACGATGGAAGGCACAAACTGCGTCGCGATTCAATAATTCAGTCTCCAGCTGACATCAATCCCAGCAACTACACGGCTACGGTGGCCAGGTGTACGTCCTCCTGGGGGTGAAATTGCTTGTTTGCGACGCACCACTGACAGTCAATTGTAACCCTCCCACTCTCATTATGACGATGGAAGGCACAAACTGCGTCGCGAATCAATAATTCAGTCTCCAGCTGACATCTTTCCGAGCAACTACCCGGCTACGGTGGCCAGGTGTACGTCCTCCTGGGGGTGAAATTGCTTGTTTGCGACGCACCACTGACAGTCAATTGTAACCCTCCCACTCTCATTATGACGATGGAAGGCACAAACTGCGTCGCGATTCAATAATTCAGTTTCCAGCTGACATCTTTCCGAGCAACTAACCGGGTATGGTGGCCAGGTGTACGTCCTCCTGGGGGTGAAATTGCTTGTTTGCGACGCACCACTGACAGTCAATTGTAACCCTCCCACTCTCATTATGACAATGGTAGGCACAAACTGCGTCGCGATTCAATAATTCAGTCTCCAGCTGACATCTTTCCGAGCTACTAACGGGGCTACGGTGGCCAGGTGTACGTCCTCCTGGAGGTGAAATTGCTTGTTTGCGACGCACCACTGACAATCAATTGTAACCCTCCCACTCTCATTATGACGATGGAAGGCACAAACTGCGTCGCGATTCAATAATTCAGTCTCCAGCTGACATCTTTCCGAGCAAAAAACCGGCTACGGTGGTTAGGTGTACGTCCTCCTGGGGGTGAAATTGCTTGCTTGCGACGCACCACTGACAGTCAATTGTAACCCTCCCACTCTCATTATGACGATGGAAGGCACAAACTGCGTCGCGATTCAATAATTCAGTCTCCAGTTGACATCTTTCAGAGCAACTAACGGGGCTACGGTGGCCAGGTGTACGTCTCCCTGGGGGTGAAATTGCTTGTTTGCGACGCACCACTGACAGTCAATTGTAACCGTCCCACTCTCATTATGACGATGGAAGGCACAAACTGCGTCGCGATTCAATAATTCAGTCTCCAGCTGACATCTTTCCGAGCAACTAACGGGGCTACGGTGTCCAGGTGTACGTCCTCCTGGGGGTGAAATTGCTTGTTTGCGACGCACCACTGACAGTCAATTGTAACCCTCCCACTCTCATCATGACGATGGAAGGCACAAACTGCGTCGCGATTCAATAATTCAGGCTCCAGCTGACATCTTTCCCAGCAACTACCCGGCTACGGTGGCCAGGAGTACGTCCTCCTGGGGGTGAAATTGCTTGTTTGCGACGCACCACTGACAGTCAATTGTAACCCTCCCACTCTCATTATGACGATGGAAGGCACAAACTGCGTCGCGATTCAATAATTCAGTCTCCAGCTGACATCTTTCCGAGCAACTACCCGGCTACGGTGGCCAGGTGTACGTCCTCCTGGGGGTGAAATTGCTTGTTTGCGACGCACCACTGACAGTCAATTGTAACCCTCCCACTCTCATTATGACGATGGAAGGCACAAACTGCGTCGCGATTCAATAATTCAGTTTCCAGCTGACATCTTTCCGAGCAACTAACCGGGTATGGTGGCCAGGTGTACGTCCTCCTGGGGGTGAAATTGCTTGTTTGCGACGCACCACTGACAGTCAATTGTAACCCTCCCACTCTCATTATGACAATGGAAGGCACAAACTGCGTCGCGATTCAATAATTCAGTCTCCAGCTGACATCTTTCCGAGCTACTAACGGGGCTACGGTGGCCAGGTGTACGTCCTCCTGGAGGTGAAATTGCTTGTTTGCGACGCACCACTGACAGTCAATTGTAACCCTCCCACTCTCATTATGACGATGGAAGGCACAAACTGCGTCCTGATTCAATAAATCAGTCTCCAGCTGACATCTTTCCGAGCAACTAACGGGGCTACGTTGGCCAGGTGTACGTCCTCCTGGGGGTGAAATTGCTTGTTTGCGACGCACCACTGACAGTCAATTGTAACCCTCCCACTCTCATTATGACGGTGGAAGGCACAAACTGCGTCGCGATTCAATAATTCAGTTTCCAGCTGACATCTTTCCGTGCAACTAACGGGGTTATGGTGGCCAGGTGTACGTCCTCCTGGAAGTGAAATTGCTTGTTTGCGACGCACCACTGACAGTCAATTGTAACCCTCCCACTCTCATTATGACAATGGAAGGCACAAACTGCGTCGCGATTCAATAATCCAGTCTCCAGCTGACATCTTTCCGAGCAACTAACGGGGCTATGGTGGCCAGGTGTACATCCTCCTGGGGGTGAAATTGCTTGTTTGCGACGCACCACTGACAGTCAATTGTAACCCTCCCACTCTCATTATGACGATGGAAGGCACAAACTGCGTCGCGATTCAATAATTCAGTCTCCAGCTGACATCTTTCCGAGCAACTACCCGGATACGGTGGCCAGGTGTACGTCCTCCTGGGGGTTAAATTGCTTGTTTGCGACGCACCACTGACAGTCAATTGTAACCCTCCCACTCTCATTATGACGATGGAAGGCACAAACTGCGTCGCGATTCAATAATTCAGTTTCCAGCTGACATCTTTCCGTGCAACTAACGGGGTTACGGTGGCCAGGTGTACGTCCTCCTGGA
Organism: Schistocerca nitens; assembly: GCF_023898315.1. Taxonomy (NCBI): domain Eukaryota; kingdom Metazoa; phylum Arthropoda; class Insecta; order Orthoptera; family Acrididae; genus Schistocerca; species Schistocerca nitens. Next base: position 60,774,842 of record NC_064617.1, read on the forward strand.
AGTGAAATTGCTTGTTTGCGACGCACCACTGACAGTCAATTGTAACCCTCCCACTCTCATTATGACGATGGAAGGCACAAACTGCGTCGCGAGTCAATAATCCAGTCTCCAGCTGACATCTTTCCGAGCAACTAACGGGGCTACGGTGGCCAGGTGTACGTCCTCCTGGGGGTGAAATTGCTTGTTTGCGACGCCCCACTGACAGTCAATTGTAACCCTCCCACTCTCATTATGACGATGGAAGGCACAAACTGCGTCGCGATTCAATAATTCAGTCTCCAGCTGACATCTTTTCGAGCAACTAACGGGGCTACGGTGGCCAGGTGTACGTCCTCCTGGGGGTGAAATTGCTTGTTTGCGACGCACCACTGACAGTCAATTGTAACCCTCCCACTCTCATTATGACGATGGAAGGCACAAACTGCGTCGCGATTCAATAATTCAGTTTCCAGCTGACATCTTTCCGAGCAACTAACGGGGCTACGGTGGCCAGGTGTACGTCCTCCTGGGGGTGAAATTGCTTGTTTGCGACGCACCACTGACAGTCAATTGTAACCCTCCCACTCTCATTATGACGATGGAAGGCACAAACTGCGTCGCAATTCAATAATTCAGTTTCCAGCTGACATCTTTCCGAGCAACTAACCGGCTACGGTGGCCAGGTGTACGTCCTCCTGGGGGTGAAATTGCTTGTTTGCGACGCACCACTGACAGTCAATTGTAACCCTCCCACTCTCATTATGACGCTGGAAGGCACAAACTGCGTCGCGATTCAATAATTCAGTTTCCAGCTGACATCTTTCCGAGCAACTAACCGGGTATGGTGGCCAGGTGTACGCCCTCCTGGGGGTGAAATTGCTTGTTTGCGACGCACCACTGACAGTCAATTGTAACCCTCCCACTCTCATTATGACAATGGAAGGCACAAACTGCGTCGCGATTCAATAATTCAGTCTCCAGCTGACATCTTTCCGAGCTACTAACGGGGCTACGGTGGCCAGGTGTACGTCCTCCTGGAGGTGAAATTGCTTGTTTGCGACGCACCACTGACAGTCAATTGTAACCCTCCCACTCTCATTATGACGATGGAAGGCACAAACTGCGTCGCGATTCAATAATTCAGTCTCCAGCTGACATCTTTCCGAGCAAAAAACCGGCTACGGTGGTTAGGTGTACGTCCTCCTGGGGGTGAAATTGCTTGCTTGCGACGCACCACTGACAGTCAATTGTAACCCTCCCACTCTCATTATGACGATGGAAGGCACAAACTGCGTCGCGATTCAATAATTCAGTCTCCAGTTGACATCTTTCAGAGCAACTAACGGGGCTACGGTGGCCAGGTGTACGTCTCCCTGGGGGTGAAATTGCTTGTTTGCGACGCACCACTGACAGTCAATTGTAACCGTCCCACTCTCATTATGACGATGGAAGGCACAAACTGCGTCGCGATTCAATAATTCAGTCTCCAGCTGACATCTTTCCGAGCAACTAACGGGGCTACGGTGGCCAGGTGTACGTCCTCCTGGGGGTGAAATTGCTTGTTTGCGACGCACCACTGACAGTCAATTGTAACCCTCCTACTCTCATCATGACGATGGAAGGCACAAACTGCGTCGCGATTCAATAATTCAGGCTCCAGCTGACATCTTTCCCAGCAACTACCCGGCTACGGTGGCCAGGAGTACGTCCTCCTGGGGGTGAAATTGCTTGTTTGCGACGCACCACAGACAGTCAATTGTAACCCTCCCACTCTCATTATGACGATGGAAGGCACAAACTGCGTCGCGATTCAATAATTCAGTCTCCAGCTGACATCTTTCCGAGCAACTACCCGGCTACGGTGGCCAGGTGTACGTCCTCCTGGGGGTGAAATTGCTTGTTTGCGACGCACCACTGACAGTCAATTGTAACCCTCCCACTCTCATTATGACGATGGAAGGCACAAACTGCGTCGCGATTCAATAATTCAGTTTCCAGCTGACATCTTTCCGAGCAACTAACCGGGTATGGTGGCCAGGTGTACGTCCTCCTGGGGGTGAAATTGCTTGTTTGCGACGCACCACTGACAGTCAATTGTAACCCTCCCACTCTCATTATGACAATGGAAGGCACAAACTGCGTCGCGATTCAATAATTCAGTCTCCAGCTGACATCTTTCCGAGCTACTAACGGGGCTACGGTGGCCAGGTGTACGTCCTCCTGGAGGTGAAATTGCTTGTTTCCGACGCACCACTGACAGTCAATTGTAACCCTCCCACTCTCATTATGACGATGGAAGGCACAAACTGCGTCGCGATTCAATAAATCAGTCTCCAGCTGACATCTTTCCGAGCAACTAACGGGGCTACGGTGGCCAGGTGTACGTCCTCCTGGGGGTGAAATTGCTTGTTTGCGACGCACCACTGACAGTCAATTGTAACCCTCCCACTCTCATTATGACGATGGAAGGCACAAACTGCGTCGCGATTCAATAATTCAGTTTCCAGCTGACATCTTTCCGTGCAACTAACGGGGTTACGGTGGCCAGGTGTACGTCCTCCTGGAAGTGAAATTGCTTGTTTGCGACGCACCACTGACAGTCAATTGTAACCCTCCCACTCTCATTATGACGATGGAAGGCACAAACTGCGTCGCGATTCAATAATCCAGTCTCCAGCTGACATCTTTCCGAGCAACTAACGGGGCTATGGTGGCCAGGTGTACATCCTCCTGGGGGTGAAATTGCTTGTTTGCGACGCACCACTGACAGTCAATTGTAACCCTCCCACTCTCATTATGACGATGGAAGGCACAAACTGCGTCGCGATTCAATAATTCAGTCTCCAGCTGACATCTTTCCGAGCAACTACCCGGATACGGTGGCCAGGTGTACGTCCTCCTGGGGGTTAAATTGCTTGTTTGCGACGCACCACTGACAGTCAATTGTAACCCTCCCACTCTCATTATGACGATGGAAGGCACAAACTGCGTCGCGATTCAATAATTCAGTTTCCAGCTGACATCTTTCCGTGCAACTAACGGGGTTACGGTGGCCAGGTGTACGTCCTCCTGGAAGTGAAATTGCTTGTTTGCGACGCACCACTGACAGTCAATTGTAACCCTCCCACTCTCATTATGACGATGGAAGGCACAAACTGCGTCGCGAGTCAATAATCCAGTCTCCAGCTGACATCTTTCCGAGCAACTAACGGGGCTACGGTGGCCAGGTGTACGTCCTCCTGGGGGTGAAATTGCTTGTTTGCGACGCCCCACTGACAGTCAATTGTAACCCTCCCACTCTCATTATGACGATGGAAGGCACAAACTGCGTCGCGATTCAATAATTCAGTCTCCAGCTGACATCTTTTCGAGCAACTAACGGGGCTACGGTGGCCAGGTGTACGTCCTCCTGGGGGTGAAATTGCTTGTTTGCGACGCACCACTGACAGTCAATTGTAACCCTCCCACTCTCATTATGACGATGGAAGGCACAAACTGCGTCGCGATTCAATAATTCAGTTTCCAGCTGACATCTTTCCGAGCAACTAACGGGGCTACGGTGGCCAGGTGTACGTCCTCCTGGGGGTGAAATTGCTTGTTTGCGACGCACCACTGACAGTCAATTGTAACCCTCCCACTCTCATTATGACGATGGAAGGCACAAACTGCGTCGCAATTCAATAATTCAGTTTCCAGCTGACATCTTTCCGAGCAACTAACCGGCTACGGTGGCCAGGTGTACGTCCTCCTGGGGGTGAAATTGCTTGTTTGCGACGCACCACTGACAGTCAATTGTAACCCTCCCACTCTCATTATGACGCTGGAAGGCACAAACTGCGTCGCGATTCAATAATTCAGTTTCCAGCTGACATCTTTCCGAGCAACTAACCGGGTATGGTGGCCAGGTGTACGCCCTCCTGGGGGTGAAATTGCTTGTTTGCGACGCACCACTGACAGTCAATTGTAACCCTCCCACTCTCATTATGACGGTGGAAGGCACAAACTGCGTCGCGATTCAATAATTCAGTTTCCAGCTGACATCTTTCCGTGCAACTAACGGGGTTACGGTGGCCAGGTGTACGTCCTCCTGGAAGTGAAATTGCTTGTTTGCGACGCACCACTGACAGTCAATTGTAACCCTCCCACTCTCATTATGACGATGGAAGGCACAAACTGCGTCGCGATTCAATAATCCAGTCTCCAGCTGACATCTTTCCGAGCAACTAACGGGGCTACGGTGGCCAGGTGTACGTCCTCCTGGGGGTGAAATTACTTGTTTGCGACGCACCACTGACAGTCAATTGTAACCCTCCCACTCTCATTATGACGATGGAAGGCACAAACTGCGTCGCGATTCAATAATTCAGTCACCAGCTGACATCTTTCCGAGCAACTAACGGGGCTACGGTGGCCAGGTGTACGTCCTCCTGGGGGTGAAATTGCTTGTTTGCGACGCACCACTGACAGTCAATTGTAACCCTCCCACTCTCATTATGACGATGGAAGGCACAAACTGCGTCGCGATTCAATAATTCAGTCTCCAGCTGACATCTTTCCGAGCAACTAACCGGCTACGGTGGCCAGGTGTACGTCTTCCTGGGGGTGAAATTGCTTGTTTGCGACGCACCACTGACAGTCAATTGTAACCCTCCCACTCTCATTATGACGATGGAAGGCACAAACTGCGTCGCGATTCAATAATTCAGTCTCCAGCTGACATCGTTCCGAGCAACTAACGGGGCTACGGTGGCCAGGTGTACATGCTCCTGGGGGTGAAATTGTTTGTTTGCGACGCCCCACTGACAGTCAATTGTAACCCTCCCACTCTCATCATGACGATGGAAGGCACAAACTGCGTCGCGATTCCATAATTCAGTCTCCAGCTGACATCTTTCCGAGCAACTAACCGGCTACGGTGGCCAGGTGTACGTCCTCCTGGGGGTGAAATTGCTTGTTTGCGACTCACCACTGACAGTCAATTGTAACCCTCCCACTCTCATTATGACGATGGAAGGCACAAACTGCATCACGATTCAATAATTCAGTCTCCAGCTGACATCTTTCCAAGCAACTACCCGGCTACGGTGGCCAGGTGTACGTCCTCCTGGGGGTGAAATTGCTTGTTTGCGACGGACCACTGACAGTCAATTGTAACCCTCCCACTCTCATTATGACGATGGAAGGCACAAACTGCGTCGCGATTCAATAATTCAGTCTCCAGCTGACATCTTTCCGAGCAACTAACCGGCTACGGTGGCCAGGTGTACGTCCTCCTGGGGGTGAAATTCCTTGTTTGCGACGCCCCACTGACAGTCAATTGTAACCCTCCCACTCTCATTATGACGATGGAAGGAACAAACTGCGTCGCGATTCAATAATTCAGTCTCCAGCTGACATCTTTCCGAGCAACTAACCGGCTACGGTGGCCAGGTGTACGTCCTCCTGGGGGTGAAATTGCTTGTTTGCGACGCACCACTGACAGAAATTGTAACCCACCCACTCTCATTATGACGATGGAAGGCACAAACTGCGTCGCGATTCAATAATTCAGTCTCCAGCTGACATCTTTCCGAGCAACTAACGGGGCTACGGTGGCCAGGTGTTCATCCTCCTGGGGGTGAAATTGCTTGTTTGCGACGCACCACTGACAGTCAATTGTAACCCTCCCACTCTCATTATGACGATGGAAGGCACAAACTGCGTCGCGATTCTATAATTCAGTCTCCAGCTGACATCTTTCCGAGCAACTAACGGGGCTACGGTGGCCAGGTGTACGTCCTCCTGGGGGTGAAATTGCTTGCTTGCGACGCACCACTGACAGTCAATTGTAACCCTCCCACTCTCATTATGACGATGGAAGGCACAAACTGCGTCGCGATTCAATAATTCAGTCTCCAGCTGACATCTTTCCGGGCAACTAACGGGGCTACGGTGGCCAGGTGTACGTCCTACTGGGGGTGAAACTGCTTGTTTGCGACGCACCACTGACAGTCAATTGTAACCCTCCCACTCTCATTATGACGATGGAAGGCACAAACTGCGTCGCGATTCAATAATTCAGTCTGCAGCTGATATCTTTCCGAGGAACAAACGGGGCTACGGTGGCCAGGTGTACGTCCTCCTGGGGGTGAAATTGCTTGTTTGCGACGCACCACTGACAGTCAATTGTAACCATCCCACTCTCATTATGACGATGGAAGGCACAAACTGCGTCGCGATTCAATAATTCAGTCTCCAGCTGACATCTTTCCGCGCAACTAACGGGGCTACGGTGGCCAGGTGTACGTCCTCCTGGGGGTGGAACTGCTTGTTTGCGACGCACCACTGACAGTCAATTGTAACCCTCCCACTCTCATTATGACGATGGAAGGCACAAACTGCGTCGCGATTCAATAATTCAGTCTCCAGCTGACATCTTTCCAAGCAACTAACGGGGCTCTGGTGGCCAAGTGTACGTCCTCCTGGGGGTGAAATTGCTTGTTTGCGACGAACCACTGACAGTCAATTGTAACCCTCCCACTCTCATTATGACGATGGAAGACACAAACTGCGTCGCGATTCAATAATTCAGTCTCCAGCTGACATCTTTCCGAGCAACTAACGGGGCTACGGTGGCCAGGTGTACGTCCTCCTGGGGGTGAAATTGCTTGTTTGCGACGCACCACTGACAGTCAATTGTAACCCTCCCACTCTCATTATGACGATGGAAGGCACAAACTGCGTCGCGATTCAATAATTCAGTCTCCAGCTGACATCATTCCGAGCAACTAACGGGGCTACGGTGGCCAGGTGTACGTCCTCCTGGGGGTGAAATTGCTTGTTTGCGACGCACCACTGACAGTCAATTGTAACCCTCCCACTCTCATTATGACGATGGAAGGCACAAACTGCGTCGCGATTCAATAATTCAGTCTCCAGCTGACATCATTCCGAGCAACTAACGGGGCTACGGTGGCCAGGTGTACGTCCTCCTGGGGATGAAATTGCTTGTTTGCGACGCACCACTGACAGTCAATTGTAGCCCTCCCACTCTCATTATGACGATGGAAGGCACAAACTGCGTCGCGATTCAATAATTCAGTCTCCAGCTGACATCTTTCCGAGCAATTAACGGGGCTACGGTGGCCAGGTGTACGTCCTCCTGGGGGTGAAATTGCTTGTTTGCGACGCACCACTGACAGTCAATTGTAACCCTCCCACTCTCATTATGACGATGGAAGGCCCAAACAGCGTCGCGATTCAATAATTCAGTCTCCAGCTGACATCTTTCCGAGCAACTAACGGGGCTACGGTGGCCAGGTGTACCTCCTCCTGGGGGTGAAATTGCTTGTTTGCGACGCACCACTGACAGTCAATTGTAACCCTCCCACTCTCATTATGACGATGGAAGGCACAAACTGCGTCGCGATTCAATAATTCAGTTTCCAGCTGACATCTTTCCGAGCAACTAACCGGCTACGGTGGCCAGGTGTACGTCTTCCTGGGGGTGAAATTGCTTGTTTGCGACGCCCCACTGACAGTCAATTGTAACCCTCCCACTCTCATTATGACGGTGGAAGGCACAAACTGCGTCGCGATTGAATAATTCAGTTTCCAGCTGACATCTTTCCGTGCAACTAACGGGGTTACGGTGGCCAGGTGTACGTCCTCCTGGAAGTGAAATTGCTTGTTTGCGACGCACCACTGACAGTCAATTGTAACCCTCCCACTCTCATTATGACGATGGAAGGCACAAACTGCGTCGCGAGTCAATAATCCAGTCTCCAGCTGACATCTTTCCGAGCAACTAAAGGGGCTACGGTGGCCAGGTGTACGTCCTCCTGGGGGTGAAATTGCTTGTTTGCGACGCACCACTGACAGTCAATTGTAACCCTCCCACTCTCATTATGACGATGGAAGGCACAAACTGCGTCGCGATTCAATAATTCAGTCTCCAGCTGACATCTTTCCGAGCAACTAACGGGGCTACGGTGGCCAGGTGTACGTCCTCCTGGGGGTGAAATTGCTTGTTTGCGACGCACCACTGACAGTCAATTGTAACCCTCCCACTCTCATTATGACGATGGAAGGTACAAACTGCGTCGCGATTCAATAATTCAGTTTCCAGCTGACATCTTTCCGAGCAACTAACGGGGCTACGGTGGCCAGGTGTACGTCCTCCTGGGGGTGAAATTGCTTGTTTGCGACGCACCACTGACAGTCAATTGTAACCCTCCCACTCTCATTATGACGATGGAAGGCACAAACTGCGTCGCGATTCAATAATTCAGTTTCCAGCTGACATCTTTCCGAGCAACTAACCGGCTACGGTGGCCAGGTGTACGTCCTCCTCGGGGTGAAATTGCTTGTTTGCGACGCACCACTGACAGTCAATTGTAACCCTCCCACTCTCATTATGACGATGGAAGGCACAAACTGCGTCGCGATTCAATAATTCAGTTTCCAGCTGACATCTTTCCGAGCAACTAACCGGGTATGGTGGCCAGGTGTACGTCCTCCTGGGGGTGAAATTGCTTGTTTGCGACGCACCACTGACAGTCAATTGTAACCCTCCCACTCTCATTATGACGGTGGAAGGCACAAACTGCGTCGCGATTCAATAATTCAGTTTCCAGATGACATCTTTCCGTGCAACTAACGGGGTTACGGTGGCCAGGTGTTCATCCTCCTGGGGGTGAAATTGCTTGTTTGCGACGCACCACTGACAGTCAATTGTAACCCTCCCACTCTCATTATGACGATGGAAGGCACAAACTGCGTCGCGATTCTATAATTCAGTCTCCAGCTGACATCTTTCCGAGCAACTAACGGGGCTACGGTGGCCAGGTGTACGTCCTCCTGGGGGTGAAATTGCTTGCTTGCGACGCACCACTGACAGTCAATTGTAACCCTCCCACTCTCATTATGACGATGGAAGGCACAAACTGCGTCGCGATTCAATAATTCAGTCTCCAGCTGACATCTTTCCGCGCAACTAACGGGGCTACGGTGGCCAGGTGTACGTCCTCCTGGGGGTGAAACTGCTTGTTTGCGACGCACCACTGACAGTCAATTGTAACCCTCCCACTCTCATTATGACGATGGAAGGCACAAATTGCGTCGCGATTCAATAATTCAGTCTGCAGCGGATATCTTTCCGAGGAACAAACGGGGCTACGGTGGCCAGGTGTACGTCCTCCTGGGGGTGAAATTGCTTGTTTGCGACGCACCACTGACAGTCAATTGTAACCATCCCACTCTCATTATGACGATGGAAGGCACAAACTGCGTCGCGATTCAATAATTCAGTCTCCAGCTGACATCTTTCCGAGCAACTACCCGGCTACGGTGGCCAGGTGTACGTCCTCCTGGGGGTGAAATTGCTTGTTTGCGACGCACCACTGACAGTCAATTGTAACCCTCCCACTCTCATTATGACGATGGAAGGCACAAACTGCGTCGCGATTCAATAATTCAGTCTCCAGCTGACATCCTTCCGAGCAACTAACCGGCTACGGTGACCAGGTGTACGTCCTCCTGGGGGTTAAATTGCTTGTTTGCGACGCACCACTGACAGTCAATTGTAACCCTCCCACTCTCATTATGACGATGGAAGGCACAAACTGCGTCGCGATTCAATAATTCAGTCTCCAGCTGACATCATTCCGAGCAACTAACGGGGCTACGGTGGCCAGGTGTACGTCCTCCTGGGGGTGAAATTGCTTGTTTGCGACGCACCACTGACAGTCAATTGTAACCCTCCCACTCTCATTATGACGATGGAAGGCACAAACTGCGTCGCGATTCAATAATTCAGTCTCCAGCTGACATCATTCCGAGCAACTAACGGGGCTACGGTGGCCAGGTGTACGTCCTCCTGGGGATGAAATTGCTTGTTTGCGACGCACCACTGACAGTCAATTGTAGCCCTCCCACTCTCATTATGACGATGGAAGGCACAAACTGCGTCGCGATTCAATAATTCAGTCTCCAGCTGACATCTTTCCGAGCAATTAACGGGGCTACGGTGGCCAGGTGTACGTCCTCCTGGGGGTGAAATTGCTTGTTTGCGACGCACCACTGACAGTCAATTGTAACCCTCCCACTCTCATTATGACGATGGAAGGCCCAAACAGCGTCGCCATTCAATAATTCAGTCTCCAGCTGACATCTTTCCGAGCAACTAACGGGGCTACAGTGGCCAGGTGTACGTCTTCCTGGGGGTGACTTTGCTTGTTTGAGACGCACCACTGACAGTCAATTGTAACCCTCCCACTCTCATTATGACGATGGAAGGCACAAACTGCGTCGCGATTCAATAATTCAGTCTCCAGCTGACATCTTTCCGAGCAACTAACCGGCTACGGTGACCAGGTGTACGTCCTCCTGGGGGTTAAATTGCTAGTTTGCGACGCACCACTGACAGTCAATTGTAACCCTCCCACTCTCATTATGACGATGGAAGGCACAAACTGCGTCGCGATTCAATAATTCAGTCTCCAGCTGACATCTTTCCGAGCAACTAACGGGGCTACGGTGGCCAGGTGTACCTCCTCCTGGGGGTGAAATTGCTTGTTTGCGACGCACCACTGACAGTCAATTGTAACCCTCCCACTCTCATTATGACGATGGAAGGCACAAACTGCGTCGCGATTCAATAATTCAGTTTCCAGCTGACATCTTTCCGAGCAACTAACCGGCTACGGTGGCCAGGTGTACGTCTTCCTGGGGGTGAAATTGCTTGTTTGCGACGCCCCACTGACAGTCAATTGTAACCCTCCCACTCTCATTATGACGGTGGAAGGCACAAACTGCGTCGCGATTCAATAATTCAGTTTCCAGCTGACATCTTTCCGTGCAACTAACGGGGTTACGGTGGCCAGGTGTACGTCCTCCTGGAAGTGAAATTGCTTGTTTGCGACGCACCACTGACAGTCAATTGTAACCCTCCCACTCTCATTATGACGATGGAAGGCACAAACTGCGTCGCGAGTCAATAATCCAGTCTCCAGCTGACATCTTTCCGAGCAACTAACGGGGCTACGGTGGCCAGGTGTACGTCCTCCTGGGGGTGAAATTGCTTGTTTGCGACGCACCACTGACAGTCAATAGTAACCCTCCCACTCTCATTATGACGATGGAAGGCACAAACTGCGTCGCGATTCAATAATTCAGTCTCCAGCTGACATCTTTCCGAGCAACTAACGGGGCTACGGTGGCCAGGTGTACGTCCTCCTGGGGGTGAAATTGCTTGTTTGCGACGCACCACTGACAGTCAATTGTAACCCTCCCACTCTCATTATGACGATGGAAGGTACAAACTGCGTCGCGATTCAATAATTCAGTTTCCAGCTGACATCTTTCCGAGCAACTAACGGGGCTACGGTGGCCAGGTGTACGTCCTCCTGGGGGTGAAATTGCTTGTTTGCGACGCACCACTGACAGTCAATTGTAACCCTCCCACTCTCATTATGACGATGGAAGGCACAAACTGCGTCGCGATTCAATAATTCAGTTTCCAGCTGACATCTTTCCGAGCAACTAACCGGCTACGGTGGCCAGGTGTACGTCCTCCTCGGGGTGAAATTGCTTGTTTGCGACGCACCACTGACAGTCAATTGTAACCCTCCCACTCTCATTATGACGATGGAAGGCACAAACTGCGTCGCGATTCAATAATTCAGTTTCCAGCTGACATCTTTCCGAGCAACTAACCGGGTATGGTGGCCAGGTGTACGTCCTCCTGGGGGTGAAATTGCTTGTTTGCGACGCACCACTGACAGTCAATTGTAACCCTCCCACTCTCATTATGACGGTGGAAGGCACAAACTGCGTCGCGATTCAATAATTCAGTTTCCAGCTGACATCTTTCCGTGCAACTAACGGGGTTACGGTGGCCAGGTGTAAGTCCTCCTGGGGGTGAAATTGCTTGTTTGCGACGCCCCACTGACAGTCAATTGTAACCCTTCCACTCTCATCATGACGATGGAAGGCACAAACTGCGTCGCGATTCCATAATTCAGTCTCCAGCTGACATCTTTCTGAGCAACTAACCGGCTACGGTGGCCAGGTGTACGTCCTCCTGGGGGTGAAATTGCTTGTTTGCGACTCACCACTGACAGTCAATTGTAACCCTCCCACTCTCATTATGACGATGGAAGGCACAAACTGCATCACGATTCAATAATTCAGTCTCCAGCTGACATCTTTCCAAGCAACTACCCGGCTACGGTGGCCAGGTGTACGTCCTCCTGGGGGTGAAATTGCTTGTTTGCGACGCACCACTGACAGTCAATTGTAACCCTCCCACTCTCATTATGACGATGGAAGGCACAAACTGCGTCGCGATTCAATAATTCAGTCTCCAGCTGACATCTTTCCGAGCAACTAACCGGCTACGGTGGCCAGGTGTACGTCCTCCTGGGGGTGAAATTGCTTGTTTGCGACGCACCACTGACAGTCAATTGTAACCCTCCCACTCTCATTATGACGATGGAAGGCACAAACTGCGTCGCGATTCAATAATTCAGTCTCCAGCCGACATCTTTCCGCGCAACTAACGGGGCTACGGTGGCCAGGTGTACGTCCTCCTGGGGGTGGAACTGCTTGTTTGCGACGCACCACTGACAGTCAATTGTAACCCTCCCACTCTCATTATGACGATGGAAGGCACAAACTGCGTCGCGATTCAATAATTCAGTCTCCAGCTGACATATTTCCGAGCAACTAACCGGCTACGGTGGCCAGGTGTACGTCTTCCTGGGGGTGAAATTGCTTGTTTGCGACGCACCACTGACTGTCAATTGTAACCCTCCCACTCTCATTATGACGATGGAAGGCACAAACTGCGTCGCGATTCAATAATTCAGTCTCCAGCTGACATCTTTCCGAGCAACTAACGGGGCTACGGTGGCCAGGTGTACCTCCTCCTGGGGGTGAAATTGCTTGTTTGCGACGCACCACTGACAGTCAATTGTAACCCTCCCACTCTCATTATGACGATGGAAGGCACAAACTGCGTCGCGATTCAATAATTCAGTTTCCAGCTGACATCTTTCCGAGCAACTAACCGGCTACGGTGGCCAGGTGTACGTCTTCCTGGGGGTGAAATTGCTTGTTTGCGACGCCCCACTGACAGTCAATTGTAACCCTCCCACTCTCATTATGACGGTGGAAGGCACAAACTGCGTCGCGATTCAATAATTCAGTTTCCAGCTGACATCTTTCCGTGCAACTAACGGGGTTACGGTGGCCAGGTGTACGTCCTCCTGGAAGTGAAATTGCTTGTTTGCGACGCACCACTGACAGTCAATTGTAACCCTCCCACTCTCATTATGACGATGGAAGGCACAAACTGCGTCGCGAGTCAATAATCCAGTCTCCAGCTGACATCTTTCCGAGCAACTAACGGGGCTACGGTGGCCAGGTGTACGTCCTCCTGGGGGTGAAATTGCTTGTTTGCGACGCACCACTGACAGTCAATTGTAACCCTCCCACTCTCATTATGACGATGGAAGGCACAAACTGCGTCGCGATTCAATAATTCAGTCTCCAGCTGACATCTTTCCGAGCAACTAACGGGGCTACGGTGGCCAGGTGTACGTCCTCCTGGGGGTGAAATTGCTTGTTTGCGACGCACCACTGACAGTCAATTGTAACCCTCCCACTCTCATTATGACGATGGAAGGTACAAACTGCGTCGCGATTCAATAATTCAGTTTCCAGCTGACATCTTTCCGAGCAACTAACGGGGCTACGGTGGCCAGGTGTACGTCCTCCTGGGGGTGAAATTGCTTGTTTGCGACGCACCACTGACAGTCAATTGTAACCCTCCCACTCTCATTATGACGATGGAAGGCACAAACTGCGTCGCGATTCAATAATTCAGTTTCCAGCTGACATCTTTCCGAGCAACTAACCGGCTACGGTGGCCAGGTGTACGTCCTCCTCGGGGTGAAATTGCTTGTTTGCGACGCACCACTGACAGTCAATTGTAACCCTCCCACTCTCATTATGACGATGGAAGGCACAAACTGCGTCGCGATTCAATAATTCAGTTTCCAGCTGACATCTTTCCGAGCAACTAACCGGGTATGGTGGCCAGGTGTACGTCCTCCTGGGGGTGAAATTGCTTGTTTGCGACGCACCACTGACAGTCAATTGTAACCCTCCCACTCTCATTATGACGGTGGAAGGCACAAACTGCGTCGCGATTCAATAATTCAGTTTCCAGCTGACATCTTTCCGTGCAACTAACGGGGTTACGGTGGCCAGGTGTACATCCTCCTGGGGGTGAAATTGCTTGTTTGCGACGCCCCACTGACAGTCAATTGTAACCCTTCCACTCTCATCATGACGATGGAAGGCACAAACTGCGTCGCGATTCCATAATTCAGTCTCCAGCTGACATCTTTCCGAGCAACTAACCGGCTACGGTGGCCAGGTGTACGTCCTCCTGGGGGTGAAATTGCTTGTTTGCGACTCACCACTGACAGTCAATTGTAACCCTCCCACTCTCATTATGACGATGGAAGGCACAAACTGCATCACGATTCAATAATTCAGTCTCCAGCTGACATCTTTCCAAGCAACTACCCGGCTACGGTGGCCAGGTGTACGTCCTCCTGGGGGTGAAATTGCTTGTTTGCGACGCACCACTGACAGTCAATTGTAACCCTCCCACTCTCATTATGACGATGGAAGGCACAAACTGCGTCGCGATTCAATAATTCAGTCTCCAGCTGACATCTTTCCGAGCAACTAACCGGCTACGGTGGCCAGGTGTACGTCCTCCTGGGGGTGAAATTGCTTGTTTGCGATGCACCACTGACAGTCAATTGTAACCCTCCCACTCTCATTATGACGATGGAAGGAACAAACTGCGTCGCGATTCAATAATTCAGTCTCCAGCTGACATCTTTCCGAGCAACTAACCGGCTACGGTGGCCAGGTGTACGTCCTCCTGGGGGTGAAATTGCTTGTTTGCGACGCACCACTGACAGAAATTGTAACCCTCCCACTCTCATTATGACGATGGAAGGCACAAACTGCGTCGCGATTCAATAATTCAGTCTCCAGCTGACATCTTTCCGAGCAACTAACGGGGCTACGGTGGCCAGGTGTACGTCCTCCTGGGGGTGAAATTGCTTGTTTGCGACGCACCACTGACAGTCAATTGTAACCCTCCCACTCTCATTATGACGATGGAAGGCACAAACTGCGTCGCGATTCTATAATTCAGTCTCCAGCTGACATCTTTCCGAGCAACTAACGGGGCTACGGTGGCCAGGTGTACGTCCTCCTGGGGGTGAAATTGCTTGTTTGCGACGCACCACTGACAGTCAATTGTAACCCTCCCACTCTCATTATGACGATGGAAGGCACAAACTGCGTCGCGATTCAATAATTCAGTCTCCAGCTGACATCTTTCCGCGCAACTAACGGGGCTACGGTGGCCAGGTGTACGTCCTCCTGGGGGTGAAACTGCTTGTTTGCGACGCACCACTGACAGTCAATTGTAACCCTCCCACTCTCATTATGACGATGGAAGGCACAAACTGCGTCGCGATTTAATAATTCAGTCTGCAGCTGATATCTTTCCGAGGAACAAACGGGGCTACGGTGGCCAGGTGTACGTCCTCCTGGGGGTGAAATTGCTTGTTTGCGACGCACCACTGACAGTCAATTGTAACCCTCCCACTCTCATTATGACGATGGAAGGCACAAACTGCGTCGCGATTCAATAATTCAGTCTCCAGCCGACATCTTTCCGCGCAACTAACGGGGCTACGGTGGCCAGGTGTACGTCCTCCTGGGGGTGGAACTGCTTGTTTGCGACGCACCACTGACAGTCAATTGTAACCCTCCCACTCTCATTATGACGATGGAAGGCACAAACTGCGTCGCGATTCAATAATTCAGTCTCCAGCTGACATCTTTCCGAGCAACTAACCGGCTACGGTGGCCAGGTGTACGTCTTCCTGGGGGTGAAATTGCTTGTTTGCGACGCACCACTGACTGTCAATTGTAACCCTCCCACTCTCATTATGACGATGGAAGGCACAAACTGCGTCGCGATTCAATAATTCAGTCTCCAGCTGACATCTTTCCGAGCAACTAACGGGGCTACGGTGGCCAGGTGTACATCCTCGTGGGGGTGAAATTGCTTGTTTGCGACGCACCACTGACAGTCAATTGTAACCCTCCCACTCTTATCATGACGATGGAAGGCACAAACTGCGTCGCGATTCCATAATTCAGTCTCCAGCTGACATCTTTCCGAGCAACTAACCGGCTACGGTGGCCAGGTGTACGTCCTCCTGGGGGTGAAATTGCTTGTTTGCGACGCACCACTGACAGTCAATTGTAACCCTCCCACTCTCATTATGACGATGGAAGGCACAAACTGCGTCGCGATTCAATAATTCAGTCTCCAGCTGACATCCTTCCGAGCAACTAACCGGCTACGGTGACCAGGTGTACGTCCTCCTGGGGGTTAAATTGCTTGTTTGCGACGCACCACTGACAGTCAATTGTAACCCTCCCACTCTCATTATGACGATGGAAGGCACAAAGTGCGTCGCGATTCAATAATTCAGTCTCCAGCTGACATCTTTCCGAGCAACTAACGGGGCTACGGTGGCCAGGTGTACGTCCTCCTGGGGGTGAAATTGCTTGTTTGCGACGCACCACTGACAGTCAATTGTAACCCTCCAACTCTCATCATGACGATGGAAGGCACAAACTGCGTCGCGATTCCATAATTCAGTCTCCAGCTGACATCTTTCCGAGCAACTAACCGGCTACGGTGGCCAGGTGTACGTCCTCCTGGGGGTGAAATTGCTTGTTTGCGACTGACCACTGACAGTCAATTGTAACCCTCCCACTCTCATTATGACGATGGAAGGCACAAACTGCATCACGATTCAATAATTCAGTCTCCAGCTGACATCTTTCCAAGCAACTACCCGGCTATGGTGGCCAGGTGTACGTCCTCCTGGGGGTGAAATTGCTTGTTTGCGACGCACCACTGACAGTCAATTGTAACCCTCCCACTCTCATTATGACGATGGAAGGCACAAACTGCGTCGCGATTCAATAATTCAGTCTCCAGCTGACATCTTTCCGAGCAACTAACCGGCTACGGTGGCCAGGTGTACGTCCTCCTGGGGTTGAAATTGCTTGTTTGCGACGCACCACTGACAGAAATTGTAACCCCCCACTCTCATTATGACGATGGAAGGCACAAACTGCGTCGCGATTCAATAATTCAGTCTCCAGCTGACATCTTTCCGAGCAACTAACGGGGCTACGGTGGCCAGGTGTACGTCCTCCTGGGGGTGAAATTGCTTGTTTGCGACGCACCACTGACAGTCAATTGTAACCCTCCCACTCTCATTATGACGATGGAAGGCACAAACTGCGTCGCGATTCTATAATTCATTCTCCAGCTGACATCTTTCCGAGCAACTAACGGGGCTACGGTGGCCAGGTGTACGTCCTCCTGGGGGTGAAATTGCTTGTTTGCGACGCACCACTGACAGTCAATTGTAACCCTCCCACTCTCATTATGACGATGGAAGGCACAAACTGCGTCGCGATTCAATAATTCAGTCTCCAGCTGACATCTTTCCGCGCAACTAACGGGGCTACGGTGGCCAGGTGTACGTCCTGCTGGGGGTGAAACTGCTTGTTTGCGACGCACCACTGACAGTCAATTGTAACCCTCCCACTCTCATTATGACGATGGAAGGCACAAACTGCGTCGCGATTCAATAATTCAGTCTGCAGCTGATATCTTTCCGAGGAACAAACGGGGCTACGGTGGCCAGGTGTACGTCCTCCTGGGGGTGAAATTGCTTGTTTGCGACGCACCACTGACAGTCAATTGTAACCCTCCCACTCTCATTATGACGATGGAAGGCACAAACTGCGTCGCGATTCAATAATTCAGTCTCCAGCTGACATCTTTCCGCGCAACTAACGGGGCTACGGTGGCCAGGTGTACGTCCTCCTGGGGGTGGAACTGCTTGTTTGCGACGCACCACTGACAGTCAATTGTAACCCTCCCACTCTCATTATGACGATGGAAGGCACAAACTGCGTCGCGATTCAATAATTCAGTCTCCAGCTGACATCTTTCCGAGCAACTAACGGGGCTCTGGTGGCCAAGTGTACGTCCTCCTGGGGGTGAAATTGCTTGTTTGCGACGAACCACTGACAGTCAATTGTAACCCTCCCACTCTCATTATGACGATGGAAGGCACAAACTGCGTCGCGATTCAGTAATTCAGTCTCCAGCTGACATCTTTCCGAGCAACTAACGGGGCTACGGTGGCCAGGTGTACGTCCTCCTGGGGGTGAAATTGCTTGTTTGCGACGCACCACTGACAGTCAATTGTAACCCTCCCACTCTCATTATGACGATGGAAGGCACAAACTGCGTCGCGATTCAATTATTCAGTCTCCAGCTGACATCCTTCCGAGCAACTAACCGGCTACGGTGACCAGGTGTACGTCCTCCTGGGGGTTAAATTGCTTGTTTGCGACGCACCACTGACAGTCAATTGTAACCCTCCCACTCTCATCATGACGATGGAAGGCACAAACTGCGTCGCGATTCAATAATTCAGTCTCCAGCTGACATCTTTCCCAGCAACTACCCGGCTACGGTGGCCAGGTGTACGTCCTCCTGGGGGTGAAATTGCTTGTTTGCGACGCACCACTGACAGTAAATTGTAACCCTCCCACTCTCATTATGACGATGGAAGGCACAAACTGCGTCGCGATTCAATAATTCAGTCTCCAGCTGACATCTTTCCGAGCAACTACCTGGCTACGGTGGCCAGGTGTACGTCCTCCTGGGGGTGAAATTGCTTGTTTGCGACGCACCACTGACAGTCAATTGTAACCCTCCCACTCTCATTATGACGGTGGAAGGCACAAACTGCGTCGCGATTCAATATTTCAGTTTCCAGCTGACATCTTTCCGTGCAACTAACGGGGTTACGGTGGCCAGGTGTACGTCCTCCTGGAAGTGAAATTGCTTGTTTGCGACGCACCACTGACAGTCAATTGTAACCCTCCCACTCTCATTATGACGATGGAAGGCACAAACTGCGTCGCGATTCAATAATCCAGTCTCCAGCTGACATCTTTCCGAGCAACTAACGGGGCTACGGTGGCCAGGTGTACGTCCACCTGGGGGTGAAATTGCTTGTTTGCGACGCACCACTGACAGTCAATTGTAACCTTCCCACTCTCATTATGACGATGGAAGGCACAAACTGCGTCGCGATTCAATAATTCAGTCTCCAGCTGACATCTTTCCGAGCAACTAACCGGCTACGGTAGCCAGGTGTACGTCCTCCTGGGGGTGAAATTGCTTGTTTGCGACGCACCACTGACAGTCAATTGTAACCCTCCACACTCATTATGACGATGGAAGGCACAAACTGCGTCGCGATTCAATAATTCAGTCTCCAGCTGACATCTTTCCGAGCAACTAACCGGCTACGGTGGCCAGGTGTACGTCCTCCTGGGGGTGAAATTGCTTGTTTGCGACGCACCACTGACAGCCAATTGTAACCCTCCCACTCTCATTATGACGATGGAAGGAACAAACTGCGTCGCGATTCAATAATTCAGTCTCCAGCTGACATCTTTCCGAGCAACTAACGGGGCTACGGTGGCCAGGTGTACGTCCTCCTGGGGGTCAAATTGCTTGTTTGCGACGCACCACTGACAGTCAATTGTAACCCTCCCACTCTCATTATGACGATGGAAGGCACAAACTGCGTCGCGATTCAATAATTCAGTCTCCATCTGACATCATTCCGAGCAACTAACGGGGCTACGGTGGACAGGTGTACGTCCTCCTGGGGGTGAAATTGCTTGTTTGCGACGCACCACTGACAGAAATTGTAACCCTCCCACTCTCATTATGACGATGGAAGGCACAAACTGCGTCGCGATTCAATAATTCAGTCTCCAGCTGTCATCTTTCCGAGCAACTAACGGGGCTACGGTGGCCAGGTGTACGTCCTCCTGGGGGTGAAATTGCTTGTTTGCGACGCACCACTGACAGTCAATTGTAACCCTCCCACTCTCATTATGACGATGGAAGGCACAAACTGCGTCGCGATTCTATAATTCAGTCTCCAGCTGACATCTTTCCGAGCAACTAACGGGGCTACGGTGGCCAGGTGTACGTCCTCCTGGGGGTGAAATTGCTTGTTTGCGACGCACCACTGACAGTCAATTGTAACCCTCCCACTCTCATTATGACGATGGAAGGCACAAACTGCGTCGCGATTCAATAATTCAGTCTCCAGCTGACACCTTTCCGCGCAACTAACTGGACTACGGTGGCCAGGTGTACGTCCTCCTGGGGGTGAAACTGCTTGTTTGCGACGCACCACTGACAGTCAATTGTAACCCTCCCACTCTCATTATGACGATGGAAGGCACAAACTGCGTCGCGATTCAATAATTCAGTCTCCAGCTGATATCTTTCCGAGGAACTAACGGGGCTACGGTGGCCAGGTGTACGTCCTCCTGGGGGTGAAATTGCTTGTTTGCGACGCACCACTGACAGTCAATTGTAACCCTCCCACTCTCATTATGACGATGGAAGGCACAAACAGCGTCGCGATTCAATAATTCAGTCTCCAGCTGACATCTTTCCGCGCAACTAACTGGGCTACGGTGGCCAGGTGTACGTCCTCCTGGGGGTGAAACTGCTTGTTTGCGACGCACCACTGACAGTCAATTGTAACCCTCCCACTCTCATTATGACGATGGAAGGCACAAACTGCGTCGCGATTCAATAATTCAGTCTCCAGCTGACATCTTTCCGAGCAACTAACGGGGCTACGGTGGCCAGGTGTACGTCCTCCTGGGGGTGAAATTGCTTGTTTGCGACGTACCACTGACAGTCAATTGTAACCCTCCCACTCTCATTATGACGATGGAAGGCACAAACTGCGTCGCGATTCAATAATTCAGTCTCCAGCTGACATCTTTCCGAGCAACTACCCGGCTACGGTGGCCAGGTGTACGTCCTCCTGGGGGTGAAATTGCTTGTTTGCGACGCACCACTGACAGTCAATTGTAACCCTCCCACTCTCATTATGACGATGGAAGGCACAAACTGCGTCGCGATTCAATAATTCAGTCTCCAGCTGACATCTTTCCGAGCAACTAACCGGCTACGGTGGCCAGGTGTACGTCCTCCTGGGGGTGAAATTGCTTGTTTGCGACGCACCACTGACAGTCAATTGTAACCCTCCCACTCTCATTATGACGATGGAAGGCACAAACTGCGTCGCGATTCAATAATTCAGCCTCCAGCTGACATCTTTCCGAGCAACTAACGGGGCTGCGGTGGCGAGGTGTACGTCCTCCTGGGGGTGAAATTGCTTGTTTGCGACGCACCACTGACAGTCAATTGTAACCCTCCCACTCTAATTATGACGATGGAAGGCACAAACTGCGTCGCGATTCAATAATTCAGTCTCCAGCTGACATCTTTCCGAGCAACTAACCGGCTACGGTGACCAGGTGTACGTCCTCCTGGGGGTTAAATTGCTTGTTTGCGACGCACCACTGACAGTCAATTGTAACCCTCCCACTCTCATTATGACGATGGAAGGCACAAACTGCGTCGCGATTCTATAATTCAGTCTCCAGCTGACATCTTTCCGAGCAACTAACGGGGCTACGGTGGCCAGGTGTACGTCCTCCTGGGGGTGAAATTGCTTGTTTGCGACGCACCACTGACAGTCAATTGTAACCCTCCCACTCTCATTATGACGATGGAAGGCACAAACTGCGTCGCGATTCAATAATTCAGTCTCCAGCTGACATCTTTCCGAGCAACTAACGGGGCTACGGTGGCCAGGTGTACGTCCTCCTGGGGATGAAATTGCTTGTTTGCGACGCACCACTGACAGTCAATTGTAGCCCTCCCACTCTCATTATGACGATGGAAGGCACAAACTGCGTCGCGATTCTATAATTCAGTCTCCAGCTGACATCTTTCCGAGCAATTAACGGGGCTACGGTGGCCAGGTGTACGTCCTCCTGGGGGTGAAATTGCTTGTTTGCGACGCACCACTTACAGTCAATTGTAACCCTGCCACTCTCATTATGACGTTGGAAGGCACAAACAGCGTCGCGATTCAATAATTCAGTCTCCATCTGACATCTTTCCGAACAACTAACGGGGCTATGGTGGCCAGGTGTACGTCTTCCTGGGGGTGACTTTGCTTGTTTGCGACGCACCACTGACAGTCAATTGTAACCCTCCCACTCTCATTATGACGATGGAAGGCACAAACTGCGTCGCGATTCAATAATTCAGTCTCCAGCTGACATCTTTCCGAGCAACTAACCGGCTACGGTGACCAGGTGTACGTCCTCCTGGGGGTGAAATTGCTTGTTTGCGACGCACCACTGACAGTCAATTGTAACCCTCCCACTCTCATTATGACGATGGAAGGCACAAACTGCGTCGCGATTCAATAATTCAGTCTCCAGCTGACATCTTTCCGAGCAACTAACGGGGCTACGGTGGCCAGGTGTACGTCCTCCTGGGGGTGAAATTGCTTGTTTGCGACGCACCACTGACAGTCAATTGTAACCCTCCCACTCTCATCATGACGATGGAAGGCACAAACTGCGTCGCGATTCAATAATTCAGTCTCCAGCTGACATCATTCCCAGCAACTACCCGGCTACGGTGGCCAGGTGTACGTCCTCCTGGGGGTGAAATTGCTTGTTTGCGACGCACCACTGACAGTCAATTGTAACCCTCCCACTCTCATTATGACGATGGAAGGCACAAACTACGTCGCGATTCAATAATTCAGTCTCCAGCTGAAATCTTTCCGAGCAACTACCCGGCTACGGTGGCCAGGTGTACGTCCTCCTGGGGGTGAAATTGCTTGTTTGCGACGCACCACTGACACTCAATTGTAACCCTCCCACTCTCATTATGACGATGGAAGGCACAAACTGCGTCGCGATTCAATAATTCAGTCTCCAGCTGACATCTTTCCGCGCAACTAACGGGGCTACGGTGGCCAGGTGTACGTCCTCCTGGGGGTGAAACTGCTTGTTTGCGACGCACCACTGACAGTCAATTGTAACCCTCCCACTCTCATTATGACGATGGAAGGCACAAACTGCGTTGCGATTCAGTAATTCAGTCTCCAGCTGATATCTTTCCGAGGAACTATCGGGGCTACGGTGGCCAGGTGTACGTCCTCCTGGGGGTGAAATTGCTTGTTTGCGACGCACCACTGACAGTCAATTGTAACCCTCCCACTCTCATTATGACGATGGAAGGCACAAACTGCGTCGCGATTCAATAATTCAGTCTCCAGCTGACATCTTTCCGCGCAACTAACGGGGCTACGGTGGCCAGGTGTACGTCCTCCTGGGGGTGAAACTGCTTGTTTGCGATGCACCACTGACAGTCAATTGTAACCCTCCCACTCTCATTATGACGATGGAAGGCACAAACTGCGTCGCGATTCAATAATTCAGTCTCCAGCTGACATCTTTCCGAGCAACTAACGGGGCTACGGTGGACAGGTGTACGTCCTCCTGGGGGTGAAATTGCTTGTTTGCGACGCACCACTGACAGTCAATTGTAACCCTCCCACTCTCATTATGACGATGGAAGGCACAAACTGCGTCGCGATTCAATAATTCAGTCTCCTGCTGACATCTTTCCGAGCAACTACCCGGCTACGGTGGACAGGTGTACGTCCTCCTGGGGGCGAAATTGCTTGTTTGCGACGCACCACTGACAGTCAATTGTAACCCTCCCACTCTCATTATGACGATGGAAGGCACAAACTGCGTCGCGATTCAATAATTCAGTCTCCAGCTGACATCTTTCCGAGCAACTAACGGGGCTACGGTGGCCAGGCGTACGTCCTCCTGGGGATGAAATTGCTTGTTTGCGACGCACCACTGACTGTCAATTGTAGCCCTCCCACTCTCATTATGACGATGGAAGGCACAAACTGCGTCGCGATTCAATAATTCAGCCTCCAGCTGACATCTTTCCGAGCAATTAACGGGGCTACGGTGGCCAGGTGTACGTCCTCCTGGGGGTGAAATTGCTTGTTTGCGACGCACCACTGACAGTCAATTGTAACCCTCCCACTCTCATTATGACGATGGAAGGCACAAACAGCGTCGCGATTCAATAATTCAGTCTCCAGCTGACATCTTTCCGAGCAACTAACGGGGCTACGGTGGCCAGGTGTACGTCCTCCTGGGGGTGAAATTGCTTGTTTGCGACGCACCACTGACAGTCAATTGTAACCCTCCCACTCTCATCATGACGATGGAAGGCACAAACTGCGTCGGGATTCAATAATTCAGTCTCCAGCTGACATCTTTCCCAGCAACTACCCGGCTACGGTGGCCAGGTGTACGTCCTCCTGGGGGTGAAATTGCTTGTTTGCGACGCACCACTGACAGTCAATTGTAACCCTCCCACTCTCATTATGACGATGGAAGGCACAAACTGCGTCGCGATTCAATAATTCAGTCTCCAGCTGACATCTTTCCGAGCAACAACCTGGCTACGGTGGCCAGGTGTACGTCCTCCTGGGGGTGAAATTGCTTGTTTGCGACGCACCACTGACAGTCAATTGTAACCCTCCCACTCTCATTATGACGATGGAAGGCACAAACTGCGTCGCGATTCAATAATTCAGTTTCCAGCTGACATCTTTCCGAGCAACTAACCGGGTATGGTGGCCAGGTGTACGTCCTCCTGGGGGTGAAATTGCTTGTTTGCGACGCACCACTGACAGTCAATTGTAACCCTCCCACTCTCATTATGACAATGGAAGGCACAAACTGCGTCGCGATTCAATGATTCAGTCTCCAGCTGACATCTTTCAGAGCTACTAACGGGGCTACGGTGGCCAGGTGTACGTCCTCCTGGGGGTGAAATTGCTTGTTTGCGACGCACCACTGACAGTCAATTGTAACCCTCCCACTCTCATTATGACGATGGAAGGCACAAACTGCGTCGCGATTCAATAATTCAGTCTCCAGCTGACATCTTTCCGAGCAACTAACCGGCTACGGTGGCCAGGTGTACGTCCTCCTGGGGGTGAAATTGCTTGTCTGCGTCGCACCACTTACAGTCAATTGTAACCCTCCCACTCTCATTATGACGATGGAAGGCACAAACTGCGTCGCGATTCAATAATTCAGTCTCCAGCTGACTTCTTTCCGAGCAACTAACGGGGCTACGGTGGCCAGGTGTACGTCCTCCTGGGGGTGAAATTGTTGTTTGCGACGAACCACTGACAGTCAATTGTAACCCTCCCACTCTCATTATGACGATGGAAGGCACAAACTGCGTCGCGATTCAATAATTCAGTCTCCAGCTGACATCTTTCCGAGCAACTAACCGGCTACGGTGGCCAGGTGTACGTCCTCCTGGGGGTGAAATTGCTTGTTTGCGACGCACCACTGACAGTCAATTGTAACCCTTCCACTCTCATTATGACGATGGAAGGCACAAACTGCGTCGCGATTCAATAATTCAGTCTCCAGCTGACATCTTTCCGAGCAACTAACCGGCTACGGTGGCCAGGTGTACGTCCTCCTGGGGGTGAAATTGCTTGTTTGCGACGCACCACTGACAGTCAATTGTAACCCTCCCACTCTCATTATGACGATGGAAGGAACAAACTGCGTCGCGATTCAATAATTCAGTCTCCAGCTGACATCTTTCCGAGCAACTAACGGGGCTACGGTGGCCAGGTGTACGTCCTCCTGGGGGTGAAATTGCTTGTTTGCGACGCACCACTGACAGTCAATTGTAACCCTCCCACTCTCATTATGACGATGGAAGGCACAAACTGCGTCGCGATTCAATAATTCAGTCTCCAGCTGACATCATTCCGAGCAACTAACGGGGCTACGGTGGACAGGTGTACGTCCTCCTGGGGGTGAAATTGCTTGTTTGCGACGCACCACTGACAGAAATTGTAACCCTCCCACTCTCATTATGACGATGGAAGGCACAAACTGCGTCGCGATTCAATAATTCAGTCTCCAGCTGTCATCTTTCCGAGCAACTAACGGGGCTACGGTGGCCAGGTGTACGTCCTCCTGGGGGTGAAATTGCTTGTTTGCGACGCACCACTGACAGTCAATTGTAACCCTCCCACTCTCATTATGACGATGGAAGGCACAAACTGCGTCGCGATTCTATAATTCATTCTCCAGCTGACATCTTTCCGAGCAACTAACGGGGCTACGGTGGCCAGGTGTACGTCCTCCTGGGGGTGAAATTGCTTGTTTGCGACGCAGCACTGACAGTCAATTGTAACCCTCCCACTCTCATTATGACGATGGAAGGCACAAACTGCGTCGCGATTCAATAATTCAGTCTCCAGCTGATATCTTTCCGATTAACTAACGGGGCTACGGTGGCCAGGTGTACGTCCTCCTGGGGGTGAAATTGCTTGTTTGCGACGCACCACTGACAGTCAATTGTAACCCTCCCACTCTCATTATGACGATGGAAGGCACAAACTGCGTCGCGATTCAATAATTCAGTCTCCAGCTGACATCTTTCCGCGCAACTAACGGGGCTACGGTGGCCAGGTGTACGTCCTCCTGGGGGTGAAACTGCTTGTTTGCGACGCACCACTGACAGTCAATTGTAACCCTCCCACTCTCATTATGACGATGGAAGGCACAAACTGCATCGCGATTCAATAACTCAGTCTCCAGCTGACATCTTTCCGAGCAACTAACGGGGCTACGGTGGCCATGTGTACGTCCTCCTGGGGGTGAAATTGCTTGTTTGCGACGCACCACTGACAGTCAATTGTAACCCTCCCACTCTCATTATGACGATGGAAGGCACAAACTGCGTCGCGATTCAATAATTCAGTCTCCAGCTGACATCTTTCCGAGCAACTAACGGGGCTACGGTGGCCAGGTGTACGTCCTCCTGGGGGTGAAATTGCTTGTTTGCGACGCACCACTGACAGTCAATTGTAACCCTCCCACTCTCATTATGACGATGGAAGGCACAAACTGCGTCGCGATTCAATAATTCAGTCTCCAGCTGACATCTTTCCGAGCAACTAACGGGGCTACGGTGGCCAGGTGTACGTCCTCCTGGGGGCGAAATTGCTTGTTTGCGACGCACCACTGACAGTCAATTGTAACCCTCCCACTCTCATTATGACGATGGAAGGAACAAACTGCGTCGCGATTCAATAATTCAGCCTCCAGCTGACATCTTTCCGAGCAACTAACGGGGCTGCGGTGGCGAGGTGTACGTCCCCCTGGGGGTGAAATTGCTTGTTTGCGACGCACCACTGACAGTCAATTGTAACCCTCCCACTGTCATTATGACGATGGAAGGCACAAACTGCGTCGCGATTCAATAATTCAGTCTCCAGCTGACATCTTTCCGAGCAACTAACCGGCTACGGTGGCCAGGTGTACGTCCTCCTGGGGGTTAAATTGCTTGCTTGCGACGCACCAATGACAGTCAATTGTAACCCTCCCACTCTCATTATGACGATGGAAGGCACAAACTGCGTCGCGATTCAATAATTCAGTCTCCAGCTGACATCTTTCCGAGCATCTAACGGGGCTACGGTGGCCAGGTGTACGTCCTCCTGGGGGTGAAATTGCTTGTTTGCGACGCACCACTGACAGTCAATTGTAACCCTCCCACTCCCATTATGACGATAGAAGGCACAAACTGCGTCGCGATTCAATAATTCAGTCTCCAGCTGACATCTTTCCGAGCAACTAACGGGGCTATGGTGGCCAGGTTTACGTCGTCCTGGGGGTGAAATTGCTTGTTTGCGACGCACCACTGACAGTCAATTGTAACCCTCCCACTCTCATTATGACGATGGAAGGCACAAACTGCGTCGCGATTCAATAATTCAGTCTCCAGCTGACATCTTTCCGAGCAACTAACGGGGCTACGGTGGCCAGGTGTACGTCCTCCTGGGGATGAAATTGCTTGTTTGCGACGCACCACTGACAGTCAATTGTAACCCTCCCACTCTCATTATGACGATGGAAGGCACAAACTGCGTCGCGATTCAATAATTCAGTCTCCAGCTGACATCTTTCCGAGCAATTAACGGGGCTACGGTGGCCAGGTGTACGTCCTCCTGGGGGTGAAATTGCTTGTTTGCGACGCACCACTGACAGTCAATTGTAACCCTCCCACTCTCATTATGACGATGGAAGGCACGAACTGCGTCGCGATTCAATAATTCAGTCTCCAGCTGACATCTTTCCGAGCAACTAACGGGGCTACGGTTGCCAGGTGTACGTCCTCCTGGGGGTGAAATTGCTTGTTTGCGACGCACCACTGACAGTCAGTTGTAACCCTCCCACTCTCATTATGACGATGGAAGGCACAAACTGCGTCGCGATTCAATAATTCAGTCTCCAGCTGACATCTTTCCGAGCAACTAACGGGGCTACGGTGGCCAGGTGTACGTCCTCCTGGGGGTGAAATTGCTTGTTTGCGACGCACCACTGACAGTCAATTGTAACCCTCCCACTCTCATTATGACGATGGAAGGCACAAACTGCGTCGCGATTCAATAATTCAGTCTGCAGCTGATATCTTTCCGAGCAACTAACGGGGCTACGGTGGCCAGGTGTACGTCCTCCTGGGGGTGAAATTGCTTGTTTGCGACGCACCACTGACAGTCAGTTGTAACCCTCCCACTCTCATTATGACGATGGAAGGCACAACCTGCGTCGCGATTCAATAATTCAGTCTCCAGCTGACATCTTTCCGCGCAACTAACGGGGCTACGGTGGCCAGGTGTACGTCCTCCTGGGGGTGAAACTGCTTGTTTGCGACGCACCACTGACAGTCAATTGTAACCCTCCCACTCTCATTATGACGATGGAAGGTACAAACTGCGTCACGATTCAATAATTCAGTCTCCAGCTGACATCTTTCCGAGCAACTAACGGGGCTACGGTGGCCAAGTGTACGTCCTCCTGGGGGTGAAATTGCTTGTTTGCGACGCACCACTGACAGTCAATTGTAACCCTCCCACTCTCATTATGACGATGGAAGGCACAAACTGCGTCGCGGTTCAATAATTCAGCCTCCAGCTGACATCTTTCCGAGCAACTAACGGGGCTGCGGTGGCGAGGTGTAGTCCTCCTGGGGGTGAAATTGCTTGTTTGCGACGCACCACTGACAGTCAATTGTAACCCTCCCACTCTCATCATGATGATGGAAGGCACAAACTGCGTCGCGATTCAATAATTCAGTCTCCAGCTGATATCTTTCCGAGCAACTAACCGGCTACGGTGGCCAGGTGTACGTCCTCCTGGGGGTTAAATTGCTTGTTTGCGACGCACCACTGACAGTCAATTGTAACCCTCCCACTCTCATTATGACGATGGAAGGCACAAACTGCGTCGCGATTCAACAATTCTGTCTCCAGCTGACATCTTTCCGAGCAACTAACGGGGCTACGGTGGCCAGGTGTACGTCCTCCTGGGGGTGAAATTGCTTGTTTGCGACGCACCACTGACAGTCAATTGTAGCCCTCCCACTCTCATTATGACGATGGAAGGCACAAACTGCGTCGCGATTCAATAATTCAGTCTCCAGCTGACATCTTTCCGAGCAATTAACGGGGCTAGGGTGGCCAGGTGTACGTACTCCTGGGGGTGAAATTGCTTGTTTGCGACGCACTACTGACAGTCAATTGTAACCCTCCCACTCTCATTATGACGATGAAAGGCACAAACTGCGTCGCGATTCAATAATTCAGTCTCCAGCTGACATCTTTCCGAGCAACTAACGGGGCTACGGTGGCCAGGTGTACGTCCTCCTGGGGGTGAAATTGCTTGTTTGCGACGCACCACTGACAGTCAATTGTAACCCTCCCACTCTCATTATGACGATGGAAGGCACAAACTGCGTCGCGATTCAATAATTCAGTCTCCAGCTGACATCTTTCCGAGCAACTAACGGGGCTACGGTGGACAGGTGTACGTCCTCCTGGGGGTGAAATTGCTTGTTTGCGACGCACCACTGACAGTCAATTGTAACCCTCCGACTCTCATTATGACGATGGAAGGCACAAACTGCGTCGCGATTCAATAATTCAGTCTGCAGCTGACATCTTTCCGAGCAAATAACGGGGCTACAGTGGCCAGATGTACGTCCACCTGGGGGTGAAATTGCTTGTTTGCGACGCACCACTGACAGTCAATTGTAACCTTCCCACTCTCATTATGACGATGGAAGGCACAAACAGCGTCGAGATTCAATAATGCAGTCTCCAGCTGACATCTTTCCGAGCAACTAACGGGGCTACGGTGGCCAGGAGTACGTCCTCCTGGGGGTGAAATTGCTTGTTTGCGACGCACCACTGACAGTCAATTGTAGTCCTCCCACTCTCATTATGACGATGGAAGGCACAAACTGCGTCGCGATTCAATAATTCAGTCTCCAGCTGACATCTTTCCGAGCAACTAACGGGGCTACGGTGGCCAGGTGTACTACCTCCTGGGGGTGAAATTGCTTGTTTGCGACGCACCACTGACAGTCAATTGTAACCCTCCCACTCTCATTATGACGATGGAAGGCACAAACTGCGTCGCGATTCAATAATTCAGTCTCCAGCTGACATCTTTCCGCGCAACTAACGGGGCTACGGTGGCCAGGTGTACGTCCACCTGGGGGTGAAACTGCTTCTTTGCGACGCACCACTGACAGTCAATTGTAACCCTCCCACTCTCATTATGACGATGGAAGGCACAAACTGCGTCGCGATTCAATAATTCAGTCTCCAGCTGACATCTTTCCGAGCAACTAACGGGGCTACGGTGGCCAGGTGTACGTCCTCCTGGGGGTGAAATTGCTTGTTTGCGACGCACCACTGACAGTCAATTGTAACCCTCCCACTCTCATTATGACGATGGAAGGCACAAACTGCGTCGCGATTCAATAATTCAGTCTCCAGCTGACATCTTTCCGAGCAACTGACGGGGCTACGGTGGCCAGGTGTACGTCCTCCTGGGGGTGAAATTGCTTGTTTGCGACGCACCACTGACAGTCAGTTGTAACCCTCCCACTCTCATTATGACGATGGAAGGCACAACCTGCGTCGCGATTCAATAATTCAGTCTCCAGCTGACATCTTTCCGCGCAACTAACGGGGCTACGGTGGCCAGGTGTACGTCCTCCTGGGGGTGAAACTGCTTGTTTGCGACGCACCACTGACAGTCAATTGTAACCCTCCCACTCTCATTATGACGATGGAAGGTACAAACTGCGTCACGATTCAATAATTCAGTCTCCAGCTGACATCTTTCCGAGCAACTAACGGGGCTACGGTGGCCAAGTGTACGTCCTCCTGGGGGTGAAATTGCTTGTTTGCGACGCACCACTGACAGTCAATTGTAACCCTCCCACTCTCATTATGACGATGGAAGGCACAAACTGCGTCGCGGTTCAATAATTCAGCCTCCAGCTGACATCTTTCCGAGCAACTAACGGGGCTGCGGTGGCGAGGTGTAGTCCTCCTGGGGGTGAAATTGCTTGTTTGCGACGCACCACTGACAGTCAATTGTAACCCTCCCACTCTCATTATGACGATGGAAGGCACAAACTGCGTCGCGATTCAACAATTCTGTCTCCAGCTGACATCTTTCCGAGCAACTAACGGGGCTACGGTGGCCAGGTGTACGTCCTCCTGGGGGTGAAATTGCTTGTTTGCGACGCACCACTGACAGTCAATTGTAGCCCTCCCACTCTCATTATGACGATGGAAGGCACAAACTGCGTCGCGATTCAATAATTCAGTCTCCAGCTGACATCTTTCCGAGCAATTAACGGGGCTAGGGTGGCCAGGTGTACGTACTCCTGGGGGTGAAATTGCTTGTTTGCGACGCACCACTGACAGTCAATTGTAACCCTCCCACTCTCATTATGACGATGAAAGGCACAAACTGCGTCGCGATTCAATAATTCAGTCTCCAGCTGACATCTTTCCGAGCAACTAACGGGGCTACGGTGGCCAGGTGTACGTCCTCCTGGGGGTGAAATTGCTTGTTTGCGACGCACCACTGACAGTCAATTGTAACCCTCCCACTCTCATTATGACGATGGAAGGCACAAACTGCGTCGCGATTCAATAATTCAGTCTCCAGCTGACATCTTTCCGAGCAACTAACGGGGCTACGGTGGACAGGTGTACGTCCTCCTGGGGGTGAAATTGCTTGTTTGCGACGCACCACTGACAGTCAATTGTAACCCTCAGACTCTCATTATGACGATGGAAGGCACAAACTGCGTCGCGATTCAATAATTCAGTCTGCAGCTGACATCTTTCCGAGCAAATAACGGGGCTACAGTGGCCAGATGTACGTCCTCCTGGGGGTGAAATTGCTTGTTTGCGACGCACCACTGACAGTCAATTGTAACCTTCCCACTCTCATTATGACGATGGAAGGCACAAACAGCGTCGAGATTCAATAATGCAGTCTCCAGCTGACATCTTTCCGAGCAACTAACGGGGCTACGGTGGCCAGGAGTACGTCCTCCTGGGGGTGAAATTGCTTGTTTGCGACGCACCACTGACAGTCAATTGTAGTCCTCCCACTCTCATTATGACGATGGAAGGCACAAACTGCGTCGCGATTCAATAATTCAGTCTCCAGCTGACATCTTTCCGAGCAACTAACGGGGCTACGGTGGCCAGGTGTACTACCTCCTGGGGGTGAAATTGCTTGTTTGCGACGCACCACTGACAGTCAATTGTAACCCTCCCACTCTCATTATGACGATGGAAGGCACAAACTGCGTCGCGATTCAATAATTCAGTCTCCAGCTGACATCTTTCCGCGCAACTAACGGGGCTACGGTGGCCAGGTGTACGTCCACCTGGGGGTGAAACTGCTTCTTTGCGACGCACCACTGACAGTCAATTGTAACCCTCCCACTCTCATTATGACGATGGAAGGCACAAACTGCGTCGCGATTCAATAATTCAGTCTCCAGCTGACATCTTTCCGAGCAACTAACGGGGCTACGGTGGCCAGGTGTACGTCCTCCTGGGGGCGAAATTGCTTGTTTGCGACGCACCACTGACAGTCAATTGTAACCCTCCCACTCTCATTATGACGATGGAAGGCACAAACTGCGTCGCGATTCAATAATTCAGTCTCCAGCTGACGTCTTTCCGCGCAACTAACAGGGCTACGGTGGCCAGGTGTACGTCCTCCTGGGGGTGAAACTGCTTGTTTGCGACGCACCACTGACAGTCAAATGTAACCCTCCCACTCTCATTATGACGATGGAAGGCACAAACTGCGTCGCGATTCAATAATTCAGTGTCCAGCTGACATCTTTCCGAGCAACTAACGGGGCTACGGTGGCCAGGTGTACGTCCTCCTGGGGGTGAAATTGCTTGTTTGCGACGCACCACTGACAGTCAATTGTAACCCTCCCACTCTCATTATGACGATGGAAGGCACAAACTGCGTCGCGATTCAATAATTCAGTCTCCAGCTGACGTCTTTCCGCGCAACTAACAGGGCTACGGTGGCCAGGTGTACGTCCTCCTGGGGGTGAAACTGCTTGTTTGCGACGCACCACTGACAGTCAATTGTAACCCTCCCACTCTCATTATGACGATGGAAGGCACAAACTGCGTCGCGATTCAATAATTCAGTCTCCAGCTGACATCTTTCCGAGCAACTAACCGGCTACGGTGGCCAGCTGTACGTCCTCCTGGGGATGAAATTGCTTGTTTGCGACGCACCACTGACAGTCAATTGTAGCCCTTTCACTCTCATTATGACGATGGAAGGCACAAACTGCGTCGCGATTCAATAATTCAGTCTCCAGCTGACATCTTTCCGAGCAATTAACGGGGCTACGGTGGCCAGGTGTACGTCCTCCTGGGGGTGAAATTGCTTGTTTGCGACGCACCACTGACAGTCAATTGTAACCCTCCCACTCTCATTATGACGATGGAAGGCACAAACTGCGTCGCGATTGAATAAATCAGTCTCCAGCTGACATCTTTCCGAGCAACTAACGGGGCTACGGTGGCCAGGTGTACGTCCTCCTGGGGATGAAATTGCTTGTTTGCGACGCACCACTGCCAGTCAATTGTAGCCCTCCCACTCTCATTATGACGATGGAAGGCACAAACTGTGTCGCGATTCAATAATTCAGTCTCCAGCTGACATCTTTCCGAGCAATTAACGGGGCTACGGTGGCCAGGTGTACGTACTCCTGGGGGTGAAATTGCTTGTTTGCGACGCACCACTGACAGTCAATTGTAACCCTCCCACTCTCATTATGACGATGATAGGCACAAACTGCGTCGCGATTCAATAATTCAGTCTCCAGCTGACATCTTTCCGAGCAACTAACGGGGCTACGGTGGCCAGGTGTACGTCCTCCTGGGGGTGGAATCGCTTGTTTGCGACGCACCACTGACAGTCAATTGTAACCCTGCCACTCTCATTATGACGATGGAAGGCACAAACTGCGTCGAGATTCAATAATTCAGTCTCCAGCTGACATTTTTCCGAGCAACTAACGGGGCTACGGTGGCCAGGTGTACGTCCTCCTGGGGGTGAAATTGATTGTTTGTGACGCACCACTGACAGTCAATTGTAACCCTCCCACTCTCATTATGACGATGGAAGGCACAAACTGCGTCGAGATTCAATAATTCAGTCTCCAGCTGACATCTTTCCGAGCAACTAACCGGCTACGGTGGCCAGGTGTACGTCCTCCTGGGGGTGAAATTGCTTGTTTGTGACGCACCACTGACAGTCATTGTAACCCTCCCACTCTCATTATGACGATGGAAGGCACAAACTGCGTCGCGATTCAATAATTCAGCCTCCAGCTGACATCTTTCCGAGCAACTAACCTGGCTGCGGTGGCCAGGTGTACGTCCTCCTGGGGGTGAAATTGCTTGTTTGCGACGCACCACTGACAGTCAATTGTAACCCTCCCACTCTCATTATGACGATGGAAGGCACAAACTGCGTCGCGATTCAATAATTCAGTCTCCAGCTGACATCTTTCCGAGCAACTAACCGGCTACGGTGGCCAGGTGTACGTCCTCCTGGGGGTGAAATTGCTTGTCTGCGACGCACCACTTACAGTCAATTGTAACCCTCCCACTCTCATTATGACGATGGAAGGCACAAACTGCGTCGCGATTCAATAATTCAGTCTCCAGCTGACTTGTTTCCGAGCAACTAACAGGGCTACGGTGGCCAGGTGTACGTCCTCCTGGGGGTGAAATTGTTGTTTGCGACGAACCACTGACAGTCAATTGTAACCCTCCCACTCTCATTATGACGATGGGAGGCACAAACTGCGTCGCGATTCAATAATTCAGTCTCCAGCTGACATCTTTCCGAGCAACTAACGGGGCTATGGTGGCCAGGTGTACGTCCTCCTGGGGGTGAAATTGCTTGTTTGCGACGCACCACTGACAGTCAATTGTAACCCTCCCACTCTCATTATGATGATGGAAGGCAAAAACTGCGTCGCGATTCAATAATTCAGTCTCCAGCTGACATCTTTCCGAGCAACTAACGGGGCTACGGTGGCCAGCTGTACGTCCTCCTGGGGATGAAATTGCTTGTTTGCGACGCACCACTGACAGTCAATTGTAACCCTCCCACTCTCATTATGACGATGGAAGGCACAAACTGCGTCGCGATTCAATAATTCAGTCTCCAGCTGACATTTTTCCGAGCAACTAACGGGGCTACGGTGGCCAGGTGTACGTCCTCCTGGGGGTGAAACTGCTTGTTTGCGACGCACCACTGACAGTCAATTGTAACCCTCCCACTCTCATTATGACGATGGAAGGCACAAACTGCGTCGCGATTCAATAATTCAGTCTCCAGCTGACAATTTTCCGCGCAACTAACGGGGCTACGGTGGCCAGGTGTACGTCCTCCTGGGGGTGAAATTGCTTGTTTGCGACGCACCACTGACAGTCAATTGTAACCCTCCGACTCTCATTATGACGATAGAAGGCACAAACTGCGTCGCGATTCAATAATTCAGTCTCCAGCTGACATCTTTCCGAGCAATTAACGGGGCTACGGTGGCCAGGTGTACGTCCTCCTGGGGGTGAAATTGCTTGTTTGCGACGCACCACTGACAGTCAATTGTAACCCTCCCACTCTCATTATGACGATGGAAGGCACAAACTGCGTCGCGATTGAATAATTCAGTCTCCAGCTGACATCTTTCCGAGCAACTAACGGGGCTACGGTGGCCAGGTGTACGTCCTCCTGGGGATGAAATTGCTTGTTTGCGACGCACCACTGCCAGTCAATTGTAGCCCTCCCACTCTCATTATGACGATGGAAGGCACAAACTGTGTCGCGATTCAATAATTCAGTCTCCAGCTGACATCTTTCCGAGCAATTAACGGGGCTACGGTGGCCAGGTGTACGTACTCCTGGGGGTGAAATTGCTTGTTTGCGACGCACCACTGACAGTCAATTGTAACCCTCCCACTCTCATTATGACGATGAAAGGCACAAACTGCGTCGCGATTCAATAATTCAGTCTCCAGCTGACATCTTTCCGAGCAACTAACGGGGCTACGGTGGCCAGGTGTACGTCCTCCTGGGGGTGAAATTGCTTGTTTGCGACGCACCACTGACAGTCAATTGTAACCCTCCCACTCTCATTATGACGATGGAAGGCACAAACTGCGTCGAGATTCAATAATTCAGTCTCCAGCTGACATTTTTCCGAGCAACTAACGGGGCTACGGTGGCCAGGTGTACGTCCTCCTGGGGGTGAAATTGATTGTTTGTGACGCACCACTGACAGTCAATTGTAACCCTCCCACTCTCATTATGACGATGGAAGGCACAAACTGCGTCGCGATTCAATAATTCAGTCTCCAGCTGACATCTTTCCGAGCAACTAACCGGCTACGGTGGCCAGGTGTACGTCCTCCTGGGGGTGAAATTGCTTGTTTGTGACGCACCACTGACAGTCATTGTAACCCTCCCACTCTCATTATGACGATGGAAGGCACAAACTGCGTCGCGATTCAATAATTCAGCCTCCAGCTGACATCTTTCCGAGCAACTAACCTGGCTGCGGTGGCCAGGTGTACGTCCTCCTGGGGGTGAAATTGCTTGTTTGCGACGCACCACTGACAGTCAATTGTAACCCTCCCACTCTCATTATGACGATGGAAGGCACAAACTGCGTCGCGATTCAATAATTCAGTCTCCAGCTGACATCTTTCCGAGCAACTAACCGGCTACGGTGGCCAGGTGTACGTCCTCCTGGGGGTGAAATTGCTTGTCTGCGACGCACCACTTACAGTCAATTGTAACCCTCCCACTCTCATTATGACAATGGAAGGCACAAACTGCGTCGCGATTCAATAATTCAGTCTCCAGCTGACTTCTTTCCGAGCAACTAACAGGGCTACGGTGGCCAGGTGTACGTCCTCCTGGGGGTGAAATTGTTGTTTGCGACGAACCACTGACAGTCAATTGTAACCCTCCCACTCTCATTATGACGATGGAAGGCACAAACTGCGTCGCGATTCAATAATTCAGTCTCCAGCTGACATCTTTCCGAGCAACTAACGGGGCTATGGTGGCCAGGTGTACGTCCTCCTGGGGGTGAAATTGCTTGTTTGCGACGCACCACTGACAGTCAATTGTAACCCTCCCACTCTCATTATGATGATGGAAGGCAAAAACTGCGTCGCGATTCAATAATTCAGTCTCCAGCTGACATCTTTCCGAGCAACTAACGGGGCTACGGTGGCCAGCTGTACGTCCTCCTGGGGATGAAATTGCTTGTTTGCGACGCACCACTGACAGTCAATTGTAACCCTCCCACTCTCATTATGACGATGGAAGGCACAAACTGCGTCGCGATTCAATAATTCAGTCTCCAGCTGACATTTTTCCGAGCAACTAACGGGGCTACGGTGGCCAGGTGTACGTCCTCCTGGGGGTGAAACTGCTTGTTTGCGACGCACCACTGACAGTCAATTGTAACCCTCCCACTCTCATTATGACGATGGAAGGCACAAACTGCGTCGCGATTCAATAATTCAGTCTCCAGCTGACAATTTTCCGCGCAACTAACGGGGCTACGGTGGCCAGGTGTACGTCCTCCTGGGGGTGAAACTGCTTGTTTGCGACGCACCACTGACAGTCAATTGTAACCCTCCCACTCTCATTATGACGATGGAGGCACAAACTGCGTCGCGATTCAATAATTCAGTCTCCAGCTGACATCTTTCCGAGCAACTAACGGGGCTACGGTGGCCAGGTGTACGTCCTCCTGGGGGTGAAATTGCTTGTTAGCGACGCACCACTGACAGTCAATTGTAACCCTCCCACTCTCATTATGACGATGGAAGGCACAAACTGCGTCGCGATTCAATAATTCAGTCTCCAGCTGACATCTTTCCGAGCAACTAACCGGCTACGGTGGCCAGCTGTACGTCCTCCTGGGGGTGAAATTGCTTGTTTGCGACGCACCACTGACAGTCAATTGTAACCCTCCCACTCTCATTATGACGATGGAAGGCACAAACTGCGTCGCGATTCAATAATTCAGTCTCCAGCTGACATCTTTCCGAGCAACTAACCGGCTACGGTGGCCAGGTGTACGTCCTCCTGGGGGTGAAATTGCTTGTTTGCGACGCACCACTGACAGTCAATTGTAACCCTCCCACTCTCATTATGACGATAGAAGGCACAAACTGCGTCGCGATTCAATAATTCAGTCTACAGCTGACATCTTTCCGAGCAACTAACGGGGCTATGGTGGCCAAGTGTACGTCCTCCTGGGGGTGAAATTGCTTGTTTGCGACGCACCACTGACAGTCAATTGTAACACTCCCACTCTCATTATGACGATGGAAGGCACAAACTGCGTCGCGATTCAATAATTCAGTCTCCAGCTGACATCTTTCCGAGCAACTAACGGGGCTACGGTGGCCAGGTGTACGTCCTCCTGGGGATGAAATTGCTTGTTTGCGACGCACCACTGACAGTCAATTGTAGCCCTCCCACTCTCATTATGACGATGGAAGGCACAAACTGCGTCGCGATTCAATAATTCAGTCTCCAGCTGACATCTTTCCGAGCAACTAACGGGGCTACGGTGGACAGGTGTACGTCCTCCTGGGGGTGAAATTGCTTGTTTGCGACGCACCACTGACAGTCAATTGTAACCCTCCCACTCTCATTATGACGATGGAAGGCACAAACTGCGTCGCGATTCAATAATTCAGTCTGCAGCTGACATCTTTCCGAGCAAATAATGGGGCTACGGTGGGCAGGTGTACGTCCTCCTGGGGGTGATATTGCTTGTTTGCGACGCACCACTGACAGTCAATTGTAACCCTCCCACTCTCATTATGACGATGGAAGGCACAAACTGCGTCGAGATTCAATAATTCAGTCTCCAGCTGACATCTTTCCGAGCAACTAACGGGGCTACGGTGGCCAGGTGTACGTCCTCCTGGGGGTGAAATTGCTTGTTTGCGACGCACCACTGACAGTCAATTGTAGTCCTCCCACTCTCATTATGACGATGGAAGGCACAAACTGCGTCGCGATTCAATAATTCAGTCTCCAGCTGACATCTTTCCGAGCAACTAACGGGGCTACGGTGGCCTGGTGTACTACCTCCTGGGGGTGAAATTGCTTGTTTGCGACGCACCACTGACAGTCAATTGTAACCCTCCCACTCTCATTATGACGATGGAAGGCACAAACTGCGTCGCGATTCAATAATTCAGTCTCCAGCTGACATCTTTCCGCGCAACTAACGGGGCTACGGTGGCCAGGTGTACGTCCACCTGTGGGTGAAACTGCTTGTTTGCGACGCACCACTGACAGTCAATTGTAACCCTCCCACTCTCATTATGACGATGGAAGGCACAAACTGCGTCGCGATTCAATAATTCAGTCTCCAGCTGACATCTTTCTGAGCAACTAACGGGGCTACGGTGGCCAGGTGTACGTCCTCCTGGGGGTGAAATTGCTTGTTTGCGACGCACCACTGACAGTCAATTGTAACCCTCCCACTCTCATTATGACGATGGAAGGCACAAACTGCGTCGCGATTCAATAATTCAGTCTCCAGCTGACATCTTTCCGCGCAACTAACAGGGCTACGGTGGCCAGGTGTACGTCCTCCTGGGGGTGAAACTGCTTGTTTGCGACGCACCACTGACAGTCAATTGTAACCCTCCCACTCTCATTATGACGATGGAAGGCACAAACTGCGTCGCGATTCAATAATTCAGTGTCCAGCTGACATCTTTCCGAGCAACTAACGGGGCTACGGTGGCCAGGTGTACGTCCTCCTGGGGGTGAAATTGCTTGTTTGCGACGCACCACTGACAGTCGATTGTAGTCCTCCCACTCTCATTATGACGATGGAAGGCACAAACTGCGTCGCGATTCAATAATTCAGTCTCCAGCTGACATCTTTCCGAGCAACTAACGGGGCTACGGTGGCCAGGTGTACGTCCTCCTGGGGGTGGAATTGCTTGTTTGCGACGCACCACTGACAGTCAATTGTAACCCTGCCACTCTCATTATGACGATGGAAGGCACAAACTGCGTCGCGATTCAATAATTCAGTCTCCAGCTGACATCTTTCCGAGCAACTAACGGGGCTACGGTGGCCAGGTGTACGTCCTCCTGGGGGTGAAATTGCTTGTTTGCGACGCACCACTGACAGTCAATTGTAACCCTCCCACTCTCATTATGACGATGGAAGGCACAAACTGCGTCGCGATTCAATAATTCAGTCTCCAGCTGACATCTTTCCGAGCAACTAACCGGCTACGGTGGCCAGGTGTACGTCCTCCTGGGGGTGAATTTGCTTGTTTGTGACGCACCACTGACAGTCATTGTAACCCTCCCACTCTCATTATGACGATGGAAGGCACAAACTGCGTCGCGATTCAATAATTCGGCCTCCAGCTGACATCTTTCCGAGCAACTAACCTGGCTGCAATGGCCAGGTGTACGTCCTCCTGGGGGTGAAATTGCTTGTTTGCGACGCACCACTGACAGTCAATTGTAACCCTCCCACTCTCATTATGACGATGGAAGGCACAAACTGCGTCGCGATTCAATAATTCAGTCTCCAGCTGACATCTTTCCGAGCAACTAACCGGCTACGGTGGCCAGGTGTACGTCCTCCTGGGGCTGAAATTGCTTGTCTGCGACGCACCACTTACAGTTAATTGTAACCCTCCCACTCTCATTATGACGATGGAAGGCACAAACTGCGTCGCGATTCAATAATTCAGTCTCCAGCTGACATCTTTCCGAGCAACTAACAGGTGTACGGTGGCCAGGTGTACGTCCTCCTGCGGGTGAAATTGTTGTTTGCGACGAACCACTGACAGTCAATTGTAACCCTCCCACTCTCATTATGACGATGGAAGGCACAAACTGCGTCGCGATTCAATAATTCAGTCTCCAGCTGACATCTTTCCGAGCAATTAACGGGGCTACGGTGGCCAGGTGTACGTCCTCCTGGGGGTGAAATTGCTTGTTTGCGACGCACCACTGACAGTCAATTGTAACCCTCCCCCTCTCATTATGATGATGGAAGGCAAAAACTGCGTCGCGATTCAATAATTCAGTCTCCAGCTGACATCTTTCCGAGCAACTAACGGGGCTACGGTGGCCAGGTGAACGTCCTCCTGGGGATGAAATTGCTTGTTTGTGACGCACCACTGACAGTCAATTGTAGCCCTCCCACTCTCATTATGACGATGGAAGGCACAAACTGCGTCGCGATTCAATAATTCAGTCTCCAGCTGACATCTTTCCGAGCAACTAACGGGGCTACGGTGGCCAGGTGTACGTCCTCCTGGGGGTGAAATTGCTTGTTTGCGATGCACCACTGACAGTCAATTGTAACCCTCCCACTCTCATTATGACGATGGAAGGCACAAACTGCGTCGCGATTCAATAATTCAGTCTCCAGCTGACATCTTTCCGCGCAACTAACGGGGCTACGGTGGCCAGGTGTACGTCCACCTGGGGGTGAAACTGCTTGTTTGCGACGCACCACTGACAGTCAATTGTAACCCTCCCACTCTCATTATGACGATGGAAGGCACAAACTGCGTCGCGATTCAATAATTCAGTCTCCAGTTGACATCTTTCCGAGCAACTAACGGGGCTACGGTGGCCAGGTGTACGTCCTCCTGGGGGTGAAATTGCTTGTTAGCGACGCACCACTGACAGTCAATTGTAACCCTCCCACTCTCATTATGACGATGGAAGGCACAAACTGCGTCGCGATTCAATAATTCAGTCTCCAGCTGACATCTTTCCGAGCAACTAACCTGCTACGGTGGCCAGCTGTACGTCCTCCTGGGGGTGAAATTGCTTGTTTGCGACGCACCACTGACAGTCAATTGTAACCCTCCTACTCTCATTATGACGATGGAAGGCACAAACTGCGTCGCGATTCAATAATTCAGTCTCCAGCTGACATCTTTCCGAGCAACTAACGGGGCTACGTTGGCCAGGTGTACGTCCTCCTGGGGGTGAAATTGCTTGTTTGCGACGCACCACTGACAGTCAATTGTAACCCTCCCACTCTCATTATGACGGTGGAAGGCACAAACTGCGTCGCGATTCAATAATTCAGTCTCCAGCTGACATCTTTCCGAGCAACTAACGGGGCTATGGTGGCCAGGTGTACGTCCTCCTGGGGGTGAAATTGCTTGTTTGCGACGCACCACTGACAGTCAATTGTAGCCCTCCCACTCTCATTATGACGATGGAAGGCACAAACTGCGTCGCGATTCAATAATTCAGTCTCCAGCTGACATCTTTCCGAGCAACTAACGGGGCTACGGTGGACAGGTGTACGTCCCCCTGGGGGTGAAATTGCTTGTTTGCGACGCACCACTGACAGTCAATTGTAACCCTCCCACTCTCATTATGACGATGGAAGGCACAAACTGCGTCGAGATTCAATAATTCAGTCTCCAGCTGACATCTGTCCGAGCAACTAACGGGGCTACAGTGGACAGGTGTACGTCCTCCTGGGGGTGAAATTGCTTGTTTGCGACGCACCACTGACAGTCAATTGTAACCCTCCCACTCTCATTATGACGATGGAAGGCACAAACTGCGTCGCGATTCAATAATTCAGTCTCCAGCTGACATCTTTCCGAGCAACTAACCGGCTACGGTGGACAGGCGTACGTCCTCCTGGGGGTGAAATTGCTTGTTTGTGACGCACCGCTGACAGTCATTGTAACCCTCCCACTCTCATTATGACGATGGAAGGCACAAACTGCGTCGCGATTCATTAATTCAGCCTCCAGCTGACATCTTTCCGAGCAACTAACGGGGCTGCGGTGGCCAGGTGTACGTCCTCCTGGGGGTGAAATTGCTTGTTTGCGACGCACCACTGACTGTCAATTGTAGCCCTCCCACTCTCATTATGACGATGGAAGGCACAAACTGCGTCGCGATTCAATAATTCAGTCTCCAGCTGACATCTTTCCGAGCAACTAACCGGCTACGGTGGCCAGGTGTACGTCCTCCTGGGGGTGAAATTGCTTGTTTGCGACGCACCACTGACAGTCAATTGTAACCCTCCCACTCTCATTATGACGATAGAAGGCACAAACTGCGTCGCGATTCAATAATTCAGTCTACAGCTGACATCTTTCCGAGCAACTAACGGGGCTATGGTGGCCAAGTGTACGTCCTCCTGGGGGTGAAATTGCTTGTTTGCGACGCACCACTGACAGTCAATTGTAACACTCCCACTCTCATTATGACGATGGAAGGCACAAACTGCGTCGCGATTCAATAATTCAGTCTCCAGCTGACATCTTTCCGAGCAACTAACGGGGCTACGGTGGCCAGGTGTACGTCCTCCTGGGGATGAAATTGCTTGTTTGCGACGCACCACTGACAGTCAATTGTAGCCCTCCCACTCTCATTATGACGATGGAAGGCACAAACTGCGTCGCGATTCAATAATTCAGTCTCCAGCTGACATCTTTCCGAGCAACTAACGGGGCTACGGTGGACAGGTGTACGTCCTCCTGGGGGTGAAATTGCTTGTTTGCGACGCACCACTGACAGTCAATTGTAACCCTCCCACTCTCATTATGACGATGGAAGGCACAAACTGCGTCGCGATTCAATAATTCAGTCTGCAGCTGACATCTTTCCGAGCAAATAATGGGGCTACGGTGGGCAGGTGTACGTCCTCCTGGGGGTGATATTGCTTGTTTGCGACGCACCACTGACAGTCAATTGTAACCCTCCCACTCTCATTATGACGATGGAAGGCACAAACTGCGTCGAGATTCAATAATTCAGTCTCCAGCTGACATCTTTCCGAGCAACTAACGGGGCTACGGTGGCCAGGTGTACGTCCTCCTGGGGGTGAAATTGCTTGTTTGCGACGCACCACTGACAGTCAATTGTAGTCCTCCCACTCTCATTATGACGATGGAAGGCACAAACTGCGTCGCGATT
Source organism: Schistocerca nitens (assembly GCF_023898315.1). NCBI lineage: Eukaryota > Metazoa > Arthropoda > Insecta > Orthoptera > Acrididae > Schistocerca > Schistocerca nitens. The sequence continues at coordinate 60,819,386 of NC_064617.1, forward strand.
CAATAATTCAGTCTCCAGCTGACATCTTTCCGAGCAACTAACGGGGCTACGGTGGCCTGGTGTACTACCTCCTGGGGGTGAAATTGCTTGTTTGCGACGCACCACTGACAGTCAATTGTAACCCTCCCACTCTCATTATGACGATGGAAGGCACAAACTGCGTCGCGATTCAATAATTCAGTCTCCAGCTGACATCTTTCCGCGCAACTAACGGGGCTACGGTGGCCAGGTGTACGTCCACCTGTGGGTGAAACTGCTTGTTTGCGACGCACCACTGACAGTCAATTGTAACCCTCCCACTCTCATTATGACGATGGAAGGCACAAACTGCGTCGCGATTCAATAATTCAGTCTCCAGCTGACATCTTTCTGAGCAACTAACGGGGCTACGGTGGCCAGGTGTACGTCCTCCTGGGGGTGAAATTGCTTGTTTGCGACGCACCACTGACAGTCAATTGTAACCCTCCCACTCTCATTATGACGATGGAAGGCACAAACTGCGTCGCGATTCAATAATTCAGTCTCCAGCTGACATCTTTCCGCGCAACTAACAGGGCTACGGTGGCCAGGTGTACGTCCTCCTGGGGGTGAAACTGCTTGTTTGCGACGCACCACTGACAGTCAATTGTAACCCTCCCACTCTCATTATGACGATGGAAGGCACAAACTGCGTCGCGATTCAATAATTCAGTGTCCAGCTGACATCTTTCCGAGCAACTAACGGGGCTACGGTGGCCAGGTGTACGTCCTCCTGGGGGTGAAATTGCTTGTTTGCGACGCACCACTGACAGTCGATTGTAGTCCTCCCACTCTCATTATGACGATGGAAGGCACAAACTGCGTCGCGATTCAATAATTCAGTCTCCAGCTGACATCTTTCCGAGCAACTAACGGGGCTACGGTGGCCAGGTGTTCGTCCTCCTGGGGGTGGAATTGCTTGTTTGCGACGCACCACTGACAGTCAATTGTAACCCTGCCACTCTCATTATGACGATGGAAGGCACAAACTGCGTCGCGATTCAATAATTCAGTCTCCAGCTGACATCTTTCCGAGCAACTAACGGGGCTACGGTGGCCAGGTGTACGTCCTCCTGGGGGTGAAATTGCTTGTTTGCGACGCACCACTGACAGTCAATTGTAACCCTCCCACTCTCATTATGACGATGGAAGGCACAAACTGCGTCGCGATTCAATAATTCAGTCTCCAGCTGACATCTTTCCGAGCAACTAACCGGCTACGGTGGCCAGGTGTACGTCCTCCTGGGGGTGAATTTGCTTGTTTGTGACGCACCACTGACAGTCATTGTAACCCTCCCACTCTCATTATGACGATGGAAGGCACAAACTGCGTCGCGATTCAATAATTCGGCCTCCAGCTGACATCTTTCCGAGCAACTAACCTGGCTGCAATGGCCAGGTGTACGTCCTCCTGGGGGTGAAATTGCTTGTTTGCGACGCACCACTGACAGTCAATTGTAACCCTCCCACTCTCATTATGACGATGGAAGGCACAAACTGCGTCGCGATTCAATAATTCAGTCTCCAGCTGACATCTTTCCGAGCAACTAACCGGCTACGGTGGCCAGGTGTACGTCCTCCTGGGGCTGAAATTGCTTGTCTGCGACGCACCACTTACAGTTAATTGTAACCCTCCCACTCTCATTATGACGATGGAAGGCACAAACTGCGTCGCGATTCAATAATTCAGTCTCCAGCTGACATCTTTCCGAGCAACTAACAGGTGTACGGTGGCCAGGTGTACGTCCTCCTGCGGGTGAAATTGTTGTTTGCGACGAACCACTGACAGTCAATTGTAACCCTCCCACTCTCATTATGACGATGGAAGGCACAAACTGCGTCGCGATTCAATAATTCAGTCTCCAGCTGACATCTTTCCGAGCAATTAACGGGGCTACGGTGGCCAGGTGTACGTCCTCCTGGGGGTGAAATTGCTTGTTTGCGACGCACCACTGACAGTCAATTGTAACCCTCCCCCTCTCATTATGATGATGGAAGGCAAAAACTGCGTCGCGATTCAATAATTCAGTCTCCAGCTGACATCTTTCCGAGCAACTAACGGGGCTACGGTGGCCAGGTGTACGTCCTCCTGGGGATGAAATTGCTTGTTTGTGACGCACCACTGACAGTCAATTGTAGCCCTCCCACTCTCATTATGACGATGGAAGGCACAAACTGCGTCGCGATTCAATAATTCAGTCTCCAGCTGACATCTTTCCGAGCAACTAACGGGGCTACGGTGGCCAGGTGTACGTCCTCCTGGGGGTGAAATTGCTTGTTTGCGATGCACCACTGACAGTCAATTGTAACCCTCCCACTCTCATTATGACGATGGAAGGCACAAACTGCGTCGCGATTCAATAATTCAGTCTCCAGCTGACATCTTTCCGCGCAACTAACGGGGCTACGGTGGCCAGGTGTACGTCCACCTGGGGGTGAAACTGCTTGTTTGCGACGCACCACTGACAGTCAATTGTAACCCTCCCACTCTCATTATGACGATGGAAGGCACAAACTGCGTCGCGATTCAATAATTCAGTCTCCAGTTGGCATCTTTCCGAGCAACTAACGGGGCTACGGTGGCCAGGTGTACGTCCTCCTGGGGGTGAAATTGCTTGTTAGCGACGCACCACTGACAGTCAATTGTAACCCTCCCACTCTCATTATGACGATGGAAGGCACAAACTGCGTCGCGATTCAATAATTCAGTCTCCAGCTGACATCTTTCCGCGCAACTAACAGGGCTACGGTGGCCAGGTGTACGTCCTCCTGGGGGTGAAACTGCTTGTTTGCGACGCACCACTGACAGTCAATTGTAACCCTCCCACTCTCATTATGACGATGGAAGGCACAAACTGCGTCGCGATTCAATAATTCAGTCTCCAGCTGACATCTTTCCGCGCAACTAACAGGGCTACGGTGGCCAGGTGTACGTCCTCCTGGGGGTGAAACTGCTTGTTTGCGACGCACCACTGACAGTCAATTGTAACCCTCCCACTCTCATTATGACGATGGAAGGCACAAACTGCGTCGCGATTCAATAATTCAGTGTCCAGCTGACATCTTTCCGAGCAACTAACGGGGCTACGGTGGCCAGGTGTACGTCCTCCTGGGGGTGAAATTGCTTGTTTGCGACGCACCACTGACAGTCGATTGTAGTCCTCCCACTCTCATTATGACGATGGAAGGCACAAACTGCGTCGCGATTCAATAATTCAGTCTCCAGCTGACATCTTTCCGAGCAACTAACGGGGCTACGGTGGCCAGGTGTACGTCCTCCTGGGGGTGGAATTGCTTGTTTGCGACGCACCACTGACAGTCAATTGTAACCCTGCCACTCTCATTATGACGATGGAAGGCACAAACTGCGTCGCGATTCAATAATTCAGTCTCCAGCTGACATCTTTCCGAGCAACTAACGGGGCTACGGTGGCCAGGTGTACGTCCTCCTGGGGGTGAAATTGCTTGTTTGCGACGCACCACTGACAGTCAATTGTAACCCTCCCACTCTCATTATGACGATGGAAGGCACAAACTGCGTCGCGATTCAATAATTCAGTCTCCAGCTGACATCTTTCCGAGCAACTAACCGGCTACGGTGGCCAGGTGTACGTCCTCCTGGGGGTGAATTTGCTTGTTTGTGACGCACCACTGACAGTCATTGTAACCCTCCCACTCTCATTATGACGATGGAAGGCACAAACTGCGTCGCGATTCAATAATTCGGCCTCCAGCTGACATCTTTCCGAGCAACTAACCTGGCTGCAATGGCCAGGTGTACGTCCTCCTGGGGGTGAAATTGCTTGTTTGCGACGCACCACTGACAGTCAATTGTAACCCTCCCACTCTCATTATGACGATGGAAGGCACAAACTGCGTCGCGATTCAATAATTCAGTCTCCAGCTGACATCTTTCCGAGCAACTAACCGGCTACGGTGGCCAGGTGTACGTCCTCCTGGGGCTGAAATTGCTTGTCTGCGACGCACCACTTACAGTTAATTGTAACCCTCCCACTCTCATTATGACGATGGAAGGCACAAACTGCGTCGCGATTCAATAATTCAGTCTCCAGCTGACATCTTTCCGAGCAACTAACAGGTGTACGGTGGCCAGGTGTACGTCCTCCTGCGGGTGAAATTGTTGTTTGCGACGAACCACTGACAGTCAATTGTAACCCTCCCACTCTCATTATGACGATGGAAGGCACAAACTGCGTCGCGATTCAATAATTCAGTCTCCAGCTGACATCTTTCCGAGCAATTAACGGGGCTACGGTGGCCAGGTGTACGTCCTCCTGGGGGTGAAATTGCTTGTTTGCGACGCACCACTGACAGTCAATTGTAACCCTCCCCCTCTCATTATGATGATGGAAGGCAAAAACTGCGTCGCGATTCAATAATTCAGTCTCCAGCTGACATCTTTCCGAGCAACTAACGGGGCTACGGTGGCCAGGTGTACGTCCTCCTGGGGATGAAATTGCTTGTTTGTGACGCACCACTGACAGTCAATTGTAGCCCTCCCACTCTCATTATGACGATGGAAGGCACAAACTGCGTCGCGATTCAATAATTCAGTCTCCAGCTGACATCTTTCCGAGCAACTAACGGGGCTACGGTGGCCAGGTGTACGTCCTCCTGGGGGTGAAATTGCTTGTTTGCGATGCACCACTGACAGTCAATTGTAACCCTCCCACTCTCATTATGACGATGGAAGGCACAAACTGCGTCGCGATTCAATAATTCAGTCTCCAGCTGACATCTTTCCGCGCAACTAACGGGGCTACGGTGGCCAGGTGTACGTCCACCTGGGGGTGAAACTGCTTGTTTGCGACGCACCACTGACAGTCAATTGTAACCCTCCCACTCTCATTATGACGATGGAAGGCACAAACTGCGTCGCGATTCAATAATTCAGTCTCCAGTTGACATCTTTCCGAGCAACTAACGGGGCTACGGTGGCCAGGTGTACGTCCTCCTGGGGGTGAAATTGCTTGTAAGCGACGCACCACTGACAGTCAATTGTAACCCTCCCACTCTCATTATGACGATGGAAGGCACAAACTGCGTCGCGATTCAATAATTCAGTCTCCAGCTGACATCTTTCCGAGCAACTAACCTGCTACGGTGGCCAGCTGTACGTCCTCCTGGGGGTGAAATTGCTTGATGCGACGCACCACTGACAGTCAATTGTAACCCTCCTACTCTCATTATGACGATGGAAGGCACAAACTGCGTCGCGATTCAATAATTCAGTCTCCAGCTGACATCTTTCCGAGCAACTAACGGGGCTACGTTGGCCAGGTGTACGTCCTCCTGGGGGTGAAATTGCTTGTTTGCGACGCACCACTGACAGTCAATTGTAACCCTCCCACTCTCATTATGACGGTGGAAGGCACAAACTGCGTCGCGATTCAATAATTCAGTCTCCAGCTGACATCTTTCCGAGCAACTAACGGGGCTATGGTGGCCAGGTGTACGTCCTCCTGGGGGTGAAATTGCTTGTTTGCGACGCACCACTGACAGTCAATTGTAGCCCTCCCACTCTCATTATGACGATGGAAGGCACAAACTGCGTCGCGATTCAATAATTCAGTCTCCAGCTGACATCTTTCCGAGCAACTAACGGGGCTACGGTGGACAGGTGTACGTCCCCCTGGGGGTGAAATTGCTTGTTTGCGACGCACCACTGACAGTCAATTGTAACCCTCCCACTCTCATTATGACGATGGAAGGCACAAACTGCGTCGAGATTCAATAATTCAGTCTCCAGCTGACATCTGTCCGAGCAACTAACGGGGCTACAGTGGACAGGTGTACGTCCTCCTGGGGGTGAAATTGCTTGTTTGCGACGCACCACTGACAGTCAATTGTAACCCTCCCACTCTCATTATGACGATGGAAGGCACAAACTGCGTCGCGATTCAATAATTCAGTCTCCAGCTGACATCTTTCCGAGCAACTAACCGGCTACGGTGGACAGGCGTACGTCCTCCTGGGGGTGAAATTGCTTGTTTGTGACGCACCGCTGACAGTCATTGTAACCCTCCCACTCTCATTATGACGATGGAAGGCACAAACTGCGTCGCGATTCATTAATTCAGCCTCCAGCTGACATCTTTCCGAGCAACTAACGGGGCTGCGGTGGCCAGGTGTACGTCCTCCTGGGGGTGAAATTGCTTGTTTGCGACGCACCACTGACTGTCAATTGTAGCCCTCCCACTCTCATTATGACGATGGAAGGCACAAACTGCGTCGCGATTCAATAATTCAGTCTCCAGCTGACATCTTTCCGAGCAACTAACCGGCTACGGTGGCCAGGTGTACGTCCTCCTGGGGGTGAAATTGCTTGTTTGCGACGCATCACTGACAGTCAATTGTAACCCTCCCACTCTCATTATGACGATGGAAGGCACAAACTGCATCGCGATTCAATAATTCAGTCTCCAGCTGACATCTTGCCGAGCAACTAACGGGGCTACGGTGGCCAGGTGTACGTCCTCCTGGGGGTGAAATTGCTTGTTTGCGACGCACCACTGACAGTCAATTGTAACCCTCCCACTCTCATTATGACGATGGAAGGCACAAACTGCGTCGCGATTCAATAATTCAGTCTGCAACTGACATGTTTCCGAGCAACTAACGGGGCTACGGTGGCCAGGTGTACGTCCTCCTGGGGGTGAAATTGCTTGTTTGTGACGCACCACAGACAGTCAATTGTAACCCTCCCACTCTCATTATGACGATGGAAGGCACAAACTGCGTCGCAATTCAATAATTCAGTCTCCAGCTGACGTCTTTCCGCGCAACTAACAGGGCTACGGTGGCCAGGTGTACGTCCTCCTGGGGGTGAAACTGCTTGTTTGCGACGCACCACTGACAGTCAATTGTAACCCTCCGACTCTCATTATGACGATGGAAGGCACAAACTGCGTCGCGATTCAATAATTCAGTCTGCAGCTGACATCTTTCCGAGCAACTAACGGGGCTAGGGTGGCCAGGTGTACGTCCTCCTGGGGGTGAAATTGATTGTTTGCGACGCACCACTGACAGTCAATTGTAACCCTCCCACTCTCATTATGACGATGGAAGGCACAAACTGCGTCGCGATTCAATAATTCAGCCTCCAGCTGACATCTTTCCGAGCAACTAACGGGGCTACGGTGGCCAGGTGTACGTCCTCCTGGGGGTGAAATTGCTTGTTTGTGACGCACCGCTGACAGTCATTGTAACCCTCCCACTCTCATTATGACGATGGAAGGCACAAACTGCGTCGCGAATCATTAATTCAGCCGCCAGCTGATATCTTTCCGAGCAACTAACGGGGCTACGGTGGCCAGGTGTACGTCCTCCTGGGGGTGAAATTGCTTGTTTGCGACGCACCACTGACAGTCAATTGTAACCCTCCCACTCTCATTATGACGATGGAAGGCACAAACTGCGTCGCGATTCAATAATTCAGTCTCCAGCTGACATCTTTCCGAGCAACTAACCGGCTACGGTGGCCAGGTGTACGTCCTCCTGGGGGTGAAATTGCTTGTTTGCGACGCACCACTGACAGTCAATTGTAACCCTCCCACTCTCATTATGACGATGGAAGGCACAAACTGCGTCGCGATTCAATAATTCAGTCTCCAGCTGACATCTTTCCGAGCAACTAACGGGGCTACGGTGGCCAGGTGTACGTCCTCCTGGGGGTGAAATTGCTTGTTTGCGACGCACCACTGACAGTCAATTGTAACCCTCCCACTCTCATTATGACGATGGAAGGCACAAACTGCGTCGCGATTCAATAATTCAGTCTCCAGCTGACATCTTTCCGAGCAACTATCGGGGCTACAGTGGCCAGGTGTACGTCCTCCTGGGGGTGAAATTGCTTGTTTGCGACGCACCACTGACAGTCAATTGTAACCCTCCCACTCTCATTATGACGATGGAAGGCACAAACTGCGTCGCGATTCAATAATTCAGTCTCCAGCTGACATCTTTCCGAGCAACTAACGGGGCTACAGTGGCCAGGTGTACGTCCTCCTGGGGGTGAAATTGCTTGTTTGCGACGCACCACTGACAGTCAATTGTAACCCTCCCACTCTCATTATGACGATGGAAGGCACAAACTGCATCGCGATTCAATAATTCAGTCTCCAGCTGACATCTTTCCGAGCAACTAACGGGGCTACGGTGGCCAGGTGTACGTCCTCCTGGGGGTGAAATTGCTTGTTTGCGACGCACCACTGACAGTCAATTGTAACCCTCCCACTCTCATTATGACGATGGAAGGCACAAACTGCGTCGCGATTCAATAATTCAGTCTCCAGCTGACATCTTTCCGAGCAACTAACGGGGTTACGGTGGCCAGGTGTACGTCCTCCTGGGGGTGAAATTGCTTGTTTGCGACGCACCACTGACAGTCAATTGTAACCCTCCCACTCTCATTATGACGATGGAAGGCACAAACTGCGTCGCGATTCAATAATTCAGTCTCCAGCTGACATCTTTCCGAACAACTAACGGGGCTACAGTGGCCAGGTGTACGTCCTCCTGGGGGTGAAATTGCTTGTTTGCAACGCACCACTGACAGTCAATTGTAACCCTCCCACTCTCATTATGACGATGGAAGGCACAAACTGCGTCGCGATTCAATAATTCAGTCTCCAGCTGACATCTTTCCGAGCAACTAACGGGGCTACGGTGGCCAGGTGTACGTCCTCCTGGGGGTGAAATTGCTTGTTTGCGACGCACCACTGACAGTCAATTGTAGCCCTCCCACTCTCATTATGACGATGTAAGGCACAAACTGCGTCGCGATTCAATAATTCAGTCTCCAGCTGACATCTTTCCGAGCAACTAACGGGGCTACGGTGGCCAGGTGTACGTCCTCCTGGGGGTGAATTTGCTTGTTTGCGACGCACCACTGACAGTCAATTGTAACCCTCCCACTCTCATTATGACGATGGAAGGCACAAACTGCGTCGCGATTCAATAATTCAGTCTCCAGCTGACATCTTTCCGAGCAACTAACGGGGCTACAGTGGCCAGGTGTACGTCCTCCTGGGGGTGAAATTGCTTGTTTGCGACGCACCACTGACTGTCAGTTGTAACCCTCCCACTCTCATTATGACGATGGAAGGCACAAACTGCGTCGCGATTCAATAATTCAGTCTCCAGCTGACATCTTTCCGAGCAACTAACCGGCTACGGTGGCCAGGTGTACGTCCTCCTGGGGGTGAAATTGCTTGTTTGCGACGCACCACTGACAGTCAATTGTAACCCTCCCACTCTCATTATGACGATGGAAGGCACAAACTGCGTCGCGATTCAATAATTCAGTCTCCAGCTGACATCTTTCCGAGCAACTAACCGGCTACGGTGGCCAGGTGTACGTCCTCCTGGGGGTGAAATTGCTTGTTTGCGACGCACCACTGACAGTCAATTGTAACCCTCCCACTCTCATTATGACGATGGAAGGCACAAACTGCGTCGCGATTCAATAATTCAGTCTCCAGCTGACATCTTTCCGAGCAACTAACGGGGCTATGGTGGCCAGGTGTACGTCCTCCTGGGGGTGAAATTGCTTGTTTGCGACGCACCACTGACAGTCAAATGTAACCCTCCCACTCTCATTATGACGATGGAAGGCACAAACTGCGTCGCGATTCAATAATTCAGTCTCCAGCTGACATCTTTCTGAGCAACTAACGGGGCTACGGTGGCCAGGTGTACGTCCTCCTAGGGATGAAATTGCTTGTTTGCGACGCACCACTGACAGTCAATTGTAGCCCTCCCACTCTCATTATGACGATGGAAGACACAAACTGCGTCGCGATTCAATAGTTCAGTTCCAGCTGAGATCTTTCCGAGCAACTAACGGGGCTACGGTGGCCAGGTGTACGTCCTCCTGGGGGTGAAATTGCTTGTTTGCGACGCACCACTGACAGTCAGTTGTAACCCTCCCACTCTCATTATGACGATGGAAGGCACAAACTGCGTCGAGATTCGATAATTCAGTCTCCAGCTGACATCTTTCCGAGCAACTAACAGGGTTACGGTGGCCAGGTGTACGTCCTCCTGGGGGTGAAATTGCTTGTTTGCGACGCACCACTGACAGTCAATTGTAACCCTCCCACTCTCATTATGACGATGGAAGGCACAAACTGCGTCGCGATTCAATAACTCAGTCTCCAGCTGACATCTTTCCGAGCAACTAACGGGGCTACGGTGGCCAGGTGTACGTCCTCCTGGGGGTGAAATTGCTTGTTTGCGACGCACCACTGACAGTCAATTGTAACCCTCCCACTCTTATTATGACGATGGAAGGCACAAACTGCGTCGAGATTCAATAATTCAGTCTCCAGCTGACATCTTTCCGCGCAACTAACGGGCTACGGTGGCCAGGTGTACGTCCTCCTGGGGGTGAAATTGCTTGTTTGCGACGAACCACTGACAGTCAATTGTAACCCTCCCACTCTCATTATGACGATGGAAGGCACAAACTGCGTCGCGATTCAATAATTCAGTCTCCAGCTGACATCTTTCCGAGCTACTATCGGGGCTACGGTGGCCAGGTGTACGTCCTCCTGGGGGTGAAATTGCTTGTTTGCGACGCACCACAGACAGTCAATTGTAACCCTCCCACTCTCATTATGATGATGGAAGGCACAAACTGCGTCGCGATTCAATAATTCAGTCTCCAGCTGACGTCTTTCCGCGCAACTAACAGGGCTACGGTGGCCAGGTGTACGTCCTCCTGGGGGTGAAACTGCTTGTTTGCGACGCACCACTGACAGTCAATTGTAACCCTCCCACTCTCATTATGACGATGGAAGGCAGAAACTGCGTCGCGATTCAATAATTCAGTCTCCAGCTGACATCTTTCCGAGCAACTAACGGGGCTACGGTGGCCAGGTGTACGTCCTCCTGGGGGTTAAATTGCATGTTTGCGACGCACCACTGACAGTCAATTGTAACCCTCCCACTCTCATTATGAAGATGGAAGGCACAAACTGCGTCGCGATTCAATAATTCAGTCTCCAGCTGACATCTTTCCGAGCAACTAACGGGGCTACGGTGGCCAGGTGTACCTCCTCCTGGGGGTGAAATTGCTTGTTTGCGACGCACCACTGACAGTCAGTTGTAACCCACCCACTCTCATTATGACGATGGAAGGCACAATCTGCGTCGCGATTCAATAATTCAGTCTCCAGCTGACATCTTTCCGAGCAACTAACGGGGCTACGGTGGCCAGGTGTACGTCCTCCTGGGGGTGAAATTGCTTGTTTGCGACGCACCACTGACAGTCAATTGTAGTCCTCCCACTCTCATTATGACGATGGAAGGCACAAACTGCGTCGCGATTCAATAATTCAGTCTCCAGCTGACATCTTTCCGAGCAACTAACCGGCTACGGTGGCCAGGTGTACGTCCTCCTGGGGGTGAAATTGCTTGTTTGCGACGCACCACTGACAGTCAATTGTAACACTCCCACTGTCATTATGACGATGGAAGGCACAAACTGCGACGCGATTCAATAATTCAGTCTCCAGCTGACATCTTTCCAAGCAACTAACCGGCTACGGTGACCAGGTGTACGTCCTCCTGGGGGTGAAATTGCTTGTTTGCGACGCAACACTGACAGTCAATTGTAACCCTCCCACTCTCATTATAACGATGGAAGGCACAAACTGCGTCGCGATTCAATAATTCAGTCTCCAGCTGACATCTTTCCGAGCAACTAACGGGGCTATGGTGGCCAGGTGTACGTCCTCCTGGGGGTGAAATTGCTTGTTTGCGACGCACCACTGACAGTCAATTGTAACCCTCCCACTCTCATTATGACGATGGAAGGCACAAACTGCGTCGCGATTCAATAATTCAGTCTACAGCTGACATCTTTCCGAGCAACTAACGGGGTTATGGTGGCCAGGTGTATGTCCTCCTGGGGGTGAAATTGCTTGTTTGCGACGCACCACTGACAGTCAATTGTAACCCTCCCACTCTCATTATGACGATGGAAGGCACAAACTGCGTCGCGATTCAATAATTCAGTCTCCAGCTGACATCTTTCCGAGCAACTAACGGGGCTACAGTGGACAGGTGTACGTCGTCCTGGGGGTGAAATTGCTTGTTTGCGACGCACCACTGACAGTCAATTGTAACCCTCCCACTCTCATTATGACGATGGAAGGCACAAACTGCGTCGCGATTCAATAATTCAGTCTCCAGCTGACATCTGTCCGAGCAACTAACGGGGCTACGGTGGACAGGTGTACGTCCTCTTGGGGGTGAAATTGCTTGTTTGCGACGCACCACTGACAGTCAATTGTAACCCTCCCACTCTCATTATGACGATGGAAGGCACAAACTGCGTCGCGATTCAATAATTCAGTCTCCAGCTGACATCTTTCCGAGCAACTAACGGGGCTACAGTGGCTAGGTGTACGTCCTCCTGGGGGTGAAATTGCTTGTTTGCGACGCACCACTGACTGTCAGTTGTAACCCTCCCACTCTCATTATGACGATGGAAGGCACAAACTGCGTCGCGATTCAATAATTCAGTCTCCAGCTGACATCTTTCCGAGCAACTAACCGGCTACGGTGGCCAGGTGTACTTCCTCCTGGGGGTGAAATTGCTTGTTTGCGACGCACCACTGACAGTCAATTGTAACCCTCCCACTCTCATTATGACGATGGAAGGCACAAACTGCGTCGCGATTCAATAATTCAGTCTCCAGCTGACATCTTTCCGAGCAATTAACCGGCTACGGTGGCCAGGTGTACGTCCTCCTGGGGGTGAAATTGCTTGTTTGCGACGCACCACTGACAGTCAATTGTAACCCTCCCACTCTCATTATGACGATGGAAGGCACAAACTGCGTCGCGATTCAATAATTCAGTCTCCAGCTGACATCTTTCCGAGCAACTAACGGGGCTATGGTGGCCAGGTGTACGTCCTCCTGGGGGTGAAATTGCTTGTTTGCGACGCACCACTGACAGTCAAATGTAACCCTCCCACTCTCATTATGACGATGGAAGGCACAAACTGCGTCGCGATTCAATAATTCAGTCTCCAGCTGACATCTTTCTGAGCAACTAACGGGGCTACGGTGGCCAGGTGTACGTCCTCCTGGGGATGAAATTGCTTGTTTGCGACGCACCACTGACAGTCAATTGTAGCCCTCCCACTCTCATTATGACGATGGAAGACACAAACTGCGTCGCGATTCAATAGTTCAGTTCCAGCTGACATCTTTCCGAGCAACTAACGGGGCTACGGTGGCCAGGTGTACGTCCTCCTGGGGGTGAAATTGCTTGTTTGCGACGCACCACTGACAGTCAGTTGTAACCCTCCCACTCTCATTATGACGATGGAAGGCACAAACTGCGTCGCGATTCAATAATTCAGTCTCCAGCTGACATCTTTCCGAGCAACTAACAGGGTTACGGTGGCCAGGTGTACGTCCTCCTGGGGGTGAAATTGCTTGTTTGCGACGCACCACTGACAGTCAATTGTAACCCTCCCACTCTTATTATGACGATGGAAGGCACAAACTGCGTCGAGATTCAATAATTCAGTCTCCAGCTGACATCTTTCCGCGCAACTAGCGGGCTACGGTGGCCAGGTGTACGTCCTCCTCCTGGGGGTGAAATTGCTTGTTTGCGACGAACCACTGACAGTCAATTGTAACCCTCCCACTCTCATTATGACGATGGAAGGCACAAACTGCGTCGCGATTCAATATTTCAGTCTCCAGCTGACATCTTTCCGAGCTACTAACGGGGCTACGGTGGCCAGGTGTACGTCCTCCTGGGGGTGAAATTGCTTGTTTGCGACGCACCACAGACAGTCAATTGTAACCCTCCCACTCTCATTATGACGATGGAAGGCACAAACTGCGTCGCGATTCAATAATTCAGTCTCCAGCTGACGTCTTTCCGCGCAACTAACAGGGCTACGGTGGCCAGGTGTACGTCCTCCTGGGGGTGAAACTGCTTGTTTGCGACGCACCACTGACAGTCAATTGTAACCCTCCCACTCTCATTATGACGATGGAAGGCAGAAACTGCGTCGCGATTCAATAATTCAGTCTCCAGCTGACATCTTTCCGAGCAACTAACGGGGCTACGGTGGCCAGGTGTACGTCCTCCTGGGGGTTAAATTGCATGTTTGCGACGCACCACTGACAGTCAATTGTAACCCTCCCACTCTCATTATGAAGATGGAAGGCACAAACTGCGTCGCGATTCAATAATTCAGTCTCCAGCTGACATCTTTCCGAGCAACTAACGGGGCTACGGTGGCCAGGTGTACGTCCTCCTGGGGGTGAAATTGCTTGTTTGCGACGCACCACTGACAGTCAGTTGTAACCCACCCACTCTCATTATGACGATGGAAGGCACAAACTGCGTCGCGATTCAATAATTCAGTCTCCAGCTGACATCTTTCCGAGCAACTAACGGGGCTACGGTGGCCAGGTGTACGTCCTCCTGGGGGTGAAATTGCTTGTTTGCGACGCACCACTGACAGTCAATTGTAGTCCTCCCACTCTCATTATGACGATGGAAGGCACAAACTGCGTCGCGATTCAATAATTCAGTCTCCAGCTGACATCTTTCCGAGCAACTAACCGGCTACGGTGGCCAGGTGTACGTCCTCCTGGGGGTGAAATTCCTTGTTTGCGACGCACCACTGACAGTCAATTGTAACACTCCCACTGTCATTATGACGATGGAAGGCACAAACTGCGTCGCGATTCAATAATTCAGTCTCCAGCTGACATCTTTCCAAGCAACTAACCGGCTACGGTGGCCAGGTGTACGTCCTCCTGGGGGTGAAATTGCTTGTTTGCGACGCAACACTGACAGTCAATTGTAACCCTCCCACTCTCATTATAACGATGGAAGGCACAAACTGCGTCGCGATTCAATAATTCAGTCTCCAGCTGACATCTTTCCGAGCAACTAACGGGGCTATGGTGGCCAGGTGTACGTCCTCCTGGGGGTGAAATTGCTTGTTTGCGACGCACCACTGACAGTCAATTGTAACCCTCCCACTCTCATTATGACGATGGAAGGCACAAACTGCGTCGCGATTCAATAATTCAGTCTACAGCTGACATCTTTCCGAGCAACTAACGGGGTTATGGTGGCCAGGTGTATGTCCTCCTGGGGGTGAAATTGCTTGTTTGCGACGCACCACTGACAGTCAATTGTAACCCTCCCACTCTCATTATGACGATGGAAGGCACAAACTGCGTCGCGATTCAATAATTCAGTCTCCAGCTGACATCTTTCCGAGCAACTAACGGGGCTACAGTGGACAGGTGTACGTCGTCCTGGGGGTGAAATTGCTTGTTTGCGACGCACCACTGACAGTCAATTGTAACCCTCCCACTCTCATTATGACGATGGAAGGCACAAACTGCGTCGCGATTCAATAATTCAGTCTCCAGCTGACATCTGTCCGAGCAACTAACGGGGCTACGGTGGACAGGTGTACGTCCTCTTGGGGGTGAAATTGCTTGTTTGCGACGCACCACTGACAGTCAATTGTAACCCTCCCACTCTCATTATGACGATGGAAGGCACAAACTGCGTCGCGATTCAATAATTCAGTCTCCAGCTGACATCTTTCCGAGCAACTAATGGGGCTACGGTGGACAGGTGTACGTCCTCCTGGGGGTGAAATTGCTTGTTTGCGACGCACCACTGACAGTCAATTGTAACCCTCCCACTCTCATTATGACGATGGAAGGCACAAACTGCGTCGCGATTCAATAATTCAGTCTGCAGCTGACATCTTTCCGAGCAACTAACGGGGCTACGGTGGCCAGGTGTACGTCTTCCTGGGGGTGAAATTGCTTGTTTGCGACGCACCACTGACATTCAATTGTAACCCTCCCACTCTCATTATGACGATGGAAGGCACAAACTGCGTCGCGATTCAATAATTCAGTCTCCAGCTGACGTCTTTCCGCGCAACTAACAGGGCTACGGTGGCCAGGTGTACGTCCTCCTGGGGGTGAAACTGCTTGTTTGCGACGCACCACTGACAGTCAATTGTAACCCTCCCACTCTCATTATGACGATGGAAGGCACAAACTGCGTCGCGATTCAATAATTCAGTCTCCAGCTGACATCTTTCCGAGCAACTAACGGCGCTACGGTGGCCAGGTGTACGTCCTCCTAGGGGTGAAATTGCTTGTTTGCGACGCACCACTGACAGTCGATTGTAACCCTCCCACTCTCATTATGACGATGGAAGGCACAAACTGCGTCGCGATTCAATAATTCAGTCTCCAGCTGACATCTTTCCCAGCAACTAACGGGGCTACGGTGGCCAGGTGTACGTCCTCCTGGGGGTGAAATTGCTTGTTTGCGACGCACCACTGACAGTCAATTGTAACCCTCCCACTCTCATTATGACGATGGAAGGCACAAACTGCGTCGCGATTCAATAATTCATTCTCCAGCTGATATCTTTCCGAGCAACTAACGGGGCTACGGTGGCCAGGTGTACGTCCTCCTGGGGGTGAAATTGCTTGTTTGCGACGCACCACTGACAGTCAATTGTAGCCCTCCCACTCTCATTATGACGATGGAAGGCAGAAACTGCGTCGCGATTCAATAATTCAGTCTCCAGCTGACATCTTTCCAAGCAAATACCCGGCTACGGTGACCAGATGTACGTCCTCCTGGGGGTCAAGTTGCTTGTTTGCGGCGCACCACTGACAGTTAATTGTAACCCTCTTACTCTCATAATGACGATGGAACGCAGAAATTGTGTCGCGATTCAATGAATCAGTTGCCAGCTGACTTCTTTCCGAACAAATAAAGCGGCTATGGTGACGAGAAGTACGTTCTCCTCGGGTGAATTAGCTTGTTTGCGACGCACGCCTGACAGTTAATTACAGTCTTCGCATCCTCATAATGACGGTGGAACGCACAAATTGCGTCGCGATTCAATAATTCAGTCTCCAGCTGACATCCTTCCGAGCAACTAACACGGCTACGGTGACCAGATTTACGTCCTCCTGGGGTTCACGTTGCTTGTTTCCGACGCACCACTGAAAATTAGTTGTAACCCACACACTCTCATAACGATGGTGGAACGCAGAAATTGCATTACGATTCAATAATTTAGTGTCCAGCTGACTTCTTGCGAGCAAGTAACGCAGCTACGGTGGCCAGATGTACGTATTATTTGATGTCAAGTTGCATTTTCCCGACGCACCACTGAAGGTTACTTGTAACCCTCGCACCTTCATAATGATGATGGAACGCACATATTGCGTCGCGATTCAATAATTCAGTCTCCAGCTGACTTCTTGCGAACAACTAACGCAGCTACGTTGACCACATCTACGTTCTCCTGGGGCTCACGTTTCGTCTTTCCGACGGAGCAGTGGTAGATACATGTAACCCTCGCACTTTGTAATGACGAAGGAACGCACAAATTGCATCGCAAATCAGTACTTCAGTGGTCAGACAATTTCTCTGAAAGGGGCTAATACTGTTACAGTCACCAGATGTACATCTTCTTTAGAGTCAAGATTCTTGTTTTCAACGCAACACTGGCTCTTAATTGTAATCCTCCCAACCTCATAATGACGATGAAACTCAAAAATTGCTTCTCGATTCAATAATTCAGTCTCCAGCTGACTTCTTTCCGAGCAACTAACACGGCAACGGTGACCAGATGTTCGTCCTCCTGGGGGTCAAGTTGCTTGTTTCTCACGCACCACTGACAGTTAATTGTAACCCTCGCACCCTCATAATGACGATGAAACCCACAAATTGCGTCGCGCTTCAATAATTCAGTCTCCAGCTGACTTCATTCCGAGCAACTAGCGTGGCTATGGTGACCAGATGAACGTCTTCCTGGCGGAAAAGTTCTTGCTTCCGATGCACCACTGATAGCTACATGGAACCCACGCACCCTTGTAATGACGAAGGAAGACACAAATTGCGTCGCAATTCAGTACTTCAGTCTCCAGATAATTTCTCTCAGAGACTAATACTTCTACGGTCACGAGATGTACAAATTCTTAAGAGTCAAGTTTCTTGTTTCCGACACAACACTGAGAGTTAACTGTGGATCTCGCACCCTCGTAATGACCATGGAACACACAAACTGAGTAGCGATTACATACATAATTCACAAGCTGTCTTCTCTCTAAGTGACAAACGCAGCTATGGTCACTGAATGGACGTCTCGTGGGAGTCAAGTTGCTTGTTTCCCGCACACACCGACAATTAATTGTGATCCTTGCGCCCTCGTAATGACCATGGAGCACACATTCTGCGTCGCAATTCAATACTTTAGACTCCAGCCGACTACTGTTCAAGTGACTAACTCGGCTACTGTGACCAGATGTACATTTTACTGTGAGTAAAGTTACCAAGTTTGTTTTGTCCGTCGCGCCACTCAGAGTTAATTGTAACCCTCGCACCCTTGAAATGAAGATGAGAGGCACAAATTGCGTCGCGATTCAATACTTCAGTCTCCAGCCGACTTCTCTCTAAACGACTGTTCAGGCTACGGTCACTGTATGTACGTTCTCCATACGGTCAAGTTTCTTTTTTCCCATGCGTCACTGACAGTTAACTGTAGCTCTCGCACCCTCGAAATGACCATAGAACACACAAACTGAGTCGCGATAACATACATCATTCACCAGCTGTCTTCTCTCTAAGTGAAAAACGCAGCTATGGTCACTGAATGGACGTCTCGTGGGAGTCAGTATCCTTGTTTCCGACGCGCACTCGTAATGACGATGGTACACATAAAATGCGTCGCGTAACAATAAATCAGCCCCAGCCTATCTCTCTCCTAGCTACTAACGCAGCCCTGGTCACCGGAATGACTTTCTCCTGGGAGTCACGTTGCTTGTTTCCGATGCTCCACTGACAATTTGTTGTAACCATCGCTCCCTCGTAATGACGGTGGAACACACGCATTGCGTCTCGATTCAATTCTTCAGTCTGCAGCCGCCTTCCCTCCAAGCGACTATCGTGGCTACTGGCGCTGGATGAACGTACTCCTGTGATTCAAGTTTCTTGGGTCCGACGCACCACTCAGAGTCAATTGCAACACTTCACCCCTTGTAATAACGAGGGAACACAAGAATTGCGTCGTGAATCAGTACTTCTGTCTCCATGCGACTTTTCTCCAATTGAATAGCTTGGCTAAGGTCACCGGATTTACGTACTCCTGGGAGTCAAGTTGCGTGTTTCCGACTCACCAGTGACAGGTTATTGTCACCCTCGCAACCTTGAAAAGGCGATGGAACACACAAACTGCTTTGCGATTCAATAAATCAGTCTCCATCCGACCTCTCTCCTAGCTCCTAATGGAGCTCCTGCACCGGATGGACCCTCTCCTGGGAGTCAAGTAACTTGCTTCCAACGCACCGGTGACAGCTTATTGCGATCCTCGGACCCTCGTAATGAGGATGGAACACACAAACTTCTTTGCGATTCAATAAATCTGTCTCCAGCCGACCTCTCTCCTAGCTCCTAATGCCGGCCCGGTCACCGGATGGACCTTCTCCTGGGAGTGAAGTAACCTATTTCCGACGTACCGCTGACAGTTAATTGTAACCCTCGTGCCCTCGTAATGACGATGGAACCCTCAAACTGCGTCGCATTTCAATACTTCAGTCTCCAGCCGACTTCTTTCCATGCCCCAACTCAGCCACGGTCACCGGATGGAAATACTCGTGGGAGTGAACATTCTTGTCTCCGACGCACCACTGAGAGTTAATTGTGACGCTTCAACCCTCGTAATGATGGTGGAACACACACTGACAGTTAATGTTTATTACAGTAAACTGAATTGAAAACACTTAACTTTTCTTTTCACAAACAGGGGTTGCAAGCAATTGGCGACATGCATACAATCAGTGTACTTAGATATATACAATTTCTATGCAATAAAAACATGAGTCACGACTATAGAGCTAGGATAACAGCTCGTATTCTAGTGCGGTTCTTCTCGTGTGCCGAGGATAGCTGAAGCGGCACTTATATTCTCTTCGTATAGGTTCCACTCCTGTCAGCGTTCTATTGGCTGACGCCTTCTCACAGACTTCTCTGCTGTATCTCTCAGGCCGACGTGATGGCGCCTGATTTACTCCTCGTCGTCAGCATCCTGTCACATTTCTATGCATTAAATTTCAATCCATGCTCTCTCACGACATCATCCCATACACTTATCCTTTCTTGTTCCCCTTCCCCAGCCATCTCTATTTCTCCATACCATTGAATAATCTGCATGCAACCACATTGCATTCATATTTTCATCTCACATTCACTCTGGCATAATCCATAATGGTAATAAAAAGTAGAGGGGACAGCGCACTCCCTTGCTTCAGCCCAGTTTTTCTCTTATGATAACTCTCTTTTCTCCTACTACTTTTACACGATTTACACTTCCTTGAAGCATTTACTACATTGCTTTCACAAAGCGTTCCAGTTCACCTTTCCCGTAAGGTTTACCTGATCTTCCTTCTTTTCATATTATTATATGCCTTCTCAGTATCCAGGAACATCATTACCACATCCTTGACACATTCCTGGTGTCCCCCTTGTAGCTGCGTTGTACTAAAAATTTGGTCCATTGTCGACGTTCCTGGTTCAAACTCATATAGTTCCTCTCTCAAGCCTCCTTTTCCGCCATTCGGTACTCTATTTCACATCTACATCTACATCTACATTTATACTTCGCAAGCCACCCAACGGTGTGTGGCGGAGGGCACTTTACGTGCCACTGTCATTGCCTCCCTTTCCTGTTCTATTCGCGTATGGTTCGCGGGAAGAACGACTGCTGGAAAGCCTCTGTCCGCGCTCGAATCTAATTTTACATTTGTGATCTCCTCGGGAGGTATAAGTAGGGGGAAGCAATATATTCGATACCTCATCCAGAAACGCACCCTCTCGAAACCTGGACAGCAACCTACACCGCGATGCAGAGCGCCTCTCTTGCAGAGTCTGCCACTTGAGTTTGCTAAACATCTCCGTAACGCTATCGCGCTTACCAAATAACCATGTGACGAAGCGCGCCGCTCTTCTTTGGATCTTCTCTACCTCCTCTGTCAACCCGACCAGGTACGGATCCCACACTGATGAGCAATACTCAAGTATAGGCCGAACGAGTGTTTTGTAAACCACCTCCTTTGTTGATGGACTACATTTTCTAAGGACTCTCCCAATAAATCTCAACCTGGTACCCACCTTACCAACAATTAATTTTATATGATCATTCCACTTCAAATCGTTCCGTACGCATACTGCCAGATATTTGACAGAAGTAACTGCTACCAGTGTTTGTTCCGCTATCATATAATCATACAATAAAGGATCCTTCTTTCTATGTATTCGCAATACATTACATTTGTCTATGTTAAAGGTCAATTACCACTCCCTGCACCAAGTGCCTATCCGCTGCAGATCTTCCTGCATTTCGCTGCAGTTTTCTAATGCTGTAGCGTCTCTGTATTTTACAGCATCGTCCGCGAAAAGCCGCATGGAACTTTCGACACTATCTACTAGGTCATTTAAATACATTGTGAAAAGCAATGGTCCCATAACGCTCCCCTGTGGTACGCCTCAGGTTACTTTAACTTCTGTAGACGTCTTGTCCATTGAGAACATCATGCTGTGTTCTGCTTGCTAAAAACTCTTCAATCCAGCCACACAGCTGGTCTGATACTCCGTAGGTTCTTACTTTGTTTATCAGGCGACAGTGCGGAACTGTATCGAACGCCTTCCGGAAGTCAAGGAAAATGGCATCTACCTGGGAGCCTGTATCTAATATTTTTTGGGTCTCATGAACAAATAAAGCGAGTTGGCTCTCACACGATCGCTGTTTCCGGAATCCATGTTGATTCCTACACAGTAATTTCTGGGTTTCCAGAAATGACATGATACTTGAGCAAAAACATGTTCCAAAATTCTACAACAGATCGATGTCAGAGATATAGGCCTATAGTTTTGCGCATCTGCTCGACGACCCTTCTTGAAAACTGGGACTACCTGTGCTCTTTTCCAATCATTTGGAACCTTTCGTTCCTCTAGAGACTTGCGGTACACGGCTGTTAGAAGGGAGGCAAGTTCTTTCGCGTACTCTGTGTAGAATCGAACTGGTATTCCGTCAGGTCCAGTGGACTTTCCTCTGTTGAGTGATTTCAGTTGCTTTTCTATTCCTTGGACACTTATTTCGATGTCAGCCATTTTTTCGTTCGTGCGAGGATTTAGAGAAGGAACTGCAGTGCGGTCTTCCTCTGTGAAACAGCTTTGGAAAAAGGTGTTTAGTATTTCAGCTTTACGTGTGTCATCCTCCGTTTCAATGCCATCACCATCCCAGAGTGTCTGGATATGCTGTTTCGATCCACTTACTGATTTAACGTAAGACCAGAACTTCCTAGGATTTTCTGACAAGTCGGTACATAGAATTTTACTTTCGAGTTCACTGAACGCTTCACGCATAACCCTCCTTACGCTAACTTTGACATCGTTTCCAGGATCTCCTCAATTACCTTGGCAGTAGGACCCATCAATCAAAATAACTTTCCTATAATTCTGACACAGATTCCTGCAACCATTCTTAGAATTCATCACTATGGTTCGCTTTTCCAGAGTTCCAGGCGTCCTTCTTTCCTTCCATGCTGTTCTCATGATCCGACAGAGTCGTCGCATGTCGACAATGCCAGATGCTCCCACCACTTCCACACGCGTACTTCATCGAGTGCAGGTACTTTTCCTTCTTTCATAGTTTTTATCACTACCTCTCTTTCCATTCAGGTCCATCTAGACATCTCTACATACCTGGGCTCCTCATTTTCCTCTTCCATATTTTCATTTGGGCGTAGTAACTCTTCGAAATATTACTCCTACATCTCCTTGAATGCCAGTATATTCTCAACTTCCTTTCTTTCTTCATTGGTGTACCTGCCATTTCCATCATGCCTCTCTTATAGGTCTTGATCATTCCATAGAAGACCTTCTTAATGCCCTCGCTGTCCTTTTCCATTAGTTTTGTCCACTCATCCATCCACTTTCTTCCCTCCCTTGTTAGCACTCTCTTCAGCATCATCTTCTTTTCCTTCTTCTTCTTCACAGTTTTTCTTGCTTTGTGCGTTCTCTCGTGAAACCATACGCGCAGTGTAATTTGTTTCCTTGCAACTTCCCTCCTCCCTTTGTCATTCTCTTAGCATGTTTCTTCCCACCTTTTCTTATCATTGATCCTTCCTCACTCTTTTTCTCCTGTTTCCACCCTTGCCGTTTTGAACCTTTCCCATTCCTCCTCTACTTACTTCATTTTTTGCTTTCACACATTGTTGTTTACTGCAGTCTGAACTTCTTACCTTTTCTCTTCTCTCAACTTTCATACCTTATCTTTCTTTCCTAGCTGTCTGTCCTCTTTAATTCCTTTAACTGTTCCTACTAAAATGCGTTGATCGCTATGTACGGCTTCAGACGCTATTACAATGACATCTGTGAATGTGCCTTAGTCATGTATTAAATAATCTACCACTCATATACTCGACAAATCATAGCTGTATTATGTTACATTATGACTTTCTTTCTCCTTGAAGCAGTAGTTGTCAAGTGTTAGTCCATTCCTTCTACAACTATGTAACAGTTTTCGTCCTACCTCATATGCCCTTCCCCACCCTAGCACTCCCAATACTTCCTCCTACTCGTCCCTTTCCTTGGCGATGTGTGCACTTAGATCTGGCGTTATCGGCATCTTCTGTCTGGTCGAATGTCTCTACATTTCCTCTTCAACTGGAAGTATTTTGATTCATTTCTGGGAGAATGCAGACCATTGTCGCAGTCAAAGATTGAAACTGTGTGTATGTGAACATGCACATTGTATTTGACTATTATAGGTACAAATGAAAGGGCAAGTAGAGGACAATGAAATCCTAAAAAAAGTGTAGGTCGAGAAACCAATTGCTCCCCCGATGTGACATCGCAGAAGTGCAGTCCTGCCAGTGGCACAACACTTTTAATATCTAATACGATGGTGTGCAAAACTTAAGGAAGAAAGTGTTCTCCAAACCCTGTATCATAGCCAAGTAACGTAGCTTGATGAAACTTGATGCATACATAGAAAGAACTACTACTATATAGTATAAAAGGTAACTGAAAGAAATACGCAATGAGACGAACGGAAATAACACTTTTATTCAAGACAATAGTTGCGCTAAATACACAGCGACATTTAATGGATCCCTAAACATTACAAAAGTCTGGACGTAGTTCTTCATAGGTTGTGTGATCACCAGGGACGGCAATGCACGCTCTGCAACCTGCTGCAGTTGTGGCCACAAGGTTGTTAAGAAGATCCTATGGTAGGGCATTTCGTTTCTCTACCAGTATGGCTGACCACTGCTGACCGTGCGGGGTAGGGGAGTAGCCATGTACGTAAAAAGCAGTGTTCCATTTGAGTCCATAGGCGTAACACGGCACTGCACTGAACAGATATTTGAATGTTGTGCAGGGGAAGTTGAATTTAGAGAAAATAAACTTCTAATTTTTGTTGTTTATAGGTCCCCTAGCTCTGACTTCAGAGCATTTCTGCTCAAGCTAGAGAGGGTTCTTGATTCACTTAATGGGAATTACCAGAAATCAGTTATAAGTGGTGACTTCAATATTAATTTTGTACATGATGGCGCAAGAAAAAGGATGTTGGTAGATCTCCTAAATTCATATGATCTAATGCAGACAGAGTTTCTTCCAACTAGGGTGCAGGGGAACAGCAGACAGCCATAGGCAATATTTTTATTCATTCTTCATTACTAGGTGGGCAAACAGTAAAATGGTGAATGGCCTTTCAGACCATGATGCACAAATTTTAATACTAAAAGTCTTTTGAACTCAAACAAATGTCACATAAAATTACGAACTAAGTAGGAAAGTTAACCCAGCATCAATAGGGAGTTTTTTAAACCTTGTCAAGGAACAAGAGTGGCAGGATGTTTATAGTGCCGATAACATAGATGACAAACATAATGCTTTCTTTAACACATTTCTCATGCTCTTTGAGAGTTGGCTTCCACTAGAACGTTCTAAACGGGGTACTAGCAGTAATAGGCAGCCCAGGTGGCTAACTAGTGGAGTAAAAGTATCATGCAGAGCAAAGCGGGTATTATATCAAAATGTAAGAAGTTCTCACAATCAAGTTACAGTAGCCCGTTACAAGTAGTACCGTAAGGGGTTTAAAAATGTTATTAGGAAGTCAAAGAGTATGTGGTATGCAAATAGAATAGCTAATTCAAAGGATAAAATTAAAACCATATGGTCAGTTGTGAAGGAAGTGTCTGATTAGCCAGATCAAGGTCGACGACATAAAGTCAGTTTGTAGCAAAAGTATTTCTGTTAGTGATAAATAAGATATATGTACAGTATTTAACAATCATTTTCTGAGCATTGCTGGTGAATTAAATAAAAATTTAGTTTCTACGGGGAGTGATATAACTTTCTTGGCAAATGCCTTTCCGAGATTGATGTCTAAAATACTCCTCTGTGATAGAGACATGGGGGAGATTGAGTCAATAATTACATCACTGTAAGGTCACTCATAGTTATGATGGAGTGCCTAGCAGAATATTAAAGTACTGTGCTGCACATGTTACGCCTGTATTTAGCCATATTTGTAATTTTTCCTTTAGGAATGGTCAGTTGCTTGAACGATTAAAGTACTCAGTAGTAAAGCCGCTTCATAAAAAGGAAGGAAGGGATAATGTAGGTAAATTTTCTCCTGTTCCTATGTCATCAGTGTTTGCTAAAGTTATTGAAAAGGCTGTGTATGTAAGGATAATTGATCATTTTATATCACACGATTTGCTATCAAATATACAGTTCAGCTTTAGAAGCCGTTTAACAACTGAAAATGCTATATTCTCCTTTCTCTGTGCAGTACGGATGGGTTAAACGAAAGGTTTCGAACTGTGCATATTTTTTGATTTAACTAAGGCATTTTATTGTGTTGATCACAAAATATTGCTCCAGAAGTTGGACCATTATGGAATATGGGGAAGAAGCTCACAGTTGGTTCACCTCTTACTTAGCAACAAACAGCACAGTGCTGAGAATGGTTGTGATGTGGGGTCTGAGTGGGGCACGGTCAAGTGGGGGGTGTCCTAGGGATCAGTGTTGGGGCCACTTCTGTTCCTTACTTAAATAAATGATATGCCCTCTGGTATAATGGGTAACTCTAAAATATTTCTGTTTGCTGACGACACTAGGTTAGTAGTAAAGGATGTTGTGTGTAACTTTGGGTCAGTTTCATGTAGTGCAGTTCATGACCTGAGTTCATGGCTTGTAGAAAGTGGACTAATGCTAAATCACAGTAAGACTCACTTTTTACAGTTTCTAACACACAATTCAACAAAACCTGACGTTTCAATTTCATAGAATGGGCATATGATTAGTTAAACTGAACAGTTCAGATTTCTAGATACTCTGATAGACAGTAAAATGTCGTGCAAAACCCATGTTCAGGATCTTGGTCAAAGATCCAATGCTGCCATTTTTACTATTCGAATGGTATCTGAAGTGAATGATCGTTCGACACGAAAATTAGTCTACTTTGTTTATTTTCATTCGCTTATGTCGTCTGGTATTATATTTTGGGATAACTTTTCCCATTCTAAAAGGATCTTTTTGGCTCAGAAGTGGGTGGTTCGGGCAGTAAGTGGTGTAAATTCATGAGCCTCTTGTCGATCCCTGTTCACTACTCTGGGTGGGTTGACACCTGACTCTCAATATGTATATTCCTTACTGTCATTTCTTCTTAACAAATTAGCTTAATACCAAGAATAAGCAGCTTTCACTCAGTTAATATTTGGCAGAAATCAAACCTGCATTTGGATCGGATTTCCTTAACTGTTGTGCAGAAAGGTGTGCTATACTGCTGCATCCATTTTCAATAAGCAACCACTAGAATTCAAAAATCTTAGCAGTAATCCACGTGCTTTGAAATCTAAACTGGAGAGTTTGCTCATGGGTCACTCCTTCTATTGTGTGAAGGAGTTCCCTGAAAAATGAAGGTGACTCTCGTTGTAGTCTTGATTCCGTTTACTTAAACTTATGGAATAACTTTTGTCGGGTTCATAAACATTTTATTTTTATCTGTTATTACTTTTATGTTGTAATTTCATGTACTGACACGTTCCATGACCTGGGAGATTTACTCCTGAATTTGGGCCTACAGAACTTGACGTGTAAATAAATAAATAAATGGACGTTGATGCATGTAGACGTCCTGCAATACATCTTCCCAATGCATACCTAACGTGGTTACAGAATTTATGTTATGGAAAGAAAAATGGTTCAAATGGCTCTGAGCACTATGGGACTTAACTGCTGTGGTCATCAGTCCCCTAGAACTTAGAACTACTTAAACCTAACTAACCTAAGGACATTACACACATCCATGCCCGAGGCAGGATTCGAACCTGCGACCGTAGCATGTTATGGAACGGTCAGGCAGTCCTTTCGCTGAACATGCTCTCGTTCCATGAGCTATGCATACTCATCTATAAATCTTATGAGTGGATAGAATGCACCCCTGCAATAATGTACATGGAGAAAGATTACAGTGTCAGAATGACGACGACTACCAAGTTCAAAGATTTGCATCTGCTCATCGTAATACCTCGACCAGCAAAAGAAGCATGTTCGACAACGTTCCTAGGTGCACCAAGTATCTCCATTTGTCGTCATGTGAGAGTATGGCCAGCATTGTCGAACTTGATCGTTTTAGGTGGTCCTCATAATGCTGCATGAGCGTACTGGCCTCCAAATCTAGAAACACGGTGTGCTCTCTGGTCTGCGCTATTGAGACAAAGTACTCCTTCCCGTGGGCGTCTTTTCAGGGATGCATTCGACCCTGAGTTCACTTTTGTGGAAGGCAGTGCGCGACCGCGTCTAACAGCGCAGATGAGAGAGCTTTTAGAACAAGAGAATATTCGATTCATTGACTGGCCTGCCTGTTCCACCAGTTTAAATCCCGTTCACGAACGTGTGGGATACGTTGAAGAGAAACATGGCAGGAAGTCCACAAGCACCAACGACCACCCAGTATTTGTGAAAAGTGCTGTTGGTGGAATGGAGCCCACTGCACCAAGACCTCGTTACTGGACTTGTGATCAGCCTGGGAGCACATTTCAGAGCATCCACTGTCGTCTGCGGTGGTCCCTACAACCTATTAACAGTCTTGTACCCTCATTTATAATGTCGAGGGGGTCCATCATTAATTGTGGTGAAATCAATGTAATTTTTGTCTTTGAAGAAAAGTGCCATTTATGTTCGTCTCATTATGCATTTCGTCCAGTTACATTCTGTACCATACTGTAGCAATTCTATCTACGTAGAGTCAAAGTTTCAGCGAGAGATATTTTTTGGTAATGAGACATCACCCAAAAGTTGCTTTTAGACTTACGTTTTGCATACAAATATAGTGTAAACACTCTGTATGGTATGTGAGAAACGTAATAAGGCCTATTTTTATGTGCCTTGTAAGTTTATGGAGGTTTTGTTTTTTATTCTTGCATATTCTTGAATTGAGAACAGTGTGTGAGGTGAAATGACAAGTTTAATGTTTCAATATTTCTCACCAAATTACAGCTTTTCACACAGTTTTCAACTCGCCAGCATAAAAAAAACGCAATGGATAATGCATCTAAAATGGCTCTGAGCACTATGGGACTTAACTGCTGAGGTTATCAGTCCCCTAGAACTTAGAACTACTTAAACCTAACGAACCTAAGGACATCACACATACCCATGCCCGAGGCACGATTCGAACCTGCGACCGTAGCGGTAGCGCGGTTCCAGACTGTAGCGCCTAGAACCGCTCGACTAATCGTGCCGGCGATAATGCATCTTGCCGACATCAAAAAGCGAAATAACTTTATAAGTAACAATGTTAAATATTAACTCTCTGAAAGAACATTAATCTTAAGCAGAATATTATGAAAGTTTTATTGAAAGTTTCTTTACATTAATCATCAGCAGAATAATATGAAAGTTTAATTGGACACTTCTTTACCAAATTGCTCCTACACATACCTTATGATGTTGGTCAGTACTACGGAACTCGTCCAATTCCGGTTCAAAGTTCGGTACTATTTAGGTTGACAATCAATTCTACGGTGGATGGTTGGTCAAGTGACATATTTGAGCCCAATATTAACCAAGGCCACTCCAGTTTACAGTGGAAGCAAGGTGGTGAACCAACAAAGTTTACCTCTCTGTACGCGTTATTTATCTTAAGCTGCGACGTACTGCTGTCTGCAAGGCCGCTCTCTCACACTGAAATTCATACAAAACTAATCTGGCCTTTGCTGAACTTTCCAGCAGAAACTTTCCCTATGTTTCTTGTTATGACAGAAAACATGTACTGAGCCCTAGTCTTATTATATGGCGATATACTCGCGCATGGTTGGAGCAGCATGCATATTATAATGCGCTCTCAGTTCTCGTAAGAACAGTTAACTAATTTGGCTGGTTCGTTTCTCCACAGTTGGCGCTAAACGATGCGACAACTAATTTTAGCTTGAGTGCAGTCGCTGTGAACACAATGTCCACAGAAATTTCTTCTCTGCATAGTACGGAGCGTTAAGAGCTCCGTTCTGCACTTCACGCCAGTTCAGAGAAAAGTCCCAACCAAATTTCTCTCTTGTCCTCTCATGGCAGAACTGCCTCCTTCCACTTGGGTTCCTTTATCACGTCACGGCTTTTTTCGACCAATAGCAACGTTCCTCTCATTTTGTAGAAACACCCTGTGCCAATCGCAACGTGCCTCCTATAGAACTGCGTCGAAACTTCAGTAGTTTTCTCTTTCGTAGTGAGTTTCCGCCAGTGGGACGTTTTTTGCCCGTCATGCGTCACTTGCTTTTGTTCATATCCCGTTGGAATTTCGAAACGCAGTTTTATAAAGCTTCATCACTGCCCGTGTACCGATGCCCTCGCTACAGGCGGCCCTCCAGCTTGAATCACCTGGAACGGGGTCGCTGTCCTCTTTCCTGCCATTTCCTGCCACCCCATTAAGTGGTCCGTAGCGTAACTCCCACAGCGCGGTTTTACGTCGTTGTGCAGCTGGCTTTTCAAAACTAAAAGCGACTCGACTCGCATTCCCTGTTCTACATTCCTCTCAAAGATATGCATTGTATAGGAATGGCGTGATAATTACCGTCGATTGACTGCCATCCCTTTTTGCTTTACATATTGATAGTAAAATTTTCTCATAACTGTCGAGTTACGCTAGGAGTCATCTTCACCTTCTCATTGCGATTTGTAAAGGTCTCAGGTAAGGTGTGAATCTGAAATGAAAATGGTTCAAATGGCTCTGAGCACTATGGGACTTAACTTCTGAGGTCATCAGTCCCCTAGAACTTAGAACTACTTAAACCTAACTAACCTAAGGACATCACACACATCCATGCCCAAGGCAGGATTCGGACCTGCGACTGTAGCGGTCGCGCGGTTCCAGACTGTAGCGCCTAGAACCGCTCGGCCACCCCGGCCGGCGTGAATCGGATAATTTATTCTGCCACCGTACATATACCTAAAGTTTTATTTTTTTTTCAAACAACAACATTGTCCTCTTCAAAGTAGTCCTCTTTGGCAGCTATACACCGGCTGAGTAGTTGTTCTCAGTCTTGATAGTAGCAGTGAAATACTTGAAGTGGTAGAGTCTTTAACTTGTCAGTCACAGTTTCTTGAATGTTCTCCAGAGCCCCAAAATAACGACCTTTTTAGACATTTTTCAATTTCGGGAAAATACTAAAGTCACAAGGGCTCAGGTCTGGTGAACAGAAGGGCTGTGGAACAACAGGAATTCCTTTTGAGGCCTGATGGAAGTGGCTCTGTCACATGGGGCGTTGTAGTGAGGCAGCATCCACTTGTCTGCAGTATCCGGTCTAACTCGATTCACCCCTTGCCTGAGACATTGCATGACATCTCTGTAAAACATTTGGTTGACAGTTTGTCCTGGACGAACAATCTTACAACAACAGCCACACGTTTGATGTTTTCATCGGTTTTTGACGTTGTTCTCCCGAAGCGTGGTGCATCTTCAATGTGCCTCCCAAAACTGATTTGTGCCGGCGAAAAACTCGTTCACTTTATAAGAAATGTTCCCCATAGGCCTGTTTCAACTTCTTAAAAGTCACACTCGCGAATTCGCCAAGCTTAACACTAAACTTGATGGCATAACGTTGCTCTTAATTCTCTGTTCCATTTTCGTAACACACAACAAAAACACGATTACAGTGATGGCCGTACGTAGCTGAAACTCGGACAGAGGATCTGGAAGGGATGAAAACACCCGTGTACACCAGTAGAATAACGCAGCGTAGCCACGTCGTGCGTAATATTGTGTCTCATTGCTTTTCACACACACCTCGTGTGTATGTGCGTATGTATATATGTGAATGAATAGACATTTTTTTTTTCTTTGCTTGAGAAGATTTTTGCCAGATATTTAAACAGTTCAGGAACCGTGTCACAACTTGTTAGAGGAGGGGAAGCACATAAAATCAAAGTTCCTAAAGAGAGGATTCCAGCCACTGAGCGAGTGCAGAAGCTAGTTGCCCAGAGCCGAGCAGGCCACCACGAGAGTTGAACAAATACGGCACATCCACGTCGGAGCCCAGCCAGCGCTGTCGGCTCAGATTCCGCTCGCTGCCCTCTAACCTCCTACCCTGCTCTCTAACCACACAGTCAGCGGGGCTCTACCACCACCACCTGCCGTGCTCCTGCTGAAGGGCGGCCGCAGTAGCCTCCGGACCGATGCCATGCGCCAGAGGCCGCCGGTGTCCCCGGCGTCGGCAGCGCCCCCGGCGCCAGAGAACGCTCTATCGCGAGTTAGAGTGTCGGGAAGCCGCGGGGGAGAGGGAAGGGGGGCGCCGCAGCGTGAATAATGCGCCGCCCGGAAGCTGCCGAAAAAAGCGCTGCCCGAGGCTGCAGAGCTCGACTGTGGGGAGGGTTCAGCTCTGAGTTATACCGCCCGGCCCAGCCGGGCAGGTGGCCTATCGCCGCGGCGCACGTCAGCGCCTGATTTCCGCTACCCGCGTGACTAATGCCGAGCGTCAGACAGCGCAGAGCTGCCGCTAAGCGACTCAGTTCTTTCTGCTTTATCGGGAACGGTAAGTGTCACGGTAAACGCTTTACTATCAAGAGCAGCTGAATTAGAGATAGCTACTGTGGGGATGAGGAGGAAGTATCACGCTAAAGTGATGACGTCAGACATTATAATGGCCGTCAGCGTGACAGTCGAGTGTTTAACTGGAGGCATATTTGTAGACTCCTATTTTTCAGTATTTACACTGACGGAAAAGAAGATTAGGACACCCATTTAGGTTTTTATTGTTGCAACAGAGCATATGGAGTACATGAAATGATTTCATTTACAGACCAATGGCACAAGCGGTTCTGAGGTTCCAGGTTTCGATATATGCTGATACACGCACATTAGTACGTGGTTTAGCCTCCACGGGTGGCAATACAGGCGGTGACTCTGGCATCCGGCCAGTCTTACATATGCCGCATACTGTCCTGGCGTACGTTTGTCTACGCGTGCTCGATCTTTCACACAGTTCTATGAGAGTTGTTGGTTGACGAGTGACACGATTTATTTCTCGTCCCATCATATCCCACATCTGCTCGACTGGAACAAAAGTCACGTTCCCGTCGCATGAACTACAAAATAACGGGTTTGACAACACTCTGTAAGTAACAAGGCCTGGTTAGCGTCCCCTGTAGAAATACCAAATGTGAGCGTGAGCTGTACCTCATTTCATTCCAGTCCATGAGGCTTGGAGTGGGCTAATGTGGCTTGGACGAATGTACTCTACGAGACATCACACACCAGGTCTACAATTTATGCAGAAACGACCATCGTTTGCGTGCAGGGACTACAGCGCACCACTCCATCTTCCAAGTGATCCTCTGATTGCACCAATAGAGACATGGATGTCGACACTGTAGTGTCAATTGAAGGCGGGTTAGAGATATGCGTGCCCGTAGTCACACTGTTAAAAACTGTTTCTCAGCTTTTCAGTTGAAACTTCCGGGCTGAGAGGCCGTGGTCGATGTATAAAATTTCCACCTAACGTTTCGTCTCCATCTGCGGGAGACATCTTCTGAGGTAGTCCGGCTACTGCCACTGAGGCTCCAGGTACTCTCGCATTTATACAGCGCATAGAGGGAACCACCATTCGTCACGTGATGCCGACGGTATGCCTATCTTTGGAAGGCGTCATCATTCTCGATTAAGGGTAATCGATTGTCATTGTGCTGGCGCAACGTCGACATCCGTATTTTCTCCAACTTTGAAACTTCCTCTTTTCTATTAAAATTTTTATGGTGTTTGTGAATCTGCATTGCTTCTCTATACATGCGCCCATGATAATGGGATGTTCGTGCTAGAACGCTTGTCTCAGTAAATTTAATTTCTTGTTTCCAATCTCGAAAAACATTCTCAGCTACGGACGATTTTTCGATGTGTCCTAAGCGACAGTTTGTTTTATGTTCGGCTAAGCAGGCGTTTACACTTCTTTTCTTTGTTCCGACGTATACTTGTCCACAACTGCATGGAATTTTGTATACCCCCGGTGTTTCTAGGAGGTGTCTGGGGTCTTTTGCAGTTCTTAAATATTCCTTAATCTTTTTGCTGGGTCTGAAGATTGTTTCGATCCAATACCTGGCCAGAATTTTCCCGATACGGTCCGTGACTTCATTAATGAACGGTAGGAAAACTTTTCCAGTAGGTGAGCGTTGTTGCTCTTGACTTCTGGCTTCCTTTCTTCTTTGATGGAGGGCACGGTCAATTTGCTTGCTGGTATATACATTTTTCATGAAGGCTGACGGTAAGTGATTTAATTCATCTTACAAGTAAGCCGGTTCGCAGATTTTGTTGGCTCTGCCCACCAAGGTTTTCGTGACACCTCTTTTTTGCCTAGGATGATGGTTTGATTCCTTGTGGAGGTATCGATACGTGTGAGCTTTCTGTATACCTTGTGGCCCAGCGTCCCATTCACCCGTTACGCAACTGTTCACGTTCACCTGTTTAGTCTCAGAAGCTCTTTTATCTGTGCTGTGGTATCTGTACGATCTGCCGCTACTGCCCTTACAATACGGCGATCCTGGCGGGCGTCTGTGCTGCGTGGACGTCCAGAACCTCGTCTACGGATGTGCAAATGTTCACGTGACCACTGGTACCCGCGCCGTTGCACAACTGAAGCAGCACGTCCAATTAGTGATTCAATTCGCCGGAAGGACCATCAAGCCACTCGGAAGCCCACAATTTGACCCATTCTAACTCTCTCAGTTGCCTGTAGCAATCACGAGTGCATCTCTGTACCATGGTTGCCCTCTGGCTGTGAGCATTCACTGTTAAATGTAATTCAAAGATGGCACTCTGGTAGCTATGCTATTACGCTGTTGAAGGACGGCGTAGAAATCATTATCTTCTTTCCCCCAGGTGGCATATGCCGTACTAATTTGTCTTCTGGCAGTGAAATTGGAAAATAAATTGCCGTTTTTATAAATAATTTAGTGTAGTCGTCCATGAGTTTACTGCCTCTTTCTGCCGTATCATTTACAACTTACAGGATGAGGTGAAGAGCGGTGATGAAATTTTCATTTTTGTGCCGCTCGAAGGCTCTGTCTTAACGTAGAAAGCAGTCTTCTTTCATTAGAAAGACGTTTTCGACCATATTTTTGATAGTTCCTGGAAACTTCGTGAGGCCTATGTATACGCCTACGTATACTTGTCTAAAATTTTCGTCTTATGTTTCCAGCCCGTCGTCCAATTAGTTGACCGCTTTCAGTTTTGAAACAGACGACAAATCAGGATCAGATATTATAAAGGCCAAAGATTGCGGAAACAGGTACCGTACGTGATTTTTCAGTTTTCGTAAAGCCACGTGACTGGTATCACAATCGACAACAAGATATTTACACAGCTCCGAAAGATAATACACATGACACAAATTGCATTTCCTTCTTTTGATCATGGTTAAACTTCATCACAGTCCAGAGCACAAAGACTACGGTGAATCCACAACATTTATTGCGGTGTAAACATCACCAAGTACGACCCTCAAGCTACACCGTATGTGAATAACATAATGATCATGACATCACGAGCCACGCCCCCTCTTACACAGGGTATTCG
Organism: Schistocerca nitens; assembly: GCF_023898315.1. NCBI lineage: Eukaryota > Metazoa > Arthropoda > Insecta > Orthoptera > Acrididae > Schistocerca > Schistocerca nitens. The sequence goes on from NC_064617.1 coordinate 60,854,592, forward strand.
GAAATTCCCGTTACGGTTTCCTAGGACTTGTAGAGGGAAGTGAGTAGATAATATTTTGAACTGGAATCCCTGTCCAGAAAAAAATGCTGGTAACGCTTCGACCATTTCAAATAATTTACTAGGCGTGAGCCATACATCACTTGTTTTGCTGTTTCAGTAATGTCCAAAGAAATTGCTAGTGTACTCGTGGACGAGTACTCTCCAACGTGATGCAGTACAGCGTGTTCCATTTCGGGTGTGTGGCGCCTTCTTGGAGCACAACAGTCATACGTGCTGACGGTGAAGCTACCCTTTCTCGAAGCCGTTGAGTAATTGTGGCGAAAAGGTTATGGGTAGCTCTTCCATTACCATGAGCTTCGCCACTCGGAAGCATCATGTCGATGCATTCTGCAAACATGTACTCAACCGTGTTGGTCTAACACTCGCAGACAATTGAATGAGATTCGAACGAGGTCAGAGAGGTAGGATAGAGGTCAAATGACATCAGGCGATTTATCGTAACCACCTCCCACTATGACTACACGTTTACATGCCTACCTAGGAAATGTGTTTTCAGACAGCTGTAGCACAGGAGTTGTACATTTGCAGGCATCGGTTCCACCTCAAAATATTCTGCACTCACTCCCCTCTGCAAGTCCTAGAAGCTGGTAACTGAAATTTCCGAACGCCCTTGTAAGACATCCAGCAACAATTTTATGAAACAGGCAGTCACAGTACAATATTTTACCGGCTATTAAAAAGAAACAGCCACTTACAGTATCTATATCCACACTTAAGTGAACGCTCCGAAAGCCACCATGTTGCGTCTGCTGGATGGTACCTTGTGCTACTTGTTTTCTTTCCTGTTGCATTTGCAAATGGAGCGTGGGAAAAACGATTATCTATATATGTCCGTACGAGCCCAAATTTTCCTTATCTTGTTCTTACAGTCCTTACGCAAAAAGTACACTGACAACTGGAGAATCATTCTACAATTGACCCCACATGCCGGTTCTCTAAATTTTCTCATCATGTTTCGCGAGATGTACGTTCTCCCCCCTCCAGGTGTACCCGTTTGAATTCACAAATCATCTCTGTGATAAAGTTGAAACAAATGAGCACTCGGTCATAATTTTTAGTCTTAGCAACCAGACTTCAACACTTCTAAGAGTGTCTTCATCAGAATTTAAATGTTTAAAGTGGCCTATAACATAAATACAAATTTATGGGAAAAGAAAATTTTTATATAAAAGTCTAAGTACTGACTAACAATACAAGACACAGACAGTACTTACATGTCACGTATAAAGCAAATAACAGGCCAGAAGGTCTTTAGACACAAAATTAAAAAAAAAATTAAAAACTTTATACGTGACATGTGAGTACTGTCTGTGTCTTGTATTGTTAGTCAGTACTTACACTCTTATGTAAAAAAATTTCTTTTACCATAAATTTGTAATTATTTTTAGAGCACTTTAAACATTTAAATTCTGATGAAGCCACGCTTAGAAGTGTTGTAACCTGGTTAATAAGACTAAAAATAAGTCTAAAAATAGTGACCGAGGGCTCATTTGTTTCAACTTTATCACAGAGATGATTTGTGAATTCAAACGGGTACACCTGGAGGATGCCGACAAAAGGACCCATAGTCTGACCCGAGACTCCAGCAGAACACAAAGTTTTCCTTGCAGCTTACAGCCAAAGTGTGCACAAACGTAATGACAGAATACTAACCATAAAATGAATTGACATGACATAGCAATATGTGATAGAAATGTTATACCACAGCATGGTTCCGCTAAAAAGGCACATAAAAATTCTCAAGTGGCATTCCCTGATCGTTACATGTGTTTCGCACCCTAGAAAATGTACTAATCCATTTAATCATTTAACGTACAAAACAATCTACAATTAGGGCCACGGCAAAAAAAAAAAAAAAAGTTGTGTTGACTGCCTTATTCTTAATTACTGAACATAATGTGTGGACGTACATGTTATCTTAAGACTACTTGTAGTTTGTAAGTTAACAAAAAAGCAGTCCATGAGAGGCACCTGTGTTCCATAAAAGATTACTAAGATCTTTTCCTTATAATTTAGTCTGGGTACGGGGAAGGCACGTTTGATTGACTTAATAACATACGATCCCACTGTTCACCAAATGGAACATATCTGTAAGACAAAAACAGATTTAAGAGAAGATTGATATACCAACTATTTTTGTCTGTCTTAATGAAAACTTGACCTTTCCCCACGTTGGGATATGTTGATTAACTTATTTAAGCGAATCACTGCGCTTCATGGAACGACATTCCTGTATCCAGTCAAACGGAAAAGCTAGAGAAATTGATGTAGAGGTTGCATAGTAGTGAATGATTTATTACATTGTTAAACAGTGGCAGCTGTGGCGTGTTCATTTAAGTAAACAGAAGAGAACAAGACCTTGTCTGCCTTACACCTGATAATGAGAGGTTTCCTTCCCTCAGGAATGTTTCTGTTGCGTGAAATTGTTACGTAGTGGGATACTTCCTCGTAGTGGTGGCTAGCCCAGTGTTGATGGGTTCCTTGAAGCTTTCACCTGCATGATGCCTGTGTGGCGTCAGACAGCTCCCCTGGTACCTCTCGCATGCACCGTGGTCTATCTTTGACTCAACCTATTCGCTGCTACCTGCCGCGCCGCCCGAAGGTGGTAATCGGCGGTGCCTACATGTCTGCACGACTGGTTCCCAGCCATTGTCCTTGACCCATCTTTCTACAGACCAAACCTCCAGGGGGTTTGTGCCTTGGCAACCTGTTTAACACAACCCATGTTAGCCCTGTCATGAAGTTTGATATGAATGGTGTTTACGTTACCTTAATATTGCACAGTCTCAAACAAACACTGTTTGTATAGCAGAAGTTAGTTTCAGATCATGACAGGTACTTAACAAGCTCTAACCATTCCCACACTAAACTGTCTAGTCACCACCAAAAGGTCATAGTTCTAACAAATAACCTGGTGCACTGCTACGCGTCTTTCCGTGTGCTACTTGCACGTGAGATTTGTGTTACTTCTTTTAAGTTGAGAGTGGGATGTGTACTACACATAATCAACGTTATCAGTGCACTCTGGTAGACGATACACAGAAAAAAATGACACTGAAGAAGACGCAACACCTAACAGGGAAACATTCAGATTTGCGGAGCACTTCCTCGGCAAAACTGCCATTTCCCTAACCCTAAATACCGAATCCTGCCTTGACGCCAGTTATGTGGGGTCTAGGAAACCTGCCTCCTCGGATCGCTAGACAAAATTCAAACAAATCGTATTAGTGAGTTTTATTACGAAATGTACAATGATAATACTTAAATTTGTCAATAAGACAGAAGTATCGCAAGCAAAGGGCGACATGTAAATAAGAAATCTCTTCAGTATATGCAATTCCCAAGTCACTCGTATTGAAGTACCTAATCTTGATGCTGGTGTAGAAGTGGGCCGCGACCAGTCGGCGTGGCGCTTATGTCCTCCTCGCATAGAAGTCGCTGCCGTCGCGTTGTCGTCCTGGAGAGGTCGGTCAGCGTGCCATTGGCTGACGTCTTCTTCACATACCTCTCTGCTCTCTCGTTTCCGATTGGCGTTACGCCGCTTGACAGTACGCCGTAACACTAAACGTCTCGGCAATACCTCAGATCATTACAAGCAGGTATTTGTTGCCCAAATAACTCTAAATAACATCTTAAGTGCGTATACTACATTCCGTCCCCATGGCATACCAAATATCCTCCAACTTTGCATGATACATCGCTGTACCTAGCTAAACCTAAAGACAATGGCAGAAACAGAAGCTTTTTTTTCAATGAAAATATACTACTCACCCCTTAAGTCCGAACTGGATGTACTTGATGTTAGAGAGAGTAATATGAGTTATCCGAGAAAAGGAAAATTCCTGGGGTAATGATATAGTACTTGTTCCCTTAAGTTTCGCGTGTACAGCCGCAAAAATTCTCCTTCTTCTTCTAATATTTCGGCCGTATAACATTCAGCCAACTTTAGAGTGAGCCACAAGACTGCCGCTCCAGTGCTCGCTTCGTCCCTTTATACTGTTGTACCGCGCAACTGCGCGTGCGGCCACAGATGCAAATGCGCCAGAGACGTTGGTCGGCGGCAGAGGCGTGCACAATGCGCGAGTTACATCTATGACTCCGCAGTCGATCTGTGTTGGCATGTCGATGTATCATTGTGAGCTGCACTGTGACGGCGTTTTTGAGAGTTTATTACAGCAAGTGCCGGATCCCATGATTTAGCAAGGTTGCAACCACTATCTCTATTAATTAAATTCGACGTCAAGCGAATTTCAATTGCCTCCTTGACTATCGAGTCCCAAAAAGATTATGTAGTTGCCAAAATTTCGACGTTGTCATATAACATACTGCTAGCCAATACAGTGCTCTGCCACTGCCGACTTGTTGTAAAAGTCGTGTGTACCTCCGGTGTTCTGTACATCTTTCTTGGACAGTACGAGTTGTTTGTCCAATGTAACAAAGGCCACATTCACATGGAATTTTGTACTTTATAGTACTTGTTATCTTGCATAAACACTTCTGAAATAAATTACGTATTCCTCCAGGAAACGCCGATAATTCTCCCTGAAGGCGTCAGCACTACTTCCTACAGTATTTATAAAACAGGTGTCATGCACCTCTATTATAATACTGCCTCATCATGCGGTTTTGCGATGGGCAGGCTTTGGTCGGTACCCTTCACTTACAAAGAAGACAGTGGGTTCATCACTAACGCAAAGTCTCTGATGTACTCACGTCAAGTGTCATGTTTCTTGTTGCAGTGGATCCAGTACATCTTCCCTGGCTTCTGCATGTTGCTCGCTGCTGGGTTCACTTGTGGGTGGTATGTGGTAGTGAACATTTCCTTCGCATGCCTCCGCTGTAGTGTGCCCCTCCATGCCTTCGAAATGAACACCTTTCCACTGTCCGAGACAACCTACCCCACGTAACAATCTGCTGCTAGGAAGCCTCCGGTGAAAACATTCATTACAGGACACCCGTTAGCCTGCTTCAGAGATGTGAGCCTGGCATAGTTTGACAACAACTCGATGGCTACAAGGACATATCAGTGTTCGACTTCTGTCCTCGCAAATGGACCCCAGAGGTCTACAGCGACATAGTCACGTACTTTCCTAGGTACAATGGGACAAACTGGAGCACATTATTTGGTGGAAGGGACTTTTGCCTTCTGACACACCACACAAACTGTGTCTACCGTTATAATCCGTCGGTCCAGGCTGTTAAAGTAAAGCATGCTAGCACACATTCCAGTGTCGAAATAAGAGTACACGTAGCTAACGTAGCTAAGGTGTGTGTATCAGGTTACTTGACTTGTTAGCTCCTCTAGAATACACAGTACCCATGACAATCCGTCAGAGTTCCCACAGGAGAATAAAACATTTTCCCTAAGTACATAAAACTGTCTCAAATAAGATGAAACTTCTTAATAAAAAATAATTTTGCTTAAACTGCTCCCTACAACACTGACCTACAGAATTTGCCCTGACTAACAGAACTCTAACTTTTCCTATTCATTAATTAATCACAATATTCAAGGATAACGCGATCTGACTGTTAATAAAAAAAAAGAAAAAAAACGAAAACGATATTCTGACTTCAGATAATTTGTACAAAAGAATGGCCCTGAATTAGGAGAAATGTTAACAATAACCTATACATATCATAAGTCACTTACCTCACAAAAATCTTCATTACATGAACTACTGCAAGCAATACAGCCAATGAAATAAAGGATTCTAACTTCTAAAGTTTCTAACTACAAATAGGCATGTGGTTAAACAAGGAAAGATTTTGTTGCAGAGCAAACGACGTATTTTTACCTTAATAATGTGACATTCAATTCAAAACTATATATAATCGTCCGTGACATCCAGTTCCAAAAATTATACGATCATGAATAATATTCAAACTCCAAGTCGGACACGTCCATATCGTCCGCTTTCGCTAACACTCAAACCCCTAACCTCCATCAATGCTAATTACTCACTTCCAACCTCCATCACTGCTATCACCGCTGTCTTTTAACTTCCAACTGCTCAGTCCGACCAGCAACAGAGTCTCTTACAGAGTGCGCACAGCGCTGTCAGTTATTATTGCAAAGCGCTACATAGCACTGCCAACATACAGGGTGTTTCAAAAATGACCGGTATATTTGAAACGGCAATAAAAACTAAACGAGCAGCGATAGAAATACACCGTTTGTTGCAATATGTTTGGGACAACAGTACATTTTCAGGCGGACAAACTTTCGAAATTACAGTAGTTACAATTTTCAACAACAGATGGCGCTGCAAGTGATGTGAAAGATATAGAAGACAACGCAGTCTGTGGGTGCGCGATTCTGTACGTCGTCTTTCTGCTGTAAGCGTGTGCTGTTCACAACGTGCAAGTGTGCTGTAGACAACATGGTTTATTCCTTAGAACAGAGGATTTTTCTGGTGTTGGAATTCCACCGCCTAGAACACAGTGTTGTTGCAACAAGACGAAGTTTTCAACGGAGGTTTAATGTAACCAAAGGACCGAAAAGCGATACAATAAAGGATCTCTTTGAAAAATTTCAACGGACTGGGAACGTGACGGATGAACGTGCTGGAAAGGTAGGGCGAGCGCGTACGGCAACCACAGAGGGCAACGCGCAGCTAGTGCAGCAGGTGATCCAACAGTGGCCTCGGGTTTCCGTTCGCCGTGTTGCAGCTGCGGTCCAAATGACGCCAACGTCCATGTATCGTCTCACGCGCCAGAGTTTACACCTCTATCCATACAAAATTCAAACGCGGCAACCCCTCAGCGCCGCTACCATAGCTGCACAAGAGACATTCGCAAACGATATAGTGCACAGGATTGATGACGGCGATATGCATGTGGGCAGCATTTGGTTTACTGACGAAGCTTATTTTTACCTGGACGGCTTCGTCAATAAACAGAACTGGCGCATATGGGGAACCGAAAAGCCCCATGTTGCAGTCCCATCGTCCCTGCATCCTCAAAAAGTACTGGTCTGGGCCGCCATTTCTTCCAAAGGAATCATTGGCCCATTTTTCAGATCCGAAACGATTACTGCATCGCGCTATCTGGACATTCTTCGTGAATTTGTGGCGGTACAAACTGCCTTAGACGACACTGCGAACACCTCGTGGTTTATGCAAGATGGTGCCCGGCCACATCGCACGGCCGACGTCTTTAATTTCCTGAATGAATATTTCGATGATCGTGTGATTGCTTTGGGGTATCCGAAACATACAGGAGGCGGAGTGGATTGGCCTCCCTATTCGCCAGACATGAACCCCTGTGACTTCTTTCTGTGGGGACACTTGAAAGACCAGGTGTACCGCCAGAATCCAGAAACAATTGAACAGCTGAAGCAGTACATCTCATCTACATGTGAAGCCATTCCGCCAGACACGTTGTCAAAGGTTTCGGGTAATTTCATTCAGAGACTACGCCATATTATTGCTACGCATGGTGGATATGTGGAAAATATCGTACTATAGAGTTTCCCAGACCGCAGCGCCATCTGTTGTTGAAAATTGTAACTACTGTAATTTCGAAAGTTTGTCTGCCTGAAAATGTACTGTTGTCCCAAGCATATTGCAACTAACGGTGTATTTCTATCGCTGCTCGTTTAGTTTTTATTGCCGTTTCAAATATACCGGTCATTTTTGAAACACCCTGTACAAACACGTAAACAGCCTATTTACAATGGGAACTTCCTGGTTGTTCATTCTCTCCTTCACCTCACACAACGCTGGAACGTCGTCCTGTTTCATTCCTATATTCAGTATGGCATCGTCAATGACAGTCATTCTTTTCAATAACAGGACGTCGGATCTGTTTCTGGTGATTTACTCATCCACACGCTGACTCAAATAAATTGACGAGCGCAACATTGTGTCGGTAGTGATGTTATCTTTGCTTGGGCTGTGTGTGTGATTTAGAAAGAATATTCCTAAAAGAAAAGCGCTCAGCGTGATACCTGCCCATGTGTAAGCTTTGCCGACATCATAATTCAAATGCCTTATGGCTGTACATGCTATTGTAGTTCTACCATAATAGTAATAGCGAAATTTAGGAAATGCTTACACAATGACTAAGCCGTCCAATTTCATGACAGAATAGTTTCCTTAGCGTTTGTTTAACGCACCACTGTTGACGGCAGTCGTTTTGTGTTCTTGTACTCCGTTTACTTCTACTTGTTCTTACTGGGATACCTCGTCTGCAATCCCTGTTTTCCTGCAGTCCAAAGCTACACAAAATGGAGGACTATGTTTCGGCTTTAACATAAAGCACCGGCACGCCAGACTAGAACGTTAGAGCAGAGAGGGCTGTGAGACGACGTCAGCTAATAGCACGCTGACCGACTCTTCTCCAGGATGACAACACGACAGCAGCGCCCTCTACACGAAGAGGACATAAGCGCCGCCCCGCATGGCCGCGCCGAGTTCTGCGACTTCTACAGAAGCGTCACGACCAGCGACCTGGATGGAAGCATTCACTGTATTACTTGTATAAGGACTTGTACATACTGAAGAGTATTCCTATTTTGTCTGTCGCCCTTTGCTTGCGACACATTTGTACTTCACAATGTTAAGTATTGTATTGATTTAATTTTGTAATAAACTTCAGTAACCCGATTTGCTTGAATTTTTGCCTAGCCATTCGAGAAAGCAGGTTTCCCAGACACCCCACATTTGACGAGTAGGCAGGATACAACAGACTAAATCAGGGTGAGCCAGAATGGGCACTTCTGTTAAAGCTTGCCTTTGCTCGGAGAATTCCATGGTAGCTTCCCCATCCCAGCTCCAGAATGTATTCTTTCCTGTACATGCACATGGGCTGTGGGACGCAAAGATCCTGTTTCCTTGAAACCACAGGTAAAAATTAATTAGTCTGAGGTAACTTCTCAACTGCTTCTTGATCACTAAGGTAGAAGTTCTCACACTGCTTTTAATTTATCCTTGTCTGGACGAATTCAATCTCCAGAAATGAGGTGTCCAAAAAACACCAATTCTTGAAACTTCCTAGCAGATTAATACTGTGTGCTGGCACGAGACTCGATCTCCGGAATTAAAGCTGTGAGGACGAATCGTGAGACGTACTTGGATAGCTCAGTTGGGAGAGCACTTGCCCACGAAAGGCACTGGTCCCGATTTCGAGTGTCGGTCCGGCGCACAGTTTTAGTCTTCCAGGAAGTTTCACATCAGCGCAAACTCCGCTGCAGAGTGAAAATCTCATTCTGAACACCAATTCTCCTCCCCAAAGCACGACTTTTCCTAAATCATGGGAAGTCAGTCATCAGTGGTCTAAGGGTAGCGACTTCGATTAATAATCAGAACGTCCTCGATCCCGGGTTGTAACACCGCCTCCGCTCAAAATTCGAATAAAAAATCATCAGCATTGGCGACCGAAGACTTCCGGCGTAAGGAGTCACCGTCAATCAGCCAACGGCCTTGTCAAAGAGGGCGGAGTAGCGGATACAGGTTCATGGCACTCTCTTGCCCTTGGGGTGGGAAATTGCCCTTAAAGGCGGAAGAATCAGCAATGATCAACGGAACGAGAATGCAGATGGCGATGGAAACCGCCATCATTAAAGATACAATATGTATCCACAGGACATGCGGCCTGTAATTGAAGAAGTGTCATGACAATCTCTCCATTGGCAAAAGATTCCGGAATAGTCCCCAATTCGAATCTCCTGGAGGAGACTGCGAAGGGGGAGGTGATCACGAGAAAAAGATTGAATAACCACTGAAACGATAAAGTTCTACAAGTAAGGCCGTCGGATATCAAAGTTTGAACGTCATAGGGAAACTAGAAAATCTTAAAACGGAAACGCTTAAGTGCAATCGAGATATGATGGGGTCAGTGAAGTGAGATAGAGGGAAGAGAAGGATTTCTGCTTAGACGAATATAGGATAATATGAACAGCAGCAGAAAATGGTACAACGCGAGTAGGATTCTTTATGAATAGGAAGGTAGGACGGAGAGTGAGTTAACAGTTCAGTAATAGGGTTATTCTCGTCGGAATCAACAGCAGATCAGCACTACAACAATAGTTCATGTATATACGCAGACATCGATAGCACAAAATGAAGAGATAAAGTATTTGTGGATATCGAAGTGGATACTCAGGACGTAAAGGGAGATGTAAATCTAATGGTAATTGGGGGTTGGAATGCGGCTATAGGGGAGGGAATAAAAGAAGAGATTATGGCACAATATGGGCTTGATAGTAGAAATGAGAGAGGAGAGACTAATTGAGCTCTGCAATTTATATCAGTTAATAATAGCGAATACTCTGTTCAAGAATCACTAGAGGAGGGGTATATTGGAATAGACTGGGAGATACAGGAAGATTTCAGTTAGATTACACCATGATCACGCAGAGATTCTGAAATCGTATACTGGACTGTAAGGCGTGCCCAGGAGCGGATGTAGATCCAGATCACAATTCAGTAGCGATGAAAAATAGACTGAATTTTAGGCGACTAGTCACGAAGAATTGGTGCGCAAAGTAGTGGGACACGTAAGCACTAAGGAATGATGGGATACGTTTGAAGTTCTTTGAGGCTATAGATACTGCGATAAGGAATAGCTCAGTAGGTAGTACAGTTGAAGAGGAAGGACATCACAGAAAGTAGACAACTTGATGAAACAATGGATCACGGATGAAATACTTCAGCTGGTCGACGAAAGAAGGAACTACAAAAATCTCCAGGGAAATGCGGGACTACAGAAATAAAAGTCACAAAACGAAATAAATAGAAAATACAGGGAAGCTAAGTCAAGAAGCCTGCATGAAAATCGCGGAGAAATCGAAAAAGAAATGACTGACTGAAGGACGCATTCATCGTATAGGCAAGTTAAAATAACTTTCGATGAAATTAAAAGCAAGGGCGGTAACATTAAGAGTTCAATTGCAATTCCACTGTTAAATTCAGAGCAAAGCGTAGATAGGTAGAAAGAGTACATTGAAGGCTTCTGTGTAGGAGAAGACTTATAGGATGACGTGACGAAACAGTAGTCTAAAGGGAAGAGATAGGGGACCCAGCATTAGAATCAAGGTTGAAAAGCGGGTTTGAACACTTAACATAAAATAAGGCAGAAGGGATGCATAACATTCCTCCAGAATTTCCAAAATCGTTGGGGGAAGTGGCAACAAAACGACTATTCACGGAGGTATGTAGAATGTATGAGATGGGAGATATACCATCAAGCTTTCGGAAAAATATCACCCACACAATTCCGAATAGAGCAAGAGCTGACAAGTGAGAGAATTATCTCACAGTCAGCTTAACAGATCATGTATACAAGTTGCTGACAAGAATAACATACAGAGACGAATGGAAAAGGAAATTAAGGATATGTAAGATGGCGATCAGTTTGGGTTTAGGAAAGGTAAAAACGAACCACAGGGGCAGTTCTGATGTTACGGTTGATAATGGAAGGAAGACTGAAGAAAAATGAAGACATATTCATAGGATATGTCGACGTGAAAAAAGCGTTCGACATTGTAAAATGGCGTAAGATGTTCGAAATTCTGAGAAAAATAGGATAAGCTATCGACAAAGGCGGGTAATATACAATATGTACAAGAACAAAGAGGGAGCAATAAGAGTCAAAGACCAAGAACGAAGTGCTGGGTTTAAATGGGTGTAGGACAGGCATGCAGTCTTTTCCCCCCTACTATTCAATCTATACACAGAAGAAGCAATGAGGGAAAGAAAAGGAAGGTTCAAGAGTGGCGTTACAGTTCAGGGTGAAAAGATATGCATGATAAGATCAGCTAATGACATTCCTATCCTGAGTGAAAGTGAAGAAGAAATGCAGGGTTAGTTGAATGGTATGTTCAGGCTAAGAGTACACAATATGGATTGAGAATAAATCGAAGAACGACCAAAGTGATGGTAATTAGCAGAAATGACAACAGCGGGAAACAAAATGTTACAATTTGCACAACAAGCAGAGGAAGTTAAGGACTCTGTTATCTAGGCAACAAAATAGCCCATGACGACGGAGCAAGGAGGAGATATAAAGCAGACTAGCACAGGAAAAAAGGCATCTCTGGCCAAGAGAAGTGTGCTGGTATCAAACATTAACGTGAGGAAGAAATTTCTGAGATTGTACGTTTGGAGCACTGCATTGTATGGACTGCGGGAAAATCAGAACAGAAGAGAATCGAAGCCTTTGAGATGTGGTGCTGCAGAAGAATGTTGAAAATTAAGTGGACTGATGAAGTAAGAGGTGAGGAGGTGCTCCACAGAACCGGTGAGGAGAGAAATATATGGGAAACATTAACAAGAAGAGGGAGCAGGATGATAGGACACGTTAAAACGTCAGGGAATAACTTCCATGGTACTAGGAGCTTTCGAGGGTAAAAACTGTAGAGGAAGACAGACATTGGAATATACCTAGCAAATAATTGAGGACGTAGTATGCAGTTGCTACTCTGAGATGAAAAAGTTGGGTTGGCACACGAGAGGAATTCGTGGCGGGCCGTATCAAGCAAGTCAGATGACTGATGACTCAAAAATAAAAAAAACGAATAATTAAAAATTAAATGAAAAATGGCAACTGCGGTGGCCTGTAGCACCTGCTATAATTTCCACGTACACTAGGTGCTCTCACCCCAGGAATCTGAACCAAACATAATATCATCAATGTACTTAGTTATACGGCTTTCGAGTTCTTCATTCAGTGCAGTTCATAGGACCCAAACAAACAAACATGCGGATACCAACAGACCAAAGGCTAGCATTTTAAACTGGTAACTCTTACCATAGCACTAAAGCGCTGTATACTGCCTGTAGCTAGGGTCCCGTTTTATCTGCCAAGACCTTTCACGCAAATCGACCACAAAGAAGATTCCCTTTCCATGAAATTTTTGCAGTTATATTTCTGGGGTCTCAGAATGAAATGTTTTGGACCAAATGGTTGGGCAGAATTCGTGCATCAGTCTGATCAGGCTATCATTTTTCCAGAGAGTATGAGGAGGAATATTGGAACTACTGCTTGCCTTTTCGATAATTCCCTCCTCCAGCATATCAGCGAAAAGCAGAAGGCAACATGGCGCAGTGAAGAATGTACGATACTCCTTAAAGCTAAACTTATTTGGAAATTTCTTAGAGGCACCTACCTCTTTTAATAACAGACACCTCCGCATACTATAGTAAAATGTTCTTAACACTTTATGGCTCACATCTGGAACATCCCGTATTTTGGAGACCTTGTGTTTGATTGCGTGGACGTTTTCCTTTTTCTCTGCTACACCTAATTTGTGCTTTCCTACAATCTCATGCGAAGCAAGTGCTGTTGCGTGGCAAGCCAGCTTTCGTGGAAATGCCATAATCGTTAGACAATGTGTGAAAATATCACTGTTAGTTAAAGTGGAGTGTAGTTTTGTCCTATCCTATGGCAAGCTAAATCTCTCTGGCGTGTTGTCACATGATCTCTATCCCTAAAGTTACTATGGTCGTCAACTGTGGAATAATTATCGCATAAAAGAAAACCGCACTTTTTTAAATTGGAATAGACTTGCCTCTGATTGCTCCTCGAAGACATGTGTTTTACAGTGGAAACGCCACTCTGTTTTCTGCCAGCTCCATGCAAAGAGTGTGATCTCCAAAATATCGTTCATGAGGCTGCCTGTGAAGAGCATAGACTAAAATTATGTTAGCAATATAAATAAATATTACGGGCAAGGTACCTCCTGAACAATCCCTTGGGAAAAAGATCGTCTCCAATTTCATCATACTTTATCATCCTTATAGTGAGAACATGGCTGTTGTCTGGACTAGCGTTCTGCTCGTTACCTGTCTAAACACGTTGGATACGTTGGAGGCAGGCTTTCTTACCTCACTAATTTCTACTCCGCTGCTTTCTCACTCTCCAGTAGTCCTTGCACGCCATTTGGTCTCTGATCATCCCAGTTACTATTCTATTCTTGTGGCGCACTACATTCCCATTCACTCATTGCTTCTTCCATAAGTTTTCGTTTTGATTCCTGTCAGAAGCAAGTTCATTCTCCTATCCTCTAGCACATATTCGTGAAGATCACTTAAGGTCAGCTTAAATGACACCAGCTCACTCTTCTCAGTGCAAAGCAACGACCTTTGGGACTCAATTGAGACTGTGCTGATGAAAAGTTGGATCAGTTCTTTCGGACTGTATGGATCGTCGACATGCTTATTCTTCTTCAAGTTCTCGTCGAGATACTGAGAGTGCGTTTGAAAGTGTGTTGCTACCAATGATGAGACTTTTATTATACTTAATCACACCGTGCTTTTTCTACCGCTGACAGAAATATTTTAATAATTTCTGCTTCGAATTTCCGTTTTCGATGTAATCTCTCCAGTCATGTGACTATTCAGGAACTCTAATTTTCTTAGGACTGGGCAAGACTTCTTTAAACTAGCTTACCCTGGCTTTGATGGCGTAGTCTCGACGTGTGGAAGGTGAGGAATATCCTTAGCGAGAAAAAATGCTTACCGTTGAAGTCCTGACCATTGTTGGATACAGATCTTGGATACAGATCTCGATGACTGACACGATTCTCTCGTTATCACTCTGTCCTTTCCCGATGGTGACGCGCCTGTTGATTCTGAATTTGGACAAACATCTCGCTTATTATCACTGCTAGTGGCATTAACGCCTCCGTGGCTCAAAACCACACAATTTCTTTTCTTATATTTTCCATCCTGTGTTTCAGAGACAAAAACTTCTTACTTGCGAAGAATCGCACTGATTCCATGCCCTCAGACTCGGTTCAGTTCTCCAAAGCTTGCATTCTCTCAGTAACGAAGATGTTTCCCTCTTCTAATTGTTTTAGAATTTTCTGAGCTGAAGCAGCCTGGTCTGTCTTTGACAACTCATCCAGTTTTCACCAGCGGGTTTAAGCCTGCGTCACGCACCACCACAAGCTCTTCTCTAAACTGTTTTCTCTCTACTTCAGCCCTTTCTCTGTCTGCTGCTGCCTGTTTCGTGTTCGCCTCCACTCTCCTATCGCTCTCTTCCGACCCCCACCGTTCTCTTGCGCTCTCTTTCTGCCTTCTTTTGCCACTTTCCTGTCTGCTTCTAATAGGTCTAGCATTTGCCTTACCCTTATGCGAAAATCTCGCACATTTCTAAAATTCGTACTTCCCTGTGGCACTGACGAATCTCTCTCACGAGTTTCGTTGCAGCCACTAAAGTCAACTCTCGCTTCTGAATCCCGTATTTCAGGCAACGCAGTTGCTGCGGACGCCTCCCGCACAGAAAATTCCACCTCAAACTGTTTCGATTGCATAGAATTCTCTTACACTAAACCCTTTTTTGTCTCTCTCGTCCGTACCAGACTAGCCCTATCCATGTGTTCAAGAATTCAGATTAAATACTAGTCAACAATATTCAATAATCAAATGAACATTCACTCAAAAAATGTCTTCGCATTCAATGCAACGAATCACCAAAAAAAAATATGCAAATAAAATCTTCTCTCACAAATTAGTTTTCTATACAAACCACATAATACAATGATACTAGTAATACTAATAATTTGTCCAAAACCCAAAAGAGGCACGGACAGCACGACTGTGTTACGTGGCTGCCTGCTAGTGCTGACTCACACAGAAGATGGGATAAAATGTTCTCTACAACTATTTATATCCCAAGAGATGCTTTGCTATGTCCTTCTCAATGCTAGTTTGTAAAAGAAACAAAAAATACGATCCTGGGTCAAGATCACCATGAAGGAGGGTAATCTTAAATTACATTCTACTTATGTCGTAGAGCACGTGTGCACAAGCTGCTTATTCCGATGCATGTGAAACAACAATGTCCTATCGTCCAATCTTGCCACCGTATACAAAGGAACACACTAACACAGTAAAAGCACAACCTGATGGAATACCGGGTTATCTTTACAGTACCAAACAACATGACAAGTTCAGGGCATTCTAATGGAAGTCAGTTCTGGTTTAACAGAATTTTATTTACTCTAACCTTGAACGAAGATAAATCAAAAGTTATTTGCCTTTAACTGAATTTGATATAACCTGAAATGAAACCAAGACTGATTAAGCGTAATCAGCCTTTAATAGAATTTCATTGACTCTCAAATGATACAAAAGTTACTCACAGCTACTCTATCCTTAACATAATCTCACTTACACATTAACGAAGCAAAGGTTAACCAAAAGCTGTTAGTGAAACAACATTAATTTAACCCTAAATCAGGTTAACAAAAGTGAGACCAACATTGTGGGAGAAATACCTATGCAAGTAAGACTGCGTGGAGGATACGATACCGCGATATTTTTTGTGCAGCTTCCCGATAAAAGACTAAAGAATCCAAATTTAAACAGGAATTAAGTCAGCAAATTAGGGTGTATATCCAAAAGAAGAGAAGTGAACTATTCAGATTACGGATCACGCTACTGCAGATTACGGAAACGTACCTCTCCTACAAGTAGGCAGAATGACAACAAAGACAGCCACAGATGCCTGTCAGCTGCCATGTCCCTCCGTCGCCTCACACTATCCTCAATATTACATCCCCGAATCTTGTAAAAATTCAGCCTGACCAGCTTCAAACTTCTCATAAGACTCACGGGGTGGAGGGACGGGGCGGGGTTCTGGCTCCACAGTATTCTGAAGTGAAGGCCAAGAAACGCCACAAAGGTTTCGAAAAATCAAGGAAAAGACAGCAGACTCGCCCCCCCCCCTCTTTGCGTACATAATGCCCATTCTGCCATCACGAAATTGGAAGTGGCTGATAGCAATGCTATTTCGAATGATCGGTCCGTTCGTGCCCTGCACTAGGCGCCTCGATGCAATCTAATTAGGTAAAGCAAACTTTGAAACAAGACAGAGATTTGCAATGCTAGCCGGGTGCCGCTGTGGCGTTGGGCGTTTTAGACGTGAGAACAGAGAAGCCAGTTGTACTCGATTTGACCCCATGGAGCGGTGACGCAGACGCTATATCCGCAGGGACAATAAAAAGCTATGTTATGAAATCCTCTTAATGTAAAGTATTGACTCAGTTGCCGCCAGTCGGAGCAGACTGCCGTCGCTCGCCTGCATACACTGGTGGTAGTGCGCTCCGTCCTGAGTCTTGTCGGGGCTAGCACAGCCCCTGCGAGGCGTGACTAACGCACTGATGCTCACGGATGGGCTGTCTTCCAACAAAAGAACCCTGAGTCCGATCTGGGATGCTTTCTCTTCTGGCACACAGTCCAAACGTCCACAAATGTAATGGAAAAATACTGTCCATACCATGGATCGGTATCACGTAGCAATGTGGGACAGTAATGTCATACTATCTTAACATGGTAAAATATTCTCTCGACTAGTTTTATGTAAACCTCCTTGTATAAGGAGCACTTGGATAATCAGGGGTTTCTTGTGGTGAGAATGCTCCAGAACGTTTCATTGATGTCGAAGGGCATGTGCAGACAATCAATAGGTCAAGGTGTGAACATGTCGCCTCTTGATAATTGGCTATTTATCCTAATAACGCTTTATATTTCTTTTATACTGTCTGTTGAGTACATAATGTGCAGTCAGTATATTCAAAGGATGACACATTCTGTCTGTGCTCGGACTGGTAGCAAGTGAATCATCATTTAAACACATTAACACATTTGCTGTTTAATGAAAGTGCTTTTTTTAGACTAACAAAGACATATTGGTTGCGATCAGCTCTATAAAATCAAAAGTAGGTTTGGTTTTCTAAAAGTGGTAACTCTAAATTGTAGACTGGTTTCTCATAATCTGCTATTAACCCAGTATGCTGTTATAATAAATGACTGTAGGGCTCAATAAACACACATCTGCCCACGCTGCCTATCCATTCCACAATGACATCACTGTTTTACCAGATGAACTATAGCTTAGTGGAGGGAGGGTTATAAGAACATTTCGATTACTACAGCAGTCGACAGCAGTTTTTACAAAAGCTCTCCATACTAAATTATACATGAATTAAGCGATACATGTCATCAAATATAAGGAATTATTTCATTCAGCATATGTTGTAATTAAGAAGCATTTCCATCTTAGCTATAATCAAGTACAGCATGTACGTACAACATGTAGTAGTAAAGTTTCTTCATTGCATCACTTATTTAAAATAAGCGAAGTATTTAAAACCAAAAGGGGAGCTAATTATCCTAATAACGCTTTATATTTCTTTTATACTGTCTGTTGAGTGCATAATGTGCAATCAGTATATTCAAAGGAGTGTCGAAATTTTGCTAAAGGTGTTTCGCATTCAACTTCATCATTTATTATTTAGTTATCAGTACCTTGATGGTAATAGCATAATTAGTTTTAATGAAAACATTTTATTTAAAGGAATAAGACAAAATTACGATGCCCACAAAGTATGCATTACCTCAAACTTCAGCAGAGGTGGGCGTTATTTGTATTAGACTTCGCAGACTTCAACTGAAATCTTATCCTATCCACTTTCGAAACAACAAATTTCTTTTTCTAAAAGTAGTTTACCTGAACTGCTTTTCATGATACAGACTTTCTCATTCTGAATATTCTTCTGTAAAATTGAGTACAATTAGAATACAAATAATAATAATAATTACCATCAGCTTTCTTAAAATGAATAGTTTGATCAAAATTAATCTTCTAACTGTAAAATTATTGAAATTATTATGGTTTCTGCCTGGAAAAAATCTCACTGGAGAAGCAAGGTTAAAAATATGAGTGGTTTGCGCCAATTCTGCGAGTCTTTGTTTACCTTTTGACTTGTATAGATACTATGGAAATCAGTTTGTCACTAACTTGCTTCATGAAAGATGCCATGCCATTCGTCTGAATATAATTGTCTGACGTGTCTGTAGAAGTTGTGTCATGAATAGCTGATGTGACGCTAATAAATGAAAAAGGTGAAGTAACTTGGTTGATTCATCACATAACAAACCGACGTTACACAATGAACAGGAAGCAAGACAGGAAGATAACTAAAACGAACTTTGTTTATCATAATTTTGTTCTAATATTATTTAACTAGTGTAAGAACAGGGAATAATTATACCTAAAGCTTACTTACATTGTTTGGTGCTTAACTTTCTTGTGCACTGACTGGAATGTGGTATTTCATACTCTAGACTCAGCACATTTTCATCATAGTTGTCAGTGCAGCTATAACTGTATCAAATGAATACAGTATTTTTCCACCCAGGCTGTATTTATTTAGGTTTCTTCTTCATTCTCCAAATAGGTTCAGCAGTTTAAGCAGTTATCAACTGTTTCGTTAGTAACAGGTGTCAAACACATGAATGCGCTTCCATTCGTCTTGGTTTCTTATCCTCTCTGCCCTTGGTGGTTTGACGGTTGTATATAAGGTGGGGAAATGTGCAAAGATATAACACTGACAAAAAAGAAACTCGAAACTTGATAAAAGCATTCAAAAATTTGAAGCTAGTTGGGAACCAAGAAGAATCCTAAATAAAAGCAACCTAAGAGGAAAAATTACTGCCTGCATTTAATCTATTCAGTACCCATATGTTAGTTACGGTACCTAATTAACTCAATGAGTCGTCAGCACCCTTCATGTGGCAATACACTCCCAAGCTTCTGTTCTCTATTTGTGTGCACTGCTTACTGTCGATGTTATACTGCCATGCAAGCCTACACTCCATTACCATTGTTATCATCTTTTGATGTTCATCTTATAATTTCTTCTCAGGATTCTATCCATTCTGTTCAACTGATCATTCATGTACTCTGCATCTTTGACAGAATTATAATGTCATCAGCAACTCATTAAGTTTTAATTTCACCTCTCTTAACTTGAATTAATTTGTCTTTAGTTTCCTTTATTGATGGAACAAAATTGTGGGAACAGTATATGACGTGCGTGATTTTCGACACAAACCAAAGACATAACAATGGACAACTAGCTGAGCCGTGGCCCGCGTTTTTCTGCAGCGTTGACCGGTGCTACAGGCGACTTTAGCGGGCCAAGATCGGTTCTCGTCGCTTGCAACCTGGTTACGAAGTGCTTTAGTCAACTGCGGTGTGCTAAATACCCTGAGATGTATTGAATAACTTGTTAGCAGCTACGAGTAGGGGGGCAATATTATCCGGTGCCTACTTGGGGTCCTGAAGCTATTGGCCTCCTTGGCATTTATCTGAAATTATGTATGAAGACTGTTCATTAAGTACTGTACTTCAAAATTGTTAATTCTGCCCCAGTGTGAGCTGGCTACGAATCCGGTTCCTATGTGCGTTTCAGTCACATCTTTTGGAGCTGTGTGTGACAATGTGGAGGTTTCTGTATGCGCCAAACTAGTATTTTGCCATGTTAATATGGTACTTGAAATCTTTGTTATACTCGAGTATTTGAGTACTTGATAGTACTGATTTCTGTTTGTTGTAGACCTTCCTGGGGTGGGGTTCTTGGATTTTGGACACTCTTCCTCGGTGTTGAGGAGAGCTTCGGGTTATAGGTATATGTTTCAACCGGCCGTCTGCCATTTGGTGCGTATCCTAATTACAGTGTCTATTAGTCCCTAAGAGGCCCCAGTAAAGATATCCCTTCATTTATTTAATATTATTACTGATTATTCTTTTAAATGACGTAAATAGTTTCTTGTTATTGCTAGGAAGGTTAACTTAAATGTCTATGAGCGGGCCACTCCTATACTGAAGTCTTAATAATTGGTTTCCTTGAAAATAACATTTAATTGCCGGTTAAAGTATTGCTGTGTATGCTAATTTCTATCAAGTTGCTGGTCCGGGGCAGGGACGCGTTTCCTTTCCGCTTTGGCGGCTTTCCTTTTATCGCACGAGGCCTAGGTGTTGGCAGGTCACACGCGCTTCAGGGTTCAGGGGATCTCTCGTTCCATCCTCACGATGAGTAGTTAGTCACTCTCTTGGTAGCATGCCAAGGCAAGGGTCTCGGCATATTAGAACTTGGGTTTAGTGATTTTGGGGTACTAATTTACTCAGTATTTCTATTATTGTGAGTTTCTTGTAGACGTGTGAAGAAAGCCTTTGGGGAAACTGAGCACTGAGTTTCTTGATTTCTTTAAAAAAAAATACTGACTTAACGGCCCGGTAGTTTATTTAACTATCAGCCTTGTGGCTGATCAGAGAAATATTACTGTTTGCTTCCGTTTCCAAACGTGGTTAGCTTTTGGACAGCTTATCAGTATGTATGTGGGAGCAGAATAACATTGTCTTATGGCACGAGTGTCGTCACTTGCCTTACGGTCCCTAGTATTGTTAGTAAAAGGAAAATTTAACGTGATTGAGTACTTCCTAGTGGTGAGGTGGCAAATGGACTTTGGATACCAAAGTTATATGTACTTGTGTCATATTTCTTGCCTTCGAGTAGGCCTGGAGCTTATGTTGCAGTGGAGATTATGCATTTTAATGTCTTTTACATAATACATATTCAAATATTTGTGTAATTACCCACAATAGTTCAAAATGGTTCCAATGTCTCTGAGCACTATGGGACTTAACTGCTGAGGTCATCAGTCCCCTAGAACTTAGAACTACTTAAACCTAACTAACCTAAGGACGTCACACACATCCATGCCCGAGGCAGGATTCGAACCTGCGACCGTAGCGGTCGCGTGGTTCCAGACTGTAGCGCCTAGAACCGCTCGGTCACTGCAGCCGGCAGCCCACAATAGTGATGCTATTGGCTTGGACAGAGGGTCACCGGACGTTTATTTAAACAGTTAACTGTGTGCAATCGGGCCACCATTGTATTGCACAACTGACATGTTCTTAGAGTATCATTTGCAATTTTGTAAATAATGCAAATGTTCGTATACATTGTGATATTAATTTAAGAACCTTAGCTATTTGTATGAATTTGCCAAGAATCTTGGTTACTCTTACTTGGCTTTTGATAGAATTGTTATTAATAAAAAATATTTTGTTTTTAGGAATAGTGAATGATGCATGAAGTTGGGCCACCGTTCCAAGTGTTTTCCTTACATTAATCACGATCCTTGTCCAGGGTCTCATTGTTGATAAACTAGCTGAAAAAGCTGATATTGCCAGGGTATTTGTTTTTAGTTGTTCCCAGGCGTTTATAAGTGAGTAATTTATTTTCCACTTACGCAGGTCCTGGATATACAACATTTGAAATAGTATGACTGAGAAAATGAACAAAGAACTCCTTTGCTTCGTTAGCGTGGGAGAGAGCCACGTAGAGTTGGCCATGCGGAAAGCAACTGACACTGTTTCACGCCTGCGAAACGGAGCATCTGGCCCTGTGTCTTGTTCACAATCACGGCATTACTTAAGCTCACACGTAATTGTACACACTTAAAGCGAAATGCTTAGCCGTTATGTATAAATGAATTTTGGGGTTAGAAACTCGCTCACTTGCGCCACTTCCTGACAGAATTTGCACTTCTTTGATGTTATGTTAGAGAGAAGTGATTTTTAAAACCCTGTGAATGAGGGATTCCGAGCAAAGGGATAACGCCTGATGCTCTCTATGACAGTTACGTCGCTTCTCGTATTCAGGAAGAGTTTACAAAGAACGAGTTACAGTCTGATGAACTCGAGCCGCAGCACGTCTCACCCCACGAATTTCACTGGATTCTTGACGCCGCATTCTTTCAGCCATTCTGGTGTATTCAGAAAAACACGACCATTTTCTAGTTATTTTTATTCATAAACAAAATAAAATTGAAATGTAATGAGTAGGCGGACTTAATAAAATAATTTATCCTAGCTAATAATTTAAATAAACCTATCGCAAGAAACAAAGCATTGTCGTTAAGCTTTTAGTATAAGGAATGAAATCAGCAAATCCTTATATTCTACCCACCAGCAAATCGTTCTATTCTACCCATCAGCGAACCTTTATATTCTACCCAATTAAATTCAATGTTAGTTTGTTTTCGTAAAGAGAAGATTGTTGCGCTTAATTCTGTTACTAGTGCAAACTTTCGAAAATACACCTGTCACTGAGTTAAAAAGCACTAGCAATGCTATCTATTGGTTGCTTAGTGTATTACGAAATTAACAGTGTTATCTATCGTTCTTTGGTGTACTATACTGTGACAGCTTAACATGCGAACAACTAAGTTGAGCAGATGATTTTAGATAAACATTTACATCTAGATGTACATCTACTGGATACTCTGCAAACCACATGTAAGTGCCTGGCAGAGGATTCACGAACCACCTTCACAATTCTCTATTATTCCAATCTCGCATAGCGCGTGGAAAGAATGAACACCTATATCTTTCCGTATGAGCTCTGATTTCCCTTATTTTATCGTGCTTATCATTTCTCCCTATGAAGGTCGGTGTCAAAAAAATATTTTTGCATTCGGAGGATAAAATTGGCATTTTGTGATATGATTCCGTCGTAACGAAAAACGCCTTTCTTTCATTGATGTCCAGCTCAAATCCTGTATCATTTCTGTGACACTCTCTTCCATATTTCGCGATAACACAAAACGTGTTGCCTTTCTTTGAACTTTTTCGATGTACTTCGTCAGTCCTGTCTGATAAGGATCCCACACCGCGCAGCAGTATTCTAAAAGACGACGGACAAGCATAGTGTAGGCATTCCTCTTTGTAGGTCTGTTACATTTTATAAGTGTCCTGCCAATAAAAGGCAGTCTTTGATTATCCTTCCCCACAACATTTTCTGCGTGTTCCTTCGAATTTAAGTTCGTAATTGTAATACCTAGGTATTTAGTTGAATTTACGGCTTTTAGATTAGACTGATTTATCGTGTAACCGAAGTTCCTTTTAGCACTCATGTAGATGACCTCACACCTTTTGTTATTTACGGTCAACTGCCACTTTTCCCACCATTGAGATATCTTTACTAAATCGTTTTGCACTTTCTTTTGATCTTTTGATGACTTTAAAAGTCGATAAGCGACAGCTTCATCTGCAAACAACCGAAGACGGCTGCTCAGGTTTAAATTACGATATATTTTTCTATCTTCCAGTTTTGATGACATTAAGTCTATATTTTGCCTCAAGAAAGGGTCAAGTTAACTGTGAAAATCCCATGAAAATTCGTCGAAAAGTTTTGGAAATTAGCGTGTTCAAACAGATATGCATACAGTCAAGAAAGTTTTAGGTAAATCTTTAAATCACGGTCTCTTTTTTTCGTGATCGTACTTTGATGCAACAAAGCCTGTACATTGACCCAAAGTACGCCCAAGTTTCACTGAAAACCTCACAAAAATTCGTCTTGTAATTTTGGAGATTAACGTGTTCAGATAAACAGTCAGACATGACAGTTCTGTTATTAGTACAGATTAGTTTGTGGTAAGTATTCAGAGACGGGGAAATTTGCACAGAATATAAACAGCGGAAGGAGTTGGACATAACCCGGTCAGAAAACGTTCGGCTATGAAGAAGGTGTAGAGCAGTGAGGTTAGCGACGCCATGTGACATATAGTTTAAACGCCCAGTGGAGCTCGCACTGAGTTGCTCCGAATCGGCGCAAAAGTGTGATGGCTGTCCCACCTTGTTTGTCACCCGGATAGAGGTTTTTGCTGTCAGGCGCTGCTGCGTGGGCTGTGCGTGTTACGCGACACATCCAGTGTGTGAGCCATTAATGGCGTAATGGCGTGACCCTTGCGAGTTTTGGAAAACGTGCAGTTCCGTTGACAGAGAGATCGCTAACACAGAATTTACGACTGGGCTGGTGGCATGATGTACACTGCTACAGGCCTATAGCAGTCATGCAGTCACCCAAGCCCAGATGCAGTTTGCGGATCTAATGGCTTCCAAAGGAAACAAAGATTTGATTTTCGGTATTTCATGTGTTAATGATTTCATTTAAAAAATTCAAATCCAGTCATAATCCGCTCATTATGAGGTGTAATTTCACTATAAAAGTGTGACACAATAAGTTAGTGTTGGAAACCGTTTATACTCAGAGGTGACGAATGTCATGAGATGCCTACTTTTGCCTGACGTAGTGAAGCACTTCGATGTGACGTGGACTAAATAAGCAATTCGTAGTCCCCTGCGGAAATATTGAGCCATCTCACCTCTATGGACGTCCATATCTGCAAACATAGAGAAATTTGTGCACAAACTGACCTCTTTATAACATCTCATAATTGTCCGATCGGATTCATGTCAGGCGATCTGGAATTGCCCTGAATGTTCTGCAATCAAATCGCGAACAACTGTGTCCGGTGACATGGCGCATTGTCATCCACAAAACGTTCCATCGTTGTTTCGGAACATGAAGTCCAGTGAATGGCTGAAAATATTTTCCGAGTAGTCGAACATAAACACTACCATAAATAATCGTTTCAGTTGGACCATAGGGCTCAGACCATTCCATGTAAACACAGTCCACACCAATACAGAGTCAGCACCGTCTTGTACAGTGCCTTGTTGACAATGTGGGTCCACAACTTCGCAGGCCTCCACCGAAATCGGAACCTACCATCCACTCTTACCGACTGCTATCAAGACTCATCTGACCGGGCAACAGTTTTCCAGTAATCTAGACTCCAACTGTTACGGCCAGGAGATCAGGAGAAGCGCTGCAGGCGATGTCGTGCTGTCAACAAAGGCACTCACGTAGGTCGTCTGTTGCCATAGCCCATTAACGGCAAATGTCGCCGCTCTGTCCTAAGGAATACGTTCTAAGTGCGTTCGACATTGATTTCTGCTGTTACTTCACGCCATGTTGCTTGACTCTTAGCACTGACTACGCAAACGCCGCTTTTCTCGGCCATTAAATGAAGAACGTCGGCCACTGCGTTCTCCATGGTGAGATATAATGCCGGAAATTTAGTTGTCTCGACACACTCTTGACACTATGGGTCGCAGAATATTAAAGAACATAACCAAGGTGCGTAAGTGATGGGCAGTTGTGGGAGGCATGTCGGGGAGCTCTCAGCGGTTTAATTTGGGGACCGTTTCTAGTGGGAAGGCTCCGAAGTGTTCAGAGATCGCTCGTCTGTGATTATGTTGAGAGTTGCCCTTGCCCCTTAGTTGTATCAAATTATTATTTTGTTATTTTATTTACTGGTTGTGTGTTGCGCTTCTTTGATTTTATGGGGCCAAGTGCCATTATCTTTCTCAAACTGAAATTGTAATGCCAAGTTAACTTATTATTGGATTTTGTGTCTTGGGTAAAATCTAAAAGCACTATTGTAAAAGGTTCTTTGATTTTATGTTGGCAAGCCGCCGTTATTGTTTTTAAAGCTCATTCTTTTAACCGTTTGTTAAGCTCTGTAAGTTATATGAATGTGTTGTTATTTAAAAGACTTTAGTATTGGCAATTTAATAAATAGTGTATGGAGTCTGCTGTTTGCATATTATTGAGTGGAAATCCTTGGATAGTTGTCCTATAAGAACACTATGTAAAGTGTTTAAACAGACAGAAAAAAATCAAAATTAAAACGTACTTACAACAGTGTCACTTTAGCGCAGCAAGACGTCCCCAATGTTCACAGACAAAAATCAAACTACTGAAGAGAGGAAGTCGTAAAATAAATAACAGGACATCGATGTGGATTATGTAGTGGCGCACTAAGAGAAAGAAAGCCCTATATAAGTACAATGAGTGAAAATGAAAGACATAAAATAAGACAAGACCAAAACTGGGCCTCCAGCGAGCTAAATAACCAAACTTCCCCCATTCCACACCACAAGGGGCTTTCTTACACACTCCATCCTTCACTCAACCTGACACCTTTTTGAATAAGATCGTAAGAATGATTGAGAAACTTGCCGATAAACACATCCCTATGGAATCCATGAAATGGAGGTCACTAAATGAAAACTGCAATATACTGACATAGTTATTGAATGGAGGAGGTTAGGGACACGCAGGTCACCAAAGGGGCATCCAAGCCATTGACCCACGAGAGTTTATGAAAACCAGACTCTCCACTGCCCTACTACGAAATTTCTGCACTCGTCCCCCTATTATCGGTAACAGACGGTGACGTTACAGTAACCAAGAACAGTGGTAACTAAGAAAACCGCTTAGCAAAGTGCATCATGAAGGATTTCTCCAAATTGAACGTAAATAAGTAGATGTGATGGACATGTGCAGGCAAACAAATTGTTGTATCCTGGCTACTCATCAAATATGGGGTGCCAAGGAAACGTGATCGGATCGCTAGACAACCAAGCAAATCGTATTAATGAGTTTTTATTGCACTAAGATAAGTGAGAATAAACTTTCAGAAATTTACAATGATGTGTCAGAAGCAATGAGTGACATGCAACATGAGCAGTGTCTTCAGTACATACAATTCGTAATACAAGGGAAGTAATTCAGGTCCTAAGTCACTGCTATACAAGTGCCTGTTCTTGATGCCGCCGTCGAAGTCGGCGAACTCGTTAGTCTTGAACTGGGCCGCAGCAAGGCGGCGTGGCGCTTATGTCCCCTTCGTGTCAGGGCCGCTACCGTCGAGTTGTCGTCCTAGAGAGCGGTGAGTCAGCATGCAATTGGCTGACGTCATTTTCACAGCCCTCTCTGCTCAGACGTTCCCGCCTGGCCTGCAGGCGCTTGACTTTAGCTGGAACACAAATAATTATAATTTCAGAAAATTTTGATAAATATTCAAGGGAAAGATATCCACAATATGAGCATGTCAAAAATGCGTCAGTCCATCTTTGGCCTTTATGCAAGCACTTATTCGGCTTGTAATTGATTGATGAGGCTGTTGGATGTTCTCGTGAGGGATATAATGCCAGATTCTGTCCAATAGGCCCTTTACATCGTCAAAAGCCCCAACTGGTTGGAGAGCCCTGCCAATAACATTCCGAACATTCTCAAGTGGGGAGAGATCTGGAGACATAGTTGACCAACGTTGGGTTAGTAAGCACTAAAACATGCAGCAGAAACTCTCGCCCTGTGCGAGTGTGCACTATTTTGCTGAAATATAAGGCCAGGATAGCTTGCCATGGAGGTCAATAAAATGGGATGTAGAATATCCTTCACTCCAGCAGTGCTGTAAGGAAGCCGCTGATGACAACCAAAGGGGTTCTGCTATGAAAAGCAGGGGCTCCCTTGACCATCACTCCTGGTTGTCGGGACATATGACGGGCGTCAGTTAGCTTGGTATCCCACTACCGTCCAGGGTGTCTCCACACACATCTTCACTGTTCACCGGGGGCTCAGTTCCAAGCGGAAGATGTGGCTGGAAACACCCCAGAAAGTGGTGGCATACCAACATAAGTGCCGCCCGCCATATGTCCCGACTACCAGGAGTGATGGTGAAGGGGGCCCCTTCTTTTCATAGCAAAACCCATTTGGTTGTCATCAGCGCCTCACTTACGGCACTACTGGACTCAAGGACCCATTTTGTTGACCTTCATGGCGAGCTATCACGGGCTTACATGTCAGCAAGGTTATGCCTGTACACCAGCGGCCATATTTTTTTGTGGCCAGCAAGGTCGCTGGATCTCTCTCCATTTGAGAACGTTAGGAGCTTTATGCACAGGGTCCTCCAAGCAACTCCGGATTTTGACGCCCTGATGCGCCACTTCGACAGAATTTTATACAACCTCCCTCAGAAGGACATCCATCGACTGCACCAATCAATACCAAGCCGAATATCTGAATGTATAGGGGGCTAGAGGTAGCGTCTTTGATTCATAATCAAAACGTCTTCGGTCCCGGGTTCGATCCCCGCCACTGTCTAAATTTTGATAAATAATCAGCATTGGCGGCCGAAGACATCTGGCATAAGAAGTCAGCCTCATTCTGCCAACGGCCTTGTCAAAGAGGGTGGAGGAGCGGATAGAGATTCAGGGCACTCTCGTGTCCTAGGGGTGGAAAGTTGCCCCTAAAGGCAGAACAATCAGCAATGATCAACGGCATGAGGATGCAGAAGGCAATGGAAACCACTGCATTAAACACACTAACGTGTATCAACAGGACATGTGGCCTGTAATTGAAGAAGTGTCATGATGATCTCTCATTGGCAAAAGATTCCGGAATAGTCCCCCATTCGGATCTCCGGGAGGGGACTGCCAAGGGGGAGGTTACCATGAGAAAAAGATTGAATAATCAACGAAAGGCTAACGTTCTACGAGTCGGGGCGTGGAATGTCAGAAGCTTGAACGTGGTAGGGAAACTAGAAAATCTGAACAGGGAAATGCAAAGGCTCAATCTAGATATAGTAGGGGTCAGTGAAGTGAAGTGGAAGGAAGACAAGGATTTCTGGTCAGATGAGTATCGGGTAATATCAACAGCAGCAGAAAATGGCATAACAGGTGTAGGATTCGTTACGAATAGGAAGGTAGGGCAGAGGGTGTGTTACTGTGAACAGTTCAGTGACCGGGTTGTTCTAATTAGAATCGACAGCAGACCAACACCGACAACGATAGTTCAGGTATACATGCAGACGTCGCAAGCTGAAGATGAACAGATAGAGAAAGTGTATGAGGATATTGAAAGTGTAATGCAGTATGTAAAGGGGGCGAAAATCTAACAGTCATGGGCGACTGGAATGCAGTTGTAGGGGAAGGAGTAGAAGAAAAGGTTACAGGAGAATATGGGCTTGGGACAAGGAATGAAAGAGGAGAAAGACTAATTGAGTTCTGTAACAAGTTTCAGCTAGTAATAGCGAATACCCTGTTCAAGAATCACAAGAGAAGGAGGTATACTTGGAAAACGCCGGGAGATACGGGAAGATTTCATTTAGATTACATCAATTAGATTACATCATGGTCAGACAGAGATTCCGAAATCAGATACTGGACTGTAAGACGTACCCAGGAACAGATATAGACTCAGATCACAATATAGTAGTGATGAAGCGTAGGCTGAAGTTCAAGACATTAGTCAGAAAGAATCAATACGCAAAGAAGTGGGATACGGAAGTACTAAGGAATGACGAGATACGTTTGAAGTTCTCTAACGCTACAGATACAGCAATAAGGAATAGCGCAGTAGGCAGTACAGTTGAAGAGGAATGTACATCTCTAAAAAGGGCCATCACAGAAGTTGGGAAGGAAAACATAGGTACAAAGAATGTAGCTGCGAAGAAACCATGGGTATCAAAAGAAATACTTCAGTTGATTGATGAAAGGAGGAAGTACAAACATGTTCCGGGAAAATCAGGAATACAGAAGTACAAGTCGCTGAGGAATGAAATAAATAGGAAGTGCAGGGAAGCTAAGAAGAAATGGCTACAGGAAAAATGTGAAGACATCTAAAAAGATATGATTGTCGGAAGGACAGACTCAGCATACAGGAAAGTCAAAACAACCTTTGGTGACATTAAAAGCAACGGTGGTAACATTAAGAGTGCAACGGGAATTCCACTGTTAAATGCAGAGGAGATAGCAGACAGGTGGAATGAATACATTGAAAGCCTCTATGAGGGTGAAGATTTGTCTAATGTGATAGAAGAAGAAAAAGGAGTCGATTTAGAAGAGATAGGGGATCCAGAATCTGAATTTAAAAGAGCTTTGGAGGACGTACGGTCAAATAAGGCAGAAGGGATAGATAACATTCCATCAGAATTTCTAAAATCATTGGGGGAATTGGCAACAAAACGACTATTCACGTTGGTGTGTAGAATATATGAGTCTGGCGACATACCATCTGACTTTCGGAAAAGCATCATCCACACAATTCCGAAGACGGCAAGAGCTAAATAGTGCGAGAATTATCGCACAATCAGCTTAACAGCTCATGCATCGAAGCTGCTTACAAGAATAATATACAGAAGAATGGAAAATAAAATTGAGAAAAATTTAGGAAAAGTAAAGGGACGAGAGAGGCAATTCTGACGTTACGGCTAATAATGGAAGCAAGGCTAAAGAAAAATCAAGACACTTTCATAGGATTTGTCGACCTGGAAAAAGCGTTCAACAATATAAAATGGTGCAAGCTGTTCGAGATTCTGAAAAAAGTAGGGGTAAGCTATAGGGAGAGACGGGTCATATACAACATGTACAACAACCAAGAGGGAATAACAAGAGTGGACGATCAAGAACGAAGTGCTCGTATTAAGAAGGGTGTAAGACAAGGCTGTAGCCTTTCGCCCCTACTCTTCAATCTGTACATCGAGGAAGCAATGATGGATATAAAAGAAAGGTTCAGGAGTGGAATTAAAATACAAGGTGAAAGGATATCAATGATACGATTCGCTGATGACATCGCTATCCTGAGTGAAAGTGAAGAAGAATTAAATGATCTGCTGAACGGAATGAACAGTCTAATGAGTACACAGTATGGTTTGAGAGTAAATCGGAGAAAGACGAAGGTAATGAGGAGTAGTAGAAATGAGAACAGCAAGAAACTTAACATCAGGATTGATGGTCACGAGGTCAATGAAGTTAAGGAATTCTGCTACCTAGGCAGTAAAATAACCAATGACGGAAGGAGCAAGGAGGACATCAAAAGCAGACTCGCTATGGCAAAAAAGGGATTTCTGGCCAAGAGAAGTCTACTAATATCAAATACCGGCCTTAATTTGAGGAAGAAATTTCTGAGGATGTACGTCTGGAGTACAGCATTGTATGGTAGTGAAACATGGACTGTGGGAAAACCGGAACAGAAGAGAATCGAAGCATTTGAGATGTGGTGCTATAGACGAATGTTGAAAATTAGGTGGACTGATAAGGTAAGGAATGAGGAGGTTCTACGCAGAATCGGAGAGGAAAGGAATATGTGGAAAACACTGATAAGTAGAAGGGACAGGATGATAGGACATCTGCTAAGACATGAGGGAATGACTTCCATGGTACTAGAGGGAGCTGTAGAGGGCAAAAACTGTAGAGGAAGACAGAGATTGGAATACGTCAAGCAAATAACTGAGGACGTAGGTTGCAAGTGCTACTCTGAGATGAAGAGGTTAGCACAGGAAAGGAATTCGTGGTGGGCTGCATCAAACCAGTCAGTAGACTGATGAAAAAAAAAAAAAAATGGGCTAGAGGTGGATCAGTGCCTTACTAACATGCTCAATTTGTAAAGCCCTTTCGCTTGAATACATCGTAGGAAAATGGGTCAAATGGCTCTGAGCACTATGGGACTAAACATCTGAGGTCATCAGTCCCCTAGAACTTAGAACTACTTAAACTTAACTAACCTAAGGACATCACACACATCCCCGACTGAAGCGCCTAGAAGCGCTCGGCCACCGCCGCCGGCGCAATACATCGTAGAATTTAATGAAATTGTA
This sequence comes from Schistocerca nitens, assembly GCF_023898315.1. Lineage (NCBI taxonomy): Eukaryota > Metazoa > Arthropoda > Insecta > Orthoptera > Acrididae > Schistocerca > Schistocerca nitens. Next base: position 60,886,736 of record NC_064617.1, read on the forward strand.
CTTATTTGTTTGTCTATAAATGTGCATCACTTCTACCGATTTCCGACCCATTCGGATAATTCCTTCCTTGTGCATCCTCTTTTCTTTTTTCCAACAGGGTAAGAGCAAGAGGTTCAGAGTACCCTTGCAAAATATCGTAAGTAGTTCAATGCGGTGTTATCCATAGTCATGAAAGCCCCTGACAGTGAAAAATAGAGGAAAAAATCGCAAAAGTGGCCACATTCACATGAAAAAGAGCTTATATTGAAACTTGTACTGTTTCACCAGGAAGAAAAAAGCAGAAACAAATAACGATACCTTTACAGAAAGCAATACTGCGGGCGGTAAAAATAATATGGAAGTCAGAAATGATGGTAAAATAATTTTGAAAGTCTTCAAGATAGTCGAGGAAATACGGCAAACACATAAAACCCCCAAAAAACAAAAGACGTTTTATTAAAGTTGTTTTTCTAGGTGACTTCGCTAAAGTACTTATTCGAAGAAAATTTTTGAAGTTTGCTGAACATAATGAAACGTACATTTTACACAATGTGGCTTAATGTAGCTTTCTGTGTGAATCAAAGTCTCAATAGTTCACAAGTTTTAAAATCATTGCTACATAACGCTAAAGATCGGTACGAAGAGCGTCAGACGTATACAGTGAATTGGAATTGTCTGTTCAGGCATAACAGTAATCTGACACTATGGTTGGTTTGACCACTACAGTGGTTTACACAAAGCTTTGTGCAGGCACCCATCCAGGTATACGGCTAGGCATCTAGACCTACGGATTAACCTGGATCCCGATCCACGATGCATGACCGTGTTTTGCACATCAACAAACATTGGCGGAGGTGATAGGAGTGTTAAGCGAAAAAAAAAAAACTTCAAGCGGTGGCCTGCAGACTTTTACAACCGTATTCCTTCAAGCAACGTGTTCACCACTTAAATCTGTGATAATAGTGACTATACCAACATTCACTTAACTAAAATACATGAAAAATTACGACATTTTCGGTGGACAGTTATTATTACTTCGCTGACTGTACAGCGGCAAATTTTTCTACTTCTCAATATGTTTGCAGCTGGTAGAGTTTAAACATATGTATGGTTGTTAAAAATTTAATGGGTGTAGTGTAGTTGTTGCTATTACAACGTAGGCAGCATTTTTGCGAAGAATGTTCTATCATTATTGACTGCGATCTGATCGCTACAAATACTTCTAATTATCTTTTTCTACATTGCTTTTGTGTATAAAATCCCTTTAAAATAATCGCATTATTTATTAGTCATCTGAAAGGACTGTTGTTAGACCAACCATTATCTGCACTCATTACATATATCGCCAATAGTTTACCTAACATAATCTTACATACTGAAAACATTATTTGGTACTTTTGCAATTTTGGAGTGGAATATTCACATTTTTCTTGCTATTTCCTGCGTTAACGACATCTTTTTTATTATTTATTTATTTTCAACTTGTATTTCTGCAAGACTAAATTCGTTTTGTAATGTCAGAAGATTCCGTATGTACATTTTTTTATTGAATATGACTTCATCTTTGCCGACCAAGGAAGACTGCAATTTACTGCATCATAATCTGAAATCAATTTTATAACATCCATTCTCCTGAGATTAACTTGATCAGAGATCATTTTTATAGTAATCTAAGATCAACTCTTTGTTCCTTTATCCCTTGTTGGGCAAACTGAAAGAATGATATGAAATTCAATAATGCTAAGGTAAGGTTCCCACTAATGCCCTGTAATGTGGGATGAAACTCATGATATGATGCAGAAGCAACTCACATTGGTTCAATGTATAGAAAAGTAGTTGAAATAACGTCAGTGGTTCACACAGAGATGGCAGCCATATGATACCGACGCCTATGCTATCATATCACCCTGCTCAGCAGGGGGTGCTGGTTGCGCCGTGCTGCTGCGCTATATGGTACAAATTCGAGTAATCAGCTGTGCCTCCAAAAACACTGCTTTATGTAAACGAAGCAAAGCTACATCCGTCTCTCAACTTTTAAAACCATCGTTCTCAAATTTGCGTGTGTTCTCTGCTATACAGTAATTCTTACCACTATAAGAAAAGTATAAGATGGAAAAACCGATTTCTTCCCATCTTATAGTCCCACATCACTGCCTGGAAAAGAAATGGCTTTCTTCTCGCCACTGTTCATAGTTATTGTGATACACTGAAGCGGCAAAGAATCTGCTATAGGCATGCGTATTCGGATACAGAGATATGTAAACAGGAAGAATACGGCACTGCGGTCGGCAACATCTATATAAGACAACAAGTGTCTAGCGCGGTTGTTAGATTGGTTACTGCTACTATAATGGCAGGTTATCAAGATTTAAGTGAGTTTGAACGTGGTGTTATAGTCGGCATACGAGCGATCGGACACACCATTTCCGAGGTAGCGATGAAGTGGAATTTTCACGTACGACCATTTCACGAGTGTACCGCGAATATCAGCAACAAATCTCCGACATCGCTGCGGCCGGGAAAAGATCCTGCAAGAAAGGGACCAACTATGAATCTTCCTACATCTACATCCTTGCTCCGCAAGTCACCTGACGGTGTGTGGCGGAGGGTACCTTGAGTACCTCTATCGGTTCTCCCTTCTATTCCAGTCTCGTATTGTTCGTTGAAAGAATGATTGTCGGTATGCTTCTGTGTGGGCTCCAATCTCTCTGATTTTATCCTCATGGTCTCTTCGTGAGATATACGTAGGAGGGAGCAATATACTGCTTGACTCTTCGGTGACGGTATGTTCTCGAAACTTCAACAAAAGCCCGTACCGAGCTACTGAGCGTCTCTCCTGCAGAGTCTTCCACTGGAGTTTATCATCTCCGTAACGCTTTCGCGATTACTAAATGATCCTGTAACGCTGCTGCTGAGCAGTATTCAAGCAGTGGGCGAACAAGCGTACTGTAACCTACTTGATTTGTTTTCGAATTGCATTTCCTTAGGATTCTTCCAATGAATCTCAGTCTGGCATCTGCTTTACCAACGATTAACTTTATATGATCATTCGATTTTAAATCACTCCTAATGCGTACTCCCAGATAATTTATGGAATTAACTGTTTCCAGTTGCTGACCTGCTATTTTGTAGCTAAATGATAAGGGATCTATCTTTTTATGTATTCGCAGCACATTACACTTGTCTACATTGAGATTCAATTGCCATTCCCTGCACCATGCGTGAATTCGAACTCCCGCTGTCATCCACAAGGTCATTTACGTATATTGTGAATAGCAACGGTCCTACGACACTCCCCTGCGGCACACCTGAAATCACTCTTACTTCGGAAGACTTCTCTCCATTGAGAATGACATGCTGCGTTCTGTTATCTAGGAACTCTTCAATCCAATCACACAATTGGTCTGATAGTCCATATGCTCTTACTCTGTTCATTAAACGACTGTCGGGAACTGTATCGAACGTCTTGCGGAAGTCAAGAAACACGGTATCTACCTGGGAAGCCGTGTCTATAGCGCCAGCCGGGTTTCACACGACCGTCTTTTTCGAAACCCATGCTGATTCCTACAGGGTAGATATCTAGTCTCCAGAAAAGTCATAATACTCGAACATAGTACGTGTTCCAAAATTCTGATCGACGTTAGAGATATAGGTCTATAGTTCTGCACATCTGTTCGATGTCCCTTCTTGAAAACGGGGATGACCTATGCCCTTTTCCAATCCTTTGGAACGCTACGCTCTTCTAGAGACCTACGGTACACCGCTGCAAGAAGGGGGGGGGGGGGGCAAGTTCCTTCGCGTACTCTGTGTAAAATCGAACTGGTATCCCATCAGGTCCAGCGGCCTTTCTTCTTTTGAGCGGTTTTAATTGTTTCTGTGGTGTCACCGCCAGACACCACACTTGCTAGGTGGTAGCCTTTAAATCGGCTGAGGTCCGTTAGTATACGTCGGACCCGCGTGTCGCCACTGTCAGTGATTGCAGACCGAGCGCCGCCACACGGCAGGTCTAGAGAGACTTCCTAGTTCTCGCCCCAGTTGTACAGCCGACTTTGCTAGCGGCGGTTCACTGACAAATTACGCTCTCATATGCCGAGACGATAGTTAGCATAGCCTTCAGCTACGTCATTTGCTACGACCGAGCAAGGCTCCATTATCATTTGCTATTTATCTTGTGATGCATGTACCGTCGGACGGATGTTCACCAATTATGGATTAAAGTTAAGTATTCAATCAGCTACGTACTTTATTTGCTAGTCTCAATCTCTTTAACTGTCCAGACCTCGCGCCAGACTGCGTGAGCTTAAACGCGTGCCTTTCGGCTACCGGTCATAGTGGCTTGGCTGTCTTGCCAAGTCACAACAGTTTCTCTATCCCTCTGTCGTCTATTTCGATATCTACCATTTTGTCATCTGTGCGATAGTCTAGAGAAGGAACTACAGTGCAGTCTTCCTCTGTGAAACAGCTTTGGAAAAAGACATTTAGTATTTCGGCCTTAAGTCTGTCAACCTCTGTTTCAGTACCATTTTGGTCACAGAGTGTCTGGACTTTTTGATTTGATCCACCTACCGCTTTGACATAAGACCAAAATATCTTAGGATTTTCTGCCAAGTCAGTACATAGAACTTTACTTTCGAATTCGTTGAACGCCTCTCTCATAGCCCTCCTGACACTACATTTCGCTTCGCGTAATTTTTGTTTGTCTGCAAGGCTTTGGCTATGTCTGTGTTTGCTGTGACGTTCCCTTTGCTTCCGCAGCAGTTTTCTAACTCGGTTGTTGTACCACGGTGGCTCTTTTCCATATCTTACGATCTTGCTTTGCACATACTCATCTAACGCATATTGTACGATGGTTTGGAGAGAATAGTTCAACGTGACAGAATTGCAACCCTTCCACAAATTGCTGTAGATTCCAATGGCCATCAACAAGTGTCAGCGTGCCAACCATTCAACGAAACATCATGGATATGGGCTTTCGGAGCCGAAGGCCCACTCGTATACCTTGATGACTGCATGGAACAAAGCTATACGCCTCGCATGGGCCCGTGAATACCGACATTGAACTGTTGATGACTGGAAACATGTTACCTGGTCAGACGAGGCTCACTTCAAATTGTATCGAGCAGATGAACGTGTACAGGTATGGAGACACCCTCATGAATCCATAGACCTGCATATCATCAGGGGACTGCTCAAACTGGTGGAGGCTCTGCAGTAATGTAGGGCGTGTGCAACTGGTGTGATTTGGGACCCATGATACGCCTAGATACGAATCTGACAGGTGACAGGTACGTAAGCATCCTGTCTGGTCATCTGTACCCGTTCATGTCTAGTGTGCATTCCTACGGACTTGGGCAATTGCAGCAGGACAATGTGACACTCCTCACGTCGAGCATTCCTACAGAGTGGCTCCAGAAAGTCTCTTCCAAGTTTAAACACTGGCAGCCCATCTCCACAGACACGAACATTATTGAGCATATCTGGGATGCCTAGCAACGCGCTGTGGAGAAATCCCCACCCCCTCGTTCTCTTACGGATTTATGGACAGCCCTGCAGGGCTTATGGTGTCAATTCCCTCCAGCACTACTCTGACACTAGTCAAGTCCACGCCACGTCAAGCTGCGGCAGCGGCACTTCTGCGTTCTCGCGGGGGCCCTGCACGATGTTAGGCAGGTGTACCAGTTTCTTTGGCTCTTCAGTGTACTTCACAAATAAATAAACCACCAGGGATATTTGGAAGTCTGACACGAATCGCTGGCCATTTTATTGTTGGTCAGTTTTGGGTCATAAATTGCTTCATACAATATACACTCCTGGAAATTCAAATAAGAACACGGTGAATTCATTGTCCCAGGAAGGGGAAACTTTATTGACACATTCCTGGGGTCAGATACATCACATGATCACACTGATAGAACCACAGGCACATAGACACAGGCAACAGAGCATGCACAATGTCGGCACTAGTACAGTGTATATCCACCTTTCGCAGCAATGCAGGCTGCTATTCTCCCATGGACACGATCGTAGAGATGCTGGATGTAGTCCTGTGGAACGGCTTGCCATGCCATTTCCACCTGGCGCCTCAGTTGGACCAGCGTTCGTGCTGGACGTGCAGACCGCGTGAGACGACGCTTCATCCAGTCCCAAACATGCTCAATGGGGGACAGATCCGGAGATCTTGCTGGCCAGGGTAGTTGACTTACACCTTCTAGAGCACGTTGGGTGGCACGGGATACATGCGGACGTGCATTGTCCTGTTGGAACAGCAAGTTCCCTTGCCGGTCTACGAATGGTAGAACGATGGGTTCGATGACGGTTTGGATGTACCGTGCACTATTCAGTGTCCCCTCGACGATCACCAGTGGTGTACGGCCAGTGTAGGAGATCGCTCCCCACACCATGATGCCGGGTGTTGGCCCTGTGTGCCTCGGTCGTATGCAGTCCTGATTGTGGCGCTCACCTGCACGGCGCCAAACACGCATACGACCATCATTGGCACCAAGGCAGAAGCGACTCTCATCGCTGAAGACGACACGTCTCCATTCGTACCTCCATTCACGCCTGTCGCGACACCACTGGAGGCGGGCTGCACGATGTTGGGGCGTGAGCGGAAGACGGCCTAATGGTGTGCGGGACCGTAGCCCAGCTTCATGGAGACGGTTGCGAATGGTCCTCGCCGATACCCCAGGAGCAACAGTGTCCCTAATTTGCTGGGAAGTGGCGGTGCGGTCCCCTACGGCACTGCGTAGGATCCTACGGTCTTGGCGTGCATCCGTGCGTCGCTGCGGTCCGGTCCCAGGTCGACGGGCACGTGCACCTTCCGCCGACCACTGGCGACAACATCGATGTACTGTGGAGACCTCACGCCCCCACGTGTTGAGCAATTCGGCGGTACGTCCACCCGGCCTCCCGCATGCCCACTATACGCCCTCGCTCAAAGTCCGTCAACTGCACATACGGTTCACGTCCACGCTGTCGCGGCATGCTACCAATGTTAAAGACTGCGATGGAGCTCCGTATGCAACGGCAAACTGGCTGACACTGACGGCGGCGGTGCACAAATGCTGCGCAGCTAGCGCCATTCGACGGCCAACACCGCGGTTCCTGGTGTGTCCGCCGTGCCGTGCGTGTGATCATTGCTTGTACAGCCCTCTCGCAGTGTCCGGAGCAAGTATGGTGGGTCTGACACACCGGTGTCAATGTGTTCTTTTTTCAATTTCCAGGAGTGTATTTGTAGCATATCGGAGTTATAGTTAATGGTGGAAGAAGAGCGATAGCCCTTTCCATTCTCGATAAAACACTTCAGATGTAATGGATGTTGTCTGCAAAGAGGTCGGCAGCTCTGCGCGACACGTGTGGCTACTGCCGCTTGTTATGCCCTGCTATGCGGACCGCTGGCGATTCAAGACGAGCTGGAAATTCATCAAATTACTGAAATGAAAAGACACCGAGACTCATCAGCTGTTGATCTTGACTTGATGTTTTGTCAGCCATTCCTCCCTGATTTCAGGAAACTTTGTGACAGGTGTATAGGAGATACGGAAGCTAAATTCCTGTTACTTCTAAAGAAGTAGATGGCGGAAGCCGAAACAGGCACATAGGGGTTGTCCTTACTACCGTGCACTTCTTCAAACACATGGTTTACGTGTACAGAGAGTTCATCAACCATCAATGATGACAACATTTCTTCTAAATACTCCACGAAGTTGCGAAAATGAAAAGCCGTAGAAATACTATCCTAGGTTTTTCAGTTTGTAACCATTGTTGAATATAGTACCATATTGGGTGGTCATACAAAAAGTAAACTTTTCGTGGTGGCCTTTTTCATTAACACACATCACCAAATTACCTTCTACTAATGGGTAGCTTCTCAGTGGGAGAAATAGCAAGCCGAAAATTTATGTTCTGCTTTGTCGGACTAGCTGACACTAGTTGCTCCAAACAGGAGGAACTGTCTGATTGCATTCTGTAGAATTCTTAGAATTTGTGTTCCTGTTACGACAGAAACCGCAGGAGAACGATGTTTGATATTTACACCATTGTACGGGTGCACCCGGTACCTTCTTTCCTTCTTCAGGTTTCTGACAACTTAAGACTTATGGTGTTTCTTTTTCTTCGTTTCTTCGCAGTACTTCATTTTCTCTCCAATTGCTCCCGTATGATAATCTGTTCACACTCTCACAGGTCGAGGTTTTGGCTTACCTTCTTCACAGGTTCCGTTTTCTGTCAGTAACCTGAAGCCATTCTTGTCACGTATTATTTCTTCTGTAGCACCTACATGGTTTGCATCTTCCTTTACTGCTTCTATCCATCCTGTTTTCTTCAGTTTATTAACGTAATTAAAATTTTTCTTTGGCATCCGTTTTTCTCCCATTCTTGTCAAATGTCCATACAATTTTAGCCGTCTCTTCCTCATTGTTTCTGCAATTTTTCTGTACTTTTGGATAAATCTTCATTTCTCCTGCAAATCCATGTATTATCATTGTTTTTCTAAGTATTTTTATCCCTCTGTTTTCCAGTTCTCTTAGTTCGCATTTATCATTTATTGTTAGGCACTCTGACTCATATGCTGCTTCTGTTCTAATAACTGAATTACAATGTCCAATCTTCGCTTGGATACTGATTCCTTATTGTAGTAGTTTTGTGTTAATTTGTGCGCAAATTCTCAGTTCTTTACTCTTTCCTTATTTCTTGTTTTATCCAGTCCATTAACTCTGGTCCATTTCCCGTAGTTTTTAAATCTGTCAACTCTTTAAATTTCTCCACACTTTGTTTTCATGAATTTTTTCCATTTTGTTTGTGTTCTATACACGCCGCTTTTGCTCAAGCTGTTTGTAGTCCAGTCTTTTCAGCAGTCTCGCGTGACAGGTCCAGCACAACAGTTGCGTCTGTTCGGTTTTCAGCGATCAGTGCTATATCCTCCCCAAAGACCTTTAAATAATGCTAAGACGAATAACGTCCGCTTCAGAAGAGCTCATAGTTGCAACTGAAAAAGAAACACAAACGTGATTTACGCTGTGTTGTTGCTTGCCACAACGCGAGCAGCACCGCGAATCGTATCGTATACGAGTGCATCGCCCCTGTGGGAACCGGAGTCCCGCACCGATATGAGTCGTGTCGGGCGACCTTTATTGTAGCGTGTCGTACCCCGCAACGTGTTTCCTCAGTCTCGACCACTGGTGAGACATACATTTCCTTTTGATTCTTCGCTCTTCCGACTGGTCTGATGCGGTGCGATCCGTCACGAACGTCTCTCCGGCGCCAACGTGTTCGTCTCAAAGCAGCTGTTGCCCTCTATGTCCTGAGTTATTTGCTAGATGTATTCCAGTCTCTGTCTTACCCTACATATTTTTACCCTCAACAGCTCCCTCTAGTACCATGGAGGTTACTCCTCTATGACGTAACATATGTCCTACCATCCTGTCCCTTCTTCTTGTCAGTGTTTCCCATATGTTGCTTTCTTCAACATTCTTCTGGTGGTGGTGGTTAGTGTTTAACGTCCCGTCGACAACGAGGTCATTAGAGACGGAGCTCATGCTCGGGTTAGGGAAGGATTGGGCAGGAAATCGGCCGTGCCCTTTCAAAGGAACCATCCCGGCATTTGGCTGAAGCGATTTAGGGAAATCACGGAAAACCTAAATCAGGATGGCTGGAGACGGGATTGAACCGTCGTCCTCCCGAATGAAACATTCTTCTGTAGCATCACGTGTGTAACCTCAGAATCTGTCCTATTCCGGTTTACCCACTGTTCGTGATTTACTACCTTACACACACAGGTAACGTATAACAAAAACAGCAAAAAGAGAAGAGTCCAAATCAGAAATAAATCAAAGGAATCGGATAACGAGTTTAACCATTTGGGGGAGTCATAGGCAACGAATTGGTTCATAGGCAAGAAATAAACCGACGAGTACAAATAAAAGAATGTGTATTTTTCTCCTTCTGGTGTATTTACTTTATGGGTTCGCGGCTAATTTCTTTTAGACCATTTTCATTAATTCATTTCAGAGGCTTTAAATTTATGTGTTGTATATGTTTTGGTTCATATGTGTGCTATCTTACTGAAATGTGAAGCTCTCAGAACCACAATACAGCATACACGTGAAACGGAACGAACAGAGGATGTAAATTTAAAAACGGTGCCATTTTATTCCACATGGCACTTTTTTATACTGCTGGAACCAACTTGAAACCAGCCTAAAGCCGGAAACTACACCAATAAAATAGATGCAGCAGAAATGGAGAAACTCCAGCTTCTTTTAGTAATTTCTTCCTGTTTTATCCCTGTGACCTTGCCACTGTATTGTTTCTGTCTGAGGTTTATCCCAACTTTACAGCACCTAATACGAACTGAAGTCACTACTCTGAATGCAGTAAAACAATTATTTTTATCTAATCAAAATTTCTACCTACCTCGCGTCTTGAGAACATTGTTTCAGATTTCTGGAAAGCACAACAGCAAACATCAAGCAGGCAGCGCATAAGCTAGATGTTTGTTTCTAAATACATATTCAAACTCTTGCGTGTGGTAATGCGTACTGATAAACAGTGAAGCGGGGGGGGGGGAGGGGGGGAAGGGGAGAGAGGGATTAACTACTACTATGAAATTATATGCCACGCAACGATTTTAGAATGAAATATATATTCAAAAAGACAGAGTGAAACTTCTTGTGACCCTCACAAATAACATTGCTAACCTTAACAAAGTGATGAATAATTTACAAAAAAGAGTACAAATTTAACAGAGAATTTCTATAAAAACCAAACACTTTAATCAGTTAATATGTTTAGCCATGATTCAGGGACTCATTCCTAGCTTCCCAATGCTGTAGTCTTACCTCAGACATCTTCTGTTCAAAAACAATCACATTATTCTAAATTTATGTTGCTTTGACCTTTCATTATATACATCACATTCATTCTTGCCGTCCTTTCATCATCTAACATACAATCACAACTCACACAACACTACTAAATACGTCCACCACCTACCACACTTCATCTAAGAAAGTACCAGACTGCGAAGAGGCAAAGACTGTGTCACGACGAGAACAGAGATCGTTATATAGAAACATAACGTGCTCTCTGTCTGACGTGCACATCGATGACATACAAAAATGAAAATGACATGACCACCTTACAACCCCCGTAAAGCGAATGAATAGTAATGACCTAGAATGATTTCGGTGGACCAAACGCAGGTTTCATAACAAAGATTCCGATGTTATAAGAAATTGAGAAGTTACAATTACTGTGTATTACTAACTCTGGCACATTATAATAACATTTTCAGTGCGAAAGCCACACAAAGGTAGAGGACTGCTCGTCGAACAGTGGAGAGCTACCCATGTACGAACGGAATTGTTAGGACATAAAGACTAAAAGGTAAAGAGACCTCGTAGAATCAATAAAAATGGAACGAGTGACTATGTAGAAACTGTGGGTACCATAGCCACTCAAAGAATCTAGGGCTAATACTTCAGCAGGAAAATGTGCAATACAATTACATTGAATTTACCAGAATTTATCTTTTAAAATTCTTGTTATTTTTGAGGTACCCCTATTTCTTGTGCATTCGTACTTCGAAACGAGTGACGACTTCATGCGATTGGCATCGCTTCGTCAATTTAGTCATCTCGGCTACTTTCAAATGTACAGAAGCATTCAGTCAAGCATAGTTACTTGCCAGACCGTACATAAATGGCTGAGATAACACATCTATTCTACAAAAACACAGGTTTGGATGAAAAGAAGTGCCCCAGAACATATTTCATACACCCAGGACGGATGATGTTAGTTAAGCCGTACATGATAAGGTACATGAAGTATTTTACGGGGCATTTTTATATTCCCTACCTGGTATAAATCCTAAGATGCCAACATATTTTACATACGACGTAACACCACGTAATGGAGCATATTCTACATCTACGTCAATACTGCGCAATCCACTTGACGGTGGTTGGCGAAAGGTATTTGTGAGACCAGTAGTTGATCCTGCAATGGTACTTTGACTACCGCGCCTCCGCCAATACAAAGATATAATTTACGATCGCGCATGCGGAAGAGCATTACGCCAGCGACCGATTTTTATAAATAAATTTGATCTTTTTTTTTTTTTTTACTTTTCGTAGCTGTTTGTTTTTAACAACTAATTGATTACTCTCTCTCTCTTGTCTTCATACGAAAGACGTGTATTTTTCGGCGCTGTGTTGAATGAGCTTTTGGGTGGAAATTAAGATTATATTACAAAGTGAGATTGTTTCAATAGTGATTCGAGGTGATTATCGCCAAATTTGTAAATTGATCATGACAGTGACAACTTGAAGAAGTTTTCAACAGACGGAGAAAAGTGAAAGACGGGTCGTCCTACAAGAGAAAGTAGGACAGCCATGAAGACTATATTGTAATTAGTACTGCGTTTCTAACAAGATTATAAGATAAATTTCAATTAGTTTCTGATGCTATTTCCGTACAGTCGCTTTTTGTAGTGTTGCTGACCCGGTCTGCCATGCACGGTCAAATTACAGCACTATCTCAATCAATAATACGAAGTCCGCCTTATCCGTAACTTATTCCACCAAAATTCAAAACCCAATCAGATTGTCTATTTTATGTTTTTCACGGCAGAACCCCGAGAAAAGGAAACACTACAATTGGCGTCCTGGTGACATGACTTACAATCTCCTGATTTGATAAAAGTGCAATTATTATAAATTTTGGACATTTTATCTAATTTTAATCACTTAATAGCATCAGAAAATAAATTTGGACTAAGTCTCATTCATTTCAATTGTAATGTTACGTGCATGAAATTTACAACAATATTGTTTTCCCTGTTATTAATTCGTGTTAATTTTCATTTTCATGCTGAGAAAATTAATTTGTTAAAAAAAGGAAAAGGATAACGTTCCATAAAATAATTTGCACGGACTCGAAAAAAAAATTTTGGATTGAAAACTATGTATCGGACGCTACATTTGCAACATAAGACGGAAGAACAAAAAAAATTGGTGAGTACAGAAATTTACATTTTTTCCAGTTTCAAGCAGCCATCTGTATTTCCTTTATTCCGATCCATTTATTTCCTAATTATTTTTCGAAATTGTAGTTGAAATTGATTTACTATTATTGAAAATGATAAGTGAAGAGCATATTCACAGTCATTTATTTGTGAGAGGGAAATTTCAGTACCAGTTTAATAATTCAATTTTTAATTAAAAAACATATAGAAATATCCATTTCCATAAGAGGAATTTCAGATTTCAACGTATCATGAAAATCGCAAGATGGACGCTAGACGCGCAGAAGTTGTTTCCGCGGACAAGCTTAGTGAAAGTGACACATTGCAAATCATGTCCGACAGTCAAATGAATATTGAACTTAATTGTGAGGATGTTCAAGACATAATTTTACCGGATCGATTAAGACAACAACCCCTATATTTAAACAGATATACAGGCGAATGGAGAGTGAGTACTACGCGAGGAAACGCGTCATTGACAACGTCAACTTCAGAACCAAACATCAATCAGACACGAAAAAATGACGAAATTAAGACACAGGACTCTGACATGCTCCACCAGATTCTTAAGTTACTTGGTGACCAAAACAGAAAATTTGACACTTTAGACAAAAGATTTGACGCTTTAGACGAGAAAAATGACAATTTAAAACGTGACATTGGGAAATTTGACACTAAATTCGATGAACTGACACGGGACATAAAACAAAATTATCAAAAACAATCGAGACAAATTGCCTTCTTGACAGAAACCACCAGTAGTCTTGGAAGGAAATTTACTGACTTTTCAGACAAGGTTACGAGACAAGAAAAGGTATTTGTGGAATTCAGTGACGAGACAAAAACTGACTTACAACGATGTAATGAGAAATTGTTAACAGTAGTTTTTAAACAACAGAAAACCAGTACCCAAGTTGACGAATTACGACAGTCTCACAATTCCGTAAAAACAAACCAAGAACACTTAGACGTGACGAATACAGCCCTTTCAGACAGATTAAATGATGTAACATTGGAGCAGAAATCCTTACAGGAAAAGTTAGAAAATCTTGAAGACAGAGCACATGTAGCATCTTTAAAGAATGACACAACTCTAGCAGAGAAACTTGTACATGAATGCAAATTATGTGATGATTATTTAGATGAGAAGTTTGAGACAATGACGCAGATCATTTTAGATAAGACAAAGGAACAAGTAAAGGGAGAAACAGATAATACTCAGAAAGAGGTACGTAACTTAAAGAAAATGTAATACCAAGTTTGTCAGTGATACCAAAACCCATAACAGGCAACCAAAACACAAATGAGAATCCGAATAATGCTAGACCCAGCACACAGCCGAAAATAGGATTACCAATGAGTGATACAAATCCCAATGAACCATTTTTAATGCTACCACAAGATCAAAATTACTATCAGACATCACCACATACGATGCACAGTTTGACACAAAATGCAGGACCCATAATACCATCGGGAGTAGCTGATGAAACATTGGTACGACGTGTATACATTCAGACATTTTCATGTGATGAGAAAGACAAAGTGCATCCGATTGTTTTCATCCTCTCTTTTGACGGTATTTTCCCGAGACATTGGTTAGAAGCTGATAAAATTCGATATGTTACAAATTTGTTACGTGGAAGAGCAGCTAAGTGGGGAGCAGCAATGAAAAGACGATGTTTAACATTTGAACAGTTTGAACAAGCATTTCTTGAGGAATTCTGGTCGATCACAGAACAGCAAAGTTTAAAACGAGAAGTATACAATCCAGAAATTTACAACCCGAAGAAAGAGACTTTACATCAATACTTTGAACGCTACCTAGACGAAACATTATATTGGACAAAACCAGCAGATTTACCAGATGTAATTAGAACATTTAAAAGCCACTTACCATTTCCTTACCGTGATAAATTAATAGAAGTGTCCGAGGACAACATATAGAATTTTTTCAGTTATGTTGATGAGATAGATGTTGTTTACAGAGATGAGATCAGGAATTTCAATCAATTGTATCCGATCCATCCAAGCAATTCGCGTACGCACAACAACAGAAATGACAGAGGCTATTGTAATCCGCCTCCGACACCACAACAAAACACACAAACAAACAACTCGCACTACACTGGGACAAATCCATTCAATATTGGGAGAAACAACTCGCAGCATTGGCCAGGAAACGGTAATTATTACTATAATGGCTATCCGAACAGTAATTACAATCAGAACAATAACAGTTATGTTCAAAATAACAACAATAGAAGAAGGAACCGAAATCATAGGGATCAAAGAAGAGAGGATCTTCAGAGAAACAACATACAACAACATCCAAACACGTATTGCAGGAATAACAGTAATGACAATACCAGTTACAGTCATGGGCGAAATAATGTATGGGGAAATCACAATGGACCACCGCTACGACACATGCAATACAGCAACCCTCAATTCCTACCTAACGGAACTCCCAATGCGACGCGAGGTAATGTCAACAACCAAACAGCTGATACATGGGTGACACGCGACTGAAATGTAAATATTATTGAGTTGGGCAATGACCCTAACCCGCAGCAACAACCGAATTTGCCGGAAAACGAACGACGACCGAGCTAAGCGCTCGAGTTACGGTCGGTAGGGAGCAGAGCGCAACGGAACCGACAATTTGTTTTCTCCGATATGATGACAGTAAGAAAGTAGAAAAAGAATTATATCAGGATGTAGATTTTAACAGTACCAGTAAAACAAAGAAGATTATTCAGGTTATAACACGAGTTATGATTGGTAGTTATGAAGTGGAAGTAATGTTAGATACAGGAGCAGCAGCAAGTGTCATTTCAATGTCCTTATATAATGAACTCAAACAAATAATGAACATACGAACATTGCCAGTACAGAATTGTCACATGCCACCGGTAACAAATCAAATAACGTGAAATTTCAAGCTCTAATTAACTTCACATTTTCAAATATACCACTCAATTACAGTTTTCTGGTAGTAGACAAATTAGTTATGCATTGCATATTAGGAATTGACTTTTTGAATGAATATCAAGCAATCATAGATTTAGGAAAAGGGAAATGTCATTTAACCGTAAACCAACAACAACTGACAATAGAGTTAACACAGGGTAAAAACTTAAACAGTAAACAAGGTAAGTTGAACAGTTACATTTTGTGTATCCACCAGCAACAAACATATGTGATTTAACTTTTAATGAAGCTGTATCTCAGAGAATTAAACCTAATGATTTGTATGAGAAATGCACAGAATCTGAATATCTGACGAAGGAACAACAACTTGAATTACTTGAAGTTTTGCAGCAATTTGCCGAGGTATTTGTGGAGAAACCTGGAATTATTAGAGGCTATACTTATGAGATGGATGTTAAACCACGCAAAACATACTGTAGAACGTATTATAATATTCCTTGGTCAAAGAGACCCGCAGTTTTGAAAGAGATTGAAAGAATGCAAGCTTGGGGTATCATTGAAAGGTCACATTCACCATATTGCAGTCCGATCCTAGCAGTTAATAACGAGGATGGTAGTGTAAGGTTAGTGCTGGACGCACGAGAAATTAACAAAGTCATAATCCCAATGAACATACGACCTATAAATTTGAAAGAACAACTTTTAAAATTTCATAATGTACAGTATTTAACCAATATTGACCTCCGCTCATCGTTTTGGCAGGTGAACCTCCATAAAAACAGCCGTAAATACACTGCATTTTTATGTGAGGGACGTAGTTATCAATTTTGTGTTCTACCCTTTGGTCTACGAGTGAGTGCTGGAGTATTTATTGAAGCCTTAGATGCTGTTCTTGGACCACAATTGTTATCGCATATCACAGTTTATGTTGACGACATTGTCATTGCCACCACTACTTGGGAAGAACATTTTAATCTTTTGAAGCAACTTCTGACTAAATTTTCTGATGCAGGTGTGACTATCAATTTATCAAAGACGAAATTAGGGAGGAGAGAAATCAGATTCATTGATCACATCATATCAACTGAAGGCATTTATCCAGACTCAAGAAAAATTGATGCAATTAAGAATTTTCCATCTCCACAGAATCTTAAACAACTCAAAGCCTTTCTTGGTCTATCTTCATTCTTCAGGAAATTTGTACCCTACCACCTTCTTAACAGTCGACATCTTCTATCTTTACTCAAAAGAAATAATATTTGGAAATGGACAGAGTTCTGTCAGACAGATTTTGAAGTCATTAAGAATGCTTTAGTAAATGCACCGTTGTTATGTCATCCTGACATGACGTGAGACATTTGCCTAGTAACAGATGCAAGTTCCTATGGGCTCGGAACATTTTTATTCCAAATTCATGTAGAAAATGAACAAACAGTCATCAAACCTATCAGTTTTGCTAGCCGCACGCTCACTGAACGCGAAAAGTCATATTCAGTGACCGAGTGCGAAACACTTGCCATAGTATGGGCATTTCGCAAGTTTCGGTACTTTCTATGAGGAAAACGTACTAAGCTTCATACTGATCATCAAGCTCTTTCTTTCGTGCTATCATGCAAGTTATTACATTCACGTCTTCCACGCTGGTGTGCATCACTACAAGAGTATGATTTTGATATTATATACATAAAAGGAGAATCCAACATTACAGCCGATGCTCTATCTCGTTTGCCACAAGGCCTACAAGAATTTTCAGATGTGACAGAACAAACATCAGATTTCAAAATTTTACTCATGTATGACGGTACATTTGCACCTTAATACAAACACATGTGCAGGAAGTTAGCCATATTGCAGGTGGATCCAGATAAAGAATAAATTACATTCAGGAACAGACCCACATCTTGAAAAATATTACACATTACACAAAGAAGTATTATTTCATCGACGAAACCCTCAGTCACAGCATTGGTGTGTTTGCTTACCTGAAGCTCATGTTGATGATTTTATTTTATTTACACACAGAGCTTGGGGACACTACGCTGTAACCAAATGTGCAGATAAGATTATACAATATTGCTATTTTCCAAATTTAACGCGAAGAGTATTGAGTAATATTAGGAAATGCATCATATCTCAGAAAGCCAAATATTCTAATCGCACAAGCATGTAAGAATTGCACCCAATCATACCTAAGAAGCCATTACAGCTACTTTCTTTAGATATTGCAGGACCCTATCTACAAGCACGTGGAGGAATGAAATACGTCCTTGCTGTGTTAGATGTTTTCACAAAGTATTTAAAATTATATGCTTTACGTTCCGTTTCTACCACTGCTATTACCAGACGTCTATTGACAGATTATTTTGTAAGAATAGGAAAACCTGAAATTATGATCACGGATAATGCATCATATTTTACCAGTTTAAAACGGAAGACTTTTATTGAAGAACAGAATGTTAAACATATTTTAATTTCAAGATTTCACGCGACAGGAAACCCAGTAGAAGGAACATTTCGAGAATTTGGACAGTTTATGAGAACCCACACACCAGAGAAGTACACAAAATGGGTAGAATACCTAGCACCATTTGAACAAATAGTGAACAATTTAACTCACATTTCTGCCAGATACACACCAACCGAATTAATTATGGATAAAACAGAAAGAAATGAATGGGCAGACCATCTACCTAAATTTACAGAAAAAACAAATCATGTTAGTTTAGAAGAAAAGGTAAGACAAGCTTACACAACATTATGTGACAAAGCTAAGGAAAGAAAGCATAAATATGACAGAGGTGTCAGGAAAGCACAAACATTTCAAGTTGATGAGTTAGTTTTACTAAGAACACATCCTAAACCCACAAAACTGAAACATTTAAACAGGAAATGGCAGGTCTTATACTCTGGACCATACCGAATTGCAAATGTTCCACATCCAGGCTGTTATTCATTAGAATATCCATTAAGACATAAACCCAGAGGTCTACATCCACACAGATATTTGAAAAAATACATATAGTAAAATGTTAGCTAGTGAGAAGAAGATAAGTAATATGATATACAGTTATGATGAGCCTACATTGAAGTTATACAGATACTTACGATCTAATGAATGCAGGTAAGCCTAGAAAGCAATGTGAACCATCCAATAGCTAATTAGATGTTTGGTTATAAGAGGAGTTGCTATTGAGGCATATACACATTAGAGGAGGCATATGCACATTACAGGAGGCAGAGAACTGAACAGAAATATTTTATTTAGGAGGCATGTGATAATAGTAATGTTGATATGAGCGATGTGAGTGACTGAATGAGATAAGTGAATGTAATTTTAGTTTAATAAGAGGATAAACAGTAACATGGAGAGAGGTAAATGGAATATAAGATGAGAAAAGGGTATTATTATTATTATTATTACTATTATTATTATTATTATTGAAGTAAAAAAGTAAATGATGATGAATAAGAGGAAAATATATATATAAAATGCTGAGGAATAAGTATGTTATTTTGTGAAGAATGAATAATGGATAGGTGAGAATGTTATGAGTAATTGAGAATAAGTTGAGATGAGAGAAACTAGATTTGAACGTTATATCACATGTACTCATGGAATACAGAATGAAAGTAGTGGAAAGAATATTACTTATTGAAAGATTGGTATGCTTGAGATAATAACTTACGTGATGTATGATATATTGTTATAACTAATGGTGAAAGTATAGATTTATGTGGAAAGAATTATTTACAGCAGCCACTGTTGAAAATATACCAGAAGATTTAAATCTATAACACTAATCTAATGGGAACTTGTAATGAAATTTTTGGAATTATGTAGGCTTGACACTTCAGATTGGAAGAATTATTTAAGAGAACATATTTAGCAGTCATCTAATGGCATAATTGAAGCTCATCTACTGTACTGAACTAATGCACCATTAAATAGAAAGGAGAATAAGGAGAAAACAAAACGTCAGTCCTCTGTTGCGGCTCACACTAAAAAAAAATTATACATGTTGATGAAATATTTGACATTATATAATTTGTGAATATCTGACAGTATGGAGAGACATACACACATATTTATTTATGAATAGAATTTTACAGATACCACAAGGTAAATACAGAATGGATATACAGCATGGAACGCAGCAGCAATTATCTAAGAAGATTAATTTATTTATTAAGTAAAACATTTATTTATATTGTTTGATACTCATGAAAGGAAGGAGATGAACTACACAAACTTTATAGGAACATGATTGACTTGAACTCTATATATATATATATATATATATATATATATATATATATATATATATATATATATATATATACCACACTGATGTACGTACTTGTAGGATCCTAAGACATTTAGAGGGGCACCACTCTTAGAAACGGTAATAGAGGGGTACCACTCTTACAAACAGCAATAGTGGGGACACCACACTTAGGAACAGTATTAGGTATAGGAACTTTTACATTATATTAACATGTATTTTGTTTATCATATTATATTTTGTGTAGTCCACTGTAGGAGATGACTTTACTAGTATTTATGAAGTAGTTAGCAACCATCCCATGAACCAATCCTCCTACAGAGGGCTGTCTTGAAGCTTGAAATATGTGTAAATTTTATTCCAGGAGGCAAGATGAATTTTAAGTTGAATATTCTAGCAAGTTGCCACAATTATCTTAAAATGTTGCAAGTGTGAAGAAAGGGAAAGGAACAAAAAAAGGATAGAAAGGAAAAAGAATGAGCTAACAAATAAAATAAATAAAATGCATATTTCAATTTGAATGTAATGAAATTCACATGTCAGCACAATGATATTGAATGTAACGTAAAAATTTACTGTATTTTTCATTTAATTCTGTATATGTACTATATGACAACAATGTAACTATCTCATGTAATGATTAATTGTAAATATTTGTATATTTATGTACTTATCATATCAAGAAATGGAATTTAAGGAGATGTTAATGAACTGCAAAGGACTTGGGCATGTAGCACATGATTCATATAAATGGAACTGAAAATGCAAAGAAGAAACCAACATGATGGAACACTGGTCAAGAAATACTTACGTAGTGTCAATATGTCTTGAAGTGTATGGTGTAGTGGAAGGCAGCAGGTCTTCAGATTAGTGTAAAGGACAAGATCATCACCTGTCGTAGGCAGTGAGGTGTTTCCTGTGCCCTCATTGACCATTTATACCCCGGTGGACGCCACCAAAATTCGACTGCTGGAGATCACAATTTAGTGTTGACACAATGAACAAACTTTGGATTTTCTTCAAGTCACACGCAAGAGATCCAGGCAGTACACACACACACACACACTCAGAAGCCGATAGTACGTTTAAAGACATTGGAGCAATATAATAGAAACATTTATTGTTCGAATTAATTCCATTGTAAACACGAATCATGTGAACTGAATTCAAACGCTGTGCTAAGCAACGATAATACGCCGCAATTCAGAGACAATAATGTTACGACTCCTAAAGAAGATACACACCAAAAAGACTGTATACAGAGACTGATATGCAAAGAGCATTGTGCTCAGAAATATTTTTTGTAATATGTAAATTACTTATTTTCTCATATATATGTATGTATGTA
This sequence comes from Schistocerca nitens, assembly GCF_023898315.1. Taxonomy (NCBI): domain Eukaryota; kingdom Metazoa; phylum Arthropoda; class Insecta; order Orthoptera; family Acrididae; genus Schistocerca; species Schistocerca nitens. The sequence goes on from NC_064617.1 coordinate 60,908,304, forward strand.
AATTTTCTATACTGCCATGCTCGCTTGCGGAGCGTGTCAGTAGAGGAAGCATTGTAATGGTACTTTGACTACCGCGCCTCTGCCAATACAAAGATATAATTTACGATCGCGCATGCGGAAGAGCGCTGCGCCAGCGACCGATTTTTATAAATAATTTTGATCTTTTTTTTTTTTACTTTTGCGTAGGTGTTTGTTTTTAACAACTAACTGATTACTCTCTCTCTCTTGTCTTCATACGAAAGACGTGTATTTTTCGGCGCTGTGTTGAATGAGCTTTTCGGTGGAGATTAAAATTACACTCCTGGAAATGGAAAAAAGAACACATTGACACCGGTGTGTCAGACCCACCATACTTGCTCCGGACACTGCGAGAGGGCTGTACAAGCAATGATCACACGCACGGCACAGCGGACACACCAGGAACCGCGGTGTTGGCCGTCGAATGGCGCTAGCTGCGCAGCATGTGTGCACCGCCGCCGTCAGTGTCAGACAGTTTGCCGTGGCATACGGAGCTCCATCGCAGTCTTTAACACTGGTAGCATGCCGCGACAGCGTGGACGTGAACCGTATGTGCAGTTGACGGACTTTGAGCGAGGGCGTATAGTGGGCATGCGGGAGGCCGGGTGGACGTACCGCCGAATTGCTCAACACGTGGGGCGTGAGGTCTCCACAGTACATCGATGTTGTCGCCAGTGGTCGGCGGAAGGTGCACGTGGCCGTCGACCTGGGACCGGACCACAGCGACGCACGGATGCATGCCAAGACCGTAGGATCCTACGCAGTGCCGTAGGGGACCGCACCGCCACTTCCCAGCAAATTAGGGACACTGTTGCTCCTGGGGTATCGGCGAGGACCATTCGCAACCGTCTCCATGAAGCTGGGCTACGGTCCCGCACACCGTTAGGCCGTCTTCCGCTCACGCCCCAACATCGTGCAGCCCGCCTCCAGTGGTGTAGCGACAGGCGTGTATGGAGGGACGAATGGAGACGTGTCGTCTTCAGCGATGAGAGTCGCTTCTGCCTTGGTGCCAATGATGGTCGTATGCGTGTTTGGCGCCGTGCAGGTGAGCGCCACAATCAGGACTGCATACGACCGAGGCACACAGGGCCAACACCCGGCATCATGGTGTGGGGAGCGATCTCCTACACTGGCCGTACACCACTGGTGATCGTCGAGGGGACACTGAATAGTGCACGGTACATCCAAACCGTCATCGAACCCATCGTTCTACCATTCCTAGACTGGCAAGGGAACTTGCTGTTCCAACAGGACAATGCACGTCCGCATGTATCCCGTGCCACCCAACGTGCTCTAGAAGGTGTAAGTCAACTACCCTGGCCAGCAAGATCTCCGGATCTGTCCCCCATCGAGCATGTTTGGGACTGGATGAAGCGTCGTCTCACGCGGTCTGCACGTCCAGCACGAACGCTGGTCCAACTGAGGCGCCAGGTGGAAATGGCATAGCAAGCCGTTCCACAGGACTACATCCAGCATCTCTACGATCGTCTCCATGGGAGAATAGCAGCCTGCATTGCTGCGAAAGGTGGATATACACTGTACTAGTGCCGACATTGTGCATGCTCTGTTGCCTGTGTCTATGTGCCTGTGGATCTGTCAGTGTGATCATGTGATGTATCTGACCCCAGGAATGTGTCAATAAAGTTTCCCCTTCCTGGGACAATGAATTCACGGTGTTCTTATTTCAATTTCCAGGAGTGTATATTACAAAGTGAGGTTGTTTCAATAGTGATTCGAGGTGGTTATCGCCAAATTTGTAAATTGATCATGACAGTGACAACTTGAAGAAGTTTTCAACAGACGGAGAAAAGTGAAAGACGGGTCGTCCTACAAGAGAAAGTAGGACAGCCATGAAGACTATATTGTAATTAGTACTGCGTTTCTAACAAGATTATAAGGTAAATTTCAATTAGTTTCTGATGCTACTTCCGTACAGTCGCTTTTTGTAGTGTTGCCGACCCGGTCTGCCATGCACGGTCAAATTACAGCACTATCTCAATCAATAATACGAAGTCCGCCTTACCCGTAACTTATTCCACCAAAATTCAAAACCCAATCAGATTGTCTATTTTATGTTTTTTACGGCAGAACCCCGAGGAAAGGAAACACTACAATCCCCCCCTCCCCTCCCCTGTTCCATTCGTAAATGGCGCATGGGAAGAATGGTTGTCGGCAAGCCTCTATATTGGCTCTAATTTCTCGAATTATCTCGCTGTGATCATTTCGCGAGATGCTTGTGGGGAGACGTAATATGTTGTCCGACTCTTCCGGAAAGCGCTCTCTCGAAATTTCAGTAGTAAATCTCTCCGTGACGTACTCCACCACTGGAGTTCGTTGAGCACCTCTGTAACGCTCACTAACAGAATGAAAGATCCCGTGATGAAACGCACCTCTCTTCGTTGGATCTTCTCTATCTCTTCTGTCAGTCCTGATTGGTAACGATCCCAGACCGACAAACAGTACTCAAGATTCGGTCGAACAAGCGCCTCGTAAGCCATTTCTTTACCGGACGAATTGAATTTCCTTAAGATTATTCCTATGAATCTCAGTCTGGCGTGTGCTTTTCCCGCTATTTGTTTTGTGTGGTCATTTCACTCAACGTCGCTCCAGATAGTCCTAGATATTTCACGGTAGTTACTATTTCCGTAGATTTGTAATCAATACTGTAATTGTAGAGAGTTTTCCTTTGTATTCGCAATGGGTTACATTTACACTGAAACGTCTAAGAAACTGGTATTCAAATACAGAGATATGTAAACAGGCAGAAAACGGCGCTGTGGTCGGCAAAGCGTATATAACACAACAAGTGACTGTCGCAGTTGTTAGAGCGGTTACTGCTGTTGCAATGGCAAGTTATCAAGATTTAAGTGAGTTTGATCGTGGTGTTACAGTCGACGCACGAGCTTTGCGACGCAGCATCTCCAAAGTGGCGATCAAGTGGGGATTTTCCCGTACGACCATTTCACGAGTGCACTGTGAATATTAGGAATCCGGGAAAACATCAAATCTCCGACATCGCTCTGGTCGGAAAAAGATCTTACAAGAACGGGACCAACGACGACTGAAGAGAATCGTTAAGCGTCACAGAAGCGCAACCCTTCTGCATGTTGCAGTAGATTTCAATGTTGCGCCATCAAGTGTCAGCGTGCAAACCATTCACGAAACATAATCGATATGGGCTTTCGGAGCCGAAGGCCCACTCGTGTACCCTTGATGACTGCACGACACGAAACTATACGCCTCGCCAGGGCCGTCAATACCGACATTCGTCCGATCGGACTAGCCGCGCGGCCTTGTGCGCCTTGCCACGGTTCACGATGCTATCCCCGAAGGAGGCTCGAGTCCTCCCTCGGGCATGGGTGTCTGTGTTGTCCTTACCGTAAGTGAGTTTAAGTTAAGTATTGTGTAAGCCTGGGGCCCGATGACCTCAGTAGTTTGGTCCCATAGGAACTTACCACAAATTTCTAAAATTACAGACATTGGTCTGTTGACGACTGGAAACATGTTGCCTGTTCGGACGAGCCTCGTTTCAAATTGTGTCCAGCGGATGGACGTGTACGGGTATGGAGACAACATCATGAATCCATGGATCCTGCATGTCAGCAGGGACTGTTAAAGCTGGTGGAGGATCTGTAATGGTATGGGGCGTGTGCAGTTAGAGTGATAAGGAGACCCTGATGCGTCTAGATACGACTCTGACAGGTAACACGTACGTAAGCATCCTGTCTGATCACCTGCTTCCATTCATGTTCATTGTGCATTCCGTCGGACATGGGCAATTCCAGCTGGACAGTTCGACACCCCGTAGATCAATAATTGCTACAGAGTGGCTCCAGGAACACTCTTCTGAGTTTAAACACTTCAGCTGGTCACCAAACTCCCCAGACATGAACATTATTGAACGTATCTAGGATGTCTTGTAACGTGGTGTTCAGAACGAATCTCCACCCCCTCGTAGTCCTACGGATTTACGGATAGCCCTGCGGTATTCATGGTGTCTGTTCCCTCCAACACTGCTTCAGACATCAACCGTGATGCGGCACTTCTGCATGATCGCCGGGACTCTACACGATATTAAGCAGGTGTATCAGTGTCCTTGTCTCTTCGGTGTATTTACTTTCAGGGTCAACTGCCATGCCTGCACCACTCATGAATCATCTGCGGCGTGTTCTGCAAATCGATACTGTCTTCTGGAATTCGTACAGTGTTATAGGCAACCGCATCATCCGTGAACAGCCTCAAAGAGCTTCCGACGCATTCTACTAGATCATTTTTATACATTGTAAACTGTAACTGTCCTATCACACTTCCTCGTGTACCCGAAATTACCTCGACATCTGTCGATTTTGTTCCGTTAAGACCGACGCATTGAGTTCCATTTGCGAGGAAGTCCTGAATCCAGTGGCAAATCTGCTCCAATAATCTTAACCTCCAGTGCACAGGGACACGCAAAGAAACTCTGCAGGACCGATGTTTGTGTTATATGAAAATGTCCAACGTACCAAAATTGGTCAGTTGTGGGAAATGATCGTAAATTCAAATGAAATACCAGACTAGGAGGAAAAAAAGTGCAGTTTAACAATACGGAAATTTGTTTGTACGTGAATATACATAAAACCGTAGGAGTGTGCTCCATTATATGCCATTCTGCATCAGGAGGAAGAAGGAAAGAAGAGTGGAAGTCAACGTCCTGTCGACAACGGGATCAATAGAAACGGAGCGGAAGGTCGGATTACTAAAGGGCAATCACGAGAAACCTAAATCAGGATGGCCGGAGGGGGGTTATGAAGTGTCATTCTCCAAATTGCGAGTACTATGTGCTAACCACTGTCGGCCGGAGTGGCCGAGCGGTTCTAGGCGCTACAGTCTGGAACCGCGCGACCGCTACGGTCGCAATTCGAAACCTGCCTAGGGCATGGATGTGTGTCATGTCCTTTGTTTTAATGCAAGAATATACCCGTTGTACATCTGAAAATGTAAATTAATTCAACCAATTAGTAAGCTAAGCCTAACAACAGAATGCCCACTGACGAGGCCTTGAAACAAAAGAAAACTGCAAGATCGAAGAAAAAGATGTAAGATGCAACGAATATAATTACAAAGTATTGCTTAAAATATTCTGTTGGTGAAAAGTACACGTCAACAGCATCTGTTTGATAAAGCTGTAAATTCTATGATATTTTCTATGCTACTATTAGATTCATTTTAGTCCTTGTATTAGAATAACGTTACACGATTGATTAACTTGTCATATATTTTTCTGATGACGGTTTAAGGCACCGAACGTCGAGTACTATGAAAATATATGATACAGACAGTGCATCAATCTCGCATTTTCACTACCAATAACTGCACAAGCACTGGTGGCGCATGTAGTTCAATTAGGAAAGTAATTAATCTGTAATTTGCACGCCACGCCCAAACTGCTTCCCGTATTTAGCTAGTTAACTATCTCACGCTGCAGCTTCAGCAAGCACATTACGGTCTGGAGGCGCGTTTCTTACTGTCCGAGCTGTGCTTGTTACACTTATTTCTCTTTCCCCTATTCCCTAGCAAAGAACAAGAATCTCCCAAGAAGAACTACTGGGCTTCAGGTCGTATGGCAAGTTATAGCCACACCTTTACGTAGGTATGACGCACATTAATCACTGCCCAAGATTATTCACCGTTTTGGCCTTAGGCTTCTTTCGACTGGCCAACTGCTACCTACAAGGCAGTATGAAGAGCCGTCAATGACGTGGGCCACGAGGTAAACATGACACCAGTCCCTCCTACTGTTATTGCCAGTAGATGACTCCTGACGATGCGCTTCTTCTTTATTTAAGCAGTTCCTCATTTGGCCTCCACGAGGGAAAAAAAAAAAAAAACTAAAGCGGTACCTGGAAGCGAAACCGTGTCCTTCCACATCGACGCTATCCATTCAGACACGGACACACTTCCCAATATTGATAATGCTTATTAATATTCAGTATTGTATAGTTCATCTGACAGTTTGTGGCCAGCCGGTGTGACCGAGCGGTTCTAGGCGTTTCAGTCTGGAACCGTGCGACCGCTACGGTCGCAGGTTCGAAGCCTGCCTCGGGAATGGATGTGTGTGATATCCTTAGGTTAGTTAGGTTTAAGCAGTTCTGAGTTCTAGGGGACTGATGATCTCAGAAGTTAAGTCCCATAGTGCTCCGAGCCATTTCAACCATTTGACAGTTTATGGCTGCTCCGAATGTTGGACCCACATTTAAACTGACCACTGTGTCCATTATTATACCGTAAGGGAGTAACAGCTACTCACGGAAATCCAGTGTGGGCTGTAATTATTTCACGCAAACGAAACTTGGTTGAAATACTAATACATTAATGCGGAATCGATTTACTCTCGAAAAAAATTAGTTCCAGGTTTGGCCACCAGGTGCAAATCTGACGCTTTGTACTGTTTGTATGACAGTATGACAAGCCATAAAGTGAGTGAATGGTATGGAAATTGAGAAGCGAGACCATGCTGTCAAGTGTAACGTGACGTCTGCACGTTATCGATACCTCTTTGTACAGCTTGTGACACCTGCTTTGTAGGACGTCACTGTTTTGATGTAGGATGGGGCAACGCCTCATGCCGTTTGCACAGTGAAAGATCTGGCTAATACAACCTTCAAGGAACATGTTATCTCCAGACGTTTTCCAGATGAAAGGTCTGCAAGATCATCTGATCTGGATCCATAAGAGTTTTGGCTCTGTGTATACCTAAAAGAATGTGTTTACTAATAACACCATCTCTACCTGACCTGAAGGCCAATATGCAGCAAAAAATTGCTCAGATTCCATCGACGCTCGTACGAGAAACAGTTGATCACTTCTTTTTACGGATGTAGCATCTCATCGAGGTCTCTGATGCTTCTACCGAACGAATTGTGTAAGCAGTGTTGTTGTAGTCTTCAGTCCTGAGACTGGTTTGATGCAGCTCTCCATGCTACTCTATCCTGTGCAAGCTTCTTCATCTCCCAGTACCTACTGCAACCTACATCCTTCTGAATCTGCTTAGTGTATTGATCTCTTGGTCTCCCTCTACGATTTTTACCCTCCACGCTGCCCTCCAATGCTAAATTTGTGATCCCTTGATGCCTCAAAACATGTCCTACCAACCGATCCCTTCTTCTAGTCAAGTTGTGCCACAAACTTCTCTTCTCCCCAATCCTATTCAATACCTCCTCATTAGTTACGTGATCTACCCACCTTATCTTCAGCATTCTTCTGTAGCACCACATTTCGAAAGCTTCTATTCTCTTCTTGTCCAAACTGGTTATCGTCCATGTTTCACTTCCATACATGGCTACACTCCATACAAATACTTTCAGAAACGACTTCCTGACACTTAAATCTATACTCGATGTTAACAAATTTCTCTTCTTCAGAAACGATTTCCTTGCCATTGCCAGTCTACATTTTATATCCTCTCTACTTCGACCATCATCAGTTATTTTACTCCCTAAATAGCAAAACTCCTTTACTACTTTAAGTGTCTCACTTCCTAATCTAATCCCCTCAGCGTCACCCGATTTAATTAGACTACATTCCATTATCCTCGTTTTGCTTTTGTTGATGTTCATCTTATATCCTCCTTTCAAGACACTGTCCATTCCGTTCAACTGCTCTTCCAAGTCCTTTGCTGTCTCTGACAGAATTACAATGTCATCGGCGAACCTCAAAGTTTTTACTTCTTCTCCATGAATTTTAATACCTACTCCGAATTTTTCTTTTGTTTCCTTTACTGCTTGCTCAATATACAGATTGAATAACATCGGGGAGAGGCTACAACCCTGTCTCACTCCTTTCCCAACCACAGCTTCCCTTTCATGCCCCTCGACTCTTATAACTGCCATCTGGTTTCTGTACAAATTGTAAATAGCCTTTCGCTCCCTGTATTTTACCCCTACCATCTTCAGAATTTGAAAGAGAGTATTCCAGTTAACGTTGTCAAAAGCTTTCTCTAAGTCTACAAATGCTAGAAACGTAGGTTTGCCTTTTCTTAATCTTTCTTCTAAGATAAGTCGTAAGGTTAGTATTGCCTCACGTGTTCCAACATTTCTACGGAATCCAAACTGATCTTCCCCGAGGTCCGCTTCTACCAGTTTTTCAATTCGTCTGTAAAGAATTCGCGTTAGTATTTTGCAGCTGTGACTTATTAAACTGATAGTTCGGTAATTTTCACATCTGTCAACACCTGCTTTCTTTGGTATTGGAATTATTATATTCTTCTTGAAGTCTGTGGGTATTTCCCCTGTCTCATACATCTTGCTCACCAGATGGTAGAGTTTTGTCATGACTGGCTCTCCCAAGGCCATCAGTAGTTCTAATGGAATGTTGTCTATTCCCGGGGCCTTGTTTCGACTCAGGTCTTTCAGTGCTCTGTCAAACTCTTCACGCAGTATCTTATCTCCCATTTCATCTTCATCTACATCCTCTTCCATTTCCATAATATTGTCCTCAAGTATATCGCCCTTGTATAAACCCTCTATATACTCCTTCCACCTTTCTGCCTTCCCTTCTTTGCTTAGAACTGGGTTGCCATCTGAGCTCTTGATATTCATACAAGTGGTTCTCTTCTCTCCAAAGGTCTCTTTAATTTTCCTGTAGGCAGTATCTATCTTACCCCTAGTGAGACAAGCCTCTACATCCTTACATTTGTCCTCTAGCCATCCCTGCTTAGCCATTTTGCACTTTCTGTCGATCTCATTTTTGAGACGTTTGTATTCCTTTTTGCCTGCTTCATTTACTGCATTTTTATATTTTCTCCTTTCATCAATTAAATTCAATATTTCTTCTGTTACCCAAGGATTTCTATTAGCCCTCGTCTTTTTACCTACTTGATCCTCTGCTGCCTTCACTACTTCATCCCTCAGAGCTACCCATTCTTCTTCTACTGTATTTCTTTCCCCCATTCCTGTCAATTGTTCCCTTATGCTCTCCCTGAAACTCTCTACAACCTCTGGTTCTTTCAGTTTATCCAGGTCCCATCTCCTTAAATTCCCACCTTTTTGCAGTTTCTTCAGTTTCAATCTGCAGTTCATAACCAATAGATTGTGGTCAGAATCCACATCTGCCCCTGGAAATGTCTTACAATTTAAAACCTGGTTCCTAAATCTCTGTCTTACCATGTAAGCAGTGGTGAATAACAAAATCAATATTACGCCTCTCTCACTTGTTTGACTTTTTCGTCGACGTCCTGTTGCTAATCCATTAATATAGAAAATTTTATATCTTGCATTGAAAGCACAAGATTTGTACCAGGTGGCCAAAACAGGAACTAATTTTTTTGCAGCGTAGATCAGTTCTGCATTAAAGCATTAGCATAACTACAAAGCTTCGCTGTCATACGATAAATTCAGCTCACATTGGACCTCCGTGTGTAGCTGCACTTCAGTTATAACCATGCGGTAATTTTGGTGGTATTGAGGATTTGTAGGAGTAATAAATGTGTTTAAGTTGTGTTGGCACGAATGGGGGTCATTCCAGCGACGATGTACTCCGCAAATGGTGAAATTCAGTGACAAAAGCGACTTGGGCAGTGGGCAGATTGCTATGGTCAGGTGTCTGACAACGAATCGACATAGCTCGCAGGCTACCTGTGTGCTCCTGTAGTGAACTTCTATGGAAAGCGGTCGAAGGACGGTGGAACCACGAGTAGGCGACATACTGTTGTACGGCCACACCTCATTACAAGAGTGGAAGGGTGGGGGAATGGGTAGATAAGTGTTCAACGTTCCGTCCACAATGGTCATTACAGTCGGAGCACAAGCTCAGATTAGGGAAGGATGAGGAAAGAAATAGGCCGTGTCCTTTCAAAGAAACCATCCCGGAATTTGTCTCAAGCGAATTAGGGAAATCACAGAAAACCTGAATCAGGATGGCCAGATGCAGGTTCGAACCGTAGTCCTCCCAAATGCGAGTCCAGTGTGCTGACAACTGGGCCACCTCACTCGGTACCTCGTTAGAGAGTGTGGAGATCCGAGGCTTGCCGCTCTGTAAAGCAGGATTAGTGACGATCTGTGGTTGGCCTGGTGCTAATAAAAGTATTTCGGAGCACACCGCTGAACACACATTGTTGAACACGGCACTGCTGCAAACCATTTTTACAGTCTCAAAAAATGGCTTTTTTTCATTCTGCCGTCCACCGAGCCACTTCTATACCACTTTCAACAGAAAAGTTGAATGAGGAGATTAATTTACTTAAATAATATGCGGCTAACATAGTGGACGATATCCTCAAAAAGAAAACTGCAAGAACTACTACGCTCAACACCTCATGCGCTGAAATTAACCCAAAAAACCGCTTTTTTATTCCTTTCGTAGGACCCGTTTCCTATCAGATTCAGCGCATGCTTCGTAACAAATACAACTGCAATGTTGCCTTCTCTACTAATAATAATCTGAAGAGAAACTTCATTCATAATATGAAATCCATTCGCTCCCCTGCAGAAAGTTCAGGTGTTTATAAGATCATCTGTGATACCTGCTCCTCCTATTATATAGGGCAAACTGGACGTGCTTTCAGCTGGCTGGAGTGGCCGTGCGGTTCTAGGCGCTACAGTCTGGAACCGAGCTACCGCTACGGTCGCAGGTTCGAATCCTGCCTCGGGAATGGATGTGTGTGATGTCCTTATGTTAGTTAGGTTTAATTAGTTCTAAGTTCTAGGCGACTGATGACCTCAGAAGTTAGGTCGCATAGTGCTCAGAGCCATTTGAACCATTTTTGGACGTGCTTTCACCATCAGATATAAAGAACACCTTTTAAGAACGAACGGCACCAGTCCCCTTTTCATCCTTTGCCGATCATCTCTTAATTACTGGACACGTGCCTAAAATCATTGGCGATAGCAATAATCTGCATACCGAAGAGGAGGGTCGTAGGTTAGATGTTTTAGAGGAATTGGAGATTTTCAAACATCTAACTCGTCATGATGGCCTCATTCTCAACGAACAGCTGCAGCTGCGAAATAAAAACTTTTTCGACTGTATAAAGCCATTGCTTGATCTTTGATTCAGATTTCCTCATGCAAATGGTTCAAATGTCTCTGAGCACTATGGGACTTAACATCTGTGGTCATTAGTCCCCTAGAACTTAGAACTAACCTAAGGACATCACACACATCCATGCCCGAGACAGGATTCGAACCTGCGACCGTAGCCGTCGCGCGGCTCCGGACTGAGCGCCCAGAACCGCTAGACCACCGCGGCTGGCTTCCTCATGCAGTTTGCCGAAATGTTGTTTTCCTGTTACGTCTTTGTTGTTTCCTTGTATGTCATAACTGACGTTTTTTTACGTTACAAAATGTATCTCTCCTTAAAGCAGATAAATATGTAACTTCATCTTATTATTATTAGTGCTTACATTATGCCTGAATCAGCTTCATTACAATTTCATGTATCTAATTTTGAATGTACAGTAGCCTAGTTGTTTCTGCGGCTACTAGATGGCGCTCGTAGCAACACCATGTTTACTTGACCACACTTTCTAACGTGGGCACCTCAGTTTTGTTGCAACCATTGTTCACTCAGGTACGAGCAGCCCTTAGCGGCTCGCCATCTTAACTTATTTACAACTATTCATGACGTCGCCTTTTCGGTTTAGATATTTTAAAATGTGTCTTGTAAGTACTGCATCTCTTTCCAGTCAGTACACACTTTAATTTATTAATGTCTTATATACCTATTATGTTTTAGAACAGTTGGTTTAATTCTGAAGACAACGCTCATAGTAGCGTCGAGACCTGGTCAATTTTGACCTAATATTTGTGACCGAGGGCTTATTTGTTCTATTATAAACCATTTTTACGTTCTTCCACGTTAGCCCGATGGCATCATCAGATACGAAAACAGTGATCAGAGGCTCACTGACATTGAACCGTGGATCAGAAGAAACATGTGGCCCGGTTGAATGAGTCACATTTCTTCCTAAGCCAGGAGGATGGCTGCGTTCGGACGCGCCGTCGCCTAGGCGAGCGGCTGTGGGAGATTCTACTGTGTTTTCAGCGGACCTATTGTAATAATCGAAGACACAGCGGCAGGTGTGGATTTCGCGAACATTATTCCGCACTAGCTGCAACCTTTCATAGTGAATGTCTTTACGCGACAGCGATGGCATCTTCCACCAGTGTAACTATGTAACAAGACTGGAACGGTGGTTTGAGAGCGTGGTAGTGAATTCATGTTATGTCTTGGCCTTCAAACTCCCCTGATATGAACCCTGAGAAACCCATTTGAGTCGCGTGTACAAATACTGGCCCATGTGCTAGGTCTTGGTGCCGCATACACACTGATGACAGCAAGATTCTACGGGCTTCGCGTGCTAACGACAGAATGCAACGCTGAATTGCTCCTTTATTGCGTCTCGGTATTAAGGAGGTGATCATGACGTTTATGCTTATCAGTGTATACAGAATAATGAAATGCGGTGTGCAACGTGAAATCACAATTTGGCCAGTAAGTGCGTCAAACCCTGACGAGTGGGTGCTACAGCGAGAGAGCTGTGATCTTTTTGCGTAAAAAATTACCAACCGTTTGCACCGGTCAGGGATCACTTGTAAGCTGGAAACAGTAGCACTGGGAGCAGCAAAGTTCACTTACATAAGCCCGACAGGAAGTTCACGATGCACACTACGCACACAATAAGCTGACATCGTGACCAAGACATGTTTGGTTCACGTTTTATGTAGCGCAACCTGCTTGTTTTTAGTGTTGAAACTATAAGTAGACTGTTTATGTGTTTGTATGTTAGTAGCGCTATGCAGCGCTCTGTATTAAATCTCTGTAAGAGACTTTCTGTGGCTGGTCGGACTTGCACTTGGAGGTGAACAGCCAGCAGTGATGGAAATTCAGAGTGAGTAGTCAGCAGTGATGGAGGGTAGAGGTTAATAATTAGCAGTGTTGGAAGTTAACAGTCAGTGGTGATAGCTGTTGGAGATGTGCAGCCAGCAGTGATGGATGTTAGATGTGAGTAGGTAGCATTGATGGAGGTTAGAGGTTTGAAGTGTTAGCGAAAGCAGACAGTCTGGATGTGTCGACTTGGAGATTCATGATTATATGATTATACGTTTAATTATATATTAGGAATAGGATGTCACGGTCGATTACATAATTTTTGAATTGGTTGTCACATTATTGAGGTAAATACATTGTTTGCTCTGCAACAAAATCTTCCCTTTGCTAACCACACGTCTGTTAGTAGTTAGAGCCTTCAGTAGTTGGAATATTTTATTTAGCTGGCTGTATTGGCGCTTGCTGTATGGCAGTAGTTCATGTAATGAAGATATTTGTCAGGTAAGTGATTTATGAAATGTATAGGTTATTGTCAGGATTTCCTCTAATTCAGGGCCATTGTCTTGTATTAATTATTTGAAGTCAGGTTAATTTATTTTAAAGCAGTCAGACTGCATTGCTCTAGAGTATTCTGGGTCAGTGTTGAAATGATGAGAATAAGTAGAGGGAAAGTAGGCTCAGTTGGCTCACTTTCGCTCAACAGTTTAAGTAGGTTTACTTGCATTTAACCTCACTCAGCAGTTTCAGAAGTAAATAACGTAGAAATTTCACCGTCTCAGTGATTTCTATTTGAGTAAATATTTTTAAAGAAGTTTCAAAACAGCACCCCTCCATAATGCCTGCGATGTTAAACTCAGAAAGAGAATAAACGTTAGTGTTGTATACTGCAGACGTTTGGTGTAGGGTTTCTCAGAACGAAATGTAGTCTAGAGGCATGTCGTGAAATGACAGGTGTTTTGTTGCAATTTATTTGTGCTACATCTTTTACCAAATCCCTCCTCTTTGTTAGGCAGGTAATGTTTCACTGTATGGAACATTATGCTTTACGAAAGTTTTTAACTGCGCTTTCAAACAAACTTGTTTTAATAATTTTCTTGATTTCCATTGTTAATTTATTATACGATTTTGCATCTTGGTACATAATGCTGTTCTGAGATTTATGTCAATTCTTTCCTCGTAATGTAAGTCACGACACAGGTATTTGTGCTGTAATTGTCAAGTTTTTTTAAATGTGTATAGTTAATTGCTGTATATTTTCATATGTAGTTGCTATTGCTTTTACATTATTGCGTGTGTATGTGCTGCGGAAAATAGTATGCAGTTTGAACTGCAAAGTATATGTACTCTAAAAAAATAATAACAAATAAAAAAGGTGTACCTCGAGTGACACAACAGAAAGACACGAAAATCGGTAAATGTGATGCACAAAGTTTTACAGTTTCAGAAATACTGGGTGTTTTATTCAAGACCAAGATCTCTCTACATTTGAGGACGTTTGGAACATTAAAGGAAAGTTTTCTCCCACCAATTCAGGATTTTGGGTATCTAACGCTCCAATTGGACAGAATTTGGCTCCATATCTCTCGGGAGGACATCCAAGAACTATAGCAATCAAATCCAAGGTGGACCAGAGGTGGACCAACTCGTTATTCACTTGCGCCGTTTGTGAAGCTCTTACTCTTTCTGAAACTGTAACCATTTGCTTGTCTGTACACGTACATTTCATCTACCGATTTCCGTCGATTCACTTAGTTCCTTCGTGATGCGTCGTTTCTTCGTCTTAGAGTGTACTTTCAACTTCTCGCTCCAGTTTAAAAAACATTTACATATATGTGCACTTTTTTCAGGCGTATGCCAGCTGTTTTATTTGCCATTTGATTTTTCTGTACTGCGTTTGCTTATGAGGCTAAGTGTTTGCAAACCTGTTCGCTTCGTCTTACTTTATGCAAGAGTTCAGATTCCGTGGTATTCATTTATAAGGAGTGGGAAATTTCAGACATTCAGTGGGCTATACTGGAGTTGTCACCTATTTTGTTATTCCTGCTGGTGAAATAGTATTTTTGTGAGTGTTTTTAGGCTACTTAAAGATGAATTTTATACTTTAAGAACATACTTCTACGAGGAAGGGTTACATTTTTGAATATAAATTTTGCATCTTTACACTTACTGAGGCTAAAAGTCATTTACTGGTCTACACTTTTGACTCGTAGCATAACATGTCTCCTGTTCCACATGATCTTTTTTCTAAGCTACTTTTGACTGTTTGTTGCGATATGTAGAAATGCCTAACTACATCAGATTTGTAGCCAAGCGTATTTCAATGAGAAGGATGTACTGAAACACTGCTCTGCGTTTTCCTTGTGTATAAATTTAAGTTAGAAATGATTCTATATCACAGTGGAAGGGAATTTCGCAGTGCATTATCTGTTTAAATGTTATTAGAGATTACGTAGTCTTTCACTGCTTAATGAAGTTAAACAGTACTGGTGAATAACTGTTAAGAGCGAAAGAAACATTTTGGAACAAATAATCACTTAAGAAGTTTTTAGAACTTACTGAAATTTCATATGTCGATTGGTGCATGAAGGCTTTGTGAGATACTTCCTTTCTTTGTGGTATTTGTATGTTGAAGCATTGTTTCTAATCAAATGGTGTTAATGTTACCTTCTTGTTCAGTGAAATAGTGTCCTTTTACTTTCTATAATGTCAGTGAGAAGTGAATTTACTGTTTGAAAGTGTACTGGAGTGTTCTAAACTGGGACTGTACATGCAAGTTTTCTTAGTTCTGCCTTGGGTATGAAACAGTGGTGTGAATTAAACATATCTGATTTTCTGGGATTCAGAAGATTCAGAATCTTACAATTAATTGATTAGAATTATGTTTTTGTAATGGAATATCCATGTCAAACGACTGTTTACCTTCTGTCAGTAAATAACTGTAATAATTGTTTTTAATAGGACTAGTTACTGGACCTCATTTGGATTATCGCAACAAGTAATTTCAATGTAGCAGAAGACTTAGTGTGGAGCTTGCTTAACCATTCCGTGATTTTACTCAGTTGTGGTGATAAATGGTAACTTGTCCCCTTCCCATTGGCGAATTAGAGTGAGATGTGGGGAATAGTTGAGCATGGAATCATATATGTCTTAAATTCATTATGTGTTAAAACATTGCTGTATGTGGGTTTTGTGCTTTTCACAATTTTGTTTGCTTAGAAAAATCAGTCTTCATCTTCGAAAAATTATGTGATATGTGCATATTGGAAGTTGTGTTGAACATTGGTTGATGATATGTTAATTCTATCATGCTTTTAGTATTGGTTCCAGTTAGTGTTATGTCGCTGTGGGCTGCTAATTTGATTTCTATATGAATATGAAGAGAACTTGGAATTTATTACTATTATTATTATTATTATTATTATTATTATTACTATTAGAGGCTGATATGACTTCTTGGTTTCTGAGTATACTGTTGGTTCTTGACGAGAAATATTGAGTATTATTGTCTTATGTTGTTTATCTTATGGTAACGTATAGAAATATAGTTCGTACAGTGGAAATTAATTTTTTATTTTCTTATAGACCTAAGTAGTTTGAATTGTGTTTAGTGCATCTGTGTGTTTTCGTGTAATATCCCTGGGGAAATAGACTATCATCTTCATTCAACAGTCATTACAAAATGGCGAGTGTTAAAGACCCTGCACGGAATGTTGTTTCAACCTCTGATGATTCTGTAACATTGGGTGAATTTTCTGATAGGATAATTAAAGCGATAAACATGGAGAGAGAGCCCTGCTGTAGTGAACAAATCTATGTAACTTCAGGAGAGCGTAGGGCTAGTCCAGAAATTAAGACATAATAATGTGTGACTGAAGGCTAAAGTAATCAACTGAGGGAATCTTATAATAACGGAGTAAAACAATCTAAAAAAGTGACAAATTATAGGAAGTGCATAAGTAACGGTAGTATCATATCTGAAGAGATCAAGACTTAAAAACCCACAGTAATTTCTGACAATTCTGAACTAACTACACCGCTTGACACACTGTTAACTGTGAGATAATGCCAGTTTATAGTACTGTCCCTAGTAGCTGGGCTAACACTGAGTGATTAATAACAAAGATAAACTCTCATACAGAGCAAATCAAATGTCATTATAATCTATTAGGAGAACAGTGTTAAAAGAGGGACACACATCTTCAGGAACCAACAATAATGGAACAGAAAAACAAAAGATGGGTTTAGGGAATCATGAGCAAACTAAAGAGCAGAAGTTTATTACAAACGTTAATTAACTTTCAGTTACTGTAGTCCATCTAAGTGTTAGTGATGAGCAGAAATCAGGAGGAACAGTGCCAGCCAGTGTTTGCGATTTATGGCAGGTCACACCCGTTCAGGAGTCTGTGGCTGAACCTGCTGAACATACAGGGTGAGTCACCTAACATGACCACTGGAAACACCTCCCAAACCAAAACAAACACTGAATAACCAATTCCACAGACCGAAAGTGAGGAGAGGGGCTGGCGTAACTGGTTAATACAAATAATTGAGAAATGCACAGGAGTATGATTTTCTACACATACCTATGTTTTTTTTAAATGGAAACCTGTTATTGTTTTTAGACAACTGAAAATAGAAACAAATACTTAATAAATACTGTTTATTGCATTGTATAATGTTAAGTACATCCCGAGTAATCTGTAATGTAAAGTTGACGCTTGAAACCTCAGACGTTCAGTCGCATGTTGCAACAAATAACATCTGTAGGTGTATGTTTACGAAGGCTATGATGTTAAAGAGTTTGGCTGTGTCAGTGTCTGCAAGTAGCGCTTGCTGAATTAGTCCTTGTACTCAGAATGACTGTAGTACACCGTGTTACCGGACATCTGTGATAGTGTACTGTACCTATGTAAGACAGAAGTACGCACAGTAGGAATGGGAGGAGGGCAAGTACAACAGTGTGTACAGTGCTGTAAGAACTGTGAAAATGGTTTATTCTATCTCTGAAAAGGCAGAGATGATACTCACCTATGGCGAGTGCAGATAAAAATGCAGCTGTAGCCTGCAGGTTGTATGCAGAAAGGTACCTGAACAGAGATCATCCAACGCACCGCACATTTGAAAACATCTACAAACAGTTGTATGCAACAGGTATGGTCGTAACACGCAAACGAGTCCGTAACAAAACCATCACAGGAGAAGCAGTTGCAGCTGGTATGCTAGCTGCTGTTGCCCAGACCCACACATGAGTTCAGGTGACACCGCTAAAGGCAGTGCAATGAGTCAAAGTAGTGTAACGCGCATACTTCATCGTCACAAATTTCACCGTATCACGTGTCGCTGCCTCAGCAATTACATAGAGATGACTTTAATAATCGAGTGAATTTCTGTCAATGGGCAGTAACAGAGGATGCGTTGCAGTTCTACCTGTTTACCGATGAAGCAGATTTCACAAACCACGGTGCATTGAATTTACGAAACATGCATTACTGGTCCGTGGGCAATCCTCGCTGGCTTCGACAGGTAGAGAGACAGCGACCATGGAATGTAAATATATGGTGCGGAGTAATTGCCGACCATCTCATTGGTCCTCACTTTATTGAAGGCACCCAGACAGCTTCGAAATACATCGAGTTTATACGAAATGATCTGCCAACAATTGCTAGAAAAGGTCCGCTGGAAACACGTAGACGTCTGTGGTATCAACATGATGGTGCTCCTGCACATTCTGCAATGAACACTAGGCTGATCCTTGACAGAATCTTCGACGGGCGTTTCATAGGACGTGGTGGACGTATAAATCGTTCTGCCCGTTCTCCTGATCTTACACCTTTAGGCTTCTTCTGTGGAGTACGTTAAACGCGTATGTGTACTGTGATGTGCCTGTAACACCAGATGATATGAAACATCGTACTGAGGCAGGCTTGGCAACATTACGCCAAATAGATTGTGTTGTGTAAGACATTCATTATGCGGTAGATTGCAAATGTGTGCAGCAAATAATGGGCACCACTTTGAACATTCATTGGCCTGAAATGACAGGACACACACATTTACATTCTGTACTTGAAAACAAAAATCAAATTTGTAAGTTTCATTACAGTCTCATGTTAATGTACATTTTCATCTAACAAATTAGTGCCGTATCGTATTCTTCAGAGAAAAAGAATAATAAAAATGTTTGCCTGTGGACGTAAAGTGCTGATCATGTCTCTTCAGTATCTACGTGACATCACTGTTCTTTTTGTATCTCTATTCAACTCGGTTCTCTCAGATACAAGCAACTGAACAGCTGAGGAGTTACTCAAGCATTAACTCTACTTTACAGTTTACTCTGAATGTGATTAACATTTTACAATGTAAGAAACGGCATTGATCAATTATGTTTTTCTTTTTCAGTTGTGCTAAAATAATAACAGGATTCAATTTAAAAGAACATAAATACCGGTACGTATTGAAAATCATACTTCCGTGCATTTCTCAGTGGCTTGTAATAACCAAATTACACCAGCCCCTCTCCTCACATTCTGTCTGCGGAATTGGTTATTCAGTGTGTGTTCTGGTTTGCTAGGTATTTCCAGTGGTAATGTTAGGTGACTCACCCAGTGTAGAATGCATTAGCCAAGTAGCGAGGGTGAGTCAAATGAAAAGCTGAAATATTTTTTAAGTATTATTTATTGTGCAGATTAGGTACAAGGCTGTACCACTTTTCAACATAATCTCTCCCACGCTCAATGCAAGTCCTCCAACGTTTACAAAATGCATGAATTCCTTTAGAAAAAAATTCTTTTAGTAGTCCGTGCAACCACTCATGCACCGCGTGGCGTACCTCTTCATCACAACGAAACTTCTTTCCTCCCATTACTTCTTTGAGTGGTCCAAAGATATGGAAATCACTTGGGGCAAAGTTTGGTATGGTGGATGAGGAAGACACTCAAAATGCAGGTCTGTGACTGTTGCAACTGTTGTACGGGCAGTGTGGGGCCTTGTATTGTCATGCAGAAGGACACCTGCTGACAGCAATCCACGTCACTTTGATTTGATAGCAGGCCACAGATGATTGTTTAGGAGATCTGTGTATGATGCACTGGTGACAGTGGTCCCTCTAGGCATGTAATGATCCAAAATAACGTCTTTTTCGTCCCAAAAGAGATTCAGCATAACCTTCCCTGCTGATGGTTCTGTTCGAAACTTCTTTGGTTTTGGTGATGAGGAATGGCGCCATTCCTTGCTCGCTCTCTTCGTTTCCGGTTGGTGGAAGTGAACACAGGTTTCGTCCCCAGTTCGTCCCCAGTTCTTGCAAGGAAGCCATCACCGTCTCGTTCAAAGCGCCGAAGAAGTTCTTCACAAGCATCAACACGTCGTTCTCTCATTTCAGGAGTCAGCTGCTGTGGCACCCATCTTGCATACACTTTGTGAAACTGGAGCACATCGTGCACAGTGTGGTGTGCTGACCCATGACTAATCTGTAAACATGCTGCAATGTCATTTAGTGTCACTCGGCGGTTTTCCTTCTCTATACCTTCAACTGCTGAAATGTTCTGTGGTCACAACTCGTTGTGCCTGACCTGGACGAGGAGCATCTTCCACTGAAGTCACACCATTCGCGAACTTCCTATTCCATTCGTAGCCTTGCTGCTGTGACAAACATGCATCACCGCACTGAACCTTCATTCGTCGATGAATTTCAAAAGGTTTCACACCTTCACTACGCAAAAACCGAATAACAGAACGCTGTTCTTCCTGGTGCAAGTCGCAAGTGGGGCGGCCATCTTTATACTGATACTGCGACGGTATGTGTGCATCTGCACTACGCAGCCACCTACAGGCCATTTAGCACGCTGTTTGTAGCACGCTTACCAACTTACAGGATAATTGAACGAAATTTCGATTTGTTATTACAAATTTAATGTTTTCAATTGACTCACCCTCATAGTTACAGTTATTCATAGTAACTGAACACGACTTGTTTTGCTAAAGTAATGGTAGAGGAAGAGGTGAAACAGGCACTGAATCTGCCAGTGCCATTACTGAAAACTAAATATTAATAAGCAAAGACGTAGTGGACCAAACCCAAACTCTACTGAGGCAAGGTGAGTTCTCAGCTGATAAGGCTCTTATGTTTAAAAAGGGATATGGTTTTGTAACAAGTCCATCTCCTTTTTTCTAGCCTTATCCCACATCTTCACATAGAGTCGGCATGTTGATCTGGATTTGGCATGCTTAGTGGCCCTTTGTAGCTGGATGCCCTTCCTGTTGCCATCCTTTACCCCCTGGAACGAGAAAGGTGTCCCCCTTCTGCCTGCGTCTAGTGTTATCCATGTGAAAATGTGAAAATGTTTTTAAAGTGTTTGCAAATCGTGTAATCGAGAGAGGACATGGCTACCAACTCAATGTTCCACTAGCAGGATGTGAAAAACTACCTGAACACCACATCCAAGTTGGCTATAATACAGGTCTTTGTCGCTATTCCGGCGGATGGATTCGATCTGGGACTGGCACATCTCCACGAATGCCGAAAGTGACGTGCTAACGCGCGCCACTATCCATGCGAGTTGTGCCAAAATGGACTAAATCTTCCAAACGTGTTATATCTCTTCTAAAAAATAATCTGTGTCTATTTCCGATGCCAGATGGATGTGAGACAGCGGCTAATTGAATTATTACGGTGGTACCACAGGAAGTGTCATTCTCATGTCTTTTGGAGTTGGTGACATTTCTAAGAGAGATTTTCAACAGGTACTCCAACATATTTGTGGCCATGTGGTACCACAAGTAAAACCTGTGGGGAAAAGTGAAGTATAATGAGAAGGTTTGTATTTAGTCCAGTAAAAGGCTCAGTGTGGGGAAATATGGAGGTCCCATGATTTTTTTTGTTCGTGTTTTCAATGTCAATTTAGTGTTTCTTCTTATGTGCTGTTTAACTTTCTTAGTAAAGACAGGCAGCTTCGCTAACACAAGCTCTCCTTGGAATCTATTTTTCGTACATTAAGTTCATATATTAGTGAAGTAACAGTCTTGTATTAGGTTTTTTCCTCCATGTGAGTGGCAGTATGTGAGAGGGAGTGTGCAGTGATGTTCCACATGATCATAGATAAGGACTGTTCCTTCCATATGTTGGATATAGTGAGCTGACACGGTGTGATGCTTTTTTGTTTTGTTTATTGTGAGTCTGAAACTGTGACATATGACCATGGTTGAATAGTGACAGTTAGTACATGGTGTGAATGATATGTCAGCATAAAGTGTCACATATAAAGGTTTACGTTTTTTTAATGGTTTTTAAGCTGTCTGGGTGAAAAAATGGTCCTCCACTTGTAAGCTGACGAGCGAATTTTGCTTTTTCAACTACTTGTTGTGTACGACATGTGTTCATCACTGTGAAAGGGGTCACGCCTATTCAATGATTAACGAATCCTTGTAAGTAATCTGTGAGGATAAATGTAAAATACGAAGTAGGTCACTATCTTTACCCGCAGGGGAATCTACTGACTATACGTTGTGGGTGCAGCATCCCAAAGGTCCCTAGCTGTTACCAGTACTCGCTACATATTTAATTTCCTGTCCTGCTATCTATTCTCTTACTCTTCTAGATCTATGTGATGGTGTATCTTAATATCAGTTTGCCTAGTGTGGAAATATGTGCAACGATCAGTTACCTGTGAGAGAGTGTGTTTACCCATGTGAGATGAAAGTAAAATTGATTAATTCAGGTTGTATGAACTACAGTAAGTTCTGTCAGAGAAGAACAACTTTGTTTAAATTTAATGTGTATTCTGTTCCAGTGATATTCAGTTATGTATTGTAACGGATTCCTCAGAATATGGTGGTGTTTTAAAGTTGTCTGTAATGATGTCTTGAAGGGATTGATGCAATTATTTTGTTTGTCACTCTGTTAAGTGCTATTTATGAGACTATGTAAAATCATTTTTATGAATTTGTTCAAAAGGTTGGGGACTAAACTATCGGACTTTAAACCTTTTATAATTTCTTGAGTAGTAGTACTGCGTGTAATGATAATTAGTGGTTTTCCCCACAAGTCGACATGGTTACAGGGTAATACCTCTTTTTGTGGTCATTAACTGAAGCTGGGCAGTAGTCCGAAACGTCACTCAGTGCTTGGACTTGTCCTGGAGAGTTCGGACTGATAATTTCCGGTGTCTGAAGGAAATGCTGATGCTTATGTCTATTGACATTAGCGATTGATGATAACTGTTTGGACGTATCTAGAAGAATATTACTGTCTTTCGGAGTATTATGTCGGTGCCAAGGACATTTAAACCTGTTGTTGTTTTCTTAAAGGAATTAAGTAATGCACAGTTAATTGTTTAGTGGCGGAACTTCCAATTTGTCACTTATAAAACATTAGGATTCAGATTCAGTAATTAAAACTTCCGGGCTAAGAGGCCGTGGTCCAATAGTAGAAATACTTCTCCCTGACGTTTCGTTGCCGGCTGCGGGCAACATCATCTGAGGTGAGTCTACGACTGGCTGCTAGGCCGTGGAGGTCCTGTTAATATAGAGCGCGTAGAGGGCGCCACCACTCGTCACGTGTTGTCAACAGTAAAACTATCTCTGGCTGGCGTCATTACTCTCGATCGAAGGTAATCGATTGTCACATCTTTGGTACAGAGTCGATCGCCATATTTTATCTAGCTTCAAGCCTTCTTCTTTCCTGTTAAAATTATTGTGGTGTTTAAAAATCTCTACAGCCTCTCTATATATACGTGCATAATAATGCGATGTCTTAGCTAGCACGCTCGTCTCACTAAATTTTATTTCATGGTCACCCGTTTCAAAAACATGTTCCGCTACAGCCGATTTGCCCGTGTGTCCCAGTCGACAGTTCCTTTTATGTTCAGTTAGGCGAGTATTGATACTTCTTTTTGTGGTTCCAATGTAAACCTTCCCACAACTACACGGAATCTTATAGACACCAGGAGTAGCTAGAGGGTGTCGTGCATCTTTCGCTGATCTTAAGCATTCACTAATCTTCTTGGTGGGTCTGAAGATTGTTTCAACTCTTAACTTGCCCAGCACTTTCCCGATACGGTCCGTAACATTGTGGATGAATGGAAGAAAAACTTTCCCCACCGATGGTTGTTGTTGTTGGACGTTTTCGGACATTTTTCTTCTGGGATGGAGTGCTCTATCTATCTCCTTGCCAGCGTACCCATTTTTCTGGAAAGCGGTTCGCAAGTGGTTTAGTTCCTCTTGCAAATAAGCTGGCTCACAGATTTTATTAGCCCTGTCCACCAATGTCTTGATAATACCTCTCTTCTGCCTGGGATGATGGTTGGACTGCTTATGAAGATAACGATCGGTATGCGTATCTTTTCTGTAGACTTTGTGACCCAGAGTCCCATCTGCTCGTTTAATTACTGAGACGTCCAAAAAATTTATCTATCCATTACTTTCTGTCTCCATAGTGAATTGTATTTTTGAATTAATGCTATTCATTGGTGGACAGGGCCAATAAAATCTGTGAGCCAGCTTATTTGCAAGAGGAACTAAACCACTTGCGAACCGCTTTCCAGAAAAATGGGTACGCTGGCAAGGAGATAGATAGAGCACTCAATCCCAGAAGAAAAATGTCCGAAAACGTCCAACAACAACAACCATCGGTGGGGAAAGTTCTTCTTCCATTCATCCACAATGTTACGGACCGTATCGGGAAAGTGCTGGGAAAGTTCAGAGTTGAAACAATCATCAGACCCACCAAGAAGATTAGTGAATGCTTAAGATCGGCGAAAGATGCACGACACCCTCTAGCCACTCCTGGTGTCTGTAAGATTCCGTGTAGTTGTGGGAAGGTTTACATTGGAACCACAAAAAGAAGTATCGATACTCGCCTAACTGAACATAAAAGGAACTGTCGACTGGGACACACGGACAAATCGGCTGTAGCGGAACATGTTTTTGAAACGGGTGACCATTAAATAAAATTTAGTGAGACGAGCGTGCTAGCTAAGACATCGCATTATTATGCACGTATGTATAGAGAGGCTGTAGAGATTTTTAAACACCACAATAATTTTAACAGGAAAGAAGAAGGCTTGAAGCTAGATAAGATATGGCGATCGACTCTGTACCAAAGATGTGACAATCGATTACCTTCGATCGAGAGTAATGACGCCAGCCAGAGATATTTTTACTGTTGACAACACGTGACGAGTGGTGGCGCCCTCTACGCGCTCTATATAAACAGGACCTCCACGGCCTAGCAGCCAGTCGTAGACTCACCTCAGATGATGTTGCCCGCAGCTGGCAACGAAACGTCAGGGAGAAGTATTTCTACTATTGGACCACGGCCTCTTAGCCCGGAAGTTTTAATTACTGAAGACGCCGGCCGTGAAAGCCTACACGCTATGATTAGGATTCAGATTGTTTGTATGCTTGTAAATCTGAAAGTGTGGGTTCGTACAGCATCGCTACCACACTAGCCACAACGCATTCCGGGGTTGGCAGTAAATCATATAACAGCATCGTCAGACTTCTGCTATCTTGAAGACACACCTTGTGCTTCACGCACACTTAGCGCCGCCACAGAGACGGCATAAGAAGCCGAAACAATGAGGCCCAGCCAGTCGACTTACAGTCTGCGAACGGAACCAGCCGAAGCACGGAAAGTGTTCACGCTGGCGTCAATCTCTGATAAAGGACTGTTTCAGACTTGCTGCCTGAACTTAAGTAAAGACAGTGTTATTCAGGTTACGTGTGCTTCTAATCACTTCTGCTTATTCTAAGCACTCGTCTATTCCTTCGCACCCACCCCCAGCGTATGCAACAGAAGTAATACTAATGACAGTTTATTTTTCTGAATATGAGAGGTCGCAGTATATTGTCGACTTGGAGAGAGGGAGAATTTTAGTTTCCTCGAATCAAAATTTATGAAGTATATAAGTATTTTTTATTGATCCATAACCATTTTCCACTCAAAAATGAGAAGATGGATTTTCTTGAATTACAGCGCCAACTACCAAGAATCAAAACAAATGTTTATGACAAAATATAGGTAGTTATTTATGTAGAATCTGATTCTGCAAAAGAATTCTAGTTTCATCGAATCAAAATTTATGAAGTAAATAAGCATTTTTTATTTATCCGTAACCATTTTCAACACAAAAATGAGAAGATGGATTTTCTTGAATTACAGCGCCAACTACCAAGAACCAAAACAAATGTTTAAGACAAAATATACGTAGTTATTTATGTAGAAACTGATTCTGCAATAAAAATGGGGGTTCTCGTTTGAAATTTTAAAGTTGCCTTCCGCCGGACCCCAAAGGGGCTGGGGTTGCGGTCTAATTTTAACACCAGCCGATGTCCCCTTCGAAAATAATCAACTTTGGATTCCACACATTTTTTGGTGTGAAACTTATTTTTTGAGTTATTCTCGTTTGTCATCTTAAAATGCACACCCTATATACTGAAGAACCAAGGAAACTAGTACATCTTCCAGATATCGTGTAGGGCCCCCACGAGGACGCAGAAGTGAAGTAACACGACGTGGCAAGGGCTCAACCATCTGTGGTAGTGCTGGAGGGAACTAACACCATCAATCCTGCAGGTGTAAAGATTCGTACTGCGCAGTCATCAAGGGTACACGAGTGGACCTTCTGCTCCGAAAGTCCATATCGATGATGTTTCGTTGAATGGTTCGCACGCTGACACTTTTTGATGGCCCAGCATTGATATCTACAGCAATTTGCGGAAGGGTTGAAATTCTATCACGTTGAACTACACTCCTGGAAATTGAAATAAGAACACCGTGAATTCATTGTCCCAGGAAGGGGAAACTTTATTGACACATTCCTGGGGTCAGATACATCACATGATCACACTGACAGAACCACAGGCACATAGACACAGGCAACAGAGCATGCACAATGTCGGCACTAGTACAGTGTATATCCACCTTTCGCAGCAATGCAGGCTGCTATTCTCCCATGGAGACGATCGTAGAGATGCTGGATGTAGTCCTGTGGAACGGCTTGCCATGCCATTTCCACCTGGCGCCTCAGTTGGACCAGCGTTCGTGCTGGACGTGCAGACCGCGTGAGACGACGCTTCATCCAGTCCCAAACATGCTCAATGGGGGACAGATCCTGAGATCTTGCTGGCCAGGGTAGTTGACTTACACCTTCTAGAGCACGTTGGGTGGCACGGGATACATGCGGACGTGCATTGTCCTGTTGGAACAGCAAGTTCCCTTGCCGGTCTAGGAATGGTAGAACGATGGGTTCGATGACGGTTTGGATGTACCGTGCACTATTCAGTGTCCCCTCGACGATCACCAGTGGTGTACGGCCAGTGTAGGAGATCGCTCCCCACACCATGATGCCGGATGTTGGCCCTGTGTGCCTCGGTCGTATGCAGTCCTGATTGTGGCGCTCACCCGCACGGCGCCAAACACGCATACGACCATCACTGGCACCAAGGCAGAAGCGACTCTCATCGCTGAAGACGACACGTCTCCATTCGTCCCTCCATTCACGCCTGTCGCGACACCACTGGAGGCGGGCTGCACGATGTTGGGGCGTGAGCGGAAGACGGCCTAACGGTGTGCGGGACCGTAGCCCAGCTTCCTGGAGACGGTTGCGAATGGTCCTCGCCGATACCCCAGGAGCAACAGTGTCCCTAATTTGCTGGGAAGTGGCGGTGCGGTCCCCTACGGCACTGCGTAGGATCCTACGGTCTTGGCATGCATCCGTGCGTCGCTGCGGTCCGGTCCCAGGTCGACGGGCACGTGCACCTTCCGCCGACCACTGGCGACAACATCGATGTACTGTGGAGACCTCACGCCCCACGTGTTGAGCAATTCGGCGGTACGTCCACCCGGCCTCCCGCATGCCCACTATACGCCCTCGCTCAAAGTCCGTCAACTGCACATACGGTTCACGTCCACGCTGTCGCGGCATGCTACCAGTGTTAAAGACTGCGATGGAGCTCCGTATGCCACGGCAAACTGGCTGACACTGACGGCGGCGGTGCACAAATGCTGCGCAGCTAGCGCCATTCGACGGCCAACACCGCGGTTCCTGGTGTGTCCGCTGTGCCGTGCGTGTGATCATTGCTTGTACAGCCCTCTCGCAGTGTCCGGAGCAAGTATGGTGGGTCTGACACACCGGTGTCAATGTGTTCTTTTTTCCATTTCCAGGAGTGTATTCTCTCCAGCCATCGTTGGTCCCGTTCTTGCAGATCTTTTCCGGGTCTCAGCGATGTCGGAGATTTTATGTTGTACCGGATTCCTGATACAATGGTTGTACGGGAAAATCCCCACTTCATTGCCGCCTCTGAGATACTGGTCCCATCGCTCGTGCTCCGACGAAAACACCATGTTCAAATTCATTTGAATCTTGATAACCTGACACTGTAGCAGCAGTAACCGATCTAACAGCTGTTCCATAACTTCTTGTCTTATACAGGTGTTGCCGACCTCAGCGCCATGGTCTGGCTCTGTATTTGAATACACATAACAGTTTCTTTGGCGCTTCAGTATACCTTGCCGCAGCTCTTTGAACTCACGCGGAATATTCTCAGCCTAGAAAAGGGCGGTACACTGATCTCCGGCGTCACTCTGTGAACATCGTGTAGGCCATTATTCAGGTGCCACAGAATTATAACGCTGCAATCCATCATGGAGTTGGTTACTCACAATGTCGACTCATTGAGAACTAACCTGAAACACTGATTTTATGGAGACTAGATGGAAAAACGATATGCACTTGGATATCGCTCCCTTACGCTTTAATTGGAAAGGAATGCAGTATTCAGATGGTTTCATTTGTGCTGTGTACTGCTGTTCCTCGCGAAATGTGAGAAGTTTTCCCTGTGACGTATTATTTATTCCTATACTCTCTCACAATGTTTTTCGCCTTTTATTAATTTTTTACTTTATTTCATTTATAAAT
Organism: Schistocerca nitens; assembly: GCF_023898315.1. Classification (NCBI taxonomy): domain Eukaryota; kingdom Metazoa; phylum Arthropoda; class Insecta; order Orthoptera; family Acrididae; genus Schistocerca; species Schistocerca nitens. The sequence continues at coordinate 60,937,040 of NC_064617.1, forward strand.
TTTCTAGTCTCAATTGTGTAAATTTTGCTCTTAACATATTCATGACCGTGCAACTTTGCCTCGAATAGTCCCACGGAAAAATGTGATAGAGCCTCCCACTATTGTAATGCAATATCTAAGAATGGTATTCCGAAAGTGTCTGAATATTTTGCTTAGTTAAGAGTTAAGTCTTATATGTTACTGGCACAGATTAGAGTTAGTACGACGAACAGCTTACAGACATACCGTTTCAGGCCTACTGCCAATTTTCTTTCTGAACAGAGTGTTCAATTTTCCAAATGAGCTCCAAGTCACTTTTACGTTCCGCTGTCAATGTGAGACAGGATTTCCTCGTCCATTCTTTGTGTCAATAAAAAGGGGCGCCGCTAAACTTCGGAACGCTCACCTAGGCTTTCGCAGCAGCTTTTCCGGGTGCCCCGGCAGTCGGATCTCTGGGCTTTCCAATTCGTCGCCGCCTTTTCATGTGTAAGAGCCGCCTCGGCATCGCCAGAAGAAGTTGCAGAGGAGGCGGCCAACATTTTCACGGCCGGCTGAGCTGTCGCGAACTGTGGCAAAACTATATCGACACAGTAATCGATTATTCTCACTGACACTGTAAGCGGGCTTTGCACATTTATCAAGCAAGGTCTCAGAAGTTGTCGGCAGAATCTTCGTCCATATGCAGTGATCAGATAAGTGGGTTGAAAGTGAAATAAAAGTGACAAATTTTCGTAGCTAAAGCGCAATACTTAACAAAGGGGTGAGGGGGGGAATAAATACACAGAATACGAATAAAAGCGAAGACAGTAATTGAGCACACTATAAAGACCAGTTCAAAACATCGGTAGTTTTATCTACGCTATGCGTACAAGGGAAGGTGTGGTACTATGGGACACGTAAGGCTATGAAAAATTATAATCATTCTCAAGGCTGTGTTGGAACCCTCCATACTAAACAATATTACGTGTTACTTAATATATGGATTCATGTATGTGTCTTTCACATTTCCTCCTCAGTGGATCAACTATAACCACAGTAGCTGCTTATTGTTTGGAAAGCAGCGATCTGGATATAACAACCGTCTGTTTTCCATAGAGATAGGCTGCTCCCTATAAATGGCATGTTGAGTGGGTAGTATCAGAATGTGTTCCAAGGAGTATACTTGCGGTTGGACATATCTGAGTAAAGACAGAGGGGAGGAGGATATAAGTAGAGAGAGGGGGAGGAAGAGACGGATGAAAGAAAGGTGAGGAACATATAGAAATATAGAGGGGAAGGAGATGGACAGTGAGAGGGCGGGGGAGGAGACTGACAGAGAGTGAAAGAGGGAGAGGAGGGGGGGGGGGGGTCGAAAGGACACGTGTGCAATAAACGCGCTGTATGCATACATAGGTAAAGCTGTGGGTAAAGGGCATGCAGTAACAGAAAGTCTCTATGTCATATGAAAACATGTTCGTTGATTTTTAATGCTTTTCCATCCTTTGCACTTCGGTTGTTTAAATATTTGGACGATTGTATCCGAAATGAAATTCTAATGTATGAAAAAGTAACTACTGTCGCAAAAAAAAGTTTTAATTGGACCCTAAATGGTTATGAATCTTTCAACTTGTTTCTTATTGAACCCTGCTCTTCACTGCGGACTTGTGTTCAGCAATCCTCCGAATTAAGTCTTCATGTAATATTTTATCTTATAGAACCTATGCTTTACTTCCAACTACTCTGTATTGCTGTACACTATATTTCAAAACTCATCTTGCGTTCAGAAGAACGCGAAATCTCGAAGATTGGCTAAAATTTACAGACGCGCGAAATTTGGGTCGGACTTCAATGCGAGATGCCTTTAATAGGTTCCACAACGAAACATTGTCTCGAAATCTGGTAGAAAATCCGAAGAAATTCTGGTCGTATGTAAAGTACAAAAGCGGCAAGACGCAGTCAATACGTTCGCTGCGCAGTGCCGATGGTACTGTTACCGACGACTGTGCCGCTAAAGCGGAGTTATTGAACGCAGTTTTCCGAAATTCCTTCACCAGGGAAGACGAATGGAATATTCCAGAATTTGAAACACGAACAGAGTTTCTTAGAAGTAGGGGTTGCGAAGCAACACAAATCGCTTGATACGGGCAAGTCTTCAGGTCCAGATTGTATACCGATTAGGTTCCTTTCAGATTACGCTGATACAATAGCTCCCTACTTAGCAATCATATACAACCGCTCGCTCACCGATAGATCTGTACCTACAGATTGGAAAATTGCGCAGGTCACACCAGTGTTTAAGAAGGTTGGTAGGAGTAATCCATCTAACTACAGACCTACGAGTATATCATTGACGTCGGTTTGCAATAGTGTTTTGGAGCATATATTGTATTCAAACATTATGAATCACCTCGAAGGGAACGATCTATTGATACGTAATCAGCTTGGTTTCAGAAAACATCGTTCTTGTGCAACGCAGCTAGCTCTCTATTCGCACGAAGTAATGGCCGCTATCGACAGGGGATCTCGATTCCGTATTTCTAGATTTCCAGAAAGCTTTTGACACCGTTCCCCAGAAGCGACTTCTAATCAAGCTGCGGGTCTATGGGGTATCGTCTCAGTTGTGCGACTGGATTCGTGATTTCCTGTCAGGTAGGTCGCAGTTCGTGGTAATAGACGACAAATCATCGAGTAAAACTGAAGTGATATCAGGTGTTCCCCAGGGAAGCGTCCTGGGACCTCTGCTGTTCCTGATCTATATAAATGACCTGGGTGACAATCTGAGCAGTTCTCTTAGGTTGTTCGCAGATGATGCTGTAATTTACCGACTAGTAAGGTCATCCGAAGACCAGTATCAGTTGCAAAGCGATTTAGAAAAGATTGCTGTATGGTGTGGCTGGTGTCAGTTGACGCTAAATAATGAAAAGTGTGAGGTGATCCACATGAGTTCCAAAAGGAATCCGTTGGAATTCGATTACTTGATAAATAGTAAAATTCTCATGGCTGTCAATTCAACTAAGTACCTGGGTGTTAAAATTACGAACAACTTCAGTTGGAAAGACCACATAGATAATATTGTGGGGAAGGCGAGCCAAAGGTTGCGTTTCATTGGCAGGACACTTAGAAGATGCAACAAGTCCACTAAAGAGACAGCTTACACTACACTCGTTCGTCCTCTGTTAGAATATTGCTGCGCGGTGTGGGATTCTCACCAGGTGGGATTGACGGAGGACATCGAAAGGGTGCAAAAGGGCAGCTCGTTTTGTATTATCACGTAATAGGGGAGAGAGTGTGGCAGATATGATACGCGAATTGGGATGGAAGTCATTACAGCAAAGACATTTTTCGTCGCGGCGAGATCTATTTACGAAATTTCAGTCACGAACTTTCTCTTCCGAATGCGAATATATTTTGTTGAGCCCAATCTAGATAGGTAGGAATGATCATCAAAATAAAATAAGAGAAGTCAGAGCACGAACAGAAAGGTTTAGGTGTTCGTTTTTCCCGCGCGCTGTTCGGGAGTGGAATGGTAGAGAGATAGTATGATTGTGGTTCGATGAACCCTCTGCCAATCACTTAAATGTGAATTGCAGAGTAATCATGTAGATGTAGATGTAGATGTAGATCTTCACTGAAATGTTAATTACATTTCTAAAATTATCGTACATTACTGTCTCCGTATCTCCAACTTGTGCCATGAGGTCTGGGGGGCTATGGCCGTTCACTACTGTAAGAAAGTGAAACACCTATAGCCGTCCTTACGACGTCCTTTATTGTGTAGCTACGTTTCGACGCTTCAGTGCACCATCTTCAGGACTTAGTTGTGATGTCGTCTCTCGGACAATCAATTTGATGGTCGGAGAGACGCCATCACAGTTACAGATAGTTTGCGTAAACCAGTTGTTGGCCACTGATGTGTTGTATACAGGGTGTCCCAGCTATCTTGTCCACCCAAAATATCTCTGGAACAATAACAGCTATTGGAAAACGACTTTCGCCGATATCTATGTAGGGCTGAGGCCCATGAATGTACATATTTGGAAACATTCTAAATCGAAAGCATATGTACTTTTTAACACAAACTTATGTTTTTTTAAATGGACCTCCTATATTTTTTTTCAGCAATCCATAGCATGACAAAGCACATACACAATGGCGTTGATTGCATCGCAATATTCCCATTACAGCCCGAGATATTAAGACGCGAAGCTGACGCTTGAAACACCCGACATGCGCTGCTAGCGCACGTCCTGAGGTTCAGGCGTGAACCCCATGCTGCCCGTAATCGCGATGTGATTGACATGTGTAATCACACCTCCATACTTATCAATAGGTCCGAAACGAATAATACGGTCTGCTGCCATCAACTCTCATAAGCACATAATGGTTTCCCCCATACACGTTTTACGTATCTACGTACACAATATGAACCAGTACCGATCGTAGTACACAAGTCAGGTTGTCTTATTTATCCTGCACACCCAAAATAAGGTTTATCTAATGCGTTATATGACCCATTGAGCCTGTCGCGCAGGGCCTGGCTCTACATAGTCAAGTGTCCAACGTAGTTCCCACTACTGCCACAGTTACCACTTCGCCTTGTTTATGATTTGCGACCCATGCATACTCCTGTACTCCACCACCCTCAGAGCATCCCATTTGTTGTAGCTTTGGCGTGCAGTACACCGCTTGCCAGTGTAGTCGTGCATCAGAGTAATCTAGTGACGCCACGGAGGTAGTACACATTGTGAATAAACGTTGTGTTGTGGAACTTACACTGTACAGTATAATGTACACACATGAAGATATGGTAGAAATGCTGCTGATCTATGGAGAATGTACGTTGACGGGAAATACGTTATGAGATTGCTTGTTTGTTGATAGTACTGTTAGCGAACATTATGATTATTAAGTTAATATGTCTGTTTTCTACCCTACTCTACACAGTTGTAGGTGGACGAAATGCTGTTCAGGCAGAACGACTGTACAGAAGTCGATTCCCTGACAAGCCATCGCCTCCGCGCCGGATGTTTGGTCGTCTCACATCTCGTCTACGTGAAACGGGAAGCTTAAATCCAACACCTCGACATCGTCCTAGAACACGCACAGATGAACGTGCTGAAGTTGCTGTGCTCGCTACCATAGCTGTGAATCCTCAAATTAGCACACGTCAAATTGAGCGTGAAGTTATTGTGTCGAAATCAAGTGCGCAGCGTATTCTTAAACGTCATAAATTTTATCCGTACCAAATTCATTTACACCAGGATCTTCATGGAAATGACTTCTGCAATAGGGTAACATTTTGTCGGTGGGCTCAGCAAAAACTTATGACTAATCCTAAATTTTTTGCAGATGTTCTGTTTACCGACGAGGCATCATTCTCCAACAAAGGAATTGTCAATATGAGGAATATGCAATATTGGTCCGCAGACAATCCAAAATAGCTCCGTCAGGTAGAGCATCAACGTCCGTGGAAAGTTGATGTTTGGTGTGGGATTATTGAAGATACCATTATAGGACCTTTCTTTATAAATGGCATCCAAAATGGTAGACAATACTCGAGATTTATACGACACAATCTTCCCGTTCTCTTGGACACCGTACCTCTGAACCGGAGAATGATCATGTGGTATCAGCATGACGGATGCCCTGCACATAACGCCTTACGAGCACGACGACTTCTGAACCGTAAGTTCCCTGGTAGGTGGATTGGACGAGGTGGCCCATTTAGGTGGCCTGCCCGATCTCCGGACCTTACACCGCTGGATTATTTTCTTTGGGGAGCAGTGAAGGATGCTGTTTACCAACATGAACCAACAACACCAGAGGACATGAAGCAACGCATTATTGATGCTTGTACAGCCATCAAAGAGGAAACAGTAGCACGAAGTAGGGCATCCTTTATCCGCAGAGTGACCCTATGTATGCAAGCCAATGGGCATCACTATGAGCATGAGATGTGAACGCTATGTTTAGTATGTAGTGCTGGTATCACAGTGGAAGTTTCTACAAAGGGCCATTTTACCCAGTGATGTTAAGAAACATTTTTTTGCAACAATTTGTCATTTAACGCATTAGATAAACATAACATTGATAATTATGTGATAATAAAACTAATTGGTTAAACATGTTTACATTCATCTTCTATGTCCTACCTGAACATCCCAAATCAAAACATTTTTACCTAAACAACGGTAAAACTTTTAGTCCACTTGCTCGTTTCACTAAAACCATCAACATGAATTTTACTATTACGAGTGAATGATTAACTGTCACATGCGCTAGATTTACAGTAAAGTAAAGTTTTAACGTTGAACGGCATTACCTTTTTAGTAACGGATTAACGATAAGCGAAGTTAACTTTGTGACTAACGTTGCGGTACACAGATATGTTACATAACCGCATCACCCCTAGCCTATGGGATAAATACCTGCTGGAATGTACGACGTTAATACAGGATGGCAGCAGGCCGTATTATTCGTTTCGGACCTCTTGATAAGTATGGAAGTGTGATTACGCATGTCAATCACATCGCGATTGCGGGCAGCATGGGGTTCACGCCTGAGCCTCAGGACGTGCGCTAGCAGCGCATGTCGGGTGTTTCAAGCGTCAACTTCGCGTCTTAATATCTCGGGCTGTAATGGGAATATTGCGATGCAATCAACGCCATTGTGTATGTGCTTTGTCATGCTATGGATTGCTGAAGAAAAAATACAGGAGGACCATTTAAAAAAAACATAAGTTTGTGTTAAAAAACACATATGCTTTCGTTTTAGAATGTTTCCAAATATGTACATTCATGGGCCCCAGCCCTACATTGATACCGGTGAAAGTCGTTTTCCAATAGCTGTTATTGTTCCAGAGATATTTTGGGTGGACAAGATAGCTGGGACACCCTGTATATGGATCATGATAGCCCCTTCACTATCAACGAAGGCCTGAAGATGGTGCACTGTAGCGCCGAAACTGGTAGCCACAAAATAATTGGCAACATAAGGACAGCTGTAGTTGTTTCATTTACTTACAATTACTCTCGCCTGTGTCACTGAGTGTTCTCGGAAAAAACCCTTAGTATTTTCTGAAAAAGATATGATTGCTACCTCTCTGGCTATCTAAATTTATAACGTAATCGTACAGCATTGTCTCCTGTTCGTCACTGAATGCTCTCGGCAAAAATTACGTACTTATCAGGGACCAAGGACTCTGAACATGGACGACCTTACAATGTTCCGCCATAGGTAGCGATCTCATGCACTTTGGATCCAGTTTTCATGGACACCCAGCTGTCAGCTGCTCAAGATGTTTGTGCAGTTCATCTGTCCATCGCTTACTGGGACTTCCAAATGGACACGTACCATCAGATTTCCCACAGCTTTCGCACGAAACATATCGGACCTCTTAGTGATGTGTTCTGCCAGCCTCATTCTCCCGTCTTCCATTTTATGCACGGAGTTCTGTTTATAACACTCCCCCTGTCTGCTACTGTTATACCATAACCTTAAAGTTGGAAGCAGGTCATGAAATAACACTACCTTATTAAAGCAACTATGGTATAAAGCGACAGAGCAGTGTTACCCTCTGAGAGGAATTTTGTTATGTTGACCGTATTGTACCTAACGGAGGTGGCTTATCGGAACTGAAAATCAGAATTGCGTAAATATTTGAACAGTAACAAACAAAATTTTGCCTATCTGCACTGTGTAACTGATAAAGAAAACGGTCGCCAGCCTAACTAGGCAAGAGAATGATTAACATTCTCGTTCAAGAAAATAGTTATTAGTAACTCTGATGGATAAACACAACCTATACTTGGCCACACGCGAGTGCAATAAACTCTAACACATACATATGTTTACGTTAAGATTGAAGCTAACAACTGGAGCAGCACAAACTATTTGCAAAATTATAAGAGATACCAAAACACCCTATTACTTTCAAGCTTTAAAGAAATTATGGTTTTATTATAATTAGTGGTCTTTCCATTACTAATTACCCAGCATTTATACAATAGACAAATTGTGGATCCTGTTAGGTTATTAATATGCACTTATAATACACAAGAGAGACAAACACTTACTAATCATGAACATATAATTTCCTACTATGCAATTTTCCACTTTTACTACCGTGAGACATAAAATTAACATTTATATAAGATACTGACTCACTTTCTGCGATTAACAACAGGCAGTAATGTGATCATTTATTAAGCAAAATTTTATAAGCCTCAGTCTTGGGAAATTTTAATTTGAAGTTGGCAACAACACATTCATAAGCAGTTTTACTAGGAAAATTATTTCAGCAAGCATCATTAACTTTAACTCACTCTCTTGCCACATTAACTTTAACTTTCTTTTTACTAAGTTCAAGAGGCATTAATTAGCATAACATTGGTCATAAATGTTCTTTCAGTAGCGACACTCGGTAATTACTCTAGTTCAAACGGAAAGGAACCTGAGAGGTGTTATGATAAGGAGAAAAATCAAGGAAGGTACATAAATTCAGATATAAATTACCTTATATTTGAGCACAATAACACATCCATTAAGCTGATCCTTCACTGTACATCATTTAGTATTCCGATGCAATGATTGCGCAATGTGGTGGCAACTGCATGTTGGTAGGTGGAATTGCAGGCAGAATTGCTGGACTCTGTCATTTCTTGGTGGCGATGATAGATACAAATTCCAGAATAGTTCCAGCTATTTATCCATCCATCCGAGGCATTGGAAAGTAGCAGAAAACATCTCTCTCGGAACCAGCACTATGCATCTTTTACATGGCAGTGCACAGTTTGGTAGCTCGTCCCCGACTCGTGGCTCGTCCCCGACTGCTAGCTCGTCTCCGACTGACTATCAGTTCCACCTTTTCCACCTAGGCCAACCACAATTTGCGTGCACTACACAGTTCCGTTCCCGAGGGGAACCACTACACCTTTTACATACAAACTAATTAGGAACCCTAAGTGAGGATCAGCAGTTTACATAACAGCATACAAATACATTAAATAAAACAGAACATTTGCACATATTGACGTTTCTACCAAAAATTATTCACACAAAATTACAATCATATACAGTAAGGTTTGTTCCCTCCAAATGGGACAAAGCATTTAAACGGCAGATCACTACTTTGCATTGAACCAAAACAGGACGTCAAAGTTTGTACAAAGAAAGGAGTATACAATTTTGTGTTATCTATTCAATCAAACATTTATAGAAGCACAGCAATGTAACATTAAATGAAACAAAAGCAAAATAAATCAGTACAGCATTAGAGCTATGGTGTTACATGTTGTTTCATCAAGTCGTACAGTTCTTGGCTGTGTCTCCATCTCCAGCTCTTCACGGATTGTTCTAAAGATCTTTCTCATGATTTTTCTTTCAAAGATCAACAACTCTTCATCTGGGCGGACATTATCTCATCGAAATGTAAGCCCAGGATGACTTGCCACAAAGGGCCTATGCTGTGAGGGTGCTGCGGATGACAAAGGGGTCCTGCTATGAAACAAAATATCCCAGAGCTTCATCCCTTGTGGTCGGGCAGCATGGCGGGCGACAGTCAAGTTGATATCCCGTCTCCGTCTCCGGACACGTCTTCTGAATGGAATCCCATTGCCTGGAGCAGGTCTTCAGTGGTGAATCCCGCTTCAAAATGAGCCCCGACGGCAAGCTAAGACGTGTTTCGAGAGATGCCCCACACAGCGTCGGAATCCCAGCATGACCGTCACAGACTATCCGCCACATCATTACAGCACAGCGATATGTCGACGATATTCTGCGCCCTGTTTTGTTGTCCTGCATGGGAAGTAATTCTGGGTTTAAATGCCAGCAAGACAAAGCCGGCAAGTACACGGATAAAACTGCTACCTCCTATCTTTCTCCTTGTCCACAGCCTGCCTTGGCCAGCAAGGTCGCCGGATCTCTTCCCAAACGAGAACAATTCAAGCACTATGTGCAGGGACCTACAATCACCTCTGGAGTTTGACTACTAAATGCGCCAACTGGACAGAATTTGGCAGGGTATCCTTCCCAAGGACATCAACGAAAAGCTGAATAACTGCTTGTACAAGGGCTAGAGTGGGACCAGCGCTTGCCAAATTTACGAAGCTCTTACTCTTGAATCAATTTGAGCCGTGCTGCGGCTCGCGTTGGTGCTGTTTGTAGATTTGCGCTCTCTGTTGGAGGCCAGACGGTATCGTTTAGTTGGCATGGTTGCGGTTGTCTGTCTTCTTCTCGCGTTGACTGGCGCCACTCGGTTTCGCAAGCGTGTCCTGTCCGCTGGTGGCGGCAGCGGCGATTATCGATATGTAATAACTGCTGCCCCACCTTTGGGGCGAAGTCGTTGTCTTTGCGGGTTGTGTGAGTGTGCGAGTGCCAGAACAGGCCGGGACCGCTGGCGGCACGCATGGACTGCCGGATGGAAGGGCTGTGGTCACGAGGGTGCACGACCTCGTCGTACACCGGACCCAGCAAGCTTTAAGATGAGTGCAATGCAATGCGTTTCAATACAAGTAGAGAAACCTCCACTAGTTTGATATCTCGCGAGTCCCCAGTGACTTGGGTTCGTGTTGCTGCTCGTAGTGCCGCCGAAGCGAAGAGCAGCGAGTGGAGTGTTTGTGGAAGGCGGATCTGATTAGCTTTCCCCGACTTCTTATTACTATTTACTCCGTTCAACTTGTTACAAATTGTTAAGTTCAACCAGCGGAAATTTTTCTTGCCTGGTGGCCGCTAACGCCTCAATTACCTGCCCTGGGGGTTAGTGTATCTAACAGCACTGTACGTTTCCTCGCCTTGACGCTGCTGTCAGGTAGGGCGTGTAGTTTTGACAGCTTTCTTGATTGTAGGCTGATTGGTGATTCTTCTACTCTAGTAGTGATTCCTTTCTCGTTCCGGGCGCTCTAAACACAGTATTCTGGGGACGTAGTGCAGACTGCCGGTTTCGGCCTAGGCGTATTGTTCCATCGTTGCATTTGGTATAGGACGTCAGGTAGCTTCAGCAAGATAATCTTTAGTCTTTCGTTAGACTGCCACTGGTCTGAGTTACCATCTTGTGAAGTGAATGCAACTCTTGGCTGCCTATCTCATCGCTTGTGAAAGTGTTTTTGCCGGACCCTCTCAGAGGTCGATTCCTAGAGCACCGTCTGTGGTTCCTTGGTTCTGGTAAGACATGTGAGTTCTAAAAGTAGGTCTGATGGCCAGTAGTTCAGTGCAACGCTCCTTCAGCCCACGCCTTTTGCGGGTATAATCTGCCTCAGTACCCTTTAACGAACTTATGTAATGGTCCTTGTGTTTTATTATTTATTACAATACATTGTAATGCCTACACTAAAGGTTATATATGTCTAGTTAATAGTTCTAGCAGTGTAGTGATCGGTGTTACAAAGTCTACCATTATCTCATTTCACCTGTTTGGTGATCAGTCGCTCGTTTTTTAATTAACCTTTGCTACTGTATTTACTGTTTTACAGCAGGTTTCTAAATTTTTTATATTGTTGCCGTTCCTGGCGTGTAAGACCTTCTGCCCAGATCACAGTGGCTTGCTTTTAAAACATTACCTGCTGTATCTGTATTTAATGGTGATTTGCAAAATTGTAACTCACTGACAACACTATTATTTACACAGTAGTTTATTCCGTCATTATTAACGTGTGGTATTTTTTTTATTGTTGAGTCTGCAATTACTGGTTTAAAATAAACTGTGTGTAACCGTAAAAGGCAACCAATAGTAACTATGGTTCAAATGGCTCTGAGCACTATGGGACTTAACTTCTAAGGTCATCAGTCCCCTATAACTTAGAACTAATGAAACATCACACACATCCATACCCGAGGCAGCATTCGAACCTGCGACCGTTGTGGTCCAGACTGTAGCGCCTAGAACCGCTTGGTCACCCCGGCTTGCTAATAGTAACTGATTACGTCTCCGTCCACAATCGTAACCAAATCTTGCCTTCTCATGATTACCAGGTTTCAAAATCATCCAGTTTTTCAGAAATTGTAATCATTTGTTTGTCTTTACATGTACATCATACCTACCGATTTCTGTCCCATGCAGCTAATTTCTTCGTAAAAAGAAAAACGAAAGGCGTCTGTTTCTCCATGTCAGGAGCGGGTTAACATTATGCTGGTAGCAACTTCTATAATGCTTGCCGACGGTAAAATCACTATTACATTCTTACGAAAATGCTGCCCCAAGGATTCGGTACCACCGTTATGTTGTCCCACGAAAGCGACACGCGTTGGCAGTGCCCAGTCAGCGTGGGAAATATGCCAGGGTTACCGTCACAAGGGCGAGAAACCAGCGAGCCCAAACATTCTGTCTCGGATCACTGAAAGTCGCAATTATGGTTCGACGATGCAGCGAACTGTCTAAGGCACTCGAAAAGAGGCAGTTCAAGAGACAGAGTGGAGTCAGCAAACGTCATATGACATTGATCTTGTTACGAACTGAAATACCTTTCAATGGAACAAATGGATACCTACCGACTTCAGCATTGTTATACCAGCGAAATTCGATGGTTCTATCTTTGAGCTGCAGTGTTGCGACATGAAACCTGTCCACACCACAAACAGACGAAAAGTCCGCTTCTTCAGTGCCTATGCCACACAAACAGATCTGAGTGCTAATACCAAATATGCCTTCTGTGCGCTGCATGATAACGAAACTGTTGAAGTCCCCCCTGATGACCTGAATGAACGCATCGGATCCGCAGATCGTGGTCTGGTGGCCACTGTTGCTGCCTCTGGATCACGGGGTTCCAGGTTCGATTCCTGGCAGGGTTGGGAATTTTCTCTGCCCGGGGACTGGGTGTTCCTCTTGTCCTCATCATTTCATCATCATCATTCGTGACAGTGGCTTGATTGGACTGTGCAAAAATTCGACTGTGGAAATTTGGGACTTTGTACAGGCACTGATGATCGCGCAGTTGGGCGCTCCACAAACCAAACATCTTCGTCATCATCATGAACACGTCGGACGAAGGAAAGAACGTCATGACGCCCATGGTCAACATGGATATGGAGAGTAGACGACCAGCGAAACCTCCACTATGCAGAAACTCATGACCTGGTCATCACGAACACTTGGTTCAACAAACATGAAACTCATCTAATCACTTGTATTGTGGATCAAATGCTACTCAGGTTTACTATTTCCTCGTAAGACGTCGGAACCTCAGAAATGTGTCAGACACCAAAGCTGTTCCAGATGAGACTGTCGCAATGCAACACCGACTAGTCAGCTGTAAACTTGCGATAAATCCACCTCGATCTGGACACAGAAAGTCCTAAGATCGTAAGTTAAATCAGTAAACGGATCGAACCCATCAGTCCAGAAACTTTGTGACCGTAATAGAACTGGAGTGGAGGATGCCGCAGGAAAGACCTAAATAATTAACGCCTTTTCCCTAGACTATTTAATCAGGAAGATCGCACTGTGGTTCTTCTTCAAATCGTCGCATGGAAGCGAAAGTAACAGACATCGAAACAAGTTACCATGGGGAGGAAAGAATGCAAATCGTTCAACGGCGGGAAGGCCGTTGGACCTCGACGGGATACCAATACGATTCCGCACAGAGCAGGCGAAAGAAGTTGCCCCTCTTCTAGCAGCAGTGTAGCTGTCATGGGTTGGACCGTAGGTAGATTTGTGTGCAGGGTATTCGGAAATTCCAGTTTCGAGCTTCTAGGACTTGTAGAGGGGAGTGAGTACATAACATTTTGTCATTTGACGTCTACCTTACCTCGCTGACCTGGTTCGATTTTTAATCAGGTGTTCGTCAGTGTCGGAGCAACATGGTTGAGTACACGTTTGCAGACTACGCCGAAATGATCGTTCTGAGTGGCAAAGCTCATGGTAATGTAAGAGCTGTTCGTAGTCTTTATCAAGATCGTTCTCCACAGCGTCCGACTTCATAGTAGACGCTTTTCGCCACAATTACGCAACGGTTTCGAGATAGGGGTGCCTTTTTCGTCAGCAGGCGTGACTGTGTTGCTCCAGTGAGACGCCGTACACCCGCTTTGGAAGTGGCCGTACTGCATGACGTCGAAGGGAACCCATCGACGAGTGCACAAGGTATTTCCTTTGGCTTTTACTGAGTGGAAATGTAAAACAAGTGATGTAATGGTCACGTCTAATCAATTATTCGTAACGTTGTCGCGTTCCAATGTTTCCAAATGGTAATATCACGGGTATGGATTGTTTCCCGACGTGGGTTCCAATTGGAAGTATCAAGTACTCACTCCCCTCTACAAGTCCTAGAAGTTTGTAACGGGAATTTCGGAACAGCCTGTGTGTATATTATTTTTTTTTCACATGGACTACAATATTTCTCTTTCTTATATTGGAATGTAAGTTGATGGTATGGCCATGTGGTGACTGCGACTGTATTCGTGGGATTGGGTCGTCACCCTCCCCCCCCCCCTCCCAAAAAAATTCTCTCTTCAATTCGGAAACATTTCTGTACGAGAATGAAACCATATCGTACTATCACTGAGCGTCCCGCAGGTGTGTATAAATAGTCGTGTCTCTGGCGAGAGCAGAGCGCTATTGTAAAAGGAGTCACGTCTTAACTTTCGTGGTGCGTGTATCACGTAATGTCGATGATGGGGCTGCAGAACGCAGTTTGCAGTAAATTTATGGAAATAATTAAAATTCTTGTCCGGGCAGCTGTGTATTGCATATCAGAGTTATTGTTCAGTATTGGCGATATGAGACTGATAATTTCGAAAGCGGATGTCGTGGCGCGAGAACAGTCGTCAGCCGCTTGGAAATGGTTACGAGACAAGTAATGTTCACTGAATAATTATCCGTGTGAACATTAAAAGTGAGAGAGAGTCGTATAATCTGTCTAACCAGATATGAAGCGCGTAGATACCGTTCGACTGGATTTGTACCGCAAAATCATCGGACAGCCGCTTCGCCATCGGTCACGCGTTACGCCCCTCAAAATAACTAATAACGGCACTACACTGGATTAATGCTAATTGCAAGAAGTGTCACTCCTTTAATTAGTATAACAACCTGGTTGAACAGTGAATTTCACGTGTTTGTACTCCAGGCATTTAACACGAGTGCTTAACGTTTGACAATACACTTCAGTACATTCCAGCGTGGCTGAAGTACCAACGAGAGAGTACTTCGATTATTTCTTACATCAGTTGTGAATAGTGCAGTCCATAATTTAAAGTTTCTGATTGTTGTTGTTGTGGTCTTCAGTCCAGAGGGGGGTTTGATGCAGCTCTCCATGCTACTCTATCCTGTGCAAGCTTCTTCATCTCCCAGTACCTACTGCAACCTTCATCCTTCTGAATCTGTTTAGTGTATTCATCTCTTGGTCTCCCTCTAAGATTTTTACCCTCCACGCTGCCCTGCAATACTAAATTGGTGATCCCTTGATGCCTCAGAATATACCCTACCAAGGCATCCCTTCTTCTAGTCAAGTTGTGCCACAAATTTCTCTTCTCTCCAATTCTATTCAATACCTCCTCATTAGTTATGTAATCCACCCATCTAACCTTCAGCATTCTCCTGTAGCATCACATTTCGAAAGCTTCTATTCTCTTCTTGTCTGCCCGCATCTCGTGGTCGTGCGGTAGCGTTCTCGCTTCCCACGCCCGGGTTCCCGGGTTCGATTCCCGGCGGGGTCAGGGATTTTCTCTGCCTCGTGATGGCTGGGTGTTGTGTGCTGTCGTTAGGTTAGTTAGGTTTAAGTAGTTCTAAGTTCTAGGGGACTTATGACCACAGCAGTTGAGTTCCATAGTGCTCAGAGCCATTTGCACCATTTTTTTCTTCTTGTCTAAACTATTTATCGTCCACGTTTCACTTCCATACATGGCTACACTCCATACAAATACTTTCAGAAATGACTTCCTGACACTTAAATCTATACTCGACGTTAACAAATCTCTCTTCTTCAGAAACGCTTTCCTTGACACGCCAGTCCGCATTTTATATCCTCTCTACTTCGACCATCATTAGTTTTTGATTATCAGAATATATTTGTATTTCGCTAGATAAACTAGTACCTCATTGTGTGTCTACGCAACCTGTTAGAAGATAAAAATTACAGGATTCCGCTTTTAGCTGGCAGTCGAAGAAGCAAGAAGACATCTGTCTGGTTATCAGATACGTAGGGTATAAGTATTCAATCGTAAAATATCTAACATGAGAAAATGAGATGTATCCACTCGGGAAACTGCTGCTCGTGTGGGACGGGTGTGTGCAGAATGGTTCACGAAAGGCTGTAGAACACGATGGGTCAGGTCGCGCCCTCCAGATCAACCTCCAAGAAGATCGACACCTCATTCGAATGGCATTGCAGGACACATCTGCGTCCTCCTCGGCTCTAGCGGAACAAAAGAACAGTGTAGCACGTCGTACACTATCAGGGGTGAGAGTCCGTCGTCGTTTGTTACGGCGTGGGATACGTACGTATCGTCCACTTCTCCGCCTACCTTTGACGAACGTGCAGAAACATGCTAGACGGCAGTGGTGTATGGAACGACGTGCCTGGTGACAGTAATGGCATCAGTTAGTGTTCTAGGAAGAATCCAGTTCTCTCTTTTTTTGGAAATGATGGTCGCATTTTGATTCGCCGCAGACAGGTGGAGCAGCATCACAGTGACTGCATTCGCACAAGATATACAACGTTGCTGCTTGTCCAGGGCACTGTGACGCGTGTGACCCACTTGAATGACATCCTGCGACCCATAGCCGTACCTTTTCTGCACAACGCCCCAGAAGATATTTTTCAGCAAGATATTGCACGACCACATGTTGCTGCACAAACGCAAGCCTTCTTAGTGTCGAAGGATGTCAAAATGGCTCTGAGCACTATGGGACAACATCTGAGGTCATCAGACCCCTAGAACTTAGAACTACTTAAACCAAACTAACCTAAGGACATCACACACATCCATACCCGAGGCAGGATTCGAACCTAGCAGTCGCGCGGTTCCGAACTGAAGCGCCTAGAACCGCTCGGCCACAGCGGCCGGCCAAAGGATGTCTGCGTTTTACCCTGGCCCGCCATGTCACTGGATTTGTCCCCAATCGAAATGTGTGGGATATGGTGAAACGATGGGTGCAGCACTGTGACCCAGTGCCAACCACCATAGATGAACTCTGGAACCAGAAGAATGCAGCATGGATGGCTATACCACAGGACGCCGTGCATCGATGCCATCATCAGGGCTCATGGCGGAGCTTGTGCCTTCTAGGCAACAGGGCACATGCTGAACCGAGGTGGCTGATGCGCTAATCATTTCTGCAGAACATTCTAATGTACATGTCCTGTGAATATGAAGGGTCCTATCTCTAATAGTTAAAGCTATTCTGTTTTTTTTCTGAACATGATGTTGTTTGTATGGTTTGTGGGGCCCTGAACTGCGCTGTCATCAGCGTCCGTACAAAGTCCCAATTTTTTTTTCTCAGTCCAATTTTTTTACACAGTTCAGTCGAGCCACTTTCACAAATGATGATGATGATGAAATGATGACTGCTACATAAACAGCCAGTTCCCGTGCAGAGAAAATCCCCAACCTGGCCGGGAATCGAACCGGAGACTCCGTGATCGAGAGGCAGCAACGCTAGTCACTAGACCATGAGCTGCAAACTTCTACGGAAAATGAGTGTAACTATACGCAAGCGCAGCTGTGGGTAACGGATTGCCTTTGTATTTTGGGGGACAAAAGCTCCAGTCCCAATCTGCATCTAGAGCTACACCTGTACGCTCCAGACTACTGTGAAGTGCTTACTGTCGTTAGTCTTGTCTGCGTGATCCCAATGGGAGTGATTCGTAAGGATATGTAGTACATTCCCTCATTCCTCTCTGAAAGCTGCTCCTTCAAACTACGTAAGTAGGCTTTCATGGGATGGGTTGTGTCTATCTCCAAGAGCCTACTAGTAAAGTCTTTTCGTCATCTCCATGACGGTCTCCAATCAATTAAAGCCTTCTAAATTTTGGATTTTCCGTCGTTTTTCTGAGTTTTTTCGGGCAGTTTCTACCACGAGTCCAAGGCTGACTACCCATTCCATCCTTATCGATATCGGTACTTCACACGTATCACAAGAATCTCGTTTTTCATGTGTGTATCCACAAATCATATATCCAACGAGACCGTGCCAAAAAGTAATACCTTCGAAATTTTATGTGAAAAATTTTAATGCCTTTTAAATAAAACAAATGTTAGCAACTTTCTACATCTTGTCAAACTTGAGTCTAGGCACGTAAATGCCTGTGTATATGAGTTATTTTGTTGTTGTCCTTAAAATGTAATACCACAAGGCCTACAGTATTCCTAAATATGTGGTCTGCGGATGAATAAAAATGCTACTTTAAATACCACGAACTTCAGTTTCTACGTGTGAAATGTACATAGGCCAGTAATGAATTACAACAAAGCGACGGACGACGTGTCGAGGAAACCGTGTTAATCACGTTTTATACACTCTTCGGCGCGTCAGCGTTCGTTCTCTTGGCGCGGTTGCACGAGCGCTGATTAATCCTGCAGGTCTGCGGAATTCATTTGGTGGATGAGTTTAATGCGCTGGGAGAGGTGCCACGATTTTGCCACTGGACGGAGTCCAAGCGCTTTCAATTCGAGCCGCATAAGGGCCGCTCTTCGTGAAATTACCCAGTCTCGGGAAAATGGGAGCTCGTCGGTGAGCCCTCACGTTACCTACCGGTGTCCGCACACCTCTGCAAGACACGGGTACGATACTGAGCGAAGTAGTCTTGTTCCGTGAATACCAGGACCACTCTATCACCCAGAAATGTGGAACTAAGAGATACAGTGATTTGATCACCAACATCTTTTTTTAAATAGAAGGTATCTGAAGGCAGTCAGACAGATTCTGAAGTCCCAGTAACACAAATTGGAAGAGTCTTTTCTTTGTAACAACATGCATTTGAACATCAGTATGACTATTATCGACATGGTTACTTCACACGTATCACACGCATCTCATTTTTCATGTGTGTATCCACAAAGCACACATCTACGAGACCGTGCCGAAACGTAATACCTCCGAAATTTTATGTGAAAATTTTTAATGCCTTTTAAAGAAAACAAATGTTACAAACTTTCTACATCTTGTTCTCTTGATGTCTACAAGTAGGATAACACTGCAGGTTCCACATGTAGTGACTATTGCAGATAAAATCAGGATATCCGCTGTCAGGTTGACTCAAGGTTGTCACGTGACATAAAAAATGGTGGGAAACACAATACGACCAATGAGAATCAAGCAACTTTTCCCCCTTCCCATTATTATTTTTTACATCTAGCTCGGCTGTGCATGGGCCTCTTTATTCGACGTCTGAGCATCATAGTGGAGAGGGACAGGTTTGTTATAAACAACAGCAAAAATTTCTCTGGATAGTTCAACTACATGAGCCCACTCAGATGCACCCTATAGTTAAAGCGTTCCTAAATAATTAGAATGATATACAAATAACTTAAGGTTTATTACGGCCAACATCGTTTTTCTGCGATACATTTTTTATAATCATTTGCAAATAAAATGTTTTACGTACAAGACTATATGTTCCTATGAGACGCCCAGAGTGTATTTTTGATTTACAATGATTTTTCTGACTATTAACATTTTTTGTCTTTACAGAGCTATTGGTTATACACTACTGGCCATTAAAATTGCTACACTAAGAAGAAATGCACATGATAAACGGGTATTCATTGGACAAATATATTATACTAGAACTCACATGTGATTACATTTGCACGCAATTTGGGTGCATAGATCCTGAGAAATCAGTACCCAGAATAACCACATCTGCCCTTCATACGCCTGGGCATTGAGTCAAATAGGGCTTGGATGGCGTGTACAGGTACAGCTGGCCATGCAGCTTCAACACGATACCACAGTTCATCAAGAGTAGTGACTGGCGTATTGTGACCAGCCAGTTGCTCGGCTACCATTGATCAGACCTTTTTAGTTGATGAGAGATCTGGAGAATGTGCTGGCCAGGGCAGCAGTCTAACATTTTCTGTATCCAGAAAGGCCCGTACAGGACCTGCAACATGCGGTCGTGTATTATCCTGCTGAAACGTAGGGTTTTGCAGGGAGCGAATGAAGGGTAGAGCCACGGATCGTAACACATCTGAAATGTAACGTCCACTGTTCAAAGTGCCGTCAATGTGAACAAGAGGTGACCGAGACGTGTAATTAATGGCACCCCATACCACCACACCGGGTGATACGCCAGTATGGCGATAACGAATACACGCTTCCAATGTGCGTTCATGGCGATATCACCAAACGCGGATGCGACCATCATGATGCTGCAAACAGAACCTGGATTCATCCGCGTTGAGTACACAATCGCAGGCACTCCTGTCTGTGATTCCGTTGCAGCCATGCGGATGCCTGTCATGTCGTGACACGTGGCCGTTGGGATCCAGCACGGCGTTGCGTATTACCCTTCTGAACCCACCGACTCCATATTCAGCTAAAAGTCATTGGATCTCGACCAACACGTGCAGCAATGTTGTGATACGATAAACCGCAATCGCGATAGGCTACAATCCGACCTTCACCAAGTCGGAAACGTGATGGTACCCATTTCTCCTCCTTACACGAGGCATCACAACAACGTCTCACCAGGCAACGCCAGCCAACTGCTGTTTGTGTATGAGAAATCGGTTGGTAACTTTCCTTATGTCAGCACGTTGTAGATGTCGCCACCGGTGCCAACCTGGTGGGAATGCTCTGGAAAGCTAATCATTTACATATCACAGCATCTTATTCCTGTCGGTTTAATTTTGCGTCTGTAGCACGTCATCTTCGTGGTGTAGCAATTTTAATGGCCAGTAGTGTACACACAGTGGTTTATCTTTGCAAATCAGTTTCTTCTTATATACAACATTTTTATTATATACAACAATTTTCTGTTTTTGATGTATTTATACATAACTTATACATTTCTTAATTATAAAGTACTTTTTCTGAAGACGCGACTAAATACTACGTTTACTACTATCGATTTTCATTTTTCTTTCTGTGCTTTTAATATAGACACTATTTACTTATTTTCTTTCAAATTATTCTACTCTCATTTTTAAATCAGCTTTTGCCATTCACAGTGTATATATTTCTTTCAATACATCCAGTAATCAATGAATGATTTTTGTTGTATACCGCTGAAAAAAAATGTACACGTGGAAGATTGTACATGTATGGATAAAGGTTTCAACGTCGTCCTCCAAGAGATAGCGTAGTGGCATAGCTGCCAGTGCGCCAACTGTTTCTACCCTTTAACAGGGAATACACACAGCCAGAAGGCTCACTATGGTGCTAATGACTGAAGTAAGCAGGCAACCGTGACACGGAGACGCACTCGTGGTTCCTACAGCCAACTGAGCGAGTTTGAAAGGGGCCTAATTGTGACCTTCGCAATGGGAGGATGGCCCTTCGGAGAATTATCGCAAAAGCTGGACAATCTGGATGTGCTGTGTCATTTGCGGAACGATGTTGGTATCAGTGGTCGCATGAACACCCGCAGGAGAAGTTCTGGACGTCCACGCAGCACAGACGCCCGCCAGGATGGTCGTATTCCAAGGACAGCAATGGCAGATCGTACAGTTAGCACAGCACAGATAAGAGGTCTTGTGAGCCGAGATGTACCAACACGAGCTGTTGTGATATGGTTATTAGCGGTGGTTCTATGGGCGCGCACACCTTCAGCCCGCCTACCACTCACGCAACAGCATCGACGTGCACCACTCGACTCGTAACGTCAGAGCATCACTTGGAAAATGAAATGGCGCGCCGTAATTTTAGGGATGAGAGCAGATTCAACCTGCACGAAAGCGCTGGTGGTTAAGATGTGCGACGTAGACGCGGTGAGTTCAGATCGTTGTTAGACCCTTTCTTTTGCCCATCTGGCATCTGAAAGGTGATGTGTTTTTCCAACATGATAACGCTGTCCCACACACTGACCGTGAAACTCAACGCGCTCTGCAAGACGTGCAGTTACTTCGCTGGCCAGCATGATTCCTGGACTTGTCTCCAACAGAGCAAGTGTGGGATGTGAAGGGACGAGAAGTGAGTCGTGCGACTAATCGACCAATAACTCTTAAAAAACTACGTGAATAGATCGAGCAGGCGCGGCATAACGCATCCAAGAAGACAATTTGACATCTGTGCGATCGACTGGACGCCAGAAGCAGCATGGGTCGATATCTAAGAAGTGCTTGTGATATATACATGTAAATCTTTTATGTACTCCATATGCACTGTCGCAACAATAAATCGTGAGTGAGAGGGAAACCTCTAAAAGGATACAATTTTTCTCCACCAGCTTATGTTCATGGGAACAAGGACTAGCGGCAGCAGCTAAAGAAACAACCGCGCACACTTATAAACACACACAAATATATACACTATTTTTTTACAAGCACATAAATGTGCAGACAGCATACATACACGCACGTGTTGTGCAATGAAGCGTTCATACTCTCTCTCTCTCTCTCTCTCTCTCTCTCTCTCTCTCTCTCACACACACACACACACACACTAAACTATGACAACAGACACATCAAATTTTTCTGCATATACACATCAACTATATACACAACACACACTCAATAACTCTAGTGAATAGCATGTGTACAGGAGGATGCAGATTCCCTCCCCACAGATAAACCATTTTTCGTCATGAGGGGACAGCCCCACTTCCAGCTGCAGTGCAGTATGTACCACATGGTCTCTCGAAACGAAAATTGCATAGTGCAGCGTATACGGACCTGCGCTAACGCCCCCGTAAAGCTACCTTTATAACATTCGATTGTGAGAGTCGCTGAGACCGCACGATTCACACCATTAGCCCGGTTCTGGGTGGCAACTGCATCTATACAGTAGGCGTACGTCTTGGATCTGATCCCACAAACTCCACGATCTATGAACCATTCGCCTCGTCTTTCATCAGGCCGACAACCTTGTTGTTCTATGGTGTTATAACAAAAGGATTACCGGTCACATAATCGGACGTGTCGAATTCTTCATAACTGTACCTAAATACTTCAGATAGATACGAAACGGGGACTACTTTGCTTTCAGGTACCTAGTAACAACTACATTGAAGAGGGAAAGAAATCCGTACAGCTGCCTAATATCGTTTAGTGCCCAAGAGAGCACGCAGAAGTGCCGCAACACGACGTGGCATAACTAACGTCTGAAGTAGTGCTGGAGGGAATAGACACCTTGAATCCTGTATGACTATCCATAAATCCGTAAGAATACGATGGGGTCAAGATTTCTTCTGAACAGCACGTTGCAACACATTCTAGACATGCTCAATAATGTTCATGTCTGGGGAGTTTGGTGGCCCGCGGAAGTGTTTAAACTCAGAAGAGTGTTCCTGGAGCCACTCTGCAGCAATTCTGGAAGTGTGGGGTGTCGCTTTGTCCTGCTGGAATTGTTCAAGACCGTCGGAATGCACACTGTGCATGAATGGAGGCATGTGATCAGACAGGATGCTTACGTACGTGTCACCTGTCAGAGCCGTATTTAGACAAATCAGGAGTCCCATATCACTCCAATTCCACACGCCCTACACCATTACAGGGCCTCCACCAGTTTGAACAGTCCGCTGCTGATATGCAGGGTCCACGAATACATGAGATTGTCTCCATACCCGTAAAAGCGAGGCGTAATGCTTTGTATCGTGCAGTCATCAAGGTTACACGAGCATACATTCTGCTCCGAAAGCCCATACTGATGATGTTTCGTTGAATGGTTCGCACGCGGACACTGTCGATGGCCCAGTATTGAAATCTGCAGAAATCTCCGGAAGGGATGCACTTCTGTCACGTTGAACGATTACCTTCAGTCGTCGTTGCTCCCGTTGTTGTAGGATCCTTTTCCGGCCGCAGGGATGTCGGAGATTTGATGTTTTATCAGATTTATGATATTCACGGTACATTCGTGAAATGATCGTAGAGGAAAATCCCCACATCATCGCTACCTCGAAGATGCTGTGTCCCATCGATCGTGCGTCAACAATAACAGTTTCACGCGAGTTCCCGAGGCCCACCGCACTACGTCCATGGAGACGAGGCGCTCGCCGGAGCTTAAGTCTTGGTGGTGACTTAGCACCTAAGTACCGCTTTTTTGAAATGTGACTGCACCTATTCAGGCTGTTTTAGTTTTATTTCTAGACCATTACATTATAGACATATTATAGAATCAGGTTTATCTTCTGAAGAAGGCTCAATTACTTGGGATGAAACCTAGGTAAAGGTTGGTTTCATTAACGCAATTGAGGCTGATAGTTTCTTATATATTATAAATATGTCTGAAGGAATGTGACTAACCGTGTCCATTTTTAGGACAGGAAACTGCTTAATGCTTTGCTTGACGTGTGTTGAAGTACCTCAAGTTCCATAACACCTAGCTGACCCACCTCTGTTGGAGAGGGAGACAATTTAAGCCTCCGGACCTCTCTAAATGTTAGGATAGCTGCGGCTGGGATGATACATTTGATACCATTCATACTGTGAAAAGTATTCCAGGTCGTGATAGTGGAGACTATGCTATCGACTTTTGACAGCATGTTACAGTTGTAAAAGACTGTTTACTGCGGTTTTTTGGTTGACAGCTACAACTGTTGACAGTTTTTACAGAAGAGCTCACTTGACAACTACAGATAAACACTCACTCAATAAGGTGAAAAATAAGTCTGATACATAAACACGGGCTCAGTGAAGTTATTTTGTCTACTCACATAACACTAATGAGCGGGAAGTACTAGAGAGGTACACGCAATCTGTAAATTGAACAGCGAGTAGCACTCGTGTGGGGCGAACTCACCCATTCCATATTCTGCTGTCATTGGATCTCGACCAACGCGAACAGCAATGAAGCGATACGGATAAACCGCAATCGCGATAGGCTACAATCCGACGTTTATCAATGTCGGAAACGTGATGGTACGCATTTCTCCTCCTTACACGAGGCATCACAACAACGTTTCACCAGGCAACGCCGGTCAACTGCTGTTTGTGTATGAGAAATTGGCTGGAAACTTTCCGCATGTCAGCACGTTGTAGTTGTCGCCACCGGCGCCAACCTTGTGTGAATGCTCTGAAAAGCTAATCATTTGCATATGGCAGAATCTTCTTCCTGTCGGTTAAATTTCGCGTCTGTAGCACGTCATCTTCTTGGTGTAGCAATTTGAATGGTCAGTAGTGTACATTGAAGCTTCTTACATTCCACACCCCGACTCGTAGAACGTTATCCTTTCGGTGATTATTCAGTCTTTTTCTCGTGGTCACCTCCCCCTTGTCAATTCCCTCCCGGAGATCCGAATGGGAGACTATTCCGGAATCTTTTGCCAATGGAGAGATTATGGTAACACTTTTTCAATTATAGGCCGCATGTCTTGTGGATACACCTTATGTGTCTTTAATGCAGTGGTTTCCATTGCTTCTGCATCCTCATGCCGTTGATCATTGATGAGCCTTCCGCCTTCAGGGCCAGTTTCCCACACCGAGGGCAAGAGAGTGCCCTGAACCTCTGTCCGCCCCTCCGACCTCTGTGACACGGGCGTTTTCTGAATGAGGGCGACTTCTTATTCCGGAAGACTTCGGCCGCCAGTTCTGATTATTAATGAAAATTTATATGGCAGAGGTTTCTAACCTGGGACCGAGAACGTTTTGATTATGAAACAAAGACGCTACCCCTAGACCATAGATGTTCTCCCCTCATAGGTAGGAGCTGAAAATGACTGCAAAATGCCTGTCTAAATGAGGCATCATGTAGAGAAGTCTGCTCTGCTAGTATTTTTGAAATGGGCCTAGCAGGCTAGGGCCACTGTTTTGTTACTGTTGGGAAATCTTGACGTCATTCTCCCCAGCTTTGTAAAAATGTCTGTTGTCGGATTGGCAGAAAAATATATCCCATCAGATCCATCTTGCACTGTAATTGGCTGAAAAATATTTCCCACTGTCATCCATCCCTAATTTTTAAATTTTTCGCCGTATGTCATTGTCAGCTGTTAAATTTCCGAACATCTTAATGCCGTCATCTCTTCAAGAACATTTACATAATGCGCTGTGACTAGGATTCAGTGTCGTTGATGATGTCATAGCTAAACTGCTCTCAACAGGTCATTTATCCAGGAATTCTAGATCTGAACCCAAGGTTGAGCATTTCTACTTGTTATGTTTGCAGTGTACCACTGTCATCTACCAGCAGAAACAAGCAAAAAAATACTAAGGTAGTGAGCTCTGTTATCTGGAAAAGCAATACTGTAGAACAGACAGGACGATCCAAATCCTCTGTAAACCCCTTGTTGGCAGTATTCTTGCTAATGGTGTAGATATATGACTGCTGAGGAAGAGGCGAAGAGAGAGAGAGAGAGAGAGAGAGAGAGAGAGAGAAGAGCAACTAGCGCTGGTAATAGACTTTTGGGGAAGTAGTTGGCAAAATTGTTCAAATGGCTCTGAGCACTATGGGACTTAACTTCTGAGGTCATCAGTCCCCTAGAACTTAGAACTACTTAAACCTAACTAACCTAAGGACATCACACACGTCCATTCCCGAGGCAGGATTCGAACCTGCGACCGTAGCGGTCTCGCGGTTCCAGACTGTAGCGCCTAGAACCGCTCGGCCACCCCGGCCGGCGGAAGTAGTTGTTACATTTCGAGGGTGGATAGTGTGTTTTAATCCAGCCCAGTTTACGAAAGGTTGGAGAAACGCTTCAGCTAGTACCTCTCACATTGATGTCATAACTTAATTAGGAATTAATGTGAATCTGTAACAGCTGAGACATCAAAAGTAGTAGATGAAATTCACAATTTTTGCAGCAGGATACCTGATGATGGCTGGAGCAGAGAGGACATAAAATTAGGAATGGCAATAGCAAGATAAGGATTTCTGAGAAAGATGACTTTGTTGACATATAATAGAAATTTAAGTGTTGTTTGTCTGGAGTGTACACTTGTATGGAAATCAAACATGGATGATAAACAATTCAGACAAGAAAAGAACAGAAGCTTTGGAAGATTGCAAATCCCTTGGACTCACCTGTCTTTGACGATAATTATTCAGATCACGAGAATATATGAAATTAGGACACTTATACCTTGTTAGAATGGCACTGTGGCTAATACGGTCCTCATGAAATACGGTGGACAGAGATCGGGTACTGAGGTCATTGTTATCCGATTGCAGTTAAAAAACATGAATATCGGTTCTCAATATATCGAGGAAAAGTATCGGTGTATCGACGGAAAAAATATCGACGTACCGGCCCATAATTATATTGGCTTCACATTGTAAATATACTCTTGGTTTTAGAGGTGTGTGGCATTTTTTTCAACGCCATCAACCTACCAGTTGTAGCGTTAAAACTGTGTGGTGAAGCAAAACGTTGCAGTTCCTGTTGGTAGCACAAAGCGGTGATTACGTCAGCATTTCCACCCACAAGTCTTCGCACTCCGCAAAGATCAGTCTTTTCATTTGGATTTTTGTTTATTGTTCTCAGCCACTGTTTTTCTAAGAATGCCAAGGTGAAGAAATAGCACACTAGCTGTTATTTCTTCAAATCGGAAGTCTTGTAATTCCATTCACACCGCCACCACCCAATGCAATTGGACTTCTTGTTTGTGCCATCTATACTTGCTTCACGCAGACAAAGATTGGACATATTGAAAGCTCAAAAAGTACGAAGCCTCCTCCACACAGTGAAATTAAAATTACGTTCTACTACAATTTCAAAAGAAGAGCTTGAAATATGTACCGAAAATTGCGAGGGGCACTTAGTATAAAATAAAAGTATCGGCACTCGATGTTGCCTTTATGATGTCGATGTAGCGAGGAAAAACTATCGCCAGCAAATACCGATAACTTTTTGGAAAAAATGTCGATGTGTCCGTATTCCGATTTTTTATCAGCAGCCCTGTTAGGCATCCATGTCCAGTGGTTCCTTGTGCAAGCAGACAACCAGTGTCTTCATTGGGATTCTGACGGTGCCGCCATGAGACATACCGGAGGGCGGCTGTTCTCCTTTGTGGTAAGCGATAGGATATTGGACGACCGGAATTTGCCCGTCTTCTGGAGGGAAAGTGTACTGAGAGAGAAGAATTGAGCAGGTAATTTTAATGCTTCGAAAGTACTCCATTTGGAGTCTGTTTGGAAATGATAATGAAGTGACTGAGAGAGGAGATCGGGCTTTGGCCGTGAAACATGTCAGTTTGTATACTCGAGCGACAGTCTGGATTCGCATTAGAAAGAGTCTTCGGGTTTTAATTTGGAGACGAGGTCGCACACCCTTAGACGAGACAAGGAGACTGGTGACCACCGTTCGAGCCGACGCGAGGGCAGCGCGTTTTGCAGGTCCAGCGCATACGAACCTTCGGGGTGAATTCCCAGTGTCCACGGAGTGCTCTTTCAAACAGCAGCAGTGGCTGTTTAATATCTGCATATCGTGCTAGCTTGTAGTCACTGTCATCCGAAGCAGATTCAGTCAGATCGCGCTGTCCACATATAAACAGAAGGCAAAGTAAATTATTCCTCCCTTACCCGAACTTTCTGAGTCATACATCTCTACATACTTTATTTCATTAAACAGGTGCTTGAAATTAATTATTGTTTGTTTATTTATGTTTATGTACTATGTCGCTCTTGATCATTATGCAATAAAGCTATCGTTAACCTGAATGTCAGCCCTTGTTCCAGAGGATGCCATTTCAATATGATTGGCCGCCCGCGATGGCCGTGTGGTTCTAGGCGCTGCAGTCCGGAACCGCGGGACTGCTACGGTCGCAGGTTCGAATCTTGCCTCGGGCATCGATGTGTGTGATGTCCTTAGGTTAGTTAGGTTTAAGTAGTTATAAGTTCTAGGGGACTGATGACCTAAGATGTTAAGTCCCATAGTGCTCAGAGCCATTTGATCCAGTCCATTATTATTTACCAATTGTGTTCATTTATATGGGAGATAACAGGAGTTAGTCTGGAATGTAACACATTTTGTCAGATTTAGTTCCAGTACTAGGGCCTCAAATGAATCAATTGGATAGAAATTTTGCGTCATGTTTACTTTCTTAGTGTTGTAACTGAAAGGTGGTTCGGCGGTGTAGAATATTCTGGGGCAGAAGTTCATTATAGGTATCCGCACATTACCTTTCAACCGGCACTTTGTAGCTTTTGAAATGTGGTTCTACAGAAGAATGATGAAGATTAGATGTGGAGGTACTGAGAGGTATTGCGGAAAAAAAATTACGGCACAGCTTGACTAAAAGGAGGGATTGGTTGCTGCGACATGTGCTGCGTCACGTAGGTATCACCAGATTGTCAATGGAAGGACGTATGAATATTAGAAATTGTATAGGAAGATGGGGTGTGAATACAATAAGCTGCTTCAAACGCATGCAGGATGAAGAAGTGTTGCAGAGAAGGAGAGATGGACAGTCATGAAGAGTTGCGTCCAACTATTTTTAAAGTGATGATAATAAACAACAACAACAGCGCTTTACAGAAGACATCAATACGGAATAATGCTTAAGGATGCCAGAATAACTTCGGAACTTCCTGGCAGCTCAAAGTGTGTGCCGGACCGAGACGCGAACTCGGGACGTTTGCTTTTCCCGGGCAAGAGCTCTACCACCCGAGCTACCTAAACAAGACTCACGACCCGTCCTCACACCTTTCCTCCCCTCAGTTCCCCATCTCCTACCTTCCTAACTTCAGAGAAGTTCTCTTGCGAAACATGAAAGACTGGTACTGGTTCAAATGGCTCTATGGGAATTAATTTCTGAGGTCATCAGTCCCCTAGAACTTAAAACTACGTAAACATAACTAACCTAAGGACATCACACACATCCATGACCGGCAAGATTCGAACCTGCGACCGTAGCGGTCGCGCGGTTCCAGACTGTAGCGCCTAGAACCACTCGGCCACCACGGCCGGCCAAGACTGGTACTCCTGGAAGAAAGGATATTGCGGAGACTTGACATAGCCACACCTAAGGTATGTTTCCAGCGTGAAATTTTCACTCTACAGGGAGTGTGTGATGATACGAGGTCACGAGTTCGAGTCTCGGGCCGGCACATAGTTTTAATCTGGCAGGAAGATTCATATCAGCGCACATTCCGCTGCAGAGTGAGAATTTCATTCAAGAATAATTTAGTTCGCAAAGCAATTAAATCAACTTGACTAGCCACAACCGCGAGGAGATTATGTGTAAAATTACCAAATATGCAGCAACCAGTCACAAAATCATGTTTTATTTTTTCAGTTTTGCAAATCGATTTAAACTGATTAATTTTATGTTTGACCTTTGCTTAGGACGGTATTACTACTCAGGGCACATATTGGTTAATAGCGCCAATGATTACTGTTAATCAGTTGAAATCTATTTGCAAAAGTGAATAAATAAAACATGATTTTGCGACTGGTTGCTGCATATTTTGTAATTTCATTGTTTACGGTCGCTGTTCGAATTGGGAACCACATGGAGCCCACCATTCATAGGAATTATGTGTGTTTAAAGCGTGCGCACGCAAAATTCCGAGGGAAAATAAACTAGCAATCGGCGAGCCATTCCCTCATGAAGACTCTGACGTTGTGGCCAAAATCTGAGATACACTCTCTGAAACTGTGGCTAGGAAAGTCCGAGCGTAGTGAATCGCAAATGGGAAAGCGTACTCCTAGTATTTCGTAACACCAAGGGCTGGTGTACAATACTGTGAAAATATGAAACCAGGTCCGCAGAATGTACGTGTACCAGGAATGAACTAACATGACCTGACTGAACTAAAATAATGAGAACAATGAAAGCGAATCAGATCAGATTATTTTACACTTATCACACCTCTGCCGGGGGAGTGACGTAAGCTGGTCCCCCCCTCGCCGGACCCCCATGCCACCGCCACTACCGAATTGCGGGGCATGGTGTCGTTTTTGTTTCAGGATATTTTCCGCCATGAGCAACCAATATTTTCTCCTTTTCCACCCAGACATATTTTACTGAAGCTTCACCATCATCAGTGTGATTTTTGTAAATTATCTGTGTATTATCTGCGCAAGTTTGGTAGCAGTGGGCCGGCTCCTTAGATGGGATGGTTCCAATTCTGCGTGGGTGTCGACAATAGGCGCACACTAACAGTCATCGGGTGTAGAGTCCGTGCAGCATACGGTCGCTAATGCGCACTGCCCAGGTGTCTTCTGAAGCGCTGGGAGAGTTCATTCGTTTGTTGTGAAGGGCGCGCCGACGCTGACAACTATCGGCCCCTCGGTTAGAAACGAGGTGCACGTCCTGCAATCTTTCTCAAAAAATTTTACAGAAACTGAACGGTAAAAAAAATTCATTTTTGCTTCAGTTGCAGCTTTATATGTCAGTTTCATTATGATGTGTCTGTCAATTCGTTAATGGTTATAGTTATTGTTTTATTTGGTGGAAGTAAGAAACTGCGCGAAATCCGAAAAAGTTTGCGATGAAAAATATGGGTCACTCTGATTTTGCGTTTGGTGCATATTTCGAAGACATTAGACTTTATTTTGCACCGATTACGTGCTTTTCGTAAGATTTTGAACTTAATTTTCCTCAGTTCCTCTCTTAATAAACTTAATAAACTACTGTTCCAGAATTCTCTCGCAGTTGTGACTGCACAACAAGTTATGCCGGTGAGACTGTGTAAACTTTGTTGTGTTTTGGCAAAAGAAGCAAATATTAACGTGGAAAAAAGATAAATGTTTGGGTTTTACTCAAAATTCACCACTCGTGAATTTCTCTGAAAGGTACAAATCGATAACAAGCTGGCCAAAAATAAATGGCTGCATTTTCCATGGAATTATTTTTAGATTCTAACCAAGGCATGCCCTGCCATCTACCGGCCATGACATTATGGGCGGACCCTTAGCCTCAGTCTTCCCATATTTCGGCAAAGTGGTTGGTGTTCTGGGCCGAACATACTGATTTCAAAGGCGAGTGACTTCTACAGGAACAACCTCTGAGAAAGCCTGTGTTGCCAAAGATTCGGTGTCTTAGTCGTTAGTGGTTCCACAAAGACACAAAACATCAGTAAAAACAGGTAGCATTTGCTCTATCTGTGTATTCTTGTAAGTGACCAGTATAGATTGAAACGTCATTCTGAAAGTGTAACAGTGGGGAAATTTCTATACAACTCATTGGGAATACGAGCACTTCTCGTCATTTCGTCATATTCACAATATAAAATTTTGTACTTTCCATGGAGACCTCGTATCTTATCCAAACTTAGGCCTACGAAGGCCACTGTAAATAAAATATAAGTCACGATACTCCTTATATATTTTCTAATAGAGTGTAAGTGTCTCGATCATCAGTGAAACATGTTTTTTTAAACCTTCAAGATGATATTTTTATGTTTAGCGTCCTTGGTTTGGAATACATGTTATTCGGTTTCAGATCACAAAAAGGCTTTTAAATAAAAAAATATGAAATGAATTGACACATATTGACACTTAGGTATGTATTTGCGTACAGGATTTAACGGCTATTACACTACTGCCCTTCACGGAAACTGCCTGGCTCAGTCTCCTTCATTGGCCGATGGCATGGGTTTTTATTTTTGAAATATTTCGTTAATGGCTCTGACCACTATGGGACTTAACTGCTGAGGTCATCAGTCCCCTAGAACTTAGAACTACTTAAACCTAACTAACCTAAGGACGTCACACACATCCATGCCCGAGGCAGGATTCGAACCTGCGACCGTAGCGGACGCGCGGTTCCAGACTGTAGCGCCCAGAGCCACTCGGCTATTTCGTTATTACAATATCGGAGGATTTAATTACACATTTTCTTCGAGTGGTCCGTTGTTAACGAACTTTCTCCACCATTTCAGTTTTCACAAAAAGTATTCATGAATTTGAAAAACAGGTTCTTTTGTATAACTTATTGACACTTGTTGCGTTTTTTTTTTAATATCGTACTTTGCTTTATGGCAGATTTTCTTTCGCAGTTTGTCTTCTGCATGTACAGAGAACTTTATGCAGAAAACGCATTTACATCTCAAATTCACGATCGGGAACGTTAGACTTTTATGTCACACTTACTGTATTCTGTCAGAAAGACTGTGTATGTGAGTGTGTGAGTGTGTGAGTGTGTGTGTGTGTGTGTGTGTGTGAATTTGCACAAAATATGTTTGCACTGACTTTTACGGGTTGCATCTAGTGGGATTTGTTTTTTCCTTTCTATTAAATAACAGGAAACAACTGCACCACCGTTTCCTGCTGTAGGGATAGCTGTGGAGAGATATAAAAAAATAGACCGAGTGTCAGCGGAGGCGTATTCGTTAAGGGGCCTCACGCCACTTCTTTTTGACTGTAACCTCCCAGGATCTTTCTCCGCCCGACTGTCGTCTTGGCGTGTTCTGGCGTGCCCAAGAAGGACAAGGCTTTTAAAATTAACTGTCTAGTGTCATGGTTAATCTCTTAAATACTTGCAAATGAGGCTATGACTGTACAGAAACCTGTAAGATAGTTTCCAACTCTTCAGCACCATACTTATGTGGTTAGTCCATGTCTTAATGCTTTCAACTGCGTCGAGATTAGCCTATCAATTTATAAAAATTATTAAACACTTAATGTAGGGTTAAGCAGATTTTCCGATTGGCTGGCTGGTTACTTGTTGTGCGTCACAGTAAGAGAACCCTTATTATCTTATCAGCTTTATTGCTTCTCCACCTTTTCCCACATCTTGTTATTACAGTTTAATTACGGCGCCCTAAGTAGGCGAACTGATAAAAATAAATTTAAATATTGAGGAACAGGATCGCTACTAGGTTTTGCTACACAGAAATAAAAAGAAAGAAGTACGTTCTGCTGCTCTTCATGTCTACGTCAGTGCAGCGACCGAACTCTCCTAATCACATACTGCCACATGGCGGAACTTAACGTGCTATTACGATACTTTGGCATAACAAGCATTGATCGAAATTTAATTTCAATAAATTGACAGGGTGACGGTATTGAACTATACGAAAAAAACGTAAATCAGCTACAAACTTCGGCGTTGACACATTTTATTCTAAATGTAAGCATCACTACAGATATTCTCATTTAGCTTATGACGTGTTCTAAATGCCTACCATCTTTGGCGACGATGTGGCGTAGATGAATAGCGATATTCTGCATGATCCAATGAAGTGTCTGAACGCTGATGCTATCGATGAGCTCCTGAAAGCCTGTTTTCAGCTCTGCAATGGTTTTGGGGTTATTCCTGTACACCTTGTCTTTAATATAGCCCCACAAAAAGGAATTGCATGTGTTCAGATCCGGGGGATGTGACGGCCAATCGAGGTCCATGCCAGTGGCCTCTGGGTACCCCAGAGCCAGAATGCCGTCCCCAATGTGCTCCTCCAGGACATCAAACACCCTCCTGCTTCGATGGGTCGACTTCCGTCTTCCATGAACCACATCTTCTAGAAATAAGTGGGGATGGAATCATCTTCCAAAACCTTCACGTACCGTTCGCCAGTCACGGTGCCATCAAGGAATATAGCAGCGATTATTCTGTGACTGGACATTGAGCACCACAAAGTCACCAATTGAGAGTGAAGAGACTTCTCGATTGTGAAATGCGGTTTCTCAGTCCCCCTAAATGCGCCAATTTTGCTTATTATCGAATCCATCCAAATGAAAGTGGGCTTCGTCGGTAAACCAAACAGACTGATGGGAAATAATTCCCATCGTACGCCGCGGCCAACCGTGCAGTTTGAACGTCCAAAAACAAAACCATTCAGAAGTTATGGCGATTTTGTTTTATACAGTTCAATGATTGTCACCTGTATTACCATGTACTGACAAAAGAATGTAGGAAGTAATAAAAAAATAAATAACTAAATAGCAAACATTCTAGCAACTAATCGCGGACGCCCATCCATGTGTGCTACCACACTTCCGTGGAACTTTGCCAGTCCCGTGGAGCTCCTACAGTAACGTTCAGCCCAACGATTTTAACAAACTGGTGTCGGCCTCGCACCCGACTGCACGCTAT
This sequence comes from Schistocerca nitens, assembly GCF_023898315.1. NCBI lineage: Eukaryota > Metazoa > Arthropoda > Insecta > Orthoptera > Acrididae > Schistocerca > Schistocerca nitens. The sequence continues at coordinate 60,971,999 of NC_064617.1, forward strand.
CGAAATGAGCCAATCGGTGATCGCCATATCGCTTGACACTACAAGCAAAGCTACCTGTCCTTGTTACAGTTTTTTTTTTTTTTGTGTCATCAGTCTACTGACTGGTTTGATGCGGCCCGCCACGAATTCCTTTCCTGTGCTAACCTCTTCATCTCAGAGTAGCACTTGCAACCTACGTCCTCAATTATTTGCTTGACGTATTCCAATCTCTGTCTTCCTCTACAGTTTTTGCCCTCTACAGCTCCCTCTAGTACCATGGAAGTCATTCCCTCATGTCTTAGCAGATGTCGTATCATCCTGTCCCTTCTCCTTATCAGTGTTTTCCACATATTCCTTTCCTCTCCGATTCTGCGTAGAACCTCCTCATTCCTTACCTTATCAGTCCACCTAATTTTCAACATTCGTCTATAGCACCACATCTCAAATGCTTCGATTCTCTTCTGTTCCGGTTTTCCCACAGTCCATGTTTCACTACCATACAATGCTGTACTCCAGACGTACATCCTCAGAAATTTCTTCCTCAAATTAAGGCCGGTATTTGACATTAGTAGACTTCTCTTGGCCAGAAATGCCTTTTTGATGTCCTCCCTGCTCCGTCCATCATTGGTTATTTTACTGCCTAGGTAGCAGAATTCCTTAACTTCATTGACTTCGTGACCATCAATCCTGATTTTAAGTTTCTCGCTGTTCTCATTTCTGCTACTTCTCATTACCTCCGTCTTTCTCCGATTTACTCTCAGACCATAGTGTGTACGCATTAGACTGTTCATTCCGTTCAGCTTATTAGGTAAATCAGGGTGGCAGTTAATTAATGACGACACTCACACTGAACGATTTGTGATACTGGCCTGGCGTGCAAAACTTAAAGATGCCGTGTTACAACATGTTCAAAAAAAATGGCTCGGAGCACTATGGGACTTAACTTCTGAGGTCATCAGTCCCCTAGAACTTAGAACTACTTAAACCTAACTAATCTAAGGACATCACACACATCCATGCCCGAGGCAGGATTCGAACCTGCGACCGTAGCTGTCGCGCGGTTCCAGACTGTAGCGCCCAGAACCGCTCGGCCACCACGGCCGGCTGTTACAACATGTCTAATGAACAATTTCATATGACTGACATAGCAATGGTAAGATAGGAAGCCATATACAAGTCGTTGTAATATGTCTATTATCAATGGTGTAATCTATTTTCATATCTTCTGATACCAGTTTTGTGTTGTATTTCATAGCCTTTGAAAATGACGGAAAGTAGAAACAAGTAAGATTATTGAATCATAAAAGTGTGTGAACCGTGCTGCGTCTCGCGTTGGTGCTGTCTCTAGGTTTCCACCCTCTGTTGGAGGCCAGGCGGTACCGTTTAGTTGGCGTGGTTGCGGTTGTTTGTCTTCTCGTGTTGACTGGCTTCGCAAGCATTGCCTGTCCGCTAGTGGCAGCAGCGGCGGTTATCTCTCTGGGGCGACGTCGTCGTTTTTCCGGGTCGTGTGAGTGGGCCAGTTCGATTGGGGACTCAGGACGAGCCAGGTCTGTGCAGTGCCAGAACACCCCAGGGCCGGCCAGAGTGGCCGAGCCATTCTAGGCGCTACAGTCTGGAGCCGCGCGACCGCTACGGTCGCAGGTTCGAATCCTGCCTCGGGCATGGATGTGTGTGATGTCCTTAGGTTAATTAGGCTTAAGTAGTTCTAAGTTCTAGGGGACTGATGACCTCAGATGTTAAGTCCCATAGTGCTCAGAGCCATTTGAACCAACACGCCAGGACTGCTGGCGGCACGCATAGACTGCCGGATGGAAAGGCTGTGGTTACGAGGATGCACGACCTCGTCGTAAACCGGATCCTGAAGCTGTAAGATGAGTGCATTTCAATACAAGTAGAGAAACCTACACCATTGTGATATCTCGCGAATCTGCAGTGACTTGGGTTCGTAGTGTCGCCGAGGTGAAGAGCAGCGAGTGGAGTGCTTGGGGAAGGCGGATCTGATTAGCTTTCCTCGACTTCGTATTACTATTTCCTGCGCTCAGCTTGTTACAATTTGTTAAGTTCAACCAGTGGTAACTTCTTTTGCCTGGTGGCCGCTAACGCCCCAGTTACCTGCCGTGGGGGGGGGGGGGGTTAGTGTATGTAACGGCAGTGTACGTTCCCTCGCGTTGCCGCTGCTGTCCGGTAAGACGTGTAGTTTTGACAGCTTTCTTGATTGTAGGCTGGTTGGTGATTCTTCTACTCTGGTGGTAGTGATTCCTTTCTCGTTCCGGGCGCTCTAAACACAGTATTCTGGGGACGTAGTGCAGACTGTCGGTTCCGGCTGTGGCGTATTGTTCCACCGTTGCATTTGGTTTATCGCACGTCAGGTAGCTTCAGCAAGATTATCATTAGTCATTCGTTAGACTGCCACTAGCCTGAGTTACCATGTTGTGAAGTGAATGCAACTCTTGGCTGCCTATCTCATCGCTGGTGAAAGTGTTTGTTGCCGGACGTTTTCAGAGGTCGAGTCGTGGAGCGCCGTCTGTGGCCCCTTGGTTCTTGTAAGACATGTGTGTTCTGAAAGGAGGTCTTATGGCCATTAGTTCAGTGTAAAGCTCCTTCAGCCCATGACTTCTGCGGGTATAATCTGCCTCAGTACCCTTTAAGGAACTTATGTACTGGTCATTATGTTTTATTGTTGTATTATTTATTACAGTAGTTGGTAATGCCTACATTAAAGGTTATATATGTGTAGTTAATAGTTCTGGTCGCCTTCTGGAATAAATCTAGCAGTGTAGAGTTCATTGGATGTTAAGGGTTGTCTTACAAAGTTTACCATCATCTTATTTCACCCGTTTGGTGATCAGTTGCTTGTTTTTTAATTAACCTTTGCTATTGTATTTGCTGTTTTACAGCAGGTTTCTAATTTTTCTATATTATTGCCGTTCCTGGCGTGTAAGGCCTTCAGCCGTGATTGTGGTTACTCGTATTTGCCCAAAAATTCTAATTTGGTATTTGTATTTTAGCAGTAAGCCTTAAAACCTTATTTACTGTCATTCCAGGCGTCTCATGCCTTCTGCTGTGTTAGTGGGGAATTGCCTGTAGTATTTCGATACGTGGAATTTGTAAGTTGCAGCGAGTTTTCAACAATTCTTAATTTATTGCCATTCCTGGCGAGTAAGGTCTTGTGCCCATATCACAGTGGCTTGCTTTTAAAACATTATGTGCTATATCTACATTTAATGGTGATTTGATACCATGTAACTCACTGAAAACGCTATTCTTTACACAGTTGTTTATTCCTTCATTAATAACTTGTGTTATTTTTATTTATTGTTGAGTCTGGAATTACTGGTTTAAAATAAACTGCGTGTAACTGTAAAAGGCAACGAACAGTAACAGATTACAGCACCGTCTACAATCGTTACCGAATCCTGCCTTCCCTTGACTACCGGGTTTCAGTGTGGTCAAGACATAGGAAAGGTTATTAAAAGTGCATCCAAATTGTGTTTCATGAAAATTGCAGCTTAATAATGAAAGTAACTTTCACATGATCTGTCACCGGCAAATGACGTATCTCAAACCATACGAAAGAGGTATGAGATGAAACAAACAGAAATGGCACTTTTATCGAAAAACAAAGAGTGCACTGAAGTCAGCGCAATTTACGAGGGTCCTCTGTACATTAGAGACCGCGGGACTTGGTTCACCATTGGGCGTTAGATTAAAACGGATGGCAGTGCATCCTCTGAAACGTGCTGACATGCTGGCCACAAGGTTGTTTACAAGTTCTTGTAGTAGCGCGTTCCATTCCTCCAGCAGGTCTGTTGACAACTGTCCGGTGGTCGCTGGTGCATGTGGACGTGCTGCAATATGTCTTCCGGAAGCATCTTACATTTGCTCGATGAGATTCAAGTCGTGGGAATGGGCAGGCCAGTCCATTCGCGTATTATCCACCTGTCCCCAAGAGCTTCTCCACCTGTGCAGGTCAATACAGTCACGCATTGCCATCCATAACACTGGAGTCACGGCTGAAAGCTCACCTGAAAGCACACACATAGGGAGGGAGTTCGGCGTCACAGTGACGTTAACTGGTGAGTGTAGTATGTTCAACGATTGGCAAATCAGTGCCGCCACGCAACGTTACGCCTCCACACGCCAGCATACCTGGACGACCGTGACGATAATGCTCGACAATGTTAGGTGAGAGGTGGGAAAGCATAATGCACACACATGAACACTGTGGAACATGTTTG